>NC_042972.1:10649291-11376791 GCF_901001165.1 Salmo trutta | reverse complement strand
TTTAAGTGCTACTGAATGTGTGACGTTTGGGAACCAAATTGTCTTGTTGGAAGGTGAACCTTCTCCCCAGTCTGAGGTCCTGAGTGCTCTGGAGAAGGTTTTCATCAAGGGTCCCTCTGTACGTTCATCTTCCCCAGTATTAGTATCCCTGTCCCTGCTGCTGAAAAACATCCCCACAGCATGATGCTGCCACCTACCATGCTTGACTGTAGGGATGATGCCAGGTTTTCTCCAGACGTGACGCTTGGCATTCAGACCAAATAATTCAATCTTGGTTTCATCAGACCAGAGAATCTCGTTTCTCAAGTTCTGAGAGTCCTTTATGTGTCTTTTGGCAAACTCCAAGCGGGCTGTCATGTGCCTTTTACTGACGAGTGGCTTCCGTCTGGCCACTCTACCATAAAGGCCTGATTGGTGGAGTGCTGCAGAGATGGTTGTCCTTCTGGAAGGTTCTCCAATCTCCACAGAGGAACTCTGGAGCTCTGTCAGAGTGACCATCGGATTCTTGGTCACCTCCCTGACCAAGGCCCTTCTCCCCCGATTTCTCAGTTTGGATGGGCGGCCAGCTCTAGGAAGAGTCTTGGTGGTTCCAAACTTCTCCCATTTAAGAATGATGGAGGCCACTGTGTCATCGGGGACCTTCAATGCTTCAGAAATTTGTTGGTACCCTTCCCCAGATCTGTGCTTTGACACAGTGCTGTCTCTGAGCTCTACGGACAATTCCTTCGCCATCGTGGCTTGGTTTTTGCTCTGACATGCATTGTCAACTGTGGGACCTTATATAGACAGGTGTGTGCCTTTCCAAATCATGTCCAATCAATTGAATTTACCACAGGTGGACTCTAATCAAGTTGTAGAAACATCTCAAGGATGATCAATGGAAACAGGATGCACCTGAGCTCAATTTTGAGTCTCATAGCGAAGGGTCTGAATACTTATGTAAATAAGGTATTTCAGTTTTAGTTTTTTAATAAATTAGCAAACATTTCTAAAACCCTGTTTTCACTTTGTCATTATGGGGTATTGTGAGTAGATTGATGATGAAAATGTTTTATTTAATCAATTTTAGAACAAGACTGTAACGTAACAAAATGTGGAAAAAGGGAAGGGGTCCGAATACTTTCCGAAGGTACTGTAGGTAGAGAACATTGAACAGAACAAGGCTAATAACTACATTTAGACAAAGATGCAGATACAACTTTTTTAATCCCAAGCTCTCCATTTGGTACAATAACAGTAGCGCATCGCATGATTGGCTGAAGGTCTGCTCGCCTTTTCGATAACAGAACTGGACAAACCTTCCATATGTGGCAGACATTAAATAACATAAATGGACAGAATGCATGGCTGAATCACATAGCACGAAGCCACTGTCTCGTTCTGTCTCTATGCCCAGTAGGTCAGCCGAGCGATAGGCTTTCCTTTTCCTCTGAACAGCTGCTAGTCAAGTATCGCCCAAGTGCGGTTGGATTTCCCTGACTAGGCTCTCTCTCTCTTTCCAGACGTGCGTAGAGTTAAGTACTATATAGCCTCACTCCGCCTGACAGGCTGATATTTACACCAATTTACAAATGGGAAAGATGTGAAGTTGTGGTAGTTATTTGGTCAGATAATCAGTTTACAACCAGATAAAGATTTTTTTTCTTCTACATTTTACATTTGACATTTTAGTCATTTAGCAGACGCTCTTATCCAGAGCGACTTACAGTGGTGAATGCATACATTTCATACAATTTCATACATATCATACATTTTTTTTTCTTATTTTTTTTTTTCTGTGCTGGCCAGGGTTGTGGGAATCGAACCCACAACCCTGGTGTGGCAAACACCATGCTCTACCAACTGAGCTACAGGGAAGGTGCTAAACAGACTTGTGGTTGCTAAACAAACATCCTTTTATAGTCAATATACAACCTGACCAGACCTGACATCATAATGATGACATTGCAACCAGTTTTGACAACTGAATGTACAATTGGTATGGACAATTGTTTCTAGAAACATGTATAGCCAGCAGTTCTCTGTATCAATGATGCTAGGAACATTTTTGTATTAAGGGCAAGATATTATGTAACCCATAACAACAAGCTTTAAACCAATGAGCTTGTTGCCTTTGTGAAAAGGATCACATACTTATCCTTGAGGCCCTTCAATGGTCTGGGGCACAAAATGAACAAAGGGCACAGTGACTGCGTCCCAAATGACACCCAATTCCCTACATGGGTCACTACTTTTGATCAGATTCTTATGGGCCCTGGTCAAAAGCAGTGCACTACAAAAGGCATAGGGTACCATTTGGAGCAAAGACAGTAAAAGCAGACAAACAGGCTAAAAACAGCAACACTAACATCCAACCTGACCTCTCTGTCTTCCGGCCCTTTGATAAGGAGATCTGTTGTGTTTCGCATCCTGTCTTTGTACATTTTAATTAAGGCACAGCAACAGACATGAAAATCTAAGCTCTGGAGGTTCAAAGGGCTTGTGCGGCCAGAACCTCAAAGCATAAGGCTGATCTGTTCTGCTCTGTGGTGCACTGGACTACCAACGCCCGATCCCTCAATGAGTTCTAGTTCCTCTCTCTCCCCCTACCAAGTGTTACGAGACCCACGTGTGTGCAGTCATCAGAAGCTCTAGCCCACTGTGGCACTAATGGCACCCTATTCCCTATTTGGTGCACTACTTTTGACCAGGGCCCATACGACGCTGGTCGTGCACTATGCAGCTGGAGTGTCACCGTAGTTATTGTTTGTTAAACTGCAGATTGCCCCTTTAATGCATTGGCAAATGTGTTTTTAAATGGTAACGGGAATGTATTTACCATGTGTGACATTGTCAGTGGTAAAGAGTGTCCATGGAGCACTGCACTGTGTGTGTGTGTGTGTGTGTGTGTCTGTGTGTGTGTGTTTGTGTGCATCTGGTCCCCTCACCTTCAGGAAGTGTCCTCTGTTTACCTGTCATCCATCATTATCTCTTCCACCCCCTCTTGCACACAAACCCCGACCCCCCCCCCCCCCCCCCCCCCGGTGATTTATGAAATCTGTCGTCTTTGCAAGTATTTACATTTGAGGAGGATTTTGATGTATGGGCCCCGACTCTCCAATTCCAACAAGTTAATGCCGGATACAATTTTACAGGACTTGACAAAAACAGAGGGAGGGGGGTTTGAGCTGTGAAAAATATCACGTGGCGATGTGGCGAGGAGCATTCTCAGCATTAAACAGAGCTGGTCGTGTCATCAATCATCGCCACAGAATAATTGCACCTTGGCCCTGGATGACTGCTTCCTGTACACAGCCGTTTAGGAGAGCATAAGACTGGAAGGAGAGAGGATCCACTCAGATGAACACAGCTTTTCACACCACACCCCAGGTGGGGCTGGGTGGTGCCTATTTAAAGGTTCCACAAAGGATTTTGAATAATATATTATACACTGAATATATAAAACATTTTGTATACATAGACTGACCAGGTGAATCCAGGTGAAAGCTATGATCCGGTTTGTGTCAAGAACTGCAACACTGCTGGGTTTTTCAAGCTCAACAGTTTCCTGTGTGTATCAAGAATGGTCCACCACCCAGAGGATATCCAACCAACTTCACACAACTGTGGGAAGCATTGGAGTCAACATGGCCAGCATCCCTATGGAACGCTTTAGACACCTTGTAGAGTCCATGCCCCAACAAATTGAGACTGTTCTGAGGGCAACAAGAGGGGGGGGGGGGGGGTGCAAGTCAATATTAGGAAGGTGTTCCTAATGTTTTGTATACTGATGTTTGGTATACTCAGTGTACAGGATAATATATTCCATTTAGCAGATGCTTTCATCCCAATCAGTAGTCTATATGCATGCATACCTTTTCAAATCGGTGGCCCCAACAGGAATCGAACCAACAATCCTGGAGTTTCAAGCACCACGTTCTACCAGCTGAGCCACGAAGGACCACATCTTCAATGCAGTCTATCCCTTCAGAAAATGTATCTATCTCTGTCTTGGCATTCCTACCTTCCTGTGCTCCACTGGACTGATTCTAGGGTGTGTGTGTGTTTGTGTGAGTGTATGCACAAGTGTTAATGTGTGTGTGTGTGTGTGTGTGTGTGTGTGTGTGTGTGTGTGTGTGTGTGTGTGTGTGTGTGTGTGTGTGTGTGTGTGTGTGTGTGTGTGTCACCGTTGCTCGAATCTGCATCGTAGACTTGAGGTGTGTCATGGGAATGCGCTTTAAACATCAAATTGTGACCCAAACCATTCAAGTTTTAAATTAGGATAGCAAAAAGCAGTCCTCTTCTGTTTTAGGTCATGCCTTGTGCTCATTTGGACCTGGTAGCCTTTAAATTGAGTCTAGGATGAGACATCCTTTCCAGTTGGACTCCTGGGAATATTTACTGCCACTTTTTAACAAGTTCTACAGCAGGAAACGGACAGTATGAATGTTTGATTCTGGTATTATTCTTAATTTTTTTCTCTCACTTTCTGGATCTATCTATATTTAGATCCCTACAGGCTCTGGTCAAACGTAGTGCACTTTATTCCCTATAGGGTTCAATTCGGGAGGCAGCCACTTAGTCCTGTCTGTCCTCTGCTGTCTGACCCACAGGTTGGTCAGTGACGGTGACATGAGCAATGGGAGAGTAATGTAGTGCCAACCTCCGATAAGGGAAGTCAACCATCCTGCTCCTCTTCAAACCGAGCCACTGACCTTGACTGTCCCTACATCACTTACCAAAGGCAATATACACCTTCCATATGCTGTAGCTACAGCCAATATACACCTTCCATATGCTGTAGCTACAGCCAATATACACCTTCCATATGCTGTAGCTACAGCCAATATACACCTTCCATATGCTGTAGCTTCAGCCAATATACACCTTCAATATACTGTAGTTAGACAATATACACCTTCCATATGCTGTAGCTACAGCCAATATACACCTTCAATATACTGTAGTTAGACAATATACACCTTCAATATGCTGTAGCGAGACAATATACACCTTCAATATACTGTAGTTAGACAATATACACCTTCCATATGCTGTAGCTACAGCCAATATACACCTTCCATATGCTGTAGCTACAGCCAATATACACCTTCAATATACTGTAGTTAGACAATATACACCTTCAATATACTGTAGCTAGACAATATACACCTTCAATATACTATAGTTAGACAATATACACCTTCAATATACTGTAGCTACAGCCAATATACACCTTCAATATACTGTAGTTAGACAATATACACCTTCAATATACTATAGTTAGACAATATACACCTTCAATATACTGTAGCTACAGCCAATATACACCTTCAATATACTGTAGCTACAGCCAATATACACCTTCAATATACTGTAGTTAGACAATATACACCTTCAATATACTGTAGCTAGACAATATACACCTTCAATATACTATAGTTAGACAATATACACCTTCAATATACTGTAGTTAGACAATATACACCTTCAATATACTGTAGTTAGACAATATACACCTTCAATATACTGTAGTTAGACAATATACACCTTCAATATACTGTAGCTAGACAATATACACCTTCAATATACTACAGTTAGACAATATACACCTTCAATATACTGTAGTTAGACAATATACACCTTCAATATACTGTAGCTACAGCCAATATACACCTTCAATATACTGTAGTTAGACAATATACACCTTCAATATACTGTAGCTAGACAATATACACCTTCAATATACTGTAGCTACTGTTGTATGGCCTAGACTCATCCCTATCAGCTAGCTTACCCTTCCTCCTAGACTTTGATTGTTGCTTTCATGATATGGTTATATAAATATATATATATTTTTTTCTTGTAGTTTGTATTTTATGCACTTTGAGATTATACTTGTATAATGAAAAGCACTTTACAAATGTAATACATTATTATTGTTACTTTGATTATTATTAATGTTCTAAATGTTCTAATGTATTCATTAATTTAATTAATTCGTTCTAATGTATTAATGCTCTAAAAATATACATTGAAAAGTGTAAACCATACAATGTGGTACACGATATCGTTGCCAGGCAACCATTACACATCTTTCCATGACCAGGAGTTGGTTAGTTAACACATGCTGTACAGACCACCTACTATATTTATCCGAATGCAGTAGTCTGCATATGGAAATGTCCAATCTCCTCTCCTCTCCTCTCCTCTCCTCTCCTCTCCTCTCCTCTCCTCTCCTGCTGTTACGATCCCAGCACCCTCCCTCCCTCTTTCTCTCTCTCTTTTCCTTTAATTTCCCCTCCCTCCCTCCCTCCCTCCCTCCCACCCGCTCCTCTCCTCTCCCTCCCTCTCTCTCTCCCTCCCTCCCTCCCTCCCGCTCCTCTCCTTCCCTCCCTCCCGCTCCTCTCCCTCCCTCCCTCCCTCCCTCCCTCCCTCTCCTTTCCTTTCCTTTCCAGTCGATCTCCTTACCTCCCTATCTCCCTCCCTGTCGTTAAGAGACTGGGATGACTGAACAATCACAGCACAATTTGATGGTTTGGGGGTGAGGAAAGAGAAACTGTGCTGATAAAAGCAATTCAATTAAAAGCCGTTGACTTTGGCATTAAGGGCTATTGACATGGCCACAGGTATTAATAAAATAAGGAGGGTTGTTTAACCGTCTCTCCCTCCGTTGAGCTCTGCTAGCTCCCAGCTCCTCCAGGGGGTCTCGGGATGGAGGGAGGGATGTAGGGAGGGGATTTCATTTGCAGTAATGGTCTTCCTGCCATGGTTCTTGTTTAGTGAGGGGGCGTTAGCACGACCTCCCCGGGCCTGTGTGGACTTGTAGGAGTGTGTGCGTGTGTGTGCGGTGAGACAGAGTGTGATGTGTGTTCTGAGTGAACTAATGATGCAGGAAAATAACCTGATTGTTTCTAATTCCGTTTGGCAAAAACACAGTGCATAGTTACCCTAGAAATTCAGTTTTATCACTGAGATGCACTGTATTTGCAGATCATTAGTATGAACATATTGCCTGACGACTCAAACTGAATTCTTCCCTTGCTCTATCGTCCCTACGGCGTTCGTGGGCATGGCGTTTGGCCTGAGCAATGTGTTTGGGTAGCCAGGCAAACAAACACAGGCTTCAATCATGCATTTTGAGTCCAATCTCCATGCTTATTATTTTTATTTTGGTCTGCTTAATAAAGGACAGTAATCATGTGATTACTGTGTAATTACACATGAACAGATCCATAAGATACAGTCAGGTCAGAAATTGTTGACACCCTTGATAAAGATGAGCAATAATGACTGTATAAAATAAATAATTCAAAGTTATTGACACCCCTAAAGATTCTTATAAATAAATTGGTTTAAAGTTTAGTATTTGGTCCAATATTCAATAATGACTGAATAAATAAATAATAGAAATACTGAGCAAAAAAATAAATTATATATATATATATATATATATATATATATATATTTATTATTATTATTATTAGTATTTATTTTATACTAATACAATTGCTCAGACAAGTCATATGAATTTTTCCCCCAAAAATGTGTTTCTAAATTATTGACACCCCTAAAGATTCTTATAAATAAAGTAGTTAAAAGTTTAGTATTTAGGCCAATATTCCTAGCACCCAATGACTACATCAAGCTTGTGACACAAACTTGTCGGATGCATTTGCAGTTTGGTTGTGTTTCAGATTAATTTTTGGCCAATATAAATTAATGGGGAATAATGTATTTTGTCAACCTTCATTGTAAATAATAATATAACATGTTTCTAAACACTTCTACATTAATGTGGATGCAAAATATGTAATATATATTGTAAAATGTATTTTATACAGTCTTTATTGCTCATCTTTATCAACGTTGTCAATCACTTCAGACCTCACTGTACATGGCTATAGCAATGTCAAGAATGTAAAAGTCCATATACAAAGAGATTGTGAGAACCCTTTCATTTCATAGGCTGTGTGGTCTGACAGCCAATCAACACATTTTTGTTTGTTTTATCATTTTAACAGCGTTGATGATGTTATATTTATCCCAAAAGAGAATAGAAGATTTAGACGGCGTTAACATAGTCTTATTCTGTCACAGCAGAGACTAACTTCAGTGTCTTTCACTACATGACATTATTTAAATATTAAAAACCCCACATATATTTTCATTTTCTTAGATACAGGGTCCTGGCTTCGAGGAATGGGACAAATTTATTGAAATGCACAGATGTCCGCCTGGACTGGAATCTGATTACCAAACTTTTTGCAGCAGCAGCATCTCTGTATACAGTGAGGGAAAAAGTATTTGATCCCCTGCTGATTTTGTACGTTTGCCCACTGACAAAGAAATGATCAGTCTATAATTTTAATAGTAGGTTTATTTGAACAGTGAGAGACAGAATAACAACAAAAAAAATCCAGAAAAACGCATATCAAAAATGTTATAAAAGGTTTTGCATTTTAATGAGGGAAATAAGTATTTGACCCCTCTGCAAAACATGACTTAGTACTTGGTGGCAAAACCCTTGTTGGCAATCACAGAGGTCAGACGTTTCTTGTAGTTGGCCACCAGGTTTGCACACATCTCAGGAGGGATTTTGTCCCACTCCTCTTTGCTGATCTTCTCCAAGTCATTAAGGTTTCGAGGCTGACGTTTGGCAACTCGAACCTTCAGCTCCCTCCACAGATTTTCTATGGGATTAAGGTCTGGAGACTGGCTAGGCCACTCCAGGACCTTAATGTGCTTCTTCTTGAGCCAATCCTTTGTTGCCTTGGCCGTGTGTTTTGGGTCATTGTCATGCTGGAATACCCATCCACGACCCATTTTCAATGCCCTGACTGAGGGAAGGAGGTTCTCACCCAAGATTTGACGGTACATGGCCCCGTCCATCGTCCCTTTGATGCGGTGAAGTTGTCCTGTCCCCTTAGCAGAAAAACACCCCCAAAGCATAATGTTCCCACCTCCATGTTTGACGGTGGGGATGGTTTTCTCCTCCTCCAAACACGGCGAGTTGAGTTGATGCCAAAGAGCTCCATTTTGGTATCATCTGACCACAACACTTTCACCCAGTTGTCCTCTGAATCATTCAGATGTTCATTGGCAAACTTCAGATGGGCATATATATGTGCTTTCTTGAGCAGGGGGACCTTGCAGGCGCTGCAGGATTTCAGTCCTTCACGGCGTAGTGTGTTACCAATTGTTTTCTTGGTGACTATGGTCCCAGCTGCCTTGAGATCATTGACAAGATACTCCTGTGTAGTTCTGGGCTGATTCCTCACCGTTCTCATGATCATTGCAACTCCACGAGGTGAGATCTTGCATGGAGCCCCAGGCCGAGGGAGATTGACAGTTCTTTTGTGTTCCATTTGCGAATAATCACACCAACTGTTGTCACCTTCTCACCAAGCTGCTTGGCGATGGTCTTGTAGCCCATTCCAGCCTTGTGTAGGTCTACAATCTTGTCCCTGACATCATTGGAGAGCTCTTTGGTCTTGGCCATGGTGGAGAGTTTGGAATCTGATTGATTGATTGCTTCTGTGGACAGGTGTCTTTTATACAGGTAACAAACTGAGATTAGGAGCACTCCCTTTAAGAGTGTGCTCCTAATCTCAGTTTGTTACCTGTATAAAAGACACCTGGGAGCCAGAAATCTTTCTGATTGAGAGGGGGTCAAATACTTATATCCCTCATTAAAATGCAAATCAATTTTTGACATGCGTTTTTTCTGGATTTTGTTGTTGTTATTCTGTCTCTCACTGTTCCATTAGGAACACTGGAATGTGAGATGTAATCTACACCTTCATTAGGAACACTGGAATGTGAGATGTAATCTACACCTTCATTAGGAACACTGGAATGAAAGATGTAATCCACACTTCCATTATGATGATAGAAATCCTCATAATTAAGTTGAATTTCAATTTGAGCATCATTATTTCTATACAGCCTACACTTTCTCGTTCTGAACTTCTAAATGCGAGTGGGGCGGGTGTGGCTTCGTGACAATGATGGCAAGAGCAGCTGCTCGCCGATTTGACGCTCCAACACAGTTCCACCTCTGGCCCCAACAAAACATTCGCTATGCAGGTGGGTGTCTGCTATCGCCGGTTAACACTAGATCTAGGCCGGAGTTAGCTTGACACTTCAAACAACCTTTCTTATCCCTGTTAACAAATTGGCAGAAAAACAGACTTCAGAGCACTGTTCTCTGCCTGCTTGTGCTGAGAGCTGCAGCTCCCCTGAGGGTTGCACAGTGTTCTGTGTATAAATAGAACCGCAGAAATTGCGATCGCTTCGCGGCAAGGATACAAGGCATCTTTAACGTTCCTGGTCTTGACCATGAGGCGGGTGGGTTGGGTGTAGGAATTAGGAGGTGGTAAGTGAGATGACAAATGTATGACAGTACCGACTCAACATCAGAATGCTCTGTATTTCTCCTCTCCCTTTCCTTCTCCCCTCCCTCCTTCTCTCCCTCCTCATCCTCCTCCCTCCCTCCTGCTGTATGACTGCAGTCTGACCTACTTAGCGGTGCGCTGCTGGCATGGCAGAGAGTTGGTGCAGTGAGCCAGGCACCCTCCCACTGTGGGCAGTGCCAAAGGAAACTCAACAGACACTCAGAGTCCCACCGCTCACCTATAGCTTCAGTTTTCCAGCCTGTTTAGTACAGAAGGTCAGCGCAGGGCTTTCTCCATGAATATATTTAGGATACATCAAGAGAATTCCCCCCTCTTCAAAATACACCTATTTCTAACACACACACTTGATGTTTCAGTCATTTAGCAGACGATCCAATCCAGAGCCATATACAGACGCAATTAGGGTTAAGTGCGTTGCTCAAGGGCACATCGACAGATTTTTCACCTAGTTGGCTCAGGGATTCGATCTTGCAACCTTTTGCTTACTGGTCCAACAATCTTAACCGCTAGAATACAACAGCACTTAAGACTTTTAACACAGAACAACAGCACTTAACAGACTTTTACCACACAATAACAGCACTTAACAGACTTTTACCACAGAACAACAGCACTTAACAGACTTTTACCACACAATAACAGTTTTTGACAGACTTTACCACAGAATAACAGCACTTGAAAGACTTTACCACAGAACAACAGCATTTAACAGACTTTTACCACACAATAACAGTTTTTGACAGACTTTACCACAGAATAACAGTACTTGACAGACTTTACCACAAAACAACAGCACTTGACAGACTTTACCACAGAATAAGAGTACTTGACAGACTTTACCACATAACAACAGCACTCCATCTGACAGTGTGTTGCAAACAAGGAAAAAATTGGTACTTCTACCTAGGTTCTTTTTGTTGAATAGTTGTGTGCAGTCTAAATAATTGTGTAGCCTATGCTTTGAAAGCAGACATGGTTCCTTGTGTTCTCTTTTTTCCCCTAGCAGGCTTATGTGACCCTCTCTAGATGTTTCGCTAATGTACAGAGACATTCGTGCCAGCTTGTAGTATGGTAGTTGTTGATTTAACGTGATGATGCACGGCAGGTTCAGTTGAGGCAAATCCAGTCAGGAAAGTTATCAGAGCTTGTGGTGGAGGCACCAAAGATCAGGCCTTTTCTCAAGTCTTAAAGGGTCCATGAGGCCCCCTGTGTGGCTACCGCACCATGCCATATCCACATCATTAGCTAGTTAACAGATTAGTTAAACCTTATTAAGCGATGGGTTGGACAGTGGGAATACACAGTGGGCTTTGGAGAAACTGATTATGGAAAAAGCCCGTCTTTCCTGACGTCTCTCACAGAATCCTAGAATCTTAGATGGGTAAACTTGGCCTTAGATCGTTACAATGGGGCTGGTTTCCTGGACACAGATTAAGCCTAGTGCTGGACTAAATAGCACTTTCAAATAAGACTCTCCATTGAGAATAGTGATACATCCAGGAAAACCTGGATGCAGTTTGGTAATCTCAGTACAATGTCAATCGCTGTCATATTGGCAGCAAAAGCACAACAGACAATTCTATGGTAGTTGGAATAGAAATGAAAAGACGATTGTTATGGAATGTCTGTGTGTACTGTGATCTTGAACTGTTAGTACATTACAGTCTGGTACAGTCTGGTACAGTACGTTACAGTCTGGTGTAACCGATGTGAAATTGCTAGCTAGTTAGCGGTGGTGCGCGCTAATAGTGTTTCAATCGGTGACGTCACTCGCTCTGAGACCTGAAGTAGTTGTTCACCTTCCTCTGCAAGGGCCGCGGCTTTTGTGGAGCAAAGGGTAACGATGCTTCGTGGGTGTCAGTTGTCGATGTGTGCAGAGGGTCCCTGGTTCGAGCCCAGGTAGGGGCGAGGAGAGGGACGGAAGCAAAACTGTTACATTGATGCTGTTGACCCGGATCACTGGTTTCTGCGGAAAAGGAGGAGGTCAAAAGGGGGGTGAGTGTAACCGATGTCAGATGGCTAGTTAGTTACCGGTGGTGCGCGATAATAGCGTTTCAATAGGTGACGTCACTCGCTCTGAGACCTTGAAGTAGTTGTTCCCCTTGCTCTGCAAGGGCAGCAGCTTTTGTGGAGCGATGGGAAATGATGCTTTGAGGGTGACTGTTGTCTGTGTGCAGATGGTCCCTGGTTCGAGCCCAAGTAGGGGCGAGGAGAGGGAAGGAAGCTATACTGTTACACTGGTACAGTCTGGTACAGTCTGGTACAGTCTGGTACAATCTGGTACATTCTGGTACAATACGTTACAGTTTGGTACAATACATTACAGTCTGGTACAATACGTTACAGTCTGGTACCGTCTGGTACCGTCTGGTACAATACGTTACAGTCTGGTACAGTCTGATACAGTACGTTACAGTCTGGTACAGTCTGGTACAATACATTACAGTCTGGTACAGTCTGCTACAATACGTTACAGTCTGGTATAGTCTGTTACAGTCTGGTACAGTACGTTACAGTCTGGTACAGTCTGGTACAATACATTACAGTCTGGTACAGTCTGGTGAAAACATTAGTCTGGTACAGTCTGGTACATTACGTCACAGTCTGGCACAGTCTGGTACAATACGTTTCAGTCTGGCACAGTCTGGTACAGTACGTTACAGTTTGGTACAATACATTACAGTCTGGTACAATACGTTACAGTCTGGTACAATACATTACAGTCTGGTACAATACATTACAGTCTGGTACAGTACGTTACAGTACGTTACAGTCTGGTACAGTACGTTACAGTCTGGTACAGTCTGTTACAATACATTACAGTCTGGTACAGTCTGGTACAATACGTTACAGTCTGGTACAGTCTGGTACAGTACGTTACAGTTTCGTACAGTCTGGTACAATACGTTACAGTCTGGTACAATACATTACAGTCTGGTACAATACGTTACAGTCTGGTACAATACATTACAGTCTGGTACAGTCTGGTACAGTCTGGTACAATACATTACAGTCTGGTACAGTCTGGTACAGTCTGTCACAGTCTGGTGCAATACATTATAGCCTGGTACAGTATGTTACAGTCTGGTACAATACATTACAGTCTGGTACAATACGTCACAGTCTGGAACAGTATGCTACCGTCTGTTACAGTCTGGTACAATACGTTAAAGCCTGGTACAGTCTGGTACAGTATGTTACAGTCTGTTACAGTCTGGTACAATACATTAGTCTGGTACAGTCTGGTACAGTACGTTACAGTCTGGTACAGTCTGGTACAGTCTGGTATAATACGTTACAGTCTGGTACATTCTGGTACAGTCTGGTACAATACGTTACAGTACGTTACAGTCTGGTACAGTCTGGTACAATACGTTACAGTCTGTTACAGTCTGGTACAGTCTGGTACAATACGTTACAGTCTGTTACAGTCTGGTGCAATACGTTACAGTCTGGTACAGTCTGGTACAGTACGTTACAGTCTGGTACAGTCTGGTGCAATACGTTACAGTCTGGTACAGTCTGGTACAGTACGTTACAGTCTGGTACAGTCTGGTACAGTACGTTACAGTCTGGTACAATACGTTACAGTCTGGTACAGTCTGGTACAGTACGTTACAGTCTGGTACAATACATTACAGTCTGTTACAGTCTGGTACAGTACGTTACAGTCTGGTACAATACATTACAGTCTGGTACAGTCTGGTACAGTACGTTACAGTCTGGTACAGTACGTTAAAGCCTGGTACAGTCTGGTAGAATACGTTACAGTCTGGTACAGCATGTTACAGTCTGGTACAGTACATTACAGTCTGTTACAGTACGTTACAGTCTGGTACAGTACGTTACAGTCTGGTACAATACGTTACAGTCTGGTACAGTACGTTACAGTCTGGTACAATACGTTACAGTCTGGTACAGTACGTTACAGTCTGTTACAGTCTGGTACAATACGTTACAGTCTGTTACAGTCTGGTACAATACGTTACAGTCTGGTACAGTACGTTACAGTCTGGTACAGTCTAGTACAGTACGTTACAGTTTGGTACAATACATTACAGTCTGGTACAGTCTAGTACAGTACGTTACAGTTTGGTACAATACATTACAGTCTGGTACAATACATTACAGTCTGGTACAGTCTAGTACAGTACGTTACAGTTTGGTACAATACATTACAGTCTAGTACAGTACGTTACAGTCTGGTACAATACATTACAGTCTGGTACAGTCTGGTACAGTACGTTACAGTCTGGTACAGTCTGGTACAGTACGTTACAGTCTGTTACAGTCTGGTACAATACGTTACAGTCTGTTACAGTCTGGTACAGTACGTTACAGTCTGGTACAGTCTGGTACAGTACGTTACAGTCTGGTACAATACATTACAGTCTGGTACAGTCTGGTACAGTCTGGTACAGCATGTTACAGTCTGGTACAAAACGTTCCAGTCTGGTACAGTACGTTACAGTATGTTACAGTCTGGTACAATACGTTCCAGTCTGGTACAGTCTGGTACAGTCTGGTACAGTCTGGTACAGCATGTTACAGTCTGGTACAAAACGTTCCAGTCTGGTACAGTCTGATACAGTACGTTACAGTCTGTTACAGTCTGGTGCAATACGTTACAGTCTGTTACAGTCTGATACAGTACGTTACAGTCTGGTACAGTCTGGTACAATACATTACAGCCTGGTACAGTACGTTACAGTCTGGTACAATACATTACAGTCTGGTACAGTATGTTACAGTCTGGTACAATGCGTTACAGTCTGGTACAATGCGTTACAGTCTGTTACAGTCTGGTACAGTACGTTACAGTGTGGTACAGTCTGGTACAGTACGTTACAATACGTTACAGTCTGGTACAGTCTGGTACAGTACGTTACAGTCTGTTACAATACATTACAGTCTGGTACAGTCTGGTACAATACGTTACAGTCTGGTACAATACGTTACAGTACGTTACAGTCTGGTACAGTCTGGTACAGTCTGGTACACTACGTTACAGTCTGGTACAGTCTGGTACAATACGTTACAGTCTGGTACAATACGTTACAGTACGTTACAATACGTTACAGTCTGGTAAAGTCTGGTACAGTACGTTACAATACGTTACAGTCTGGTACAGTACGTTAGTCTGGTACAGTCTGGTACAGTACATTACAGTCTGGTACAGTACGTTAAAATACGTTACAGTCTGGTACAGTACGTTAGTCTGGTACAGTCTGGTACAATACGTTAGTCTGGTACAATACGTTACAGTACTTTACAATACGTTACAGTCTAGTACAATACGGTACAGTACGTTACAGTACATTAGTCTGGTACAATACGTTACAGTCTGGTACAGTCTGGTACTGTACGTTACAGTCTGGTACAGTACGTTAGTGTGGTACAATACATTACAGTCTGGTACAGTCTGGTACTGTACGTTACAATACGTTACAGTCTGGTACAGTCTGGTACAGTACGTTACAGTCTGGTACAGTACGTTACAGTCTGGCACAGTCTGGTACATTACATAACAGTACGCTACAGTCTGGTACAGTACGTTACAGTCTGGTACAGTCTGGCACAGTCTGGTACAATACGTTACAGTCTGGTACATTACGCTACAGTACGCTACAGTCTGGTACAGTACGTTACAGTCTGGTACAGTACGTTACAGTCTGGTACAATCTGGCACAGTCTGGTACAGTACGTCACAGTCTGGTACAGTCTGGTACAGTATGCCTACTGGCTTCTACATCACATGCCGTTGTCAGATGATCACTGAGCCGTTATCTGGGAGCCATGATTTGCCCGTGGCATGCCAGGGCAACTCACAACCACTCTTTACAGATTCATGTGCATGTGACTTGTGCTCTCATGCTTGCCTGCATCCTTGGGACTGTGTGGATGAGGAATGGAACGAGCATGTTTCATTGAGCAAATGTGACTGTGAATGTGCTTCTGGATGAGGAAGTGTGTGTGCGACTTTGTAGGTGTCTGTGAGTGCACACGTGTGTGTGTGTACTTCCATCTGTGCGTCAATCTACAGCATGCCTGAGTCTGAGTGTGAGTTTATGGACACGTGTGTGTACAGTATATGTGTAGGTGCCGTGTGTTTGAATGTACGTGTGTGTATGCTCATTCTGCAACTGTACGTATGTGTGTGTGTGTACAGTATATGTATGTGTGTGTTCGTGGGAGATGGATTAGCCTGCCTCAGTGCTTCCAGCACTGTCTTCCTGCCCTGCCTGGTCTCTACACGCAACTAAGATCCCACTTTTCCTTTCTGTATATACAGCCATTGCCCAGGACCCATTAACTAGGAACTAGGGCTCCTTCACTCCTGCCTGATTAAAAAAAGCCTAATTAGAACGGCTGTTGTTCCAGGAAAGAAGGGATGAAATGATAGGAGTTCGAACACATCTTCATAGCTTAGACATAGCATGCTTTCCAAATGACACCCTATTCCCTACGTAGTGCACTACTTTTGACCAGAGCCCTGGACAAGAGTAGCACACTATATAGGGTTTAGGGTGCCATTTGGGATTCAGCCATAGTCCAGGGTGTGTGGTGTAATTTGGTCACATCAAATCCCTGTCTATGCGTCTCGCTTTGGCGGTTGAAGTGTATGACAACAGCTTAAACATTACTGGGCTGTTGAAGTGTTGAAGTGTATGACACTAATGAATGGCCTCTGAGGGACTGAGGTGGCCTTTCATTTGTCATTAGCCTGTTAGTCCAGGTGGTTTGGGGACACTTGAGCCGTTCCTGGGAACTGGTTTAAGCTAGTCGTTAGCCATGACAGTGTCCCTTGTAGAAAAAAGTTGTTAAAATAGAAGGGTAGTCATTATAGTCATTATGTGACAGTAAAGACCAGAGATGGGTCCAAATGGTATTGGTATTTTATCAATGCTTTGAGCGTTTGATTATGCCGGCCTGGAGTGCCAAATGGGTGGGCTTTGGTACTTTTGGAACTATCTAATTGGTTCCGGAGAACAACTAAAGTATAGTATTTGAAAGAAAAAGTATACTATTTGAACCCAGGAACAGTAATGGCGGTAGTAATAGATGGGATGTCATGGTGTTTCTGCAGGAATGGAAGAGACACGATGTGAAGTAGTTGTAGAAACACTGTAATAATTGCAGGGAGAGAGCTGAAATGAAGTGGTTACAACAGTAACGTCAGTAGACAACTACAGAGAGGCAGTGGTAAGATGGCAAACAATGTATTGTAATTCTTCAGACATTAAGGGGGTTAAGGTGGTTATGGTAGTCCATGGTAGTCCATGAGACAATAGTATTACTGTGGCAGGAGTGCCATGGTAGTATTAATGTGGTAGGAGTACCATGGTAGTATTAATGAGACAGGAGTACCATGGTAGTATTAATGTGGTAGGAGTACCAAGGTAGTTTTAATGAGACATGAGTACCATGGTAGTAGTAATGTGGTTGGAGTACCATGGTAGTATTAATGAGACAGGAGTACCATGGTAGTATTAATGAGACAGGAGTACCATGGTAGTATGAATGTGGTACGAGTACCAAGGTTGTATCAATGTGACAGGAGTACCATGGTAGTATTAATGAGACAGGAGTACCATGGTAGTATGAATGTGGTACGAGTACCAAGGTTGTATTAATGAGACAGGAGTACCAAGGTAGAAGCTTTGAGACAGGAGTACCATGGTAGTATTAATGTGGTACGAGTACCAAGGTTGTATTAATGTGACAGGAGTACCAAGGTAATATTAATAAGACAGGAGTACCATGGTAGTATGAATGTGGTAGGAGTACCAAGGTAGTATTAATGAGACAGGAGTACCATGGTAGTATTAATGTTGCAGGACTACCAAGGTAGTATTAATGAGACAGGAGTACCATGGTAGTATTAATGTGGTAGTAGTACCAAGGTAGTATTAATGTGGCTGGAGTACCATGGTAGTATTAATGAGACAGGAGTACCATGGTAGTATGAATGTGGTACGAGTACCAAGGTTGTATTAATGTGACAGGAGTACCAAGGTAATATTAATAAGACAGGAGTACCATGGTAGTATGAATGTGGTAGGAGTACCAAGGTAGTATTAATGAGACAGGAGTACCATGGTAGTATTAATGTTGCAGGACTACCAAGGTAGTATTAATGAGACAGGAGTACCATGGTAGTATTAATGTGGTAGTAGTACCAAGGTAGTATTAATGTGGCTGGAGTACCATGGCAGTATTAATGTGGTAGGAGTACCAAGGTAGTATTAATGTGGCTGGAGTACCATGGTAGTATTAATGTGGTAGGAGTACCAAGGTAGTATTAATGAGACATGAGTACCATGGTAGGATTAATGTGGTTGGAGTACCATGGTAGTATTAATGACACAGGAGTACCATGGTAGTATTAATGTGGTAGGAGTACCAAGGTAGTATTAATGAGACAGGAGTACCATGGTAGTATTAATGTTGCAGGACTACCAAGGTAGTATTAATGAGACAGGAGTACCATGGTAGTATTAATGTGGTAGTAGTACCAAGGTAGTATTAATGTGGCTGGAGTACCATGGCAGTATTAATGTGGTAGGAGTACCAAGGTAGTATTAATGGGGCAGGAGTACCATGGTAGTATTAATGAGACAGGAGTAGAATTGTATTATTATTGGTGTAATTTTTCCAAAGATGGAAGTCGATATATTAGTAGACATAAAACAGCCCTGGGTATGAGCTGTGGTTCTAGTGTAGTGTGGTAGAAGTGGTGTGGTGCTATTGCAGTTTGACAAAGGAGGGTGGTGACCGAGGGGGACGGTGGCGACCGAGGGGGGAGGGTGGCGACCGAGGGGTAGGGTGGCGACCGACGGGGAGGGTGGCGACCGACGGGAGGCAGGCGACCGACGGGGAGGGTGGTGACCGAGGGGGGAGGGTGGCGACCGAGGGGGGAGGGTGGCGACCGAGGGGGGAGGGTGGCGACCGAGGGGGGAGGGTGGCGACCGACGGGGAGGGTGGCGACCGAGGGGGGAGGGTGGCGACCGAGGGGAGGGGGGAGGGTGGCGGGGGAGGGTGGCGACCGAGGGGGACGGTGGCGACCGACGGGGAGGGTGGCGACCGAGGGGGAGAGTGGCGACCGACAGGGGAGGGTGGCGAGCGAGGGGGAATGAGTATTGATTTTAAAAAACGGCAGGTGAAAAGGAATGCAAAGTCGTGTTGCTATAGCAACTAGCCATGCACCAGAAGACAAAGCCTGGAGTCACGGGCAGGCTTCTCTCTCACGCCAGGGACCAGGCAAGGAACCGGTCCCGTGTGGCTCAGTTGGTGGCTCAGTTGGTAGAGCATGGTGTTTGCAACGCCAGGGTTGTGGGTTCGATTCCCACGGGGGACCAGTACGGGAAAAAAATGTATGAAATGTATGCATTCACTACTGTAAGTCGCTCTGGATAAGAGTGTCTGCTAAATTACTAAAATGTAAATGTAATTCAATTCTCTGAATGGCTCCCTTATGCTCACAGTCGATACATCACAGATTGAACATATTGCCCGTTTGACACAATAATTTCCCATTCTCATCAGAGGATGTTTTAGTCATGCCTCTTGCGTGCTAAGTTCTTTTGACAATATCTCTAGAACATATTCCATTCACATTCCATGTTAGCGCTGCATGCTAACATTCCATATTTTTGAGAGGCTGTATACATGGTACTATGTGGGAGCATGTCGTGTCTTCATGAATGATACACTGTAGGAAAAGGCAGACACTTGCAGGAGTTACCCAAAATCTAAAACTAAAAAACTAAACCAAAAACTAACACTGTTGATAAATCTGAGGCTTCATTGCACCTGGCCAGTCAGTGTGCTTGGGTTATTTTACGTCAGCCTCGGGTGATTTTTGGGACCTTGCAGAAGTCAAACATTTAGATTTAGTAACCCTGGAGGCTACATAGATGTTTGCATAACATTTTGTTTGATGCCATCTGTGTCCATATGAGTTCAGAGCAGAGCCGGAGCTAGGCGATAGTATCGACCAAGGATGTAGCCTAGTCTCACCGTGTGTATGGTATGTGGAAAGTAAATATGTATTTCCTGGAATGTTTGGGGCTGAATGTAGAACAGCTTATTATGTAAGTGAGCCATAAAAAAATATTTTTATTGACATGTTTATGATCTTTTTTCAAGTTCAAACCAAAGTGTTATGCGATGGCCTCATTCAGTCAGGCAATGTTTAGGCCACCCCATATACCATTTGCTTTGTCATCCCTTAAGGCCCCAAACACACCAAAACACAGATCATTTGGTGGTGTTTCTGTTCCACCTCAGAAACACCAGACTAGACAGCTGTCATAAGCCAACATAGCCCAGCCGTGAAGATCCTCTTCCAAAACCTCAGTTTTCACGAAATCAAAAATGCTTCAGTAACCTCACAGCAGGTAAAATGTCACTCCTCTAGTGACCAAATGTAAAACACAATGTTCCACAACCATAAACCTATATTCAGAGATAATGCAGACATGAAACAAGTCTAAAACATGCCATAATCAATGAGAGGAAAGGGCAAAGATCTAAGAAAACACGACAGCGCTCGACAACCCACCGCATAGTCCAAAGAATATATAGACATGTCCTTACTACTGCTCTAACTGACTAAGCTGACCTGGCATAGATCTGGTTTGGGAACATCTGATGACGATGCCTTTGATGTCCCTGTGATGGCATCCTCCATCCCATGAGTCTCTCCTACTCTTCCAACACATTGTGCCTCCATATCAAAGGCTTTTTCCCCTCCCTCTGTACAGCAGTGATAATGAAATCCCACTAAAATGTACTCCGAGCTGGGGCCTCCCGGGTGGTGCAGTGGTCTAAGGCACTGCATTGCAGTTCTAGCTGTGCCACCAGAGACTCTGGGTTCGAGCCCTGGCTCTGTCGCAGCCGGCCGCGACCGGGAGGCCCACGGGGCGGCGCACAATTGGCCTAGCGTGGTTAGGGAGGGTTTGGCCGGCAGGGATATCCTTGTCTCATCGCACACTAGTGACTCCTGTGGCGGGCTGGGCACAGTGCACGCTGACCAGGTAGCTAGGTGTACGGTGTTTCCTCCAACACATTGGTGCGGCTGGCTTCCGGGTTGGATATGCACTGTGTTAAGAAGCAGTGCGGCTTGGTTGGGTTGTGTTTTGGAGGACGCATGGCTTTCGACCTTCGCCTCTCCCGAGTCCGTACGGGAGTTGCAGCGATGAGACAAGACAGTAACTACTAACAATTGGATACCACGAAAAAGGGGGTAAAAAAAAATTTACTCCGAGCTGCAGGGATTACATCCAAGGATCGCCCAAAGCTGAGGAGAGGGAGAAGAACGAGGGAAAGATGGGCAAGAGGAAAATTCCATAATTAGGAATTTCCTGGGAATTTCTTTGAAAAGTATGACCAATTTCATTTTGGTGAAGTCTACACCCTACTCACTGTCTAGTGAAGTCTACGCCCTATACCCTAGTCACTGTCTAGTGAAGTCTACGCCCTATACCCTACTCACTGTCTAGTGAAGTCTACACCCTATACCCTAGTCACTGTCTAGTGAAGTATACACCCTATACCCTACTCACTGTCTAGTGAAGTCTACGCCGAATACCCTAGTCACTGTCTAGTGAAGTCTACGCCCTATACCCTACTCACTGTCTAGTGAAGTATACACCCTATACCCTACTCACTGTCTAGTGAAGTCTACACCCTATACCCTAGTCACTGTCTAGTGAAGTCTACGCCCTATACCCTAGTCACTGTCTAGTGAAGTCTACGCCCTATACCCTACTCACTGTCTAGTGAAGTCTACGCCCTATACCCTAGTCACTGTCTAGTGAAGTCTACACCCTATACCCTAGTCACTGTCTAGTGAAGTCTACGCCCTATACCCTAGTCACTGTCTAGTGAAGTCTACGCCCTATACCCTAGTCACTGTCTAGTGAAGTCTACGCCCTATACCCTACTCACTGTCTAGTGAAGTCTACGCCCTATACCCTACTCACTGTCTAGTGAAGTCTACACCCTATACCCTAGTCACTGTCTAGTGAAGTCTACGCCCTATACCCTAGTCACTGTCTAGTAAAGTCTACACCCTATACCCTACTCACTGTCTAGTGAAGTCTACGCTCTAGTCACTGTCTAGTGAAGTCTACACCCTATACCCTAGTCACTGTCTAGTGAAGTCTACGCCCTATCCTCTAGTCACTGTCTAGTGAAGTCTACGCCCTATACCCTAGTCACTGTCTAGTGAAGTCTACGCCCTATACCCTAGTCACTGTCTAGTGAAGTCTACACCCTACACCCTACTCACTGTCTAGTGAAGTCTACGCTCTATACCCTAGTCACTGTCTAGTGAAGTCTACACCCTACACCCTACTCACTGTCTAGTGAAGTCTACACCCTATACCCTACTCACTGTCTAGTGAAGTCTACACCCTATACCCTAGTCACTGTCTAGTGAAGTATACACCCTATATCCTACTCACTGTCTAGTGAAGTCTACGCCCTATACCCTAGTCACTGTCTAGTGAAGTCTACGCCCTATACCCTACTCACTGTCTAGTGAAGTCTACGCCCTATACCCTACTCACTGTCTAGTGAAGTCTACGCCCTATACCCTACTCACTGTCTAGTGAAGTATACACCCTATACCCTACTCACTGTCTAGTGAAGTCTACACCCTATACCCTAGTCACTGTCTAGTGAAGTCTACGCCCTATACCCTAGTCACTGTCTAGTGAAGTCTACGCCCTATACCCTACTCACTGTCTAGTGAAGTCTACGCCCTATACCCTAGTCACTGTCTAGTGAAGTCTACACCCGATACCCTAGTCACTGTCTAGTGAAGTCTACGCCCTATACCCTAGTCACTGTCTAGTGAAGTCTACGCCCTATACCCTAGTCACTGTCTAGTGAAGTCTACGCCCTATACCCTACTCACTGTCTAGTGAAGTCTACGCCCTATACCCTAGTCACTGTCTAGTGAAGTCAACACCCTATACCCTAGTCACTGTCTAGTGAAGTCTACGCCCTATACCCTAGTCACTGTCTAGTGAAGTCTACGCCCTATACCCTAGTCACTGTCTAGTGAAGTCTACGCCCTATACCCTAGTCACTGTCTAGTAAAGTCAACACCCTATACCCTACTCACTGTCTAGTGAAGTCTACGCTCTAGTCACTGTCTAGTGAAGTCTACACCCTATACCCTAGTCACTGTCTAGTGAAGTCTACGCCCTATCCTCTAGTCACTGTCTAGTGAAGTCTACGCCCTATCCTCTAGTCACTGTCTAGTGAAGTCTACGCCCTATACCCTAGTCACTGTCTAGTGAAGTCTACGCTCTATACCCTAGTCACTGTCTAGTGAAGTCTACACGCTACACCCTACTCACTGTCTAGTGAAGTCTACACCCTATACCGTACTCACTGTCTAGTGAAGTCTACACCCTATACCCTACTCACTGTCTAGTGAAGTCTACGCCCTACTCACTGTCTAGTGAAGTCTACACCCTATACCCTAGTCACTGTCTAGTGAAGTCTACGCCCTATCCTCTAGTCACTGTCTAGTGAAGTCTACGCCCTATCCTCTAGTCACTGTCTAGTGAAGTCTACGCCCTATACCCTAGTCACTGTCTAGTGAAGTCTACGCTCTATACCCTAGTCACTGTCTAGTGAAGTCTACACGCTACACCCTACTCACTGTCTAGTGAAGTCTACACCCTATACCGTACTCACTGTCTAGTGAAGTCTACACCCTATACCCTACTCACTGTCTAGTGAAGTCTACGCCCTACTCACTGTCTAGTGAAGTCTACACCCTATACCCTAGTCACTGTCTAGTGAAGTCTACGCCCTATACCCTACTCACTGTCTAGTGAAGTCTACACCCTACACCCTACTCACTGTCTAGTGAAGTCTACGCTCTATACCCTAGTCACTGTCTAGTGAAGTCTACACCCTACACCCTACTCACTGTCTAGTGAAGTCTACACCCTATACCCTACTCACTGTCTAGTGAAGTCTACACCCTATACCCTACTCACTGTCTAGTGAAGTCTACGCCCTACTCACTGTCTAGTGAAGTCTACACCCTATACCCTAGTCACTGTCTAGTGAAGTCTACGCCCTATACCCTAGTCACTGTCTAGTGAAGTCTACGCCCTATACCCTAGTCACTGTCTAGTGAAGTCTACACCCTATACCCTAGTCACTGTCTAGTGAAGTCTACGCTCTATACCCTACTCACTGTCTAGTGAAGTCTACGCCCTATACCCTACTCACTGTCTAGTGAAGTCTACACCCTATACCCTACTCACTGTCTAGTGAAGTCTACACCCTATACCCTAGTCACTGTCTAGTGAAGTCTACGCCCTATACCCTACTCACTGTCTAGTGAAGTCTACGCTCTATACCCTACTCACTGTCTAGTGAAGTCTACACCCTATACCCTAGTCACTGTCTAGTGAAGTCTACGCCCTATCCTCTAGTCACTGTCTAGTGAAGTCTACGCCCTATACCCTACTCACTGTCTAGTGAAGTCTACACCCTATACCCTACTCACTGTCTAGTGAAGTCTACACCCTACACCCTAGTCACTGTCTAGTGAAGTCTACGCCCTATACCCTACTCACTGTCTAGTGAAGTCTACACCCTATACCCTAGTCACTGTCTAGTGAAGTCTACACCCTATACCCTAGTCACTGTCTAGTGAAGTCTACACCCTATACCCTACTCACTGTCTAGTGAAGTCTACGCCCTACTCACTGTCTAGTGAAGTCTACACCCTATACCCTACTCACTGTCTAGTGAAGTCTACACCCTATACCCTAGTCACTGTCTAGTGAAGTCTACACCCTATACCCTACTCACTGTCTAGTGAAGTCTACGCCCTACTCACTGTCTAGTGAAGTCTACGCCCTATACCCTAGTCACTGTCTAGTGAAGTCTACACCCTATACCCTAGTCACTGTCTAGTGAAGTCTACGCCCTACACCCTAGTCAGTGTGTGCTGTAGTCTAGGCCCTATCCCTACTTAGTGTGTAGTGTAGCCTAGGCCCTATACCCTAGTCAGTGTGTATCCAATGCGGGATTGGAGAGAAAGCGCAGAATAACATTTCTGTTTGACATGTCCAGGCAGCAGCAGCAGCTAGGACTTTAAAAGCCTGGCCCGTTTCACCAGCGTGTTCTGTTATGTTGAAATAATAGCAGATTGATTAACAATCTGGCAGCGCTGTGGAAAATGAGGATGAGGGGATTAGGAAGTGTTGGGGTTTTGTAATCTCCAAACCGGAAAGACGATGTGGGAAGGGACGGATCAGCAATGTGTGAGCCGAGGTCGAGGGATTACTGGACGGCCGTTCAGAAGGGATCGCTTTCAGTCGGTGCAGGGTCCAATCCGACTTAACCCTTGAGACAGAGGTTAAGGTACAATAAATGACAGGGCCCTGTGAAAGTGACGGTCTCGACTGACGCATGACTCAGTCCACTCAAATCCTTCCACCCTTTTGAGAATAGAAGTGGTTACGGTGACACATTCTAGGAATGGGCATTCATGTACAGTATAGACTTTAATACAACGTGAATCTGTTACGAATGCTTATAGCAAGACTATAACTGCTGAAAATGTCAACTATATTAAGTAATACTGTATATACAGAGCCTTCAGAAAGTATTCACACCCCTTGACTTATTCCACAGTTTGTTGTGTTACAGCCTGAATTTAAAATTGATTAAATTGAGATTTTGTGTTACTGGCCTACACAAAATACCCCATAATGTCAAAGTGGAATTATGCTTTTAAATTAATTTAAAAGGAAAAGCTGAAATACCTTGAGTCAATAAGTATTGTTATGTTATGCCTAAATAAATTCAGGAGTAAAAATGTGCTTAACATGTCACATAATAAGTTGCATGCAATAATATTGTTTAACATGATCCTTAAATGATTACCCCATCTACGTACCCACACATAGTCAAGCAGTGAATTTCAAGTACAGATTCAACCACAAAGACCAGGGAGGTTTTACAATAGAAGGGTAGATGGGGGAGAAAAAAGGAAAAAAAAGTAGACATTGAATATCCCTTTCAGCATGGTGCAGATATTACTTACACTTTGGATGTTGTATCAATACACGCAGTCACTACAAAGATACAAGCACCCTTCTTAACTCAGTTGCCAGAGGGGAAGGAAACCACTTAGGGATTTCACCGTGAGACCAATTTTTGTTTTTAAACAGTTACAGAGTTTAATGGCTGTGATAGGAGATAACTGAAGATAGATCAACAACAGCGCAGTTACTCCACAATGCTAAATGACAGAGTGAAAAGAAGGAAGCCTGTACAGAATAAAAATATTCCATAACATGCATCCTGTTTGCAATAAGGCACTAAAGTAAGCAGGGGTGCAAATTTGGTTTTAGAAGTGGGGGGAACAAATTATTATTACACTCCGAGCTGCAGGGATTACATCCAAGGGGACAAAAATGTAAATTCAGAATGTTGGGGGGACATGTCCCCCCTGTCCCCAGTGAAAGTTGCGCACCTGAAAGTAATACAGCAAAAAAATGTGGCAAAGATATTAACTTTTGTCCTGAATATAAAGCGTTATGTTTGGGGCAAATCCAAAACAACACATCACTAAGAACCACTCTCAATATTTTCAAGCATGGTGGTGGCTGCATCATGTTACGGTATGCTTGTCATTGGCAAGGAATGTGGAGTTTTTTAGGATAAAAATAAATGGAATAAGCACAGGCAAAATCCTAGACAAAAACTTGATTCAGTCTGCTTTCCAACAGACACTGGGAGACACATTCACCTTTCAGCAAGACAACACAAGGCCAAATATACCAAGACAACATTGAATGTTACAGTTTTGACTTAAATCGACTTGAAAATCTATGCCAAGACTTGAAAATGGCTGTCTAGCAATGATCAACAAACAACTTCACAGAGCTTGAATCATTTTT
Organism: Salmo trutta; assembly: GCF_901001165.1. NCBI lineage: Eukaryota > Metazoa > Chordata > Actinopteri > Salmoniformes > Salmonidae > Salmo > Salmo trutta. The sequence continues at coordinate 11,349,445 of NC_042972.1, read as the reverse complement.
TAAAGAATAATGAGCAAATATTGTACAATCCAGGTGTGCAAAGCTCTTAGAGACTTACCCAGATAGACTCACAGCTCTAATCACGGCCAATGGTGTTTCTAACATGTATTGTTTCAGGGGGTTGAATACTTATGTAATCAAGATATATTAGTGTTTTATTATCCATACAGTTAAATAATTTTTCTTCCACTTTGACATTACAGAGTATTTTGTGTAGATCGTTGACATAAATGTTAATCCAGCTGAAACCCACTTTGTAACACAAGAAAATATGGAAAAAGTCAAGGTGTGTGAATAGTTTCTGAAGGCACTGTAGCTGAAAAGGCAAAGGAATCAATAATCCTGAAATCAAAACGGTCTGATTAGTCATCAACGGAATTGATTTGCATAGAAAAATGTAATAGTCAGAATAAATGAGAATAGAGCTAAATTAACAGAATTGATTCCTAAATCCAGCCTTGTTTCGACATATCAATAGTCCTTTTGGGTGTAACCAAATCATCTACAGACTCCCTTTAATGTTGGACCCATTTCTCTGTGTGGCAGTGGGGAAAATGTCTTTATTTTGAGGGGCCAAATGGGAGACAGAGTGTGCCATTGGTCTTTAGTTCCTGGAGAAGACATTCTCACAGATGGGCTATTTCCAGAATGCTGATAGACCATCCGTGAACAAATGGGAAATACCATTCACACTTAAGTATCGAGCAGAGACACTACGCGGACAAAAGTACTGGATTTTTAGAGAGACGAGTAGTAACCCGGGGAGAGACGTGACAAAGCATCCGAGGGCCGTCTGCATTTGATACTGTATCCCACGGCATTAACATTTGACTGGATGATTCTATTTACATTTCTATCGCCACTTCACTGTGTTTAAAGTGCTGGTCTGGCTTTTGAAATACATGTTATTGAATTAGTGAAATAGGGGAGCTGGTGTTGCTGTCTGAACTATACTGTGGTCCTGCACAGTATCAATATTCTCAATAATGCAGCTACATGTACTGTAGCAGAAACCAGAGGCCTTTCAACAAAACGGCTTATATTGGCTTCTGTTGCTATGGTTTGAAGCTGAAAGTCTGTGTGTGTGTGTGTGTTTGTGTGTGTCTTTGATAAGGCCAGGCAGTAATCACAGAGGTTATCTGCCAATATGAGTGTTATCACTCATCCTCCCACTCTGCAGCCCTGGCTCTACTATCCCTTAGACAAAATCAAATAGAAGATATCATCACTGTGACGAACATTGACCTATTCGCATGGGACAGATTTGATTCTATGAAACTGAGGCAGAGCTGCTGGGGAAAGAATGTCCAAATCTCCACTTACTGGGTATAAATGACTATTTTCCTCAACAACTCGGATAGCTCTATCATTGAAATGGTGAAATTATAGCCTCGCTCTTTGTGTCACAGCCACAATACCCCTAATCTAGTATAATGCTCATGAACATTTCAGTGTTTCCCTCTTACTATTATGGATAAAATCAGAACATCAGCCATGGTTAATTTTTCAAATACTCATTCTCTTCAAAGTTCGTTTCTATGACGATATCGTAGACTGCAAAGGTAAACAACACAGTCCATATATGACTGTATAGCGCAGCAATGACAAATCCTAATAGGTTTATGTTCAACTGAAAGATGTGTGAAAAAAACTGGCAGTGTTATAACCATTTATTAGCCTTTTTATGACAGGAAATGTAGGAGTCTTTACCAGAAAGTACAGGAATCTTTACCAGAAAGCAGCACAAACTGCTAAGGTTTCAATGCAGGTAAATAATTTACAAAAATGTCAATGCAGGTAAATAATGTGCTGAAATTTCAATGCAGGTAAATAATCTGCTGAAATTTCAATGCAGGTAAATAATCTGCTAAAATTTCAATGCAGGTAAATAATCTGCTAAAATTTCAATGCAGGTAAATAATCTGCTAAAATTTCAATGCAGTTAAATAATCTGCTGAAATTTCAATGCAGGTAAATAATCTGCTAAAATGTCAATGCAGGTAAATAATCTGCTAAAATTTCAATGCAGGTAAATAATCTGTTGAAATTTCAATGCAGGTAAATAATCTGCTAAAATGTCAATGCAGGTAAATAATCTGTTGAAATTTCAATGCAGGTAAATAATCTGCTGAAATTTCAATGCAGGTAAATAATCTGCTGAAATTTCAATGCAGGTAAATAATCTGCTGAAATTTCAATGCAAGTAAATAATCTGCTGAAATTTCAATGCAAGTAACAAAGTAATGAAGTTGACCATACTGAGATTCTTAGAAAGGGACCATTTTATCTGTGTTTATTTTCTAAAGTGCTGTTTCCTATAAATGCTGGAAACACCAAAATACCCCATAATTTTCCCTCTGAGTGTCTTGATGGGTGGAAGAGTTTAAGGGTGCATCCCAAATGGCTAAACTCTCCTTCCAGACTCACATCAATCATCTCCAATCCAAAGTGAAATCTAGAATTGGCTTCCTATTTCGCAACAAAGCATCCTTCACTCATGCTGCCAAACATACCCTCGTAAAACTGACCATCCTACCAATCCTCGACTTCGGCGATGTCATTTACAAAATAGCCTCCAATACCCTACTCAACAAGCTGGATGCAGTCTATCACAGTGCCATCCGTTTTGTCACCAAAGCCCCATATACAACCCACCACTGCGATCTGTATGCTCTCGTTGGCTGGCCTTCACTTCATAATCGTCGCCAAACACATTGGCTCCAGGTCATCTACAAGACCCTGCTAGGTAAAGTCCCCCCTTATCTCCGCTCACTGGTCACCATAGCAGCACCCACCTGTAGCACGCGCTCCAGCAGGTATATCTCTCTGGTCACCCCTAAAGCCAACTCCTCCTTTGGTCGTCTCTCCTTCCAGTTCTCTGCTGCCAACGACTGGAACGAACTACAAAAATCTCTGAAATTGGAAACACTTATCTCCCTCACTAGCTTTAAGCACCAGCTGTCAGAGCAGCTCACAGATCACTGCACCTGTACATAGCCCATCTATAATTTAGCCCAAACTACTACCTCTTCCCCTACTGTATTTATTTATTTTATTTATTTTGCTCCTTTGCACCATATTATTTATATTTGAACTTTGAACTTTCTTCAAACTACAAATCTACCATTCCAGTGTTTTTCTTGCTATACTTTATTTACTTTGCCACCATGGCATTTTTTTGCTTTTACCTCCCTTATCTCACATCATTTGCTCACATTGTATATAGTCTTATTTTTTTTTTTTTTTTTTTTTTACTGTATTATTGACTGTATGTTGTTTACTCCATGTGTAACTCTGTGTTGTTGTATGTTGTCGAACTGCTTTGCTTTATCTTGGCCAGGTCGCAATTGTAAATGAGAACTTGTTCTCAACTTGCCTACCTGGTTAAATAAAGGTGAAATAAATAAAAATAAAAAAATTCCTTACATCAGTAGGCATTCCTAGTCGATCACCAAACATTTCTGTAGAAAAGCCACGATAAAGGTGCCCTCCTTTTAACATTTTTGTATTGTGTTGTGCTGTTGGCGGTAGGTGCACTTGATTTGTAAGGCTTGCACAACAGATAAGCAAAGTGTTCCCATTTTGAACCATTTTATTTGTCTGAATAGACAAATCGGGAGATCTGTGGCTTTAATCGTGTGTGCCTACTGCGCTGGCCAATCGGATAGCTCAAATCACTGTGCCTACAAAGCTTGTACAACCCTGGCCACAACAAAGTTTGATAGGCTATTAGTCTACGTAAGATTTAATAACTTGCAGTTTATAGGCTTGAGATTATGTCTAAATTTCTATTCAGCACTGTCAACACTTTTTATTCAACACTATAACAAAACGTGCTTCTCCACACTTCCGCTCACGCTGCAGCTGCAATGAATAAGTAGCCAAGTGTATTGATACTGATAAATAGCTAACAAAATAGCTACATGGACTTTCTGAGTTAACCTTGTATCTTTATTGACCTTTAATTACAATTTTTGCACTGTCTCTTTGCCCTACACACTCACAGGGCCCTACACAAACCCAGACGACGCTGGGCCAATTGTGTGCCACCCTATGGGACTCCCGATCACGGCCGGTTGTGATACAGCTTGGGATCAAACCAGGGTCTGTAGTGATACCTCTAGCACTGAGATGCAGTGCCTTAGACCGCTGCGCCACTGGGGAGCTCATAATATGCACATACATTTATACTGACTCTACACACACCCACTCACATACAAGCTGCTGCTACTCTGTTTATCTTATATCCTGATGCCTAGTCACCTTACCCCTATACATATCTACCTCCATCACTCCAGTATCCCTGCACATGTAAATATGGTATTGGAACTGACTTTTAAAATATTTCCTGTATATAGCATACTTACTTTATTGTGTGTTTCATGTTTCCTATTCTTATTTCTCGTGTTGGTTTTTTCTAGTAGTACATTGCTATTGATTGTTGCATTGTTGGTTTTTGAGTTTGCAAGAAAGGCATTTCAATGTACTTGTGCATGTGACAATAAAACATGAAACTTGACATGTGATGACAATACAGAACAGATGAACAGGAATGACGTTTACTCTAATGGGTGGCCCCAAAAATATCTATCTTAACGCCACACCCCTACTAGGACATGATTCCACTCCAGGGTTCCTCCAGGAACCATTAATACATTGAACCAAAGGTTCCTCAAGTAACCAAAGGTGCAAATATGAACCATTGAATAGCAATGGTTCCATGAGGAACTCCAGGGTTCCTCAAGTCATCACTAATTCTAAGAGTTTACGGAACCTCGTCCTGGAGAATTCTGTAGGACAGTGTGTTGAGGACCCTCATAAACCCTCCAACAAACATTGCTCAGGGTTCATTTCACTGTACTTGTGCATGTGACATTAAAACTTGAACTTGAACTAATAATAGAGCTTGTCGTGTCTATTTTTTATATCAATGAATATTTAACTTTCTCTGGTCATAGGAACAACATGAATTTGTGCATGAGGTAGATCTGGTGAGACTCAAGTTGCCATCAGGATGAAACGGTGTCCCATCTCTCTGGTCAGTCTCATCGGAGGAAAGGAAGGAGAGCGGAGGGACCGTGAGAGGCAGACCCTCTTCTGCTCTCTCCCTCCCTCCACTGAGACTAATGCCATGTTCAAGACAACTGGGGACTCAGAAATCTCTGCTTTCCAAATTCAGTGCGTTCACGACAACTGGGAAATCTGAAAAAAATCAAGATCCGACTGGGAAAAATCGTTTTGAACGGTCATCCAACTCGGAATTCCAAGTCGGAAACAGGCATCTTTCTAGATCTCCGACTTTCCGACCTGAACATCACTGGCGTCATTATTTGACCTTGGTTTTTTTTCCAGAGTTCCCAGTTGTCTTGAAAGCACCATGATCATGAGATGCAGGTACAGTCAGTACCAGTCCAGTAAAAAAATATCAAATTTTATTTCAATTCATGCTCCGCAGTGCCTCACAAGTGATACACCAACTGATCTATTTTGTTTTCAAAGCTTGAGGTTTGAAATATAATATGGTCTGTGAATAAGAATATTGGCGGGCCAGGCATATAGCCAAAATGCTACGATAATGTATTAGGTCTACTGCACAAACCTCATTCCAACAGAAGTGTTTTTATTAGGTTAATGTATCTGAGCTGTAGATCTCGGGTTGGTTTTTGACTGCGAAAATGATCTTGACTCTGAAAAGGTTGGTGACCACTGCCTTACATAGTTCACAATTTTTTTTTACCAGAACCCCGTGGGCAGTATACTGCACTGTGAAGGGAAAAGGCTGTCATTTGTTACGCAGACTGAGAGATAGCCATGGCTGCTACTCTGTCACAGTTGCTGCCATCCTACCGCTCTAACCTAAATTACAAATGGACCATTAAGCTTTATTGTGGGAAATCACACAAATGGGTAGATTTATGTCCGAAGTCAAGCTTTTATGAAATGGATACATCTGGAACACAGATTGTGGCAAAGAAATGAGAGCTGGAGTGTCCAAAATCCATATCAACTTGACCAGCGATTACTTCCCCTGTCATTCTAACACAATTACTATGGACATTTGGACCTCGGATATGATTGCAAATGCAAAACGTTGCCATGTTAACTGCATTAATAATGTACACTGAACAAAAATATAAACACAACATGCAGTGTTGGTCCCATGTTTCATGTAATAAAAAAATCCCAGGCATTTTCCATATGCACAAAAAGCTTATTTCTCTCAGATTCTGTGCACAAATTTGTTTACATCCCTGTTAGTGAGCATTTCTCCTTTGCCAATATAATCCATCCACCTGACAGGTGTGGCATATCAAGAAGCTGATTAAACGACATGATCATTACACAATACAATCCATCCACCTGCCAGGTGTGGCATATCAAGAAGCTGATTAAAGAGCATGATCATTACACAGGTGCACCTTGTGCTGAGGAAAATAAAAAAGGCCACTTTAATTGTGCAGTTTTGTCACACAACACAATGCCACAGATGTCTCAAGTTTTGAGGGGGCGTGCAATTGGCATGCTGACTGCAGGAATGTCCACCAGAGGTGTTGCCTGACCATAAGCTGCCTCCAATGTCGTTTTAGAGAATTTGAAGGTACGTCCAACCGGCCTCACAACCGCAAACTACGTGTAACCACGCCAGCCCAGTGTCACGTCCTGACCATAGAAAGATGTTATTTTCTATGGTAGAGTAGATCAGGCCGTGACAGGTTTTTCCTTCTATGTTTTCTATTTCTATGTTCAGGTTCTAGTTTTGTATTTCTATGTTGGGGTTTTGTTTGGGATGATCTCCAATTAGAGGAAGCTGGTCCTCGTTGTCTCTAATTGGAGATCATACTTAAGTAGGGTTTTTTTCCACCTGGGTTTGTGGGAGATTATCTTTGAGTCAGTGTATGTTTCACCTCTGCGTCACGGTTTGTTGTTTTTGTCATTCAGTTTATTTATGTATGGCATAGTTTCACAGTGTAAATAAAACGTAGAACGACACACACGCTACATTTTGATCCGCTCCTCCTTTCGACAACCATGACACCCAGGACCTCCACATCTGGTTTCTTCACCTGCGGGATCGTCTGAGGGGGGGTGGGGTGGTACTCATTCTGATTGGCTGGGCCTGGCTACCCAGTGGGTGTGCCTGGCTGTCAAAGTGGGCGGGCCTATGTGCTCCAAGGCTTACCCATGGCTGCGCCCCTGCCCAGTCATGTGAAATCCATAGATTAGGGCCTGATGAATTTATTTAAATTGACTGATTTCCTTATATGATCTGTAACTCAGTAAAATCTTTGAAATTGTTGCATGTTGCGTTTATATTTTTGTTCAGAATATTTAATCAAGTACGGTTGGATTCATGTGTAAATGTTTAACTTTGAATAATGATAAAAGTGTATTTGACCACCGTCATTGTCACACACTCGAGTTTAGTGTCACTTACTTTCCTTTCACTTGACCTGTGGGGACACAATTCTGCATTCAGCAACCGTGGCAACAGTGACTTGTGGTTGGTTTTTGTTGGTAAGCAAAGCAGGTACAGTACATGATGTGCAGTGCTATACAACAGTAATCACTCTTTCAATTGGCCATCGACTGGATCAATACCTCCTCTTACAGACATTTTTCCAAAATTACATGGTTTTCCAGAAATACCAGTTGGAGGATTCCCGGATTTCCTGATAGTTCCCTCCTGATCACGTCAATCTTACAACCAGGATATCTGGACAACAAGAGACTTTGGAGAAAGTATCAGCATTTATTTTACCATTGTGACATAGCATAGGACTTCACACAGCCCTAACACTCACCTCCCAAAAATGCACAACTGACGTGGCTCTGCGTACGTGACTCCTACTCAACTGAATGTATTCTAGAACGTGGCTCTGCGTACCTGACTCCTACTCAACTGAATGTATTCTAGAACGTGGCTCTGTGTACATGACTCCTACTCAACTGAATGTATTCTAGAACGTGGCTCTGCGTACATGACTCCTACTCAACTGAATGTATTCTAGAACGTGGCTCTGCGTACATGACTCCTACTCAACTGAATGTATTCTAGAACGTGGCTCTGCGTACATGACTCCTACTCAACTGAATGTATTCTAGAACGTGGCTCTGCGTACATGACTCCTACTCAACTGAATGTATTCTAGAACGTGGCTCTGCGTACATGACTCCTACTCAACTGAATGTTGGAACCGCGCTGAGAATTCGAAAAGTATGAACGCCAACAGTCCAATATTCTAATTCGTGGCTGTGTGGATGCAGACTCATTTTGGACTCTGATAAGCACCTATGGATGACAAAGCGTCCATGAGTATAGTTGTGCACTTTAATCTATATGTCTGAAACGTTCTCAACCTATTTCAATCTGTCCATTATTTTTTTTACCCATCTATTCATCTTATGTCTGTCCATCCATTCATAATTTCTACCTTTTGTCACACAGGAGTACAGAGCATTGAGGTATAAAAGAACTGGAGACAGCGCAAAGATGGCCGACCATTGTTTCCAACTTAATCTACTCACGTTCGCATACGCCGTTTTGTGGTGGTTGTTAATAAAATGTTAATATCTTCGGATGTGATGGAAAAACTAAATCGGCCTAGAAGACAATTACATGAATAATTTAATTGATATAATTTTTGCACAACGGTAATAACGAAACGTCTTTTGATGAATTTTCCAATTGGACTTCTCTAGGAATGGGAATTGTCTTTTTGGGCTCGAATTCAGGTAAACTGCAATACCGAAAGTTTCCTCTTAGCACAGTGGAAAGCGTGCTTCCAGAATGGAACCCTGGGGTCTTGGTATAGACACTATTGAGTTAGCTTTAGCCCAATTCAGTCTCCTTAGCCACATTCCAGCTACCTCTAGTCTGTGTGTGCTAGAGAGAGAGGCTTGGCATTGATGCAGGCTACCGGGATTGATCCCTGCTCGGGGCCCTCCCTCCCAAGCCCAATTACAACCCTGTGCTTTTGATTCCCCTCCAAGGCTCTATTTTGGGCGATTCAAACATCCAACGCCAACCCACCTTTCATTCCTCTGCACACTCATCCTCACCAACTAAAGCACTTTCTTAAATGTTTAGATGCGGCAATCCCAGAATCTCGCGGTACACAACAGAGGGATCCTCCCACACAGGCTGTGTCATGTGCTTGGTTTCCCTGGGCTGTAGCCGCTCCTTCCCGATCCCAAGCGAGTTCACATATTGCTTACTTCAATACAGGGTTTCCGGTGAGGAGGCATGTCTATGACTCATATTAATTTTGGTCTGTTATAAAAAAACACATGGCTGCATGTACATAAGCACGCCTACTCCAGTACGAAAGGAGAAACAAACACTCAAGCAATTAACTGCAGAAGGAAAGAAATCCTCTGTAAAAAAAAGCGCTTATACTCAAGGTTAGCCCTTTCATGACAGGCTGGGTGTTTAGATCCTATGGAACACTTCCCACAGCATGGACTGTAACCATGGCAATGCACATTACCTTCTGGCTGTTTTCCTCTGTGGAAAAAGAGAAAACAGCTTAAGGAGGACGAGGCAGGCGGCAAGGTGGTTCTGTTACTCCGTTGGCAATGGAGGGTGGATGTCTGTCACGATCTTGGAAATGAGCGGACCAAGGCGCAGCGTGAGTATAGTTCCACATATTTATTTAAGTGAAACTAACAAAAACAAAATAACAAAACTTACAAAGACCGTGAGGACGTAGTGCCCAAACACACTAACAAACAATCAATCAATATCCCACAAAACACAGGTGGGGAAATAACTACCTAAATATGATCCCCAATCAGAGGCAACGATAAACAGCTGCCTCTAATTGGGAACCATATTAGTACCAACATAGAAATAAACATACTAGATCACCCCCTAGTCACGCCCTGACCTACTACACCATAGAGAACCAAGGGCCCTCTATGGTCAGGGCGTGACAGTAACCCCCCCCCCCCCAAAGGTGCGGACTCCGGCCGCAAAACCTGAAACCACATGGGGAGGTGATTAGTGTCGGTGGCGGCTCCAGTGCAGGTCGTAGCCCCCGCCCAGACCCCAGATCCGGCCATCGTGCCGGGCTGAACGGCGTGCCTGGACTGGGCATTGGCACAAAGGAAGACTCCGGCCATGGAGCTGGGTTGGACGCCGTGCCTGGACTGGGCACCAGCACAGAGGAAGGCTCCGGCCTTGGAGCTGGACTGGACGCCGTGCCTGGACTGGGCACCGGCGCAGAGGAAGGCTCCTGCCCTGGAGCTGAACTGGACATCGTACCTGGACTGGGCATCGGCGCAGAAGAAGGCTCCGGCCATGGAGCAGGACTGGACACCGTGCCTGGATTTGGCATCGGCGCAGAAGAAGGCTCCGGCCTTGGAGCAGGACTGGACACCGTGCCTGGATGCTCTGGACCGTTGACCGTCGCTGGAGGTTCCGGACCGTTGACCGTCGCTGGAGGTTCCGGACCGTTGACTGTCGCTGGAGGTTCCGGACCGTTGACCGTCGCAGGAGGTTCCGGACCATTGACCGTCGCAGGAGGTTCCGGACCGTGGACCCTCGCAGGAGGTTCCGGACCGTGGACTGTCGCCGGAAGGTCTGGACTGGGAAACGTCACCGGAAGCTCTGGACTGGGAACCGTCGCCGGAAGCTCTGGACTGGGAACCGTCGCCGAAAGCTCTGGACAGTGAATGCGCACTGGAGGCCTGATGCGTGGAGCCGGCACAGGTGGCACAGACTGGTGACACGCACTTCAGGGCGAGTGCGAGGAGCAGGCACAGGACGTACCGGACTGGGGACACGCACTTCAGGGCGAGTGCGAGGAGCAGGCACATGATGTACTGGACTGGGGACACACACTTCAGGGCGAGTGCGAGGAGCAGGCACAAGACGTACTGGACTGGGGAGGTGCACTGGAGGCCTGATGCGTGGAGCCGACACAGGTTTCACCAGACTGCTAACCGGATCTTCTGGTCGAATGTTGAGCAGAACACACTTGCACAACATCTCTCTCATCTCTCTCCCAACTTCTCCATTGCCTCCCTGAGAGTCTCTGGCTCTTCCCGCGGCTCAGCCGCCAGCTCCATGTGCCCCACCCCAATAAAATCTCGGAGTTTCTGTGGCCGTGGTCTGACGACACGCTCCTCCAGAGTTTGCCATTCGGGCTCTGGCACTCTCCTCGGCTCGACCGGCCACCCCTTGTGCCCTCCCCCCAAAAAATCTTGGGGTTGTCCTTGGGCTTTCTGTGGCCGCGAACCCTGGCGTCGTCGCTATCCTCCATTATTACCTTCCGTCTGCCGCCAAGGAAGGGTTTCGCATCCAACCATCACTTCTTTCCATGTCCAAAACTCCTTTACCTGGTGAACATGCTGCTTGGTCCTGGTTTGGTGGGATATTCTGTCACGATCTTGGAAATGAGTGGACCAAGACGCAGCGTGAGTGTAGTTCCACATATTTATTTAAGTGAAACTAACAAAAACAAAATAACAAAACTTACAAAGACCGTGAGGGCGTAGTGCCCAAACACACTAACAAACAATCAATCAATATCCCACAAAACACAGGTGGGGAAATAACTACCTAAATATGATCCCCAATCAGAGGCAACGATAAACAGCTGCCTCTAATTGGGAACCATACAAAACACCAACATAGAAATATTGAACTAGATCACCCCCTAGTCACGCCCTGACCTACTACACCATAGAGAACCAAGGGCTCTCTATGGTCAGGGCGTGACAATGTCGGTGTTATTTTTTGAGTTTATTGTTTGGGAGTGGGTGAAATGGCTGAAATGGCTGAAATAGGCTCTCAGGCTTACATGAATAACAGTTGAAGTATAGTCTGGCACTGAACAAAATGTCCATTGTGGGTCTAGCGGTTGCTCTGCGTGAAACCGTGGACAGCTGACTAAATGATCGACAACTGGACCTTGTGGAGTACAGTATGTTCATTCAAACCTATGTTGATATCTACTTATCTAGAAATATATTTATTTTCTGTAATTAGATTGCGATGATTAAATGGATAACTTTATTAGGTCTGTTTACAATACATGAATCAGAATAGCATAATTGAGAGTTTGCTTTCCACATCAATATCTGTAACTGTCTACATAGAAGCATATGGCTCTAATGTCGTTGATATCAAGACATATTTGTTTGATACCTCAGTCACTGATGACTCAATGATGACTGCATTTCATAGATAAAAAAGAAAAGAAAAACGGAGAACTTTAACACTGTGGTGGGAATGTACAGGCTGTTTCAATATATAAAGCAACCGGAGTAGAGGACAGATACATCCAGATGCTGCTTAATCACTGTAGCTATAGCTTCTTCCCAGATGTTTAAAAGCCTTAGAGGACATCTGCATAATGCATAACTGGCTAGTGCACACTGTGTTGTGTCTGTCAGAAGACGTATCTTACCAACCTGCATGAATGAGACTGGGTGGTCAGATCCTGTGTTGTGTCTGTCAGAAGACGTATCTTACCAACCTGCATGAATGAGACTGGGTGGTCAGATCCTGTGTTGTGTCTGTCAGAAGACGTATTTTACCAACCTGCATGAATGAGACTGGGTGGTCAGATCCTGTGTTGTGTCTGTCAGAAGACGTATCTTACCAACCTGCATGAATGAGACTGGGTGGTCAGATCCTGTGTTGTGTCTGTCAGAAGACGTATCTTACGTCTTACGTAAACTATCTAGATCCTGACTTCCACTTAAGTCAAATTGGAACTTAGTCTCACATTGACGTCAATGTATTAGTATGAGAAAATTTGACCTAAGTGGAAGTTATGATTTGCCTTATTGCACCATAGTATGATAACTTGCCTTCGTGTTGACTAATGATCAATCCTGATCATTAAACAAGATGTCTTCTTGTCATTAATGTTGATTGGAACTAAGAATTAAGGAGAAGTGAGATATGCAAAGGAATTTCTCAATTTCAGGGAATGTTTTCTGGCAAAGGGGAGAGGAGAGTTGACCTGATCAGTTGGGTTGAGCTTTTTGGGGGTTAAATCCATCATGTTTCTCTCTCTCTCTCTCTCTCTCTCTCTCTCTCTCTCCATAAAACCAGCCATCTATTTTTCACTAAAACGATCCATCCATTTCAACACTTAAACCTCTCAAAGCCTACAGGATTCAATTCCTCCATCGGCTGCACAAGCCTCAGGGTGCTGGTACCATGAAATTACAATCCAACCAGCTTAACTTTGACAAAATAAATGTTTTCGTTCATCAACTGCCTTTGTTCCCAATGTTCTCGAACAAAATGATAGGCCACATTCCACATTATTGCCCAGGCTGCACCGTGATCAAATACCTGCATGGTGAAATCCCAAATGACAAAGCTGAATTTTCACAAAGTAGAGGTTTTCTCTTACATAATTCTTTATTAAAACCAATAGTCATTTTCCTAATGGCAGGGGAATTTTGTTGACAATTAAGTCAGTGGTAAAAGCGATGGTCAGTGGGGAACTGCTTTGTGTGTATGCACAACAATGTGTGTGTGTGTGTGTGTGTGTGTGTGTGTGTGTGTGTGTGTGTGTGTGTGTGTGTGTGTGTGTGTGTGTGTGTGTGTGTGTGTGTGTGTGTGTGTGTGTTTGTGTGTGTTTGTTAGATGGACTGGTTACGGTGGAGATTTTCATTAGTGCTGCATGAGTCAACAGCCTTTTCAGAGAGCTGCCCCATCGTCACTAATTACACACTCCTGCATTTGGAGTTTTAATTGGGAAACTGATCTATGTATAACATCCCTTTCTATCAGGATCCCAACCGGTGTGGGTTGCATAATTAACCAAAATTAGCGTTTATCTGTCACATCTTTATATTTCTGCGATTGTTGCCATATTTCATTACTACTTTTGTTCAAATTAATAACGCAGAATGTAATTACGTTCTATGTGCTCTGATTTATGAGCCGCTTGTATTCCTGCAATTGGGACTTCGATAAAGTAATGACTCTCAGGGAATTATGGGCATCGTTAGGGCTTTGGATCTGTGGTGCTGACGCTAACAACGATAGAGGTGACATCACCGACAAGGCAATAACGGACAGAGTGCTGACTCGCGTTGTGCCTAATCACATCCACTGAATCAGACACTGTTGTTGAGCGCCGCTGAATCAGTCATAATCACATCCACTGAATCGGTCATAATCACATCCACTGAATCAGTCATAATCACATCCACTGAATCAGTCATAATCACATCCACTGAATCAGTCATAATCACATCCACTGAATCAGACACTGTTGTTGAGCGCCGCTGAATCAGTCATAATCACATCCACTGAATCAGTCATAATCACATCCACTGAATCAGTCATAATCACATCCACTGAATCAGTCATAATCACATCCACTGAATCGGTCATAATCACATCCACTGAATCGCTCATAATCACATCCACTGAATCAGTCATAATCACATCCACTGAATCAGTCATAATCACATCCACTGAATCAGACACTGTTTTTGAGCGCAGCTCAGGTGATTGTGTGTGTGTGTGTGTGTGTGTGTGTGTGTGTTTGTTGCACTGTAAACATGTTTGTCTATGTAAACATGCATTTGTTTGTATGTATAGTAAAATACATGAGTGTGCATGTGTGTGGGTGTGTGTGTGTGTGTGTGGGTGTGTGTGTGTGTGTGTGTGTCTGTCTGTGAGTAATCCGACACCAATACAGTACATCTACCTCCTCGCCATGACAACAAGTGTCTGCGATTCTGTCACGGCCAGCAATCTCTCTCTCTAACCATGCATTTCTGCTGCAGTTCTTCTACTAGTCACCGGACATATTGATTTTCAAAGCACAAAAGAACCCCATATGCCTGGGAGAAAGCACGAGGCCTTCTTACAATATTATGCAGTCATCCATAACTAAAATATAGATCATTAATGGTCATTGAAGGTCATTGAAGGGCATATTCGGAGAGGTGGAAAAGGAGTCTGGATGGATGGATCAGATTTGTCCGAGGCTGCTTACCAAACAGTACCCTATTCCCTAGTGCACTACAGGGCCCATAGGGCTCTGGTCAAAAGTAGTGCATTATATCGGGAATAGGGTTTTCATTTGGGATGCAGAGTGCTGAGAGAGTGTTACCCTCTGTCAGAAAGCCCCCAGACAGAGTGCTGAGAGATTGTTACCCTCTGTCAGAAAGCCCCCAGACAGAGTGCTGAGAGAGTGTTACCCTCTGTCAGAAAGCCCCCAGACAGAGTGCTGAGAGAGTGTTACCCTCTGTCAGAAAGCCCCCAGACAGAGTGCTGAGAAAGAGTTGTTAAACTCTCTGTCAGAAAGCCCCCAGACAGAGTGCTGAGAGAGTGTTAAACCCTCTGTCAGAAAGCCCCCAGACAGAGTGCTGAGAAAGAGATGTTAAACCCTCTGTCAGAAAGCCCCAAGACAAAATCTACTTTCTTGAAGGGTGAGCTGTTCAATGATGTCTCATTCTCCTTACAAAGGCATCATGGGAAGGAAAGCAAGATACTTTCTCAACAACAAAAAACACAGGAACAAGAGCAGACATGTTCACTGCACCTTTCACACTGCACTTGATGAGAGTGGACAGCTACATTTGATGCAGCAACATTCCCGCCCCCATTTCACATAGACAAAAACAGCTTCCTCCAGCACTTCAAAACTGAAGCGTTACAGTCAAAGCCTCTGGATGCAAAAGAAAATAGAGCAAACAAACTTACAGCACGCTTGTTATTATATTCTTGATTAGAAAATAACTAATTCTGCAAATAATTAACAACGCAGCGGTGGATGTAATACGACAGCTCATGAATTTGCAAATGATCGATGTAAAATAGCATTTTATAAATGTTTTCTCTCCGGGCAAGATCTTTCTTGCATTTCATCTTGCGTGAATACGTGATGGACGAAGGAAATCTCCTAGTACTGTAGAAAGCATCTCCACAGCCTAGCTCTGTCCTCTGCTTCCTGTAAATACAACCAGAGGCTGATTTCAGCTCCATGGACAGCAGCACAGCAGCCCACAACATTACAGAGGCTGATTTCAGCTCCATGGACAGCAGCACAGCAGCCCACAACATTACAGAGGCTGATTTCAGCTCCATGGACAGCAGCACAGCAGCCCACAACATTACAGAGGCTGATTTCAGCACCACGGACAGCAGCACAGCAGCCCACAACATTACAGAGGCTGATTTCAGCTCCATGGACAGCAGCACAGCAGCCCACAACATTACAGAGGCTGATTTCAGCACCACGGACAGCAGCACAGCAGCCCACAACATTACAGAGGCTGATTTCAGCTCCATGGACAGCAGCACAGCAGCCCACAACATTACAGAGGCTGATTTCAGCACCACGGACAGCAGCACAGCAGCCCACAACATTACAGAGGCTGATTTCAGCTCCACGGACAGCAGCACAGCAGCCCACAACATTACAGAGGCTGATTTCAGCTCCATGGACAGCAGCACAGCAGCCCACAACATTACAGAGGCTGATTTCAGCACCACGGACAGCAGCACATCAGCCCACAGCATTACAGAGGCTGATTTCAGCTCCATGGACAGCAGCACAGCAGCCCACAACATTACAGAGGCTGATTTCAGCTCCATGGACAGCAGCACAGCAGCCCACAACGTTACAGGGGCTGATTTCAGCACCACGGACATCACCACAGGAGCCCATGACATTACAGAGGCTGATTTCAGCTCCATGGACAGCAGCACAGCAGCCCACAACGTTACAGGGGCTGATTTCAGCACCACGGACATCACCACAGGAGCCCATGACATTAGAGAGGCTGATTTCAGTACCACAGACAGCACCACATCAGCCCATTAGAGAGGCTTGCTTTAGCACCACGGACAGCACCACAGTGACATTTCCCACTATAAAAACCTCTAACTATCTGCCCTCCACAGCAGTAGTGGTGACTACACAGAGTAATTCAGGTTCGCTGCACACTGACTCCTGTATGAACAGGATGCATGTAGGAGCCTCTGGCTAAATGGAATGTGTGCTGCTATTCTGAGATCAGTGGAGCTTTTCTATCTGCTGCCACGGGGACGGAGAGGCGGGTGGGGAGGGAAGGAAGGGGGAGGGAAGGATGGGGGGAAGGGGGTGGGAAGGGAAGGATAGGGGGGGGGAGGGACGGATGGGGGAGGGAGAGAAGGCACATCCAACACAGAGCAGGAGTTATCACTATGTATCTCCACACAGCCAAGTGCATATCTATGACATCTATGTGTTTCCCTGGATAAAATGAGACATGTGTTTCCCTGGATAAAATGAGACATATCTGTGTTTCCCTGGATAAAATTAGACATCTATGTGTTTCCCTGGATAAAATGAGACATCTCTGTATTTCCCTGGATAAAATGAGTCATCTATGTGTTTCCCTGGATAAAATGAGACATGTGTTTCCCTGGATAAAATTAGACATATGTGTTTCCCTGGATAAAATGAGACATCTATGTGTTTCCCTGGATAAAATGAGACATCTCTGTATTTCCCTGGATAAAATGAGACATCTATGCGTTTCCCTGGATAAAATGAGACATCTATGTGTTTCCCTGGATAAAATGAGACACTATGTGTTTCCCTGGATAAAATGAGACATCTATGTGTTTCCCTGGATAAAAAGATACATCCATATGTTTCCCTGGCTAAAGGAGACATCTAAACTTAGCAACAAAAAAAAGTCCTCTCACTGTCAACTGCGTTTATTTCAGCAAACTTAACATATGTAAATATTTGTATGAATATAACAAGATTCAACAAATGAGACACAAACTGAACAAGTTCCACAGACATGTGACTAACAGAAATGGAATAATGTGTCCCTGAACAAAGGGGGGTCACAATCAAAAGTAACAGTCAGCATCTGGTGTGGCCACCAGCTGCATTAAGTACTGCAGTGCATCTCCTCCTCATGGACTGCACCAGATTTGCCAGTTCTTGATGTGAGATGTTACCCCAATCTTCCACCAAGGCACCTGCAAGTTCCCGGACATTTCTGGGGGGGAATGGCCTTAGCCCTAACCCTCCGATCTAACAGGTGCCAGACGTGCTCAATGGGATTGAGATCCGGGCTCTTCGCTGGCCATGGCAGAACACTGACATTCCTGTCTTGCAGGAAATCATGCACAGAACGAGCAGTATGGCTGGTGGCTTTGTCATGCTGGAGGGTCATGTCAGGATGAGCCTGCAGGAAGGGTACCACATGAGGGAGGAGGATGTCTTCCCTGTAATGCACAGCGTTGAGATTGCCTGCAATGACAACAAGCTCCAATGGCACGTTGTGTTAGCTAATCCAAGTTTATCATTTTAAGAAACAGACAACCTCACACGTCCTCAACTGGCAGCTTAATTAAATACTGGCCGCAAAACAACAGTCTCAACGTCAACAGTGAATAGGCGACTCTGGGATGCTGGCCTTCTAGGCAGAGTTCCCCTGTCCAGTGTCTGTGTTATTTTACCCATCTTAATCTTTCCTTTTTATTGACCAGTCTGAGATGTGGCTTTTTCTTTGCAACTCTGCCTAGAAGGTGTCATGACGTTGGCCTGTGGGTAAGGTTTATGACCCCCCCATAAATACCTTTCTCCCTTCCCTCTCTCTCTCTGACTCTACTGAAGGACTCTTGAATAGCCTTTGTTAAACATAGAGAGTCTGGGAACATCAAAAAAGTGGGGGGAAAGGAACCATATTTCGGTAATAGAACCAGTTGAAAATATGCATTGGTACTTAATGAATATGATGTCAGTTCGGTTGTCATCTGAAACATTATGACTGATGACAGGACGACATAAACTGTATCTGGGAAAGTCTACACATTCTAGTTATCAGATTCACATGGAATTGTTGTGCAATTTAAATGTTTGAATATGAAACTATTTGTGAAAAGATTAAATGTAATTTTAGCTTCCAAATGAGAGAATTGGGTTTTCATAAGGTTAGAGCTCTGCTCAATCAGTGGCCCGCCCCTGTGAAGAGACATTGGTTATAAACTATGAAACGCACCCTTCTCTCCCTCCACTATATAAGCCCTTGACGAAAATATAACTTTCTGTTCCGAGTTAAAAGGGCGAATAACTTTCTGTTCCTGTTACATTAGGGCAACGGTCCGATGTCAGAAGGATTCAGATAATAACTACAGAACTAAGCCAATCTCAGCGTGAGCTTTGGTTGCGAATGGTATGAACTTTGAACTCTTATTCACTACAGAAGTGATACCTCATAGCCGTTGAGTTAGCTGCGGCCGCTGTAAACATGGGCTAGGAAAGGACAGACGACATATGCAGTCTAACACACAACGACGATACTACAACGTATACCATTTACCACCAGAGACATTCTTCAGAGGACAGCAAGATCTCTGTTGGGCAACACAGACAGCATCTACGACCAACCTACCGAAGCGCAGCTCAGAGTAAATATTTATTGCATTTCCCTTCTCCAAATGGGTGGTAATTTAGAATGCATAAGATACTGTATTTACGATAGCATAGCTTATTCCTTTGTTCCTCAGTCTTCCCGCTCTTTCACTCAAACCCAACCCCCTTTCCTTTGTGTAACCAGCCGTCATGTCGGCTCCGTCCACCAGGGACGTTTTCTGTATGACATCATTTGTATTCTGTATATGTAATTCTGTGTGATTAGTTAGGTATTTACTAAATAAATAATTCAACCCAATTTTGTATTGCTGATTCAACTTGTTAGCCAGGGTTCGTGAAGATAACCAATAATTTACAACTTTCAGATGAGACTGAAATAAGGTGACGATTAATATTGACTGCTATTGATGAAAAATATTACTAGGTCTTTAAGAGTTTATTCGGAAGATAACAGCTCTATAAATACTCTTTCGTGGTGCCCCGACTTTCTAGTTAATTACATTTACATGATTAGCTCAATCAGGTAATATTAATTACAGAGAAAGGATTTTATAGAATAGCATGTCATATCACTTAATCCAGCATAGCCAAAGACACGATAAAGGCCAGCATCCCAGAGTCGCCACTTCACTGTTGACGTTGAGACTGATGTTTTGAGGGTACTATTTAATGAAGCTGCCAGTTGAGGACTTGTGAGGCACTCTAATGTACTTGTCCTCTTGCTCAGTTGTGCACCGGGGCCTCCCACTCCTCTTTCTATTCTGGTTAGAGACAGTTTGCACTGTTCTGTGAAGGGAGTAGTACACAGCGTTGTACGAGATCTTCAGTTTCTTGGCAATTTCTCACATGGAATAGCCTTAATTTCTGAGAACAAGAATAGACTGACGAGTTTCAAAAGAAAGGTCTTTGTTTCTGGCCATTTTAAGCCTGTAATCGAACCCACAAATGCTGATGCTCCAGATACTCAACTAGTCTAAAGAAGGCCAGTTTTTTTTATTTTATTTATTTAAAATTATAAACTTGGATTAGCTAACACAACGTGCCATTGGAACACAGGAGTGATGGTTGCTGATAATGGGCCTCTGTACGCCTATGTAGATATTCCATAAAAAATCTGCCGTTTCCAGCTACAATAGTCATTTACAACATTAATGTCTACACTGTATTTATTATCAATTTGATGTTATTTTAATGGACAAAAAATGTGTTTTTCTTTCAAAAACAAGGGCATTTCTAAGTGACCCCAAACTTTTGAACGGTAGTGTATGTTTCCCTGGATAAAATGAGACATCTATCTGTTTCCCTGGATAAAATTAATAGACATACACACACTTGCCCATACACACGCAAGCACACATGCATGCGCACACACACACACACACACACACACACACACACACACACACACACACAAGCAACAGCGCTCGAGTAATCAGATTAGCTTGACAGAGCGTGTGTGTCGTTGGGCGGGTTTATCTTGCACTCGACAACCTTCCCTTGATGAGGAGTTTAAACGGGTCGTGCTCCCCTTCAATCACCACAGTCTCTTGCCATGCCCAGTCATAATTCTCCCCAAAAGATGCCCGCATTAAGTTAATTATTCATGTTCCGAGCTGCCACAGTCTATTTTTATCACAAAGCCCTCACAGGTATACAAGCTCCGAGCGGCGGCACAGTGACTGTTTTCTAATCTGAAACCTGGGGCTCCAGTGCATCCCTTGGAGCCCGGACAGAAATAAGGGATATTTGTGCACAGAAAACAGAAAAAAGACAAGAACGAGGGGCTAACAACCCTGGTCAACACAACCCTGGTCAACACAATCCCTGTTCAACACAACCCTGGTCAACACAATCCCTGGTCAACACAACCCTGTTCAACACAAGCATGTGTGAACAGGTAAAAACCAACTAAACCTACACAACAACACAACAGGATCTTTAGGTATTGATCCAAATCCCTGTTTTCCCAGAAACACTGCTGTGGTGACATATAGGAAGGTAGCCGGGACTCGTTTTGACAGCTGGGGCAGACGGATGAGCAGCGAGCGACGGCAGGTTGGCATCTCCGTTAGCGAGCGTCGGTGTGTGTGTGCCCACACTTGCTCAGGCACTGGGCGCCATATGCATTTTGAGTGTTTATGGAGCCGTGGTGGTGGTGGTGGGGGGGTATCTGTGTGTATCTGTGTACATGTGTGTGTGTGTGTGTGTATCTGTGTATATGTGTGTGTGTGAGTGTGTATCTGTTGTCTGTGTATCTGTGTGTGTCTGTGTATCTGTGTGTCTGTGTGTGTGCCTGTATCAGTGTGTATCTGTGTACATGTGTGTGTGTGTATCTGTGTATATGTGTATATGTGTGTGTGTGAGTGTGTATCTGTTGTCTGTGTATCTGTGTGTGTCTGTGTGTGTGCGTGTCTGTGTGTGTGTGTGTCTGTGTGTGTGCGTGTCTGTGTGTGTGTGTGTCTGTGTGTGTGTGTGTGTGTGTCTGTGTATCAGTGTGCTGTAATTCCCGTATGTTCACAGTCCGTCGTATTTGGAGAGAAAACCATTACTATCTGTGTGTCTGTGTGTGTATCTGTGTGTGTGTGTCTGTCTCTGAGTCTGTATGTGTGTGTGTGTGTGTGTGTGTGTGTGTGTGTGTGTGTGTGTCTCTGACTCTGTATGTATGTGTGTGTGTGTGTGTGTGTGTGTATCTGTGTGTCTGTGTGTGTGTCTGTCTATGAGTCTGTGTGTGTGTGTGTGTGTGTATCTGTGTGTCTGTATGTGTGTCTGTCTATGAGTCTGTGTGTGTGTGTGTGTGTGTGTGTGTGTGTGTCTATCTGTGTGCTGTAATTCCCGTACGTTCACCAGTCCGTCGTATTTGGATTGAAACCCATTACTATTCCTGTCACAGCAGCAGTAAAGAGGAGAAGCATCACCCCAAGCAGGCAGGCAGGCAGGCAGGCAGGCAGGCAGGCAGGCAGGCAGGTAAGAGCATTGTGCAGCAACACAGTCACACTTGAATGTCCATCTGTTCGCTACCTTCTGGCTGTGTGAGTCTGTATGCACCGCACAAATGTGTGAGTATGTATGAGTATAGATATATTGCATTCATGTATTTGAGCTTGTGTGTGTTTGATGAGCTTATGTGTGTGTGTTGGTGCATCTGTGCGTGTGCGTGCGTTTGTGAGACAGATTCCATCACTCACCCTGGCTGTTGGGTCCCCCGTCCCCCTCTTCTGTGTCAGTTAGGTTGTTAAGCATCCTCGCTCCTCTATAACGGCTCTAAAGGAGGGATACTACAACGGTACCAGCCCTTCTAGGCTTACTCCTGGCTTCTCCTTCACCAGGTGTCCTCCTCCACTAAACGTTTGACAATGCAGAACAAATGTAGTAGAAGGAGACGCTCTCCTCTGGTCCTGCCTCCCCTATGTGATGCTAAGCAGAGGAGCGAAGAGAGGCGGGCGAGAAATAGGGAGCGCTTTTTTCTTTCCCTTTTTGCAGATCCTCCTCTCGTCGTCTCCTCGTCGCTTGTAAGCTCTCTCTCTCTCTCTCTCTCTCTCTCTCTCTCTCTCTCTCTCTCTCTCTCTCTCTCTCTCTCTCTCTCTCTCTCTCTCTCTCTCTCTCTCTCTCTCTCTCTCTCTCTCTCTCTCTCTCTCTCTCTCTCAAAAAGAGGAGGCAGCAGTCACTCTCTCTCTCTCTCTCTCTCTCTCTCTCTCTCTCTCACACACACACACACGCACACGCACACGCACACACACACACTCCTTCTTCACCCCAACATAATCAGTGTCATTTCGCCAAATTGATCATGTATTCAAAGGGTATTATTGGCTATCCCTCCCTCTCTCCTCCCTCTTTCTTTCTTTCTCTCCTCTTCTCCCTTTCTCTTCCTCAGTCTTTTGCCTCTCCCTCTCTTCACAGCTGTCATATGGAAAGGTGATTGGAGAGGGAGGACTCGGCAGCGTTTGAAGAGTGAGCTTTAGCCTTCCTGGGCTCTCTGCCTCTCAGCTCTGGCGTTCCTTCTTCGTGTCGCCTTAATAAACTGTGGCTCGCTAGTCGCTTTAATGTCAGATGCAAATAGCCCGTAGTGTTTCCAGCTTTTTTGAACAAGCACAATCAATATAATCTGGGTTCAGCATAGTTATAGACAATAAGGACGCAGGTGCTCACGCTGACACACACACACACACACACACACAAAGGGGGTCAACATGTATGTATTCTTAATCCTGTCCTTTTGATCATTTCCTTTAAATATAGATAGCTTTCTACCTATCCAGAGGGGTCTGTACACAGTACTATATTTAAGTGTAGAATCTTATACAGTACATGGTGAGTGATGAAAGACTCTTGTGTGTGTAGTTGTTGAGACAGAAAGAACATCTTGTCCTTTCAACAAAGGGGTGACTCATACATAGATGAGAAAGATACATAGATTCCTCTGTGTGTGTGTGTGTGTGTGTGTGTGTGTGTGTGTGTGTGTGTGTGTGTGTGTGTGTGTGTGTGTGTGTGTGTGTGTGTGTGTGTGTGTGTGTGTGTGCGTGTGTGCGTGTGTGCGTGTGTGTGTGTGTGTGTCACAGGTTGTGTTACCACTCCAGAGATAAGAAAGCACTTCATCTTTAACAAGTCTGGGTACCACAGATGCACTCAACACATTTCTATTAAAACAACTCCTCATTTGGAATCACAAGGGATACAATGATTACGAAGCAGTGTTTAAAATGGCTCTCACCATGGACACAGTACGCATTTAATAGGCAACATCTTCCATTATGTAATGTGTGTGTTTTTGTTTTGTGTTTATGGATCCCATTAACACCCTGGGAAACAGTGTGAATTGTTACTGAGTCACCTACCGTGGTTGAACAAATACAAATGACAGGAAAGATCTTCATGAAGATGTCGCGTCGGGCCAAAACAACGGCATTTACCTGTGACTGTATTCATGGCACAGCACTGTCTCCTGTGCCTTATTAATTAGAGAAGATATCAATTAAGAAGTAATACAGGACTATGTCTAGCCAACCATCCAATCAAAAGACCAATTATGGCACAGTAAAAAATTGACTAACATTGAGCAATGATGATGTGTGATTTACCCGATGATCGATCATTAATTATTGAGTATAACACTAATTTAGGTAGGTATTCGTTTAATCTCTGAGTATTGTGAGACCTATGGGACTGTAATACTCAACAACTAAACAACACTGCATGGAGGTTAACCGATTTTCCCTTTCACACTCGATATCAACCTGGTCCTACTTGCTACTTCTCCCCCCTTGGTCCTGACCCTTCGATGTTTGCAGATATGAGGGGTCTGGATAGGTATAATCAGTGTAGTGGTAGAGCTCCCTCCTATTGCTGAGTTGGTCCTTGGTTTACAGCTCAATGTACAATTGTTGAATCGTTGCCACAGTCACTAACGCAGTGTTATCTGGGACATCTGGTGATAGGAATCATCTACAGAATCTACAGGTTCTGTTCGGTACAGAATTGTCTGTCCACATAATCAATAGCATCCTACAACCCATCTCTTGTGGTGGTTCTATAACTGTTATAAGTACAGTCGGGTTCTCTATACTTCAAACATAGAAAGGAATACATTTCTGAACAATCAAATGAATAAAAAAAAAAATTACAAATGCGTTTCAATAACAACAATGAAACCAGTCAGAACTGCACATACAAACAGCCATTAACCAGATAATTGTTTATTTAATTTACCACCAACTTCTGGTGAACCCACTTGGCAGCCATTCAGCACATAGCACATCAGTTAAGGCTGAGTCATAAAAAGGAGCGACGAGTTATGCTGCCGCTGTGGAAAATGAAATGATTGTGGTGGTCTTTGCCTACATGAACAATTCCTTTGTAGCCATCCCATTTCCCCCGAAGCTAATCCCACTGGATCAAACCATTGCCTCTCTCTGGTAAAGATTCAATGGATGTTATCATCTGTCTTAACCCCCCTCCGAACCAATTCATTCTCAACGGCCTTCCGTCCTATAGGTTCAGTACATACTTCATTAGACAGCATCCGTCTTGTCGTCTATACAACCATGGCAAGCCCAACCAACCCCAGCCAGCCTCAGTCAACCCCAACCAACCCCAGCCAGCCTCAGTCAACCCCAGCCAGCGCCAGTCAACCCCAGTCAACCCCAGTCAACCCCAGCCAGCCTCAGTCAACCCCAGCCAACCCCAGTCAACTCCAGCCAGCCCCAGTCAACCCCAGCCAGCCCCAGTCAACCCCAGCCAGTCTCAGTCAACCCCAGTCAGCCCCAGTCAACCCCAGCCAGCCCCAGTCAACCCCAGTCAACCCCAGCCAGCCCCAGTCAGCCCCAGCCAGCCCCAGTCAACCCCAGTCAACCCCAGCCAGCCCCAGTCAACCCCAGCCAGCCCCAGTCAACCCCAGCCAACCCCAGCCAACCCCAGCCAACCCCAGCCAACCCCAGCCAGCCCCAGCCAGCCCCAGCCAGCCCCAGCCAGCCCCAGTCAACCCCAGCCAGCCCCAGCCAGCCCCAGTCAACCCCAGCCAGCCCCAGCCAGCCCCAGCCAGCCCCAGTCAACCCCAGCCAACCGCAATGGACCCTTTTACTCCATTAAGCCATCCCCTTTGACGAAAGACTGTGGTTATGGGCCAGATGAACTGTTGTGAAGAAGAAAAGTGCAAGCCCCACAGGAAGAATAGTATTGGGTAACCTGCCCTTGGGCACTCCAATCGACAGGCAGAGTTGTTGAACATGGGGCATAACAGGATCAGGTGGCATAAACAGAACTGTGGCTTTGGCGTTGGGCTCGGGGAGAGACGGGCGCAGGGATCAAAACGTTGTCAACGTAAGCTCATGAGGGACGAGAAGCTTGTCTGTCAGACAGAGATCGCATTCTATGTTTAGCACGTTTGAGTGCGATGGGGGATGAGTCAGAAGAGTCCCTAGGAGTCGCTCTCTGTGTGTGTGTGTGTGTGTGTGTGTGTGTGTGTGTGTGTGTGTGTGAGTGTGTGCATATGTGGATGTTTTTGGGTGTGTGTGCGTGTGTGAGCATGTGTGTTTGTGTGCGTGCATACCTATGTGTGTGTGTGTGTGTGTGTGTGTGTGTGTGTGTGTGTGTGTGTGTGTGTGTGTGTGTGTGTGTACGTTAGCATGTGTGTTTGTGTGCGTGCATACCCATGTGTGTATGTGTGTATGTGTGTGTGTGTGTGTGTGTACGTTAGCATGTGTGATCCACCATGAGTGGCCATCATCAACAATGTCAGTGGCTCCATTAGAACCCATTTCTAACCCTGTCAGAGCACCACCTTCCAAACTCCTCGTAGGGTTGACAAACGCACCATTCCAAACTCCTCGTAGGGTTGACAAACGCACCATTCCAAACTCCTCGTAGAGTTGACAAACGCACCATTCCAAACTCCTCGTAGAGTTGACAAACGCACCATTCCAAACTCCTCGTAGGGTTGACAAACGCACCATTCCAAACTCCTCGTAGGGTTGACAAACGCACCATTCCAAACTCCTCGTAGGGTTGACAAACGCACCATTCCAAACTCCTCGTAGGGTTGACAAACGCACCATTCCAAACTCCTCGTAGGGTTGACAAACGCACCATTCCAAACTCCTCGTAGGGTTGACAAACGCACCACATTCCAAACTCCTCGTAGGGTTGACAAACGCACCATTCCAAACTCCTCGTAGAGTTGACAAACACACCATTCCAATCTCCATGTAGGACTCTTATTTAAATGAACTTAAAGCCCAGCTCTAAACAGAGCAGGAATGAGAATCATTTGTTGAATAATGTTTTTGTAAATAGGTCCCTGAAAGAGGTCATACAGACCGAGTCCCACTATTCAAGGTTCCTCCTCCATAATGAAGAGAAAGACATTGGTTGATTAAAAAAACACATCATTCAGAGTAGAATCAGATGACATCTGGTGACCTTGTGTCGGGTCAAGGAAGGGATGGAGTGACACAAGGTGGAAACAGAGGGAAAACCTAAAAGTACATGATGTATACATGATGACGTGTGTTAAAATACACTGAACAAAAGTATAAATGCAACATGCAACAATTTGAAAGATTTTACTGAGTTACAGTTCATTTAAGGAAATCAGTCAATTGAAATAAATTCATTAGGCCCTAATCTATGGATTTCACATGACTGAGAATAAAGATACGCATCTGTTGGTCACAGATAACTTAAAAAAAGGTTGAGGCGTGGATCAGAAAACCAGTCAGTATCTAGTGTGACCACCATTTGCCTCTTGCAGTGCGACACATCTCCTTCGCTTAGAGATGATCAGGCTGTTGATTGTGGCCTGTGGAATGTTGTCCCACTCCTTTTCAATGGCTGTGAGAAGTTGCTGGATATTGGCGGGAACTGGAACACGCTGTCTTACATGTCGATCCAGAGCATCCCAAGCATGCTCAATGGTTGGTGACATGTCTGGTGAGTTTGCAGGCCCTGGAAGAACTTGGACATTTGTGTACAGATCCTTGTGACATGGGATTGTGCATTATCATGCTGAAACATGAGGTGATGGCGGTGGATGAAAGGCACAACAATGGACATCAGGATCTCGTCACAGTATCTCTGTGCATTCAATTTGCCATCAATAAAATGCATTTGTGTTTGTTGTCCGTGGTGGAAACGGACAAGGTGGAAACAGAGGGAAAACTTAAAAGTACATGATGTATACATGATGACGTGTGAGTTAAAATATATATCTATATACACATACAGTATATAGTAAAGACCTCCTTTACGTTTCTGCATATAACACACGAGAGCCTCCACTAATTAAATCTATATTCAACAAACTCAACTTTGTTGTGCCATGAATGCAAAGGAAAGAAAAAATACATTTGATTAAGCCAAATATACATAGACACAATTCCAAAAGTGAAATATTAAAACAACTAAAATAAACCTTATGTAAGATTTATGTGAACTAAGTGTTATATTGCAGTGATTTCAGAAAAGCCACTTTAGCATCCTACAAGGTAAACGTCACTTCTCATAATGAGCTCTCTCTCCAATTAGATTTCCCCTGTCTCATTCCCGTCTCTTCTGTAAAACTTGTAGTACAGTAACCTTGTTTTCTTCAACCAACCAAAGGAATTTCTCCATAAGGTGAACGTCATTTTAGTTTCACCGTCTTGATACCTTTGCATTCAAGGCGTTCCACCGGTTTACCCATCGCTGCCAAATTAAATAACAAGGTTATATCCTCTGTGTAAATTGTCATTATCAAATCGACCCACACTGAAATTTGTCCTTCACTCTGAAAAACAAAATCGAATGATGGGTTTCATATTTACAGCTACTACAAAACATGCAATACAGTATCATGTCGTGACTACAAAGTAGAAAATGTTATATTTTATCATCATTTGACATGTAAAACTTATGCAGTATACAATTTGAGAGAGTCGTCGTCAAGGGGGTTGTGCCAGACTGAATTAATTTGATACTGTCAATGAACACCTCTGTGAATTTGTTCCTCGACCCCCTAGACAGCTAGCAACACTATGTGTGAGGAATGGATTGAGAAAGTCGTCAACACATCATGATGGTAGGCCTATGGTATTAAATAACTTGACCAAGTAAGTAACTAAACATCTATCGCAGGGGTTGAGTCATTAATCTCTCAATAGCTTGGACAGTGTAGAAACATATGCTTTGATTCAGAGGCAACATCTAAAGATGGGAGAGTATCTCCTGCAGCCGTGGTCTCTGACATAACGCGAAGCTGCTTGGGACGAGTTAGCGGGGGGAGGCTTTTCACAGTGCACGGCATTAAAAAGGTGAACCTGACAGAACTATTAAGCTATGGTGCCGAAACCCCCTGGAACGTTCCAGATTAAAGACATAGTGGGTGGATAGAAAATGGTGATGTGTATCCGTTAAGGGACTAAAGGGCCACACTCCAGCGGATCAGACCCACTGAGAGTGGAGAGAGATATTTGAAGTGGTTTGTCTTCTGAAGTGACTGCGATATGTGAGAGTAATACTTTTGTGTTCAACTGACTAGGTTTCCCATTTCAATACTAACACGGTTTTTGTATCACATTACAGCGCCACACAGTCTCATGGTGCTGGTTTAACGGAGCATCTTCCTTCCATCAGCACACTAGCCATTATTCCCCCTTTTTATTTATTCCAATTTAGGCACAGAGAGCGGGAACAGTGTTGAACGATTTGACCCCGTTTTCCCTCAGAAGAAAAGAGTGTCGAAAGAGAGCAAATTCTGCTATCCAGATGAGGGATATCAGGAGAAATCAGAGGAGGAACTAACAACCGGCTATTTGCATACAGGTTTTAATTTGGACTGCCCATTACAGTATGTGGGCCTATCTCCTCTTAGAAGTATGTGATCACTAAATCTACAGAAAATATACACGCTAGACATTCAATAAACAGAAAGGGCTTTTGTTGAAAGGAGATGACTGAATCATCATGCATAATACAGATCAAAGTTTGGGACATATAAACCACATCAGAGGGATTACCTGTGTCAGATAATTGGCAGCCCTATTGTTAGCTTAGTGGTAATTGGCAGCTCTATTGTTAGCTTCGTGGTAATTGGCAGCCCTATTGTTAGCTTAGTGGTAATTGGCAGCTCTATTGTTAGCTTAGTGGTAATTGGCAGCCCTATTGTTAGCTTAGTGGTAATTGGCAGCCCTATTGTTAGCTTAGTGGTAATTGGCTGCAATAATGAGGAAGAAGAAGAAAACTACAGTGCACACAAATATAAATACCTCCTGAGACCACCAAAACAGTATAGGACCCTAGGGTTATTTATACACAGAAGAAATGATACCTCATTAGTACTTTTTGCTAGTTGATACATGCAAGTAGATACTGAAGACTGATACTGATACTGTTTGAATTTCAAATGATATTTCCAGTGTGAGTGGAAAATAATATTGTTGTATTTTACTGCACACCGTGTTGTTCAGGACGGAAGGTTCCAGAAGGTAAGCCACACTATGTTGTTCAGTACAGAAGGTTCCAGAAGGTAAGCCACACTGTGTTGTTCAGTGTGGAAGGTAATACCCACTGTGTTGTTCAGTATGAAAGGTTCCAGAAGGTAAGCCACACTGTGTTGTTCAGGACGAAAGGTTCCAGAAGGTAATACCCACTGTGTTGTTCAGTATGAAAGGCTCCAGAAGGTAAGCCACACTGTGTTGTTCAGTACGGAAGGTTTCAGAAGGTAATACCCACTGTGTTGTTCAGTACTGAAGGTTCCAGAAGGCAATACCCACTGTGATGTTCAGTACGGAAGGTTCCAGAAGGTAAGCTACACAGTGTTGTTCAGCACGGAAGGTTCCAGAAGGTAATACCCACTGTGTTGTTCAGTACGGAAGGTTCCAGAAGTCCAGCATCAACACTAAAGGCCACATTTTCATCAAGCAAAAGAGCACATATCTGCGCAAAGAAAAACATAAAACTCAATCTCCAGGACACGTTTTTATTTAAGGTTCTTCAAAGTTTTTCATTAAAAAGGTTCTTCAAAGTTTTTCAGAGTTATAAGGGTTTTTAGTGAGTTGCAGAACACAAACTCAGATAGAATAATGTGCTTTCCTTTCTAGTTGAAATAATAACTAACTCACTGCTCACTACCATTTGCGTTTGCAAAATGTCACCCTTTAATTTAAAAAATACATGAATAGCTCCTGCAGTCAGGTGTGATCAATGACTGTTTTATAATTACACATTACAGGAAACGTGGAACAAAATCTACTGAGCCCTGAGAACTATCACATATTCACAATGTTGTACTGCAGGTGTGCAAACTTATGGGGTGCTTCAAATCCGGTCACTGATTATGTTATGTGATGAATACGTTTTGTACAGAAATATCATTGAACAATCACTTGTTACTAGGTCTGAATGGAATCTACACTACAACTCATTGGAGCTGCTAAATGATCTATCAACATAGCGGAATTTGAAATGAGACAGGCGTATGTTGAGTGTGAACCCAACACTAGAGGACCCTATGTTACGACATACTGTAAGCCCTTCTGGTACGGATCTCGCTGTTTGCAGAAAACATGGTGTCTGGGAATCCAATGATGACTATGACGCTAGGTCTTACGTTAGTGGAGATTCAATGTTCCTTTGGAGCTTATTCAATGATGGACTCAGACGTCATTGCTTTAAAAATATTAAACCTTCGATCCCGTATATTTCCTTAAACTTTGTTTATTCAAAAGTTTTTATTGATTCATAGTTTTAAGTACATTCAATATTTTCTCATGAATTAAAGTACTGTATCTTCTCAAGCCAGGTGCCAGAGTTTTCTACAAAATTGAAAGCCATTGATATTATTTTTGTGTACATATGTTTTTGCTACAGAATCATAGAGTGAAGGATGTGTGATTGATTAAAGGTTAAATCATTAGGGGAGAGTGGGGTATGTTGAGCCAACACTTGTTTCTAGGAAACCATACACAAAATCTATAATTTGACCAAATATTTAGGAAGAGGTCATCATTTCATGAAGCAAGGTAGGTCCAAAAAACAGGTTTTCACCAAGTCAGATTCATTTATTGTGTTGAGAGGCTTTATGATGCTTCTACCTAAGACAGTGGTATTCAAACGGGGGTCTGCTGAAATATTTTTTATTAAATAAAAAGTGACAAAAACGAAATATGTTTTTATGAATATCAATAGGAACAACAGAATAAACACATTGTGAATTACATACCTTCAGTAGAAAAGAGGAGAATATTGTCTTTCTAATGATGTCAAATTTATTTCTCAATATTCAGAAAATTACACTCATTGGAGCCAATTACATTCACTGGAGTATCTGACATAGGCTTTAAAAAGCACCTGCTAATAGCCTACCAGTGTAGCTGCTGGTAAGGTTTCTTGACTTGGACATACAGTTGAAGTCAGAAGTTAAACATACACTTAGGTTGGACTCATTAAAACTTGTTTTTCAACCCCTCCACAAATTTCTTGTTAACAAACTATAGTTTTGGCAAGTCGGTTGGGACATCTACTTTGTGCATGACACAAGTAATTTCTTCCAACAATTGTTCACAGACAGATTATTTCACTTATAATTCACTGTATCACAAGTCCAGTGGGTCAGAAGTTTACATACACAAAGTGGACTGTGCCTTTAAACAGCTTGGAAAATTACAAATAAAGATGTCATAGCTTTAAAAGTTCTGATAGGCTAATTGACATAATTTGAGTCAATTGGAGGTGTACCTGTGGATGTATTTCAAGGCCTACCTTCAAACTCAGTGCCTCTTTGCTTAACATCATGGGAAAATCAAAAGAAATCAGCCAAGACCTCAGACATTTTTTTTAGACCTCCACAAGTCTGGTTCATCCTTGGGAGTAATTTCCAAACTCCTGAAGGTACCACGTTCATCTGTACAAACAATAGTACGCAAGTTTAAACACCATGGGACCACGCAGCCATCATACCGCTCAGGAAGGAGAAGCGTTCTGTCTCCTAGAGATGAACGTACTTTGGCGCCAAAAGTGCAAATCAATCCCAGAACAACAGCAAAGGACCTTGTGAAGATGCTGGAGGAAACAGGTACAAAAGTATCTATATCCACAGTAAAACGAGTCCTAAATCAACATAACCTGAAAGGCCACTCAGCAAGGAAGAAGCCACTGCTCCAAAACAGCCATAAAAAAGCCAGACAACGATTTGCAACTGCACATGGGGACAAAGATGGTACTTTTTGGAGAAATGTCCTCTGGTTTGATGAAACAAAAATATAACTTTTTGACCATAATGACCATCATTATGTTTGGAGGAAAAAGGGGGAGGCTTGCAAGCCAAAGAACACCATCTCAACCGTGAAGCAGGGGGTGGCAGCATCATGTTGTTGGGGTGCTTTGTTGCAGGAGGGATTGGTGCACTTCACAAAATAGATGGCATCATGAGGGCGGAAGATTATGTGGATATATTGAAGCAACATCTCAAGACATCAGTTAGGAAGTTAAAGCTTGGTCGCAAATGGGTCTTCCAAATGGACAATGACCCAAAGCATACTTCCAAAGTTGTGGCAAAATGGCTTAAGGACAACAAAGTCAAGGTATTGGAGTGGTCATTACAAAGCCCTGACCTCAATCCTATAGAAAATTTGTGGGCAGAACTGAAAAGCGTGTGCGAGCAAGGAGGCCTACAAACCTGACTCAGTTACACCAGCTCTGTCAGGAGGAATGGGACAAAATTCACTCAACTTATTGTGGGACCCAAGTTAAACAATTTAAAGGCAATGCTACCAAATACTAATTGAGTGTATGTAAACTTCTGACCCTCTGGGAATGTGATTAAAGAAATAAAATCTGAAATAAATAATTCTCTCTACTATTATTCT
The DNA here is from genome assembly GCF_901001165.1 of Salmo trutta. NCBI lineage: Eukaryota > Metazoa > Chordata > Actinopteri > Salmoniformes > Salmonidae > Salmo > Salmo trutta. Next base: position 11,315,748 of record NC_042972.1, on the reverse strand, counting down.
GACGCTTCACATTCTTAAAATAAAGTGGTGATCCTAACTGACCTAAGACAGGGAATTTTTACTAGGATTAAATATCAGGGTATTGTGAAAAACTGAGTTTAAATGTATTTGGCTAAGGTGTATGTAAACTTCTGACTTCAACTGTACATGCTTGCCAACACATGGCTAAACTTTGTTTAACCAGCTAAACAGCAGCTCTTAGTGAAAATGTGTTTTGAGTTACCTTTTAAGCCAATTGGCTATGTTAGAGTTACACTTCCTCTTCCAATTATAATGTGGAGAGGTCAAAATAATGGGGTGTCTATAAGCTTCAATATGAGGTCCTAAGCCTAGCATGAAAGTGCATCCTTGTACCTGTGTGGGCTAATATAGTGGAAATGTTTGCCTTGGTGTATGTTGAGCCAATGGCCATTGGGTATGTTGAGCCAATGGTAAATTGAGCAAATTTCAGTGTTTTCATCCCAAGTGTAATGCAAGGCATTATCGCTGGAATATGAGGTAACACCAGGGCCTGGCCTATGTTAAAAATGTACTTTTTTAACAAAGTGTTTGATTGGCTTAATACCTGTGTTAAAATATGATTAGAATAATTAAAGACCAAAAAGTGATTGTGATTGTGTTGAGTTGTGCTTGGGAAATAAAAATAGATGTGGAAATTTGTAGGCGGCTCAATTTACACTCTCTTGTGGCTCAACTTACTCCAATCCTGGTGTAAATTGAGCCAAGAGACCACATTTTTTGGACAAGCTATGTTTTTTGAAAACTGTAATGTTTACATGAATTCTGATTATTTTCAGGGATACACCATATCCTGAAATATATGTAGATATCTTTGTTAGAAAGGATACTATACTTCCGTTGAATGTAACAAATGGCTCAACTTACTCCACTCTTCCCTACTGTTCTCACATTAAAAGGCAATTTTATGCCACATTGACCTTTGGGGCAATTTCAGTCTGCTGTGCTACATCAACACTCAGTGCAAAACTGACATTTTTCCAGGAAACATTTTGCTGGGAAAACACAACGACGAACAAGGCATGAATGGGCAGTTTGTAGAATACACTGTGTTCTTCAGTCAAAACATTTCCCTCCAATTTTCCAATCAGCCTGTAATGTGAGGGATTTCACATCATCGAAGTTTACTACTGGCAGGGCAACATTGCGAGGCGCTGATATCTTTGACAGAAACTCAGCAGCTCTTGAAATTGCTTCCCTGAAAATTGACGGCTTGGAAGGCTGGTGAGACAAACACCTCTCTAACCTTACACACCGACTTTAAACAATAGTTTTTTTTATGGGGGGGGGTGAGTGCATTTTGCTTAGGCCTGTGTGTTAGTGAAGGACAGAAAATATGATAATGGGGAAAGATAAAGGTGGAAAGAGAGAGAAAACACAGAAAAAGACAAGAAGTACAAATAGACCAAATGAGAGGAAAAAGAAAACCAGAGTAAAAGATAGCGAAAAGGAAGATAAATGAATCAAACAATTAAAATGTAGCCCATAAATCAGCCGGGTAGAGGGCCAATGAAGTTTATTTCCCCAGACGCAGACAGCTTTTTAATCATTATTATTTTGATTGGGAGCGTGAGGAGTGGACGACCAGGAGCGCGTCCAGGACTGCATTATAAAGATTCTCTCTCATTAGAAAGACACTGTGTGTCTCTGGGCCTGATAACACCTGCCACTGTGAGTCTGTGACTCATCACTACGTTGGATGGGAAGAGGAGTGAACTTGCTGTGTATCAATACACACAGAATCACACAGGCTATAAACGGGTCTGGCCGCGTCTCAATACACACAGAATCACACAAGCTATAAACGGGTCTGGCCGCGTCTCAATACACACAGAATCACACAGGCTATAAACGGGTCTGGCTGTGTCTCAATACACACAGAATCACACAGGCTATAAACGGGTCTGGCCGCGTCTCAATACACACAGAATCACACAGGCTATAAACGGGTCTGGCCATGTCTCAATACACACAGAATCACACAGGCTATAAACGGGTCTGGCTGTGTCTCAATACACACAGAATCACACAAAAGCCACCTAGACACTAAAGTGCAGTGAGGAGGTGGTGTGAGGGGAGCAGCTGTGGGATTATGTAAGATACTCTTTGAAGAGGTAGGGCTTCAGATGTTTTCAGAAGATGGGCAGGGACTCTGCTGTCCTAGCTTCAGGGGAAAGCTGGTTCCACCATTGGGTGGACAGAGAAGAGCTTGAACTAGGCTGAGCGGGAACTGCCCACCCGTAGGGGTGGGAGGGCCAAGAGACCAGAGGTGGCAGATTGTAGTGCTCGGGTTGGGGTGTAGGGTCATGCTGAAGACTGCGGTCAAACAATCTTTCAAGCTACAGTTTATAATGTTGAGGGATAGCTTACAGTGTTGCAAATTAGTAAAGCTAACTAACTACCAAACGTTATTTTATAGCTAGTGTGTTGTATTATGAAAACAAAGTCACTACTGGTCGAGTCCAAGTCCGAGTCACTAGTTGAGTCAAATTTTCAGGACGTGACTCGACGGTTGATAACTCACTGCAAATAATTTTACTGTGGTTAATAATAACTGTGGGTTGATACAATTACTTAATTATAGTCAGTGAACTAGCTAGCAGATGTAACACTTCAGTGGTGATTTGTAATTTGACATCATGGTCATGGACTTAAGAAATGTCTTCACTATTCAGACCATCCAAATTCTTACCTGCAATTAATCAATCTGAGAGCCGAAAACTGATAGCTGTAGTCTTGGCGTGTCAATGGGGCGTGTCAATGGGGCATCCCTGCAGTTGTCCCTGCGTTTGCACACAATCACTGCAGGCGTTGTCTTGTAAATGGTGGAATTTAAGTGGCAGGACAATCAGGCCATTCACATAATTGGGAAGACACATGATGTCCACTATCCTTACATCCTTCTGCTTGGTCTATATTATTGACTTCATGTTTCCCTGGGAGTCAAACTGTTCTCTGAGAATTGAAACACCACTCTGACTGTGTAAAAAGGAGGCGGGTTATTGAAATTCCCTTGAGTATTAGAAATCACGCAGATGGAAGGAAATAAATATTGTTTGATTGTAATTTGTTAAAAGAGAAAAAACTGCATCCCCTTTACAATCACCCTTTTTCAACTCTACAAAGACATACACATGTACTACTGCAGTCTGATATGAATACTGCCTCGTATGATTGACTGGATCAAAAACCAATTGGTTATAATGAAACGCAATGATATTAAATGTGTTACATAAGTAAAGGGTTAAAAACATAAAATACCCACTTCTCACTCAAACGGATGACATCATCTGTACTGTACTTAGTACATTTCTGTCCTTTCACTGCTTGTAACACCCATAAAACATCATTGTGTGTGTCTTACATCTCTGTGTTGTAAAGACAAAGTGATTAGATACTGACAGATCTCCCACTGTTACTGTCATTTAGGGATATGGTCATCAGTCCCAGGAATACACTTGTATTGTTCACTAGGAAACATGAGGAACATGCTAGTATTTGTATTTATTATAGCTCCCCATTAGCCAAGGCAGCAGCTACTCTTCCTGGGGTCCAGCAAATTTAAGGCAGTTCTATATAATTAAAAACATTACATTATATTTCACAACACATTAAGTGTATACCCTCTGGCCACTTCTGTACTACCACCTATCTACAACACAGAATCCATGTGAGCGTGTCTGTGTGCGTGTATCTGGTGTGTGCCATCAATAGGCAACCTTTGATGTCAGAAACTTTCTCTATTACTCTAAACAGTGAGCATGAGCACTGTAATTAACAACAACAAAACATTTCTAAAAAATAAAATATTTTCTCTACATTTGGTATTTAGAGGATGAAAATACTTGAATCAAATACAATTTCTGAACATTTTTGTGACTGAAAAGTGTACTGTATGTGAATAAATGTTTTCATTTTTCAGGTGATCCAAGCTATCCACTATTCCCACTATCCTCAGCCACATACTAGCCCTTCAGCCCAACACAGAAACTCTGGATTTGAGTGTGAACTATTCCTTCTTAACATCAAAGTAATTTTCCCTGTATACAGTTGAAGTAGGAAGTTTACAAATACATACAAATACACAAATACATTTAAACTCAGTTTTTCACAATTCCTGACATTTAATCCTAGTAAAAAATCCCTGTCTTAGGTCAGTTCGGATCACCACTTTATTTAAGAATGTGAAATGTCAGAATAATAGTAGAGAGAATGATTTCTTTCAGATTTGATTTTTTTCATCACATTCCCAGTGGGTCAGAAGTTTACATACACTCAATTAGTATTTGGTAGCATTGCCTTTAAATTGTTTAACTTGGGTCAAATGTTTCGGGTAGCCTTCAACAAGCTTCCCACAATAAGTTGGGTGAGTTTTGGCCAATTCCTCCTGACAGAGCTGCTGTAACTGAGTCAGGTTTGTAGGCCTCCTTGCTCGCACATGCTTTTTCAGTTCTGCCCACAAACTTTCTATGGGATTGAGGTCAGGGCTTTGTGATGGCCACTCCAATACCTTGACTTTGTTGTCCTTAAGCCATTTTGCCACAACTTTGGAAGTATGCTTGGGGTCATTGTCCATTTGGAAGACCCATTTGTGACTAAGCTTTAACTTTCTGACTGATGTCTTGAGATGTTGCTCGAATATATCCACATAATTTACCTGCCTCATGATGCCATCTATTTTGTGAAGTGCACCAGCCCCTCCTGCAACAAAGCACCCCCACAACATGATGCTGCCACCCCCGTGCTTCACGGTTGGGATGGTGTTCTTCGGCTTGCAAGCGTCCCCCTTTTTCCTCCAAACATAACGATGGTCATTATGGCCAAACAGTTATATTTTTGTTTCATCAAATCAGAGGACATTTCTCCAAAAAGTACCATCTTTGTCCCCATGTGCAGTTGCAAACCGTAGTCTGGCTTTTTTTCTGGCATTTTTGGAGCAGTGGCTTCTTCCTTGCTGAGTGGCCTTTCAGGTAATGCCGATATAGGACTCATTTTACTGTGGATATAGATACTTTTGTACCTGTTTCCTCCAGCATCTTCACAAGGTCCTTTGCTGTTGTTCTGGGATTTATTTGCACTTTTCGCACCAAAGTATGTTCATCTTTAGGAGACAGAACACGTCTCCTTCCTGAGCAGTATGACAGCTGCGTGGTCCCATGGTGTTTATACTTGCGTACTATTGTTTGTACAGATGAACATGGTACCTTCAGGAGTTTGGAAATTTCTCCCAAGGATGAACCAGACTTGTGGAGGCCTCCAATTGTTTTTCTGGGGTCTTTACTGATTTCTTTTGATTTTCCCATGATGTTAATTAAGCAAAGAGGCACTGAGTTTGAAGGTAGGCCTTGAAATACATCCACAGGTACACCTCCAATTGACTCAAATTATGTCAATTAGCCTATCAGAAGCTTCTAAAGCCATGACATCATTTTCTTGAATTTTCCAAGCTGTTTAAAGGCACAGTCAACTCAGTGTATTTAAACGTCTGACCCACTGGAATTGTGATACTGTTAGGGTTCATTCCTTTCCTCCTTGTCAATCATCATTGGCTCATTGGTGAAATTAGCATTATGACAAGATATTTAATTCAATCATTCAAAAACCTTTATTAATGCAATTGCTGACACAAAGTTGACAATCAGGAACATAGCATGCATGTTTCCGAGTAAGTTCTGCATCAAACAAAAGGTCTCAAGTTGTTTTATTAAACCGAAGTCCCGCCTTAGTGATGTCACTGACTACGTCATTACCTTTTTACTCCTGAGACCAAAACCCTGCATCCAGAGCTATAGAGTTTCAGTGTTTATCTAAAAGCTAGGCAATAAATGTCCCCTCCCCAAAGTTGATTTATTGTGGAATGTCTGAGTAGTCTCTTATCTCCCACACTCCCCTGCAGAGTTCTGTCTCAGTCACACATTATGAGAGAGAGAGAGAAAGAAAGAGCAAACAAACAAACAATTCTAAAACTTTATAATGAATATATACACTGCTCCAAAAAATAAAGGGAACACTTAAACAACACATCCTAGATCTGAATGAAAGAAATAATCTTATTAAATACTTTTTTCTTTACACAGTTGAATGTGCTGACAACAAAATCACACTAAAATAATCAATGGAAATCCAATTTATCAACCCATGGAGGTCTGGATTTTGAGTCACACTCAAGATTAAAGTGGAAAACCACACTACAGGCTGATCCAACTTTGATGTAATGTCCTTAAAACAAGTCAAAATGAGGCTCAGTAGTGTGTGTGGCCTCCACGTGCCTGTATGACCTCCCTACAACGCCTGGGCATGCTCCTGATGAGGTGGCGGATGGTCTCCTGAGGGATCTCCTCCCAGACCTGGACTAAAGCATCCGCCAACTCCTGGACAGTCTGTGGTGCAACGTGGCGTTGGTGGATGGAGCGAGACATGATGTCCCAGATGTGCTCAATTGGATTCAGGTCTGGGGAACGGGCGGGCCAGTCCATAGCATCAATGCCTTCCTCTTGCAGGAACTGCTGACACACTCCAGCCACATGAGGTCTAGCATTGTCTTGCATTAGGAGGAACCCAGGGCCAACCGCACCAGCATATGGTCTCACAAGGGGTCTGAGGATCTCATCTCGGTACCTAATGGCAGTCAGGTTACCTCTGGTGAGCACATGGAGGACTGTGCGGCCCCCCAAAGAAATGCCACCCCACACCATGACTGACCCACCGCCAAACCGGTCATGCTGGAGGATGTTGCAGGCAGCAGAACGTTCTCCACGGCGTCTCCAGACTCTGTCACGTCTGTCACGTGCTCAGTGTGAACCTGCTTTCATCTGTGAAGAGCACAGGGCGCCAGTGGCGAATTTGCCAATCTTGGTGTTCTCTGGCAAATGCCAAACGTCCTGCAACGGTGTTGGGCTGTAAGCACAACCCCCACCTGTGGACGTCGGGCCCTCATACCACCCTCATGGAGTCTGTTTCTGACCGTTTGAGCAGACACATGCACATTTGTGGCCTGCTGGAGGTCATTTTGCAGGGCTCTGGCAGTGCTCCTCCTGCTCCTCCTTGCACAAAGGCGGAGGTAGCGGTCCTGCTGCTGGGTTGTTGCCCTCCTATGGCATCCTCCACTTCTCCTGATGTACTGGCCTGTCTCCTGGTAGCGCCTCCATGATCTGGACACTACGCTGACAGACACAGCAAACCTTCTTGCCACAGCTCGCGTTGATGTGCCATCCTGGATGAGCTGCACTACCTGAGCCACTTGTGTGGGTTGTAGACTACGTCTCATGCTACCACTAGAGTGAAAGCACCGCCAGCATTCAAAAGTGACCAAAACATCAGCCAGGAAGCATAGGAACTGAGAAGTGGTCTGTGGTCTCCACCTGTAGAACCACTCCTTTATTGGGGGTGTCTTGCTTATTGCCTATAATTTCCACCTGTTGTCTATTCCATTTGCACAACAGCATGTGAAATTTATTGTCAATCAGTGTTGCTTCCTAAGTGGACAGTTTGATTTCACAGAAGTGTGATTGACTTGGAGTTACATTGTGTTGTTTAAGTGTTCCCTTTATTTTTTTGAGCAGTATATACTGTTCATCTGTAGTCTAGGACCCTATAAATGCAAGGAGGGAGGGGTCTTATAACCCCTCCCCTTCTATTAATAAAACATAAGCATAATCAATTATTCTAATACATAAAATATGTTTGGTACAACCCTTTTCAGGTGAACCCAACAATACAGAGAAATAATCTGTCTACAACAATTGTTGGGAAAATGACTTGTGTCATGCACAAAGTAGACATCCTAACCGACTTGCCAAAACTATAGTTTGTTAACAAGAAATTTGTGGAGTGGTTGAAAAACCAGTTTTAATGACTCCAACCTAAGTGTATGTAAACTTACGAATTCAACTGTATATATCGTTTACGCATTCTTGATCTCACAAAGGTAACCTAACGTGATTCTTAGTAGTATGCGACTACTTTTTCAATTGTATTTCCTCGGTGGGAGGGATATGTTATTTCTAGGGATAACAGTTATTTCTATGATGATTATTTTGTTGTAATAACTGATGCCGTATCCAACATCAAGCTGACGGCGCTTTCCACAACGAGAGGAATGTAACAGCATTGATCCTTACTGAGAACCCCATTGAACATAGAGACAATAATGCCTTAAATGCACTGCATCACCTACAAAATCGTGTGGAAACTTCTTTCCATAAATAAAACCAAAAGTTGCTGCACTTGAATGTCGGGAGAAACAATCTGGAATAAGGGAACTGCTTGTCAAGCGTAGAATGGTTCCGAAAATATACATGGAAAATGTCTGAAATTGTGAGAGTAATAATTCAATAATTTTGCGATTTCATTGTATTTCCATTGTGAATTCATGCAACATATTTTGACAAGCATATCATTTGTTATGATAATAATCCATATGAAGTACAGTTATTTGTTAAATTAGAAGCACTTGTGAAAATGACACCATTCCTGTTAGCCTAGAGGTTAAAAGCATTGGGCCAGTAACCAAAAGGTTGCTGGTTCGAATCCCAGAGCTGACTAGGTGAAGAATCTGTTGATGTGCCCTTGAGCAAGGCACTTAACCCTAATTGCTTCTGTAAGTCACTCTGCATAAGAGTGTCTGTTAAAAATGCTAATTATTATGATTTATTATCAGGGGCGCAACTTTCCTTCATTTCGACACTATTTAATATGACCCACGGCCCTTCTAGGTGTCTGTAATTACAACAATAAAAAAGTAAGCAAAAATGCCCACAGTCATCAAGCTAGGTAAGAGATCATTATTAAATATGTTAAAGTGATTGATAAGATTGAACTAGATCTAAAGTAATAACACATATTAACCAGTAATGAACAACTCTTAAAAAAAGAATGTACAAAGACTTAACTTTTGATTATCTTTATTAAAACATCCTCTATGTCAAATTCCAGCCAGCCCGAGCAGCCTGCACGCCTGACCCCCACCAGTCTAGTCATTAACTCAACTCTCTCCCCAAAACTATTTCCTTCCAACCTTCAAAAAAATGAATCCCAATGGAAAGGTTTGGAAACACCTACTGTACACATACATTAACACACAGAAACAGCACATCCTCGTTATAATTCATATCATAATATTATGGTTTAATTATAGTACTGTAGAGCTCTTTTTACTTGCACACAATATAGCTGGGTCACCCCATTCTGCCCCTAGGGGTCCACCGCCCTGCAGCGCCCCAACACACCCCACTCAGCTTTAGGATCTTAGTGAAACATTCCTTATTGGTTTCAGATGTGTTAGGCCAAGGCCAGAGTGACAACAGTACAGTACAGCAGACCCCCAGGGCCAGGACTGAGCAGCCCAGTAGCTATATTCTATATAAATCATCCAGACCTTATGAAAGTTTCCAGTATACCTTTAATCTTGAAATAAATGTAATATAGTGATACATAACTTGACATCTATTGTGACATTGTAGGAGGATAACCAACCTTCCAATTAATGGCAATGCATGTCTTAGCCGTTATAAATGCTAAGTAACACAGTTTCTTTTGATAACAGTTTCCAGTATCAACATTTCCAAGCAAACAAAAACAGGGAGAAGGGATCATCTGTAGACATGCTGAGATAAAAGTACATACTCTGGCAAAGAGTTCAGGCAGCCTTCTCCCTGGGGTACTGGATGCAACCTGCACCATAAAAACATTCTGGGACATTAAAACATAAACCGTTGGGTTAACTCGGCCGACTATTTGTCTAGGTGTCCTGGTGGTGTGAGAGAGACATGTCACATCGGGGACTAAAGATTTGATTAATTGACACCTCAGCCTGTTGATAAGTGATAATGTCCTTTTCTGAGTGGATAATTCAGAGGTAATCTGTCCTGTTGAGATCATCATGGTGTACCAGCCACGGTCTGTTAACCGCAAATAATGAGATTAGCGCCTCATGAGGCCCTGATTGAATTAGGACAAAATAACAGAGGTAGACAATTTTAGGTGAGTATAACCGAGGGCTATAGCTACACGGTCAGCCTATCACCTTTTTGTAAAGGGATTTTGTAATTCTTCCCTCATTGCATCTCTGTGCTTGATTGGACCCTTAAAATATGAATGGAATGCAGTTTATTGTTCTTACATTTATTTACATTAGATAGACATTGGCTCTTGAAACATCTGTCAAGCTATTTAGTGTATATTATTCATAAACAATTAGTTATGCATGTGGCACACCCTGAGCTGACAAGATGGTGCAGTGAGGATGGATGTGAGGTACACTGTCAGCTGTCAACAGTCGGCTCTCCAAACAACAGTTTGTGCTGGTGCTAAATCTAAATTCTGTAATCTCATCTGCCCACTGGAGCAGGAAGCAGAACGGCAGTAAATTCACTCGTGCGATTGGGCCCAAAATGTTCAGAAGAGCTCCTCCCACACTTTGGGCCACAGAGTCCAGCCTCCCCCCAGTCTCAAATCAAAAACAAATCAAACTTTATTTATACTGCGCATTTCTTACAACAAATTAATTTCAAGGTGCTTAACAAATAAAATAAAAGGTATAACACAAAATGTTTTCTATGCAAATATAAAATCAACACTGAAAATGATTTTTTTAAATTAAATTAAAATAGTAAAATAACAGAGGATGTGAGAGACTAATGCATTAGGATCTGAGGGGATGAAATAAATAAAATATAGAAAGGGACAAAATAAGTAAAGTAGAGAAATGGCTTAGACAACTAAAAGCACCCTAAGTAAAAGCATGGCTAAAAAGGAATAGTTTCCGAGGCCCTCAGATCCTCTCCCAGGCAGTTCCAAAGGCCAGGACCTGTGACTGAAGGCAGCTTCACCAAATGTTTTCTAGGCTTGGATGGTATCCAGATTGTCATACCTTCATACCAACCATGTGCCATACCGGGATATTTGGTAATACCGAAAAATAGTTTCAACAGTATTGATGGAATTGAATAACCATCCCGTGGCTATTTCCAAATACCCCGGTATACGGTATACTGCCCAAGCCTAGTTCTGGTCATCGAAAAGTCTAATAGACCAGTGCCAGAAGATCGGAGGAACCGACCCGGGCACATACAGTTGAAGTAGGAAGTTTACATACACTTAGGTTGGAGTCATTAAAACTCGTTTTTCAACCACTCCACAAATTTCTTGTTAACAAACAATAGTTTTGGCAAGTCGGTTAGGCCATCTACTTTGTGCATGACACAAGTAATTTTTTCAACAATTGTTTACAGACAGATTATTTCACTTATAATTCACTATATCACAATTCTAGTGAGTCAGAAGTTTCGTACACTAAGTTGACTGTGCCTTTAAACAGCTTGGAAAATTCAAGAAAATTATGTCATGGTTTTAGAAGCTTCTGATAGGCTAATTGGTATAATTTGAGTCAATTGGAGGTGTACCTGTGGATGTATTTCAAGGCCTACCTTCAAACTCAGTGCCTCTGTGCTTGACATCATGGGAAAATCAAAAAGAAATCAGTAAAGACCCCCAAAAAAGTTTTGTAGACCTCCACAAGTCTGTTTCATCCTTGGGAGCAATTTCCAAACGCCTGAAGGTACCACGTTCATCTGTACAAACAATAGTACGCAAGTATAAACACCGTGGGACCACGCAGCCGTCATACTGCTCAGGAAAGAGATGCGTTCTGTCTCCAAGAGATGAGCGTACTTTGGTGCGAGAAGTGCAACTCAATCCCAGAACAACAGCAAAGGACCTTGTGAAGACGCTGGAGGAAACAGGTACAAAAGTATCTATATCCACAGTAAAACGAGTCCTAAATCGACATAACCTGAAAGGCCGCTCAGCAAAGAAGAAGCCACTGCTCCAAAACAGCCATAAAAAAGCCAGACTACGGTTCGCAACTGCACATGGGGACAAAGATCATACTTTTTGGAGAAATGTCCTCTGGTCTGATGAAACAAAAATAGAACTGTTTGGCCATAATGACCATCGTTATGTTTGGAGGAAAAAGGGGAACGCTTGCAAGCCGAAGAACACCATCCCAACCGTGAAGCAGGGGGATGGCAGCATCATGTTGTGGGGGTGCTTTGCTGCAGGAGGGGCTGGTGCACTTCACAAAATAGATGGCTTCATGAGGGAGAAAAATTATGTGGATATATTGAAGCAACATCTCAAGGCATCAGTCAGGAAGTTAAAGCTTGGTCGCAAATGGGTCTTGCAAATGGACAATAACCCAAAGCATACTTCCAAAGTTGTGGCAAAATGGCTTAAGGACAACAAAGTCAAGGTATTGGAGTGGCCATCACAAAGCCCTGACCTCAATCCCATAGAACATTTTTGGCAGAACTGAAAAGGCATGTGTGAGCAAGGAGGCCTACAAACCTGACTCAGTTACACCAGCTCTGTCAGGAGGAATGGACCAAAATTCACCCAACTTATTGTGGGAAGCTTGTGGAAGGCTACCCGAAACCTTTGACCCAAGTTAAACAATTTAAAGGCAATGCTACCAAATACTAATTGAGTGTATGTAATCTTCTGACCCACTGGTAATGTGATGAAAGAAATAAAATCTGAAATAAATCATTCTCTCTACTATTATTCTGACATTTCACATTCTTAAAATAAAGTGGTGATCCTAACTGACCTAAGAGAGGGAATTGTTACTAGGATTAAATGTCAGGAATTGTGAAAACTGAGTTTAAATGTATTTGGCTAAGGTGTATGTAAACTTCCGACTTCAACTGTATCTTAAAAGCATATCAGACATGTATTCGGATGCAAGGTTTCCCCTCCCCCAGCCTCTCTCAGGCTTCCCTGGAGATTGACTGTACCTACAGGACTAAAAGAGAGGATCTATCATTTTGTCCTCTTTGGGGGATTTGGAATTTAAAAGACAACTTTCCGGAAAGATTATATATCTGGGATGGGTAACGTATGGAGAACCTGTTTTATCTGTTGTTGTTTTCTGTACTTGATTTTAGTGAATCGGTTGACAGCCCCATTCGCAAAGGGTGACATTCCTGGGAGCTGAGGGTAATTTATTTGTAAAGAAAACCATAAAGTTCTGCTTTGCCTTGCCTACAGTCTGAGCAGGTTTAAGTGATGTTTTGTGCAAACGATAAGTAACGTCCATCAATTATTCAACGCTCACTCCGTATTAATGAAACTGTACAATATATGCAATATTTAGGTGGATGAATTTTTAAAGATGAGAAAAATAGAGGTGGTGGTTCATATTCAGTGCGAGAGCTGTGGCACTCTAACTTACATCTGACTGGTTGATACTCTCGGGAAATCTTAAATAACACTGCCTCTTACATTGTTGAGTAAGACTTCATTTGAACCCTGGATATGATAAATCCTGCAGCCTCTACCAACATGAGAGAGAGAGAGAGAGAGAGAGAGAGAGAGAGAGAGAGAGAGAGAGAGAGAGAGAGAGAGAGAGAGAGACTGGTTGGAGATATTTTGCAGTCTCATAAGATCCCATTTCTTCCAGATGAACGCTCTAGTTGTAAAACTAGGCTGTTGGGAATCTATTTTGGTCTACAGGATAGGCCTATCTATACAAATCCCAAACAAATTAATTATGCACCCCATGACAGCTGACAAATGATCAAGAGAAGAAATCACTTTGCTTACTGTGCAATCATCTAATGTACCTTCATACTGTGAGACAATCACTGAATGTGTCTGGGTTACAAACTGAGGCTTTAAATCATGTTTATAAGAGCAGAGTTGAGCAGACAGAACACTACAGAACACCACACTACACAAACATATACTTTAACACAGGGGTTCCCAAACTTTTTCACTCAGGCCCCCCTTCCAGCATTGGGGAACATCCCCCCCCCCCCCCCCCCCAAATATCTATTTCTATGGGCACAAGCACTGTTCATGACACAAACTGTTCACACCTCTTTTTTTGGCTTATTTCCTGCAATTCTACACATTTTGTCATGGGGGGCCACAAACATCTTGCTGTTTTAAAGCTAATTTTCTTGTAATTTTCTACATTTTGACTAATGTCAATTGTTGTGCTATTTAAGTGACAAAATCTGTGAGCTAAAAAATCCTACCTAAAAAACATCAGCTGAGACGTTATAAATAGCTCTCTATAGTGTGTAATGACTGATATGGGATAGTTGATGTGGACATTTCTGACACATTATAAATAGCTCTCTATAGTATGTAATGACTGAGATGGGATAGTTGATGTGGACATTTCTGACACATTATAAATAGCTCTCTATAGTGTGTAATGACTGATATGGGATAGTTGATGTGGACATTTCTGACACATTATAAATAGCTCTCTATAGAATGTAATGACTGAGATGGGATAGTTGATGTGGACATTTCTGACACATTATAAATAGCTCTCTATAGAATGTAATGACTGATATGGGATAGTTGATGTGGACATTTCTGACACATTATAAATAGCTCTCTATAGAATGTAATGACTGAGATGGGATAGTTGATGTGGACATTTCTGACACATTATAAATAGCTCTCTATAGAATGTAATGACTGAGATGGGATAGTTGATGTGGACATTTCTGACACATTATAAATAGCTCTCTATAGAATGTAATGACTGAGATGGGATAGTTGATGTGAACATTTCTGACACATTATAAATAGCTCTCTATAATCTGTAATGACTGACATGACAAGAGGAACTGATGATGCACTACCCAATTTATAAATGGCACCTTGTGCATTCTACTAAGGCTGAAGAATCCATACGTTATTGAGGCATAAAACAAAATTAATTGCATATGAAATCAAATCACACACACGTGGCAATGGCATAGATATCCTACAATCTTTCCAAACTAATTTCTCCTCTCCAACGCAACACCCAACTGGCATCTCTTCAAACCACTCAATTTTAGTTTGCAACTTAGCCATCACATCATACACTATACAGGTCCCAGCAGCAGCCTCGTTCCTTAGCTAGCATCTTCAAAAAACACTTCCCACCAGCTTCCTGTTTTTTGTTTTCCTCCACATGCTGATTATTTCCATTGGCCACCAACCACATTGGAGGAGGAGGACTGGGGCCCCTCTTATGTCATGGTAAACAAACACAAAACAGCCAGTGGTCTTCGCCTCATTAGCGATATTCCGCCCATAACGCTTCCTCTCACGCAAGCTTGAAAGGAGCTGCGGTGGAGGGCGCAGCCAAACTCGTGATGTGTGAGCTCGAGTGGAAATGAGGCGGTGACCTGTATTGAGGAGAAGCACCTGTGTCCCTCCCTACCAGACGCAGAGTTAGGTCAGATAGAGAGAGAGAAAAAGAGAGGAGAGAGAGAGAAAGAGAGAGGGAGAGAGAGAGAGACAGAGAGAGATGAGGGAAAGAGAGAGAGACAGCGAGAGAGAGAAAGAGAGAGGGAGAGAGAGAGAAAGAGAGAGGAGAGAGAGATGGAGGAAAGAGAGAGAGATGGGGGAAAGCGAGAGAGACAGCGAGAGCGAGAAAGAGAGAGGGAGAGAGAAAGAGAGAGGAGAGAGAGAGAAAGAGAGAAGAAAGTGAGAAAGAAGAGACAGTACACAATGACTAGTGATGGCATCTCTTGACTCTATTAAAACCTGTTTATAGAGACATGTATTAAAACCTCACATGGAGACATGTATTAAAACCTCACATGGAGGCATGTATTAAAACCTCACAAGGAGACATGCATTAAAACCTCACAAGGAGACGTGTATTAAAACCTCACAAGGAGACGTGTATTAAAACCTCACAAGGAGACGTGTATTAAAACCTCACAAGGAGACGTATTAAAACCTCACAAGGAGACGTGTATTAAAACCTCACATGGAGACGTGTGTTAAAACCTCACATGGAGACGTGTGTTAAAACCTCACAAGGAGACATGTATTAAAACCTCACAAGGAGACATGTATTAAAACCTCACAAGGAGACGTGTATTAAAACCTCACATGGAGACGTGTGTTAAAACCTCACAAGGAGACATGTATTAAAACCTCACAAGGAGACATGTATTAAAACCTCACAAGGAGACGTGTATTAAAACCTCACAAGGAGACGTGTATTAAAACCTCACATGGAGACATGTATTAAAACCTCACACAGAGACAAGTGAGAACAGCCAACCGTCAGTTGATGTAATTACAAATTGTTTGATACATTTCAACCAAACATCATCAACAACAACAACTGGGGAATACCTTTTTGGCTTACATTTGGAAATGGTGGAAATGAATTATAACTGAAAACAACCTACTTTCACTCAGGGGAAGAATTTGACTGTCACTTTTTTCCTGTTGTTGTTCAAAGTAAATGTATGATTACATTAGGAACACACGACCATAAATCCTACTCTACACTGTCAGAAAAAGTTAATCAATATATTCTCTGTCTAATAAACAATATTCAGTCATTCCTGTATTGTTTTCAGTTTATAGAAATACATGTTGTTTTTGTATAGCAGCACTTTTGTAATCATGGCTGTCTGTCAGGTACCGTAAGCACTAAGTCACACGCCTCCAATAACTGTAGGTGCTGTATTACGAGGGCTGCTGTCACCAAAGGGGCTTTATCAAGGTCTGCTGTCACCAAAGGGGCTTTATTGAGGTCTTTCTGTCACCGAAGGGGCATTATCAAGGTCTTGCTGTCACCGAAGGGGCATTGCATAAAATATTAACATCCATGTTGAGAGGGGAAATTAAATCAAATAGTGAAATAAATGAAAAAAAAAGAAATGAAGTTTGTCGCCTGGAAGAGTTTTGAGGAAAGTGGTTTGTCATTTTGCCCTGACTCTAACCTTGTCTGCATATAAGACTGAAGCACACGCATCAATAATGAAGCGTTTTCTCTGAGGAAACACAGTGTTTAAATGTGATGGAACTGGGAGCACACTAGGGCAATTAAAAAGCCATTGTGCCATTTGAAAAGTTTGAAAATGTTCCAAGGTTCTGACTCGGTGTGAGCGTAACCAAAATGACTGTAAATTATAAAGCCATTGTTGGAAGTGACATTTTGGAAATTAAGTTTAACATTGAACAACCAGAACATGTGTTGTTTGATTCGGGTCGAAGGCCCATTGGACACAATAGAGAAACATGTGTTGTTTGATTTGGGTCGAAGGCCCATTGGACACAATAGAGAAACCAAGTTGTTTGATGGTTGAAACATGGTTGTTCTAAATGGTGGTTGTAAGATTAACCATTCTGCAAATATCAGTGTTTGTTTGAGTGTGTGTGTGTGTGTGTAACAAGCGAATAGCCTCAGTGTAGCAGAGCTGGATCATTTGAGAATGCCGTGCAGCTGAGCTGGTTTGTCACCACTATACGTTCAGAGGGAATGGATGGCACGTGGATTTATGTACGAATGTGTTTACATGCATGTATGCGTCTAGGCGCTTGATATACATGAATCTGTACACTGTGTGTGTGTGTGTGTACCTCCGGTGGTACTTTAATTGGGGAGAACGGGCTCTTGGTAATGGTGGTACCTTAATTGGGGAGAACGGGCTCTTGTTAATGGTGGTACCTTAATTGGGGAGAACGGGCTCTTGGTAATGGTGGTACCTTAATTGGGGAGAACGGGCTCTTGGTAATGATGGAACCTTAATTGTCCCCAGTTCACCTGGCCGTGCTGTTGCTACAGTTCCAACTGTTCTGCCTGCAGCTATGGAACCCTGACCTGTTCACCGGACGTTCTACCTGTCCCAGACCTGCTGTTTTCAACTCTCTAGAGACAGCAGGAGCGGTAGAGATACTCTCAAAGATCGGCTATGAAAAAGCCAACTAACACTTACTCTTGTGTTACTGACTTGTTGCACCCTCGACAACTACTATGATTATTATTATTTGACAATGCTGGTCATTTATGAACATTTGAACATCTAGGCCATGCGCTGTTATAATCTCCACCCGGCACAGCCAGAAGAGGACTGGCCACCCCTCATAGCCTGGTTCCTCTCTAGGTTTCTTCCTAGGTTTTGGCCTTTCTAGGGAGTTTTTTCTAGCCACCGTGCTTCTACACCTGCATTGCTTGCTGTTTGGGGTTTTAGGCTGGGTTTCTGTACAGCACTTTGTGATATCAGCTGATGTAAGAAGGGCTATATAAATACATTTGATTTGATTTGATATACAGTTTATGTTTGTGTACGTAGATGTGTGTCTCCAGTGTGTGTTGTATACTGTTATGCATAAACAGGAGATAAACAGATAAACAGGAGAGACTGGGAGCTCTAATTAAAAACAAATGAATCTGGGCTCTTTAGTCACTAGGTAAACACGGGGGGACAGAGACTGAGGAGAATGTTATGGACAGGTTGGTTAGCTGTGGTAATACATTACTGTTGTGTGGTTGGTTGGCTGGATGTGCTAGGCTGTGAAATAGGTTGTGTTCCCCTGCGCAGACATTGCTGATGCATGACAGATCTTACATCACCTGGATAGGGATTATACGTATCATCGAACCACATTATATGTTATAGCAATCTGATGACCTTTCATGTAACCATTGGTTGATGCATGCAACGGCTGAGCAGGGTAACGTGACCATACTGTTGTTGACTGGGATGTGCTGGACTGTGTCACGGTATGACACCCTGCTGTGCTGCGCTACGGTACAATACTATGGTCTACTGTTATTGGCTATGCTGGGCTGTGTGAACAAAAGGAGGATTTTTCAGCAATGAAACGGGAGTAGTCTAATTAGATATGGCCAGGTAAGGGCATGTCCGTATGTTATTTCTAAGCTGGGAGCATAAAAACGATCAAGTCAGATTAATGAGATTAATTCATTTACGCTCAGATCAGTCTTTTAGATCATAACGAATAAGTTTTACATAGACGGGAGACCTGGGGCCGTATCCACAAAGCCACCCAGAAAAGGTCCTAGGAATCTTGTTAAAACCTGTTTTAAGACAACAAAAACTCCCAGCTCAGAGCAGGTTTTAGGAGGATGTTAAGACACTGCTCAGACAAACTCTGAGCCAGGAGAAAAATCTATTCATAGAAGTTTCTCAGTTGGCAATCACGGCAGTTTGAGGTTCCGCAAAGGAAAGATAGTGATGACGCTCATTGACATTGTTGCAAATGATGAGGAATAACCAATCGCGATGAGGCATCACTAGCTATGAACTCTATAGCACATTGCAATGGTTAAACGTTCACTTTTCCCCTACTCTTAATTCATATGTTGGCTTGCATAACCTTTTTTTAAACCAATTCTGAAGTGAAATGTTGATAATATTACTGTTATCTCAACACAATTGTCACTCCTGTGTAACAACTGTAAATCGCTTTGGCACAGAAGGCATCAAGTCACTTGTTGAAAAATGTTGCATAAAACAACAACAAAAAGGTCTATAATTTTCAGACCTTGGTTAAAATACTATTTAAGGTATTTCAATTACTTTCAACGACATTTGGAAGTAAGTATTTAGATAGTTTTATTTGAAAAGACAAGTAGTTGAAAATTGGAATCTATTTGGAAATACACTTGGAAAGTATTTGAAAATACTCAGTACTTTCAAATGGCAGGCTATTTACAGGAAATTATTTGAAAATACTTTCAAATACTTTCAAAATAAGTAGTTTGATGCAGGCCACATGATTGGAAAATACTTAAAATAAAAAATACACAGAAAATAAGTATTTAAATAACAATTAATCCAATACGTGTATTTGAATTTCCCATCTTTTAGGCATGCCCAATTTAGGCATCTTTTTTAACAATGTGATGTTGCGCTCCAAAGGGATAACTTTAAATAACATGATGTAGGCTAATTAAATAATCTAAAGAATAATACACAATGATTTATTAGCCTAGTGGTTATAAGCATTTAGGCATATCATGTGCAATAGTCCTCCTGTGAAATCATTGTCAAAAGCGCAAGAGATATTGTTGCATGTAGGTCTAGATTATTTATGGATTGATCACGTTGAAATATCAAAATATTCTTTCAACATCTCCAAAGTTATTGCATAGGGCACAGGAACCACACTGCCTTTTCCCACCTGCTGGTACAATGCCTTCAGAAAGTTTTCACAGCCCTTGACTTTTTCCACATTTTGTTGTGTTACAGCCTGAATTTAAAATGGATGAATTGAGATTTTTTTGTCACAGGCTAATGTACACACAATACTACATAATGTCAAAGTGGAATTATGTTTTTAGACATTTTTACAAATTCATTAAAAATGAACAGCTGAAATGCCTTGAGTCAATAAGTATTCAACACCTTTGTTATGACAAGCCTAAATAAGTTCAGGAGTAAACATTTGCTTAACAAGTCACATAATAATATGCATGGATTCTGTGTGCAATAATGGTGTTTAACATGATTTTTGAATGACTACCTCTGTACACACATACAATTATCTGTAAGATCCCTCAGTTGAGCAGTGAATTTCACACACAGATTCATTCAACCACAAAGACCAGGGAGGTTTTCAAATGCCTCACAAATATAAGGCACCTATTGGTAGATGGGTAAGAATAAATGCAGACATTGAATATCCCTTTGAGCACGGTGAAGTTTGGATAGTGTATCAATGCACCCAGTCACTACAAAGCTACAGTCGTCCTTCCTAAATCTCAGTTGCCGGAGAGGAAGGAAACGGTTCAGGGATTTCACCAATTGTGACTTTAAAATCGTTAGAGTTTAATGGCTGTGATCGGAAAAAACTCAGGATAGATCCACAGTATTGTACTGTAGTTACTCCACAATACTAACCTAATTGACAGAGTGAAAATAAGCCTGTACAGAATACAAATATTCCAAAACATGCATCCTGTTTGCAACAAGGCACTAAAGTAATACTGCAAACAATGTGGCAAAGCAATAACCTTTAGTTACAAAGTGCTAGAGTATGTTTGGGGCAAATCCAGTACAAGACATTACTGAGTACCACTCTCCATATTTTTTTAAACGTAGTGGTGGCTGCATTATGTTATGTGTATGCTTGTAATTATTAAGGAAAGGGGAGATGTTCAGGATAAAAAATAAACAGAATGGAGCATACAGGCATAATCCTAGAAAACTTGGTTCAGTTTGCTTTCCACCAGACAATGGGAGATTAATTCACATTTCAGAAGGTCAATAACGTAAAACAAGGCTCCAAATCTACACCGGAGTTGCTTACCAAGAAGACAGAATGTTCCTGTTCGTCCGAGCTACAATTTTGATTTAAATCTACTTGAAAATCTATGACAAGACCTGAAAATGATTGTCTTGCAATGATCAACAATGAACTTGACAGAGCTTGAGGAATTTGGAAAATAATAAAATGGGCAAATGTTGCACAATCCAGGTGTGGAAAACCTCTAGAGATTTACCCAGAAAGACTCACAGCTGTAATCACTGCTAAAGGTGCTTTTACGAAGTCTCAAATCAAATCTTGTTGGTCACACACACATGGTTAGCAGATGTTAATGCGAGTGTAGCGAAATGCTTGTGCTTCTAGTTCCGACAGTGCAGTAATATCTAACAATTATCTAATACACACAAATCGAAAGGGGTGAGTGAGAATATGTACATATAAGTATATGGATGAGCGATGTCCGAGCGTCATAGGCAAGGTGCAATAGATGGTATAAAATACAGTATAAAGGGTCGTATAAAGGGGACCAAGGTGCAGTGTGTAGAGTGCTCATATTTACTTTTAATAAATATACTTAAACAAAACAACCGACAACAGCTCCGTCAGGTGACATACACTAAACAGAACACTAAACAGAAAACTACCCACAAAACGCAGGAAGAAAAACCCCTACTTAAATATGATCTCTAATCAGAGGCAACGAAGATCAGCTGCCTCCAATTAGAGATCAACCCAAACAATCCCAACATAGAAATAGAAGAACTAGAACTAAAACATAGAAATAGAAAACATAGAACAACCCAAAAACACCCCCTGTCACGCCCTGACCTACTCTACTATAGAAAATTACATCTTACTAGGGTCAGGACGAGACAGTACCCCCCCCCCCCAAAAGGTGCAGACTCCGAATGCAACATAATAAAACTCCAACAAAACAACCACAAAACACAAAGGGAGGGTAGGGAGGGTGACAAAAGTCTATGGCGGCTCAAATGCAGTCCACATAACCTCCAGCATAGGAGGCGGCTCCGGTTCTGGGTGTACGCCCCGCTCCACCCGCTGATCCTTCTGCTTTATTACCACCTGACCGTGGATCGTCGTCGAAGGAACCGGACTGTAGATCATTGCTGGGGGTTCTGGACTGCGGGCCGCCGCTGGAGGCTCCAGGTTGGGGAGCGCCGCTGGAGGCTCCGGACTGGGGAGCATCGCTGGAGGCTCCGGGCTGAGGAGCATCGCTGGAGGCTCCGTACTTGTGAGCGTCGCTGGAGGCTCTGAACTGAGAGGCTCCGGACGGAAAAGCGTCGACGGAGGCTCCGGACTGGGAGGCGTCATAATAGGTTCCGGACTAGTGACCGTTGCTGATGGCTCCATGCCATGGATCATCTCTACAGGTTCCGTGCCCTGGATCATCACTGGAGGCTTCTTACCATGGATTATCTCTATAGGTGCCGGGCCATGGATTATTTCTACAGGCTTCGTGCCATGATTTATCCCTACAGGCTCCGGACCATTTATAATCCCTCCAGGCTTTTTGCCAAGGATTACTTCTTCAGGTTCTGGGCCATGGATTGCCTCTTCAGGCTTCGTGCCATGGAATATCCCTACAGGCTCCGGGCCATGGATCATCACTAGAGGCTTAGTGCCATGGATTATCTCTACAGGCATCGGACCATCGATGCCTGTAGAGAGGAGCGGCAAGCGGTCTCACCGGACTGGGGAGACGCACTGAGGACCGAGTGCTCAAAGCAGGCACCGGCCGTACTGGGTTATGGATGCGCACTGGAGGGAGAGTGCAAAGAACAGGCACAGGACGTACTGGATTCTGGAGGCGCACTGGAGGGAGAGTGCGAGGAGCAGGCACATGCTCACCACAAAAAGCACGGGGAATTGGCTCAGGTCCCAGTCCTGGCCCAGCCAAACTACCCGTGTGCCCCCCCAATTTGTTTTGGGGGGGCTGCCTCTCGTTCTTCCCGGTAGGCTCCGATATCGCTCGATTACCTGGCCCCAAGTCCAGTCTCTCCTCTCAATCCACTCCTTATGTGACCAGGTGTCCATTTCTACCCGGGCACACCGCTTGATCCAATCATGGTGGGTGGTTCTGTTACAGGCGTCGTATAGCGGGGACCAAGGCGCAGCATGTAGAGTGCTCATATTTACTTTTAATGAATATACTTAAACAAAACAACAAAACGACCGACAACAGTTCCGTCAGGTGACATACACTAAACAGAAAACAACTACCCACAAAAAACCCAGGAAGAAAACCCCTACTTAAATATGATCTCCAATCAGAGGCAACGAGGATCAGCTGATTAGAGATCAACCCAAACAATCCCAAAATAGAAATAGAAAAACTAGAACTAAAACATAGAAACTAAAACACCCCCTGTCACGAACTGACCTACTCTACTATAGAAAATGACATCTTACTAGGGTCAGGACGTGACAATATACATATGATATGAGTAATGTAAGATATGTAAACATTATTAAAGTGGCATTGTTGAAAGTGACTAGTGACTCAGGGGTGTGAATAATGTGAAGAATGTGAAAAATCAGTACATAATAGTAAATAAGGTTATCCAAACAATAATTACATCTCTAGAGCAGTAAAATAATATAGACAGACAGACAGACAGACAGACAGACAGACAGACAGACAGACAGACAGACAGACAGACAGACAGACAGACAGACAGACAGACAGACAGACAGACAGACAGACAGACAGACAGACAGACAGACAGACAGACAGACAGACAGACAGACAGACAGACAGACAGACAGACAGACAGACAGACAGACAGACAGACAGACAGACAGACAGAACATATCCAGATAAATTAATACAGAAAAAAAGAAACCAAGTCTGGCACAAAGAGAAGATTCATATGGGAGACAACGTTCCATTTACCACATAGAAGCTAAATATTGTACAATTTAATTATAGGTAGCCCTTTTTCTTTTAGTCCAGGCTTTATCTAAATATTCCGCAAACGGAAATACACAATGGACAACAAAATATTTCAGTTTATCCTCATCACTCAGCCACATAATGCCAGGGTATATCCAGTGTGCTTTCTGAAATAAGAACAAGCGTATATCGTGGTAGAAAGGGCAATAGAGAATAAAATGAGTTCAATTCTCTATTTCTTCAAGGTCACAATAGTTACATCGTCTTTCCTCTTTCATTGCACCACAATACCGACCTGTTTCAATACGCAGAGGCAATATCCCTGATCTTACCTGTGCTTTTAGGTAAGTCATGCATAATATATATCTCTCACACACGAATTCACCCTTAATCAAACAAAAGGTTCTCAATTTGGGTTAATGATTAATCTCCTCCACAAATGTTTTTTTCATATTGCATCAACAGTTGTATTTTAATCATATATGTCTCCCTTAATTTGGTTTTTGTACAAACGTTCACAGTAAGATAGTTGAAAAACGTCAGCCATTTCAGTTGCCCAGGCTCCCCTATGGATAGATCCCATTGAAAAACTTTACAAGTTGGGAAGGGCCCATAAGTAAGCATTGCACTGTTAGTCTACACCTGTTGTTTATCAAGCATGTGACAAACAACATTTTACATGATATCCTCGGCGGTTCTACTCCCATTCACAAGGGGACGAGAGTAAACATTTTTTGGGGGTCTTTTCGTTTTGTGAAAGCAAGGAATAGTCACTTTACCTTGCTAGTAGTAGCTAGCTGTCAGCCTGGCTAGCAGGCTTTAGCTTGGCTAAAAATATATCAAGCTAGCTAGCCTTTTTAGCTTCCCACATCTCCAAGTGAAATAATCTGATTTATAATAAAAAAAATATGCCCTGGCAAAATATTTGTATACTTGCCGGTGTAACCTAAAACATTTTCCCAGTTTGATATGCTGCTTGTGTATTCATTCCCATATCAGTCAAAAAATAGAAAATCCTCATGTTTTGGAAAAAAAAGGAAAAAGCACATGGCTAGCTGGTTGGCTACAGCAGGTTCTACCATTTCACAATAGCCTGTAATCACTAGTTATTACTTCTGAACAAAATACCTTTTTGGGTAGATTCTTGTTATTTGGTTTACTGTTTGAACAGTGGCTAAGTTTATATTTGGTTATCAATGCAAAATAGGCTACTTTGATAATTAGACTTTACAGTGCATTCGGAAAGTATTCAGAACCGTTGACTTTTGCCACATTTTGTTACTTTACAGCCTTATTATAAAATGGATTAAATATTTTTTCATCTCATCAATCTACACATAATACTCCATAATGACAAAGCAGAATTCTTTTTTTAGAAATCTTTGCAAATTAATAATAAATAAAAAAACAGAAATATTCAGACCCTATGAGACTCGAAATTGAGCTCAGAGACAGGATTGTGTCGAGGAACAGATCTGGGGAAGAATACAAAAAAATGTCTGCAGCATTGAAGGTCCCCAAGAACCCAGTGGCCTCCATCATTCTAGAATGGAAGAAGTTTAGAACTCTTCCTAGAGCTGGCCGCCCGGCCAAATTGAACAATAGGGGGAATAGGGCCTTGGTCAGGGAGGTGACCAAGAACCTGATGGTCACTGACAGAACTCCAGTGCTCCTCTGTGGAGATGGGAGAACATTCCAAAAGGACAATTATCCCTGCAGCACTCCACCAATCAGGCCCAGAAGGAAGCCACACCTCTTTAAAAGGCACATGACAGCCCGCATGGAGTTTGGCAAAAGGCACCTAAAGACTTGGCATTCGGGCCAAAGCCCATGAGAAACAAGATTCTCTGGTCTCAACTAACCTGTGCC
Source organism: Salmo trutta (assembly GCF_901001165.1). Taxonomy (NCBI): domain Eukaryota; kingdom Metazoa; phylum Chordata; class Actinopteri; order Salmoniformes; family Salmonidae; genus Salmo; species Salmo trutta. Next base: position 11,289,899 of record NC_042972.1, on the reverse strand, counting down.
CCCGCATATTGACTCTGTACCGGTACCCCCCTGTGTATAGTCTCGCTATTGTTATTTTACTGCTGCTCTTTAATTACTTGTTACTTTTATTTCTTGCTCTTACTAATATATTTTTAAACTGCATTGTTGGTTAGGGGCTTGTAAGTAAGCATTTCACTGTAAGGTGTTGTATTCGGCGCATGTGACTAATACAATTTGATTTGATTTTGATTTGATGAACGCAAGATTGAACTCTTTGGCCCGAATGCCAAGCGTCACGTCTAGAGGAAACCTGGCACCATCCCTACGGTGAAACATGGTGGTGTGAGCATCATGCTGTGGGGATGTTTTTCAGAGGCAGGGACTAGGAGACTAGTCAGGATCGAGGGAAAGATGAACGGAGCTAAGTACATAGATCCTTGATGAAAACCTGCTCCAGAGCGCTCAGGACCTCAGACTGGGGCGAAGGTTCACCTTCCAACAGGACAACAACCCTAAGCACACAGCCATGACAACGCAGGAGTGGCTTCGGGACAAGTCTCTGAATGTCCTCGAGTGGCCCAGCCAGAGCCCGGACTTGAACCCAATCGACATCTCTGGAGAGACCTGAAAATAGCTGTGCTGCGACCCTCCCCATCCAACCTGACAGAGCTTAAGAGGATCTGCAGAGAAGAATGGGAGAAACTCTAATACAGGTGTGCCAAGCTTGTAGTGTCATACCCAAGAAGACTCGAGGCTGTAATCACTGCCAAAGGTGCTTCAACAAAGTACTGAGTAAAGGGTCTGAATACTGATGTAAATGTGATATTTCAGTTTTTTATTTTGAATAAATTCAGTTTTTGCTCTGTCATTATGGAGTATTGTGTGTAAATTGATGAGTGGGGAAAAAACAATTTAATACATTTTAGAATAAGGACGTAACGTAACAAAATGTGGAAAAAGTTAAGGGGTTTGAATACTTTCCGAATGCACTGTAGATGAGATGAAGAAATCAAGTGACAACACTGCCCCCACAGCTGTGGAATGAATGATACAGGGTGTCTCAATTTTCAGGAAGTATAAAAGTATGTTGAATGTCGGAGCGTATTACAAAAGAGCCGCCTCTTTCGTGACAAAAAAACGACATTGCAACACTCCCAATCTTGCGTATGCCTAGAGCTTGTAGTAAACTTTAACTGGTAAGGAAAGCTCATTAGGTCTCCTGAATATCTGTTGATGTAACAAGTGCGCTGGGAGTCGGGAAGCAAGTTCAGGGAGTGAGTGTTTTAATAAATAAATGAAACAAGTAACACAAACAACGCACCGACATGAAAACAGAGGCAATAACACCTGAGGAAAGAACCAAGGGGAGTGACAGATATAGGGAAGATAATCAAGGAGGTGATGGAGTCCAGGTGAGTGTCATGAGGCGCAGGTGCACGAGACGATGGTGACAGGTGTGCAGGATAATCAGCAGCCTGATGACCTAGAGGCCGAAGAGGGAGGGAGTATACGTGACAGTCGACAAGGTGGAACACATTTTTTTTGTCTAAGATTGACTATTTATTTTTACAATACAAGACATAGTCAAAATAAAATAAAATAAAATGGTATTTATCACAATACAACACCTTACCGTGAAATGCTTACTTACAACACCATTTGCATACACATACAAATGACAACCTACAGACGCACACAAACATCACCCCCTGGACATCACCCCCTGTCCAGACCCACCTGCTCACACCACCATTTCCAGCACCCGTATCACTCTCCGCCATGTGACCTCAAACTGCACCATTTTGTTTCTCTCCAAGGTGGGACTCTTATGACTAAAGAGGCTTCATTCATAGCTTTTATTTCTACCCATTAGAGAGTAGAATGTCTCTACTCTCAGCACTTACGACCAATGTTCTACTCTTGAGACACTGTGGATACGGCCCCTGATCCTAGATTAGCACCCTTATTCTAAGACATGTATTAATATGGGCCAAGAAATTTCACTTTTCGCGCATTTCAGTACTCAAATCAAATGTATTTATATAGCCCTTCTTACATCAGCTGATATCTCAAAGTGCTGTACAGAAACCCAGCCTAAAACCCCAAACAGCAAACAATGCAGGTGTAGAAGCACTCAATTCCATGGTCGTTTTTGCAATAATTTGATAAGTGAGGGCCAGAGTGCATTATAAGGTATTGACTGCATTATCAGGTATTGACTGCATTATCAGGTATTGACTGCATTATCAGGTATTGACTGCATTATCAAATAAGTGTGGCTGTGATTTTCACCTCAGTGTGACGTTCCCTATTTCATTTCCCACACACATCCAACCTGAAGTCAAATGCTGTTTCACTCCTGTTACCAAGGCATGATTGGTATCACACTGCATCTGTATGAACAGTACAATGCCCTTTTGTGTTGACTGAACGTCCAAGTAGTGAAACGTGTGAATAGAAAGAGTGAAAGTAGTGATACGTTTTGAATGAGCAGATGAATGGCGGTCTCCCTGAGATGTGTGGAAATGTTCATCTTTGTTGTAAAATGATCTAAACTAGTTTAGATCGTATGGCTTCACTTTGACTCTGGCAAAGAGTGACAGGCTAACTGCAGAATGGCAGGGTGTTTTTCTCCTGCACAGCCACCTGGATGGAAAACTGACAAACTGGTCCTTGTTGCAATACCTTATTTGATGTATTAATTGGCTCCACCCCGATTCTCCACCCTACTTGCACACTCGGCATCATGGATTTTAAAGCATTAAATTGGTGTAAGCATCTGCTGGAGGAAGTCTCAACTCCCAAGTGCACACTTGGGGAGAAGTGTCGGGAATCGAAATGCAGCCATTGTCTCTCTTTCCCTCACATCAACCATTCTCTTCCTTGCAAGTATAGCCACAGGAGTCAATGTTTATGTGCATAGTGGTGGGATTATTAAACATAGCATTGTTTTCTTTGTTGACAAAGATTAGAATCAGAAGACATGAAACACTTTACTGGGTCATTATTGCGGTTGTGGAAACCTTTGAGGATTGACCTAGTAGAATATAGGATTTGGCCCCAGAAACCTTTGAGGATTGACCTAGTGGAATATAAGCCCCAGATAACATTCCCATCATCCACCGCTCCACTCTTTTCTCTCCATATCATGTTAATTTTTCATATTCCCATTAGGGGCCCTGGGACTCTGTCCCCAACACCATGCCCAAACCGGACTTGCGCAAATTGATTTTGTCCCCCAACACCAAACGCGATCACGACACGCATGTTGAGATATCAAAACAAACTCTGAACCTGGGGACAGGTCGAAAAGCATTAAACATTTATGGCAATTTAGCTAGCTAGCTTGCAGTTGCTAGCTAATTTGTCCTATTTAGCTAGCTTGATTTTGCTAGCTAATGTGTCCTGGGATATAAATGTTGAGTTGTTATTTTACCTGAAATGCACAAGGTCCTCTACTCCGACAATTAATCCACACATAAAACAGTCAACCAAATTGTTTCGAGTCATCTCTCCTTCCTTCCAATCTTCTTTGGACTTTATATGGCGATTGGCATCTAACTTTCATAGTTATCACGACAACCGACCGACCTCAGTTCATCTTTCAATCACCCACGTAGGTATAACCAATGGGTATCTGCTTCTATAAACCAATGAAGAGATGGGAGAGGAAGGACTTGCACCGCATTCAGCGTCACAAATAGAACTGACTTCTATTTTAGCGCTTGGCAACGCAGACGATGGTTGGCAACGAACATCTTCTCTCCTTCCAGTTCTCTGCTGCCAATGGCTGGAACGAACTACAAAAATCTCTGAAACTGGAAACACTTATCTCCCTCACTAGCTTTAAGCACCAGCTATCAGAGCAGCTCCCAGATCACTGCACCTGTACATAGCCCATCTATAATTTAGCCCAAACTACTACCTCTTCCCCTACTGTATTTATTTATTTTATTTATTATTTTGCTCCTTTGCACCATATTATTTATATTTTAACTTTGAACTTTCTTCAAATTACAAATCTACCATTCCAGTGTTTTACTTGCTATACTTTATTTACTTTGCCACCATGGCCTTTTTTGCCTTTTTTGCCTTTACCTCCCTTATCTCACATCATTTGCTCACATTGTATATAGTCTTATTTTTTTCTACTGTATCATTGATTGTATGTTGTTTTACTCCATGTGTAACTCTGTGTTTTTGTATGTTGTCGAACTGCTTTGCTTTATCTTGGCCAGGTCGCAATTGTAAATGAGAACTTGTTCTCAACTTGCCTACCTGATTAAATAAAGGTGAAATAAATAAAATAAATAAATAAAATTGGAGACGAGCGTCTGCGTTGCCAAGCGCTAAAATAGAAGTCAGTTTAATGTTTAATGCTTTTCGACCTGTCCCCAAATTAATATAATTGGTTCAAACTTTGTTTTGATATTTCAAAATGCGTGTCGTGATCGCGTTTGGTGTGGGGGGACAAAATCAATTTGCGCAAGTCCGGTTTGGGCATGGTGTTAGGGACAGAGTCCCAGGGCCCCTAATGGGAATATGAAAAATGAACATGATATGGAGTGAAAAGAGTGGAGCGGTGGATGATGGGAATGTTATCTGGGGCTTACGTTCCACTAGGTCAATCCTCACTTTCATAGACAACTGAAATTTGTGGATTCGGCTATTTCAGCCACACCCGTTGCTGACAGGTGTACACACAGCCATGCAATCTCCATAGACAAACATTGACAATAGAATGGCCCATACTGAAGACCTCAGTGACTTTCAACGTGACACCGTCATAGGATGCCATCTTTCCAACAAGTCAGTTCATCAAATGTATGCCCTGTTAGAGCTGCAGCGGTCAACTGTAAGTGCAGTTATTATGAAGTGGAAATGTCTAGGAGCAACGACGGCTCAGACACGAAGTGGTAGGCCATACAAGCTCACAGAACGAGACCACCGAGTGCTGAAGCACGTAGCGCGTAAAAATCGTATGCAGACAGCCACACACAAGCCTCAGATCACCACGCACAATGCCAAGCATTGGCTGGAGTGGTGTAAAGCTTGCCGTCATTGGACTCTGGAGCAGTGGAAACGTTCTCTGGAGTAATGAATCACGCTTCACCATCTGGCAGTCCGACGGACGAATATGGGTTTGGTGGATGCTAGGAGAATGCTACCTGCCCGAATGCATAGTGCCAACTGTATAGTTTGGTGGAGGAGGAATAATGGTCTGGGGCTGTTTTTCATGGTTTGGGCCTCTTAGTTCCAGTGAAGGAAAATCTTAACGTTACAGCACACAGTTACATTCTAGACGGTTCTCTGCTTCCAACTTTGTGGCAACAGTTTGGGGAAATCCCTTTCCTGTTTCTCTGCATGACAATGCCCCCGTGCACAAAACGAGATCCATTCAAAAATGGTTTGTCGAGATTGGTGTGGAAGAACTTGACTGGCCTGCACAGAGCTCTGACCCCCATCGCACAATCCATGGTTTTTGGTTTGTATATGTTCTTATAGTCACTGCGGGGATGACATTGTCTACACACTTATTGATGAAGCCCATGACTGTTGTGGTAAACTCCTCAATGCTATCAGATGAATCCCGGAACATATCCCAGTTTGTACTAGAGAAACAGTCTTGTAGCCTTGGGTCTGCTTCATCCGACCACTTTCGTATTGTACTTCCTGTTTGAGCTTTTGTTTGTAAACAGGAAGCAGGAGAATGGAGTCATGATTAGATTTGCCAAAGGGAGGACGAGGGAGGGCCTTGTATGGGTTTCTGTGGGTAGAATAAAAATGGTCTAGAGTGTTAGATGCCTTAGTGGTGCAGGAGACGTGTTGGTAGAAGTGAGGTAGGACGGTTTTAATTCTCTCCGCGTTAAAGTCTCCGCCTACCAGAAACGCTCTGGGTGAGTGGTTTGTTTGTTTGTTTCTGGCCCCATATAGTTTGTTGAGTGCCAGAGTGGTGTTGGCCTGTGGAGGAATGTAGACAGCCATGATAATTATGGATGAGAAGGGGTCTGCAGCTTTCTATGAATTATTCTATATCTAGTGAGCAAAAGCTCAATATTTCCTTCACACTTGAAGCAGCACACCAGTTGTTAGTTATGAAAAGACTCACTTCACCTCCTTTCCAGGGGGGGGGGGTTATGGTGTGTGTAATTGCTGTAACCATGGATGGTCAAGGCTGTTTTGTCCTTGTGACTTTTTTCCCATATTGCAGCATTTAAACATTTAAGAATTTAAACATTTGTACTAAGCACAACTAATGTGGAAAACATTGCGAGACGAGAGAGAGAGAGAGAGAGAGAGAGAGTGGTTTTTACTGTTTTTCAACAGAAAAATTGGCAGCAACATGATGAATTATGAGTAGAACTTACATGTGAATATCGAAATTGGCAATACTAACCAAAATACAACAAACAAGAAATATAGGGGGAAAACTGTTTGTCGTGAACTGTAATCAGGCGAACCATGGCTTAGATGACACTGCAATGGAAACGCTCAGTTATAGAGTGGGGGGGGCAGAGGACAACAGAGGGAGGGGTAAGAGGGCGAGGGAGGAGGGAAAAGTGGAAGAGAAGGAAGAGAGGAGGAATAGAGTGGGGATTGAGGAGAAGCATCTAAAGAGTGAGAAGAAGAGAAAATTAAAAAGGATGGAGGAGGACGATGAGAGAGAGAGACAGGAAAAACAGACATGTAATCCATGAAGCAGATGAAAAAAGACTTGCTATGTCGAGGCGGGGGACTCACCAGTAAATGAGTAGGGGCTGCTGGGTATTAATAGCTTGGGGAAGCGGTAGTCCTGAATATTAAATAATCCGTGGGGGGGGGGGGGAGTCCTGCATGATAAATAATATATAATATGGATGGGGGGGATAGGAGTCCTGCATCATAAATAATACAGGGGGTGGCATCAAAGTCCCGGCCACTAGGAGCGCAGCTTCTGGATAAACATTTTCTTGTTTGCTTATGGCCTTATACAGCTCGTTGAGTGCGGTCTTAGTGCCATCATCGGTTTGTGGTGGTAAATAGACTGCTATGAATAATATAGATGAAAACTCTCTTGGTAGATAGAGAATGCATTTTACACTGCTCCAATGACGACTAGCTTTACACCACTCCAGCCGACGCTTGGCATTCCACATTGTGATCTTAGGCTTGTGTGCAGCTGCTCGGCCATGGAAACTAATTTCATGACGCTTCCAACGAACAGTTTTTGTGCTGACGTTGCTTCCAGAGGCAGTTTAGAATTCGGGTGTGAGTGTTGCAACCGAGGACAGACAATTTTTATGAGCTGCGCACTTCAGCACTCGGCAGTCCCGTTCTGTGAGCTTGTGTGGCCTACCATTTCGCGGCTGAGCCGTTGTTGCTTCTAGACATTTCCACTTCACAATAACAGCTCTTACAGTAGACCGGAGCAGCTCTAGCAGGGCAGAAATTTGTTGAACTGACTTGTTGGAAAGGTGGCATCCTATGACGGTGACACGTTGAAAGTCACTGAGCTCTTCGGTACGGGGCCATTCTACTGCCAATGAAATAGCCAAATCCACTAATTTGAAGAGATGTCCACATACTTTTGAATATACTGTATTACAAACCCAGTTGGAGACACTTGTGCAACACGTTTTGTCTTAGTTGTTGGCCATCCCTTTATTGTTCAGCTGTAGCTTTGCCTTCAGACTGTTACTCTACACATAACAAGAGGGTCCCATTTGGTCTGATGTTCCCTAAGCATACGGTATGTCTTGAAAGCCACCTGGCCCTGTGGGCTCCTTCTTTGATAAGTGGTAAGTCCACTTCACTCTCAAAGAGGAAGCATGAAGCAGCCTTCTTGAATTCCCATTGGCAACGAAAGAGAGTCTAATCTCAGGATAATATAGAGCAGAGAAAAATGACACTAATCAGGACTGGAGTCGCCCATCCCTGATACACAGTCTTATCTTCTTTAGTATCAACAACAACAAAGTATTTCAGTGTCTTGGTCTTAGAAAATAAAATTGATGGCTACCACGTATACGTATTACATTGCAGTATCAATTCAACCCATTTTGCTTGAGATTAAAATTATACTGAAATGTTACAGAACAACTCGATGCCAGACACTATCCAATAACATTGTTTCCCCTTAAATCTTACCTAGTGGATACCTGGCGGTGCTGTGGCTCTGAGCCTGATCTAGTGGATACCTGGCGGTGCTGTGGTTCTAAGCCTGACCTAGTGGATACCTGGCGGTGCTGTGGCTCTAAGCCTGACCTAGTGGATACCTGGCGGTGCTGTGGCTCTAAGCCTGATCTAGTCGATGCCTGACAGTGATGTGGCTCTAAGCCTGATCTAGTGGATACCTAGCAGTGCTGTGGCTCTAAGCCTGATCTAGTCGATGCTTGGCAATGATGTGGCTCTAAGCCTGATCTAGTGGATACCTGGCGGTGCTGTGGCTCTGTAAGGGGATCAGAGTGAGCTGCTGGAGAGGTGCTTCCCCCCTCAGGCCTCATCGTAATAGATTAAGACCTCGGTAGTGTCCCAAATGGCACCACATTCCCCACATAGTGCACTACTTTTGGTCAACAGTGTGCCGTTTGGGACACACATCATAACAATGCACAGTGAGAGCCTCAGGAGTATAGAGTGAGACCGTAAAGCTGCACCCTGCCATTCTACAGCCGAGGTCGACAATGTTTTTGCTGCACCTGGGAGAGCCTCTGGGGTAAACACTGTAACGAGCACTCTAATCCTGGGAGAGGAAACCTGACCACTGACCCCTCTACTGCTGCTCAGAAAGAGAGGCTTTAACGCTGCACCCAGAAACTCACTGGGGTCACGAGTGGAGTATTGCAGGAGAGAGGGAGAGAGAGAAAGAGATAGATGGAGAGAATGACTGAGGACCAACCCAGCAAATAACTCTAGGGAGAGAGAACGTTTGAGTGTCCTGTTAGGAGAACATTCTATATATGTTAGCAAAAAACCTTCTGAGAACCTTTTTAAGCATGTTTTGGTGTTAAAGTTAGGAGAACATTCCCTTAATGTCAAACATAATTTATCTAGAATGTGGCATTTTATGGAACCTTGCAAGAACATTCCTGTGTCCAGTTTTCTGAGGGTTAGGAGAATATTGCATTAACGTCCCACTAAACATACACAGAACATGGTTACCATATTCTCAGAATTTAATATGTTAATGTTCTAGACATGTTTCATGAGAACATTGCAATTACATTTCTCTGTATCAGTTGTCAGGACGTTGCCTGACGGTCCCAAAGAAATGTTTTCAACAAAAAAGTTAATCACACATATCACGCCTTGTTACAGTTGCCAAGCCAATCAAGACCCTGATTGGTGAACCACTGATCCTTTCAGAGCTCTTGTTGTCTGTTATTGGTACTCACATACACCTGGGGTTGGATCCAAAATCTTTTTACAATGGTTGGGTTCTAAACAGAAAAAGTATTTATTTTGTTCGGTTCTGTTCCACTGTTCCGACCAGCAAAATAAAGTTCTGAACCGGTTCGAACCAAAAACTTACCGGTTTACATCGTTGCTTTCTGTTCCATTTTTAAGCTGTGAAATCAACCGTTTTTAAAAAATATTTACCTCATGAAATTACTTCAGCAATCAGTGCGAATAGCGCAGGCAAGCTAGTTGTTTACATGCGTGATGAACAGACAAGCGTAGCCTATGGTTTAAGATGCGACTGAAAATGTGCAAGCGGGGAGTAAGCGAGAGAGGGTTGGGGAGATCTTGTTATGACATGCATTATCTGAATTAGGTCCACAGAATTATACCTAGGAAGAGCAGCTTCTATGAAGGAAGTTTGAATGTCATTTGAGATGGCTAGAAAATAATGCCTGGAACTTAAAACAACCTTATTAACCGATTCCCATGCTTTTAAAAATAAAGGTTCTGTTCCAGAACAGTATGGATCATTTTCATTCCAGTTCCATTTCTGTTTCCTGAGCCGGTTCCAACCCCTGACACACTTGTGTAGATCTGAAACAACTTGATAGGTGGAAGCAATAGGGTGAATGTACTTTGAAGTAAATCTCAGCTCTGTTAACCTGTTGGGGCTAGGGGGCAGTATTTGCACGGCCGGATAAAAAACGTACCCGATTTAATCTGGTTACTACTCCTGCCCAGTAACTAGAATATGCATATAATTATTGGCTTTGGATAGAAAACACCCTAAAGTTTCTAAAACTGTTTGAATGGTGTCTGTGAGTATAACAGAACTCATTTGGCAGGCCAAAACCTGAGAAGATTCCTTACAGGAAGTGGCCTGTCTGACCATTTCTTGCCCTCCTTGATCATCTCTAACAAAAACAGGGGATCTCTGGCATGAAGTGACACTTCCTACGGCTCCCATAGGCACTCAGAACCCGGGAAAAAGCTGAATGACGTAATTCCAGGCCCAGGCTGAAACACACTAGCGCGTTTGGCAAGTGCTCTATCAGAGGGCCATCAGACTGAGGCTCGTGCATGAGGGGATAGCATGCTTTTACTTTCACTCTCTTTGTAATAAAAAACGATTTCCCGGTCGGAATATTATCGCTTTTTTACGAGAAAAATGGCATAAAAATTGATTTTAAACAGCGGTTGACATGCTTCGAAGTACGGTAATGGAATATTTAGAATTTTTTTGTCATGAAATGCGTCGTGCTCGTAACCCTTATTTACCCTTTTGGATAGTGTCTTGAACGCACGAACAAAACGCCGCTATTTGGATATAACAATGGATTATTTGGGACCAAACCAACATTTGTTATTGAAGTATAAGTCCTGGGAGTGCGTTCTGATGAAGACAGCAAAGGTAATAACATTTTTCTTATAGTAAATCTGACTTTGGTGAGTGCTAAACTTGCTGGGTGTCTAAATAGCTAGCCCTGTGATGCCGGGCTATCTACTTAGAATATTGCAAAATGTGCTTTCACCGAAAAGCTATTTTAAAATCGGACATATCGAGTGCATAGAGGAGTTCTGTATCTATAATTCTTAAAATAATTGTTATGTTTTTTGTGAACGTTTGTTATTACCTTTGGTGTTCTTCGTCAGAATGCACTCCCAGGACTTCTACTTCAATAACAAATGTTGGTTTGGGCCCAAATAATCCATAGTTATATCCAAACAGCGGCGTTTTGTTCGTGCGTTCAAGACACTATCCAAAAGGGTAAAGAAGGGTGACGAGCACGACGCATTTCGTGACAAAACATTTCTAAATATTCCATTACCGTACTTCGAAGCATGTCAACTGCTGTTTAAAATCCATTTTTATGCCATTTTTCTCATAAATAAGCGATAATATTCCGACCGGGAATCTGCGTTTAGGTAAAAAGACGAAAGAAAATAAAGCATGGGGTCGACTCGTGCACGCCTAAGCCCATTGTCCTCTGATCGGCCACTTGCCAAAAGCGCTAGTGTGTTTCAGCCTGGGGCTGGAATGACATCATTCAGCTTTTTCCCGCCTTCTGAGAGCCTATGGGAGCCGTAGGAAGTGTCACGTTACAGCAAAGATCCTCAGTCTTCAATAAACAGAGGCAAGAAGCTCAAGGAATGGTCAGACAGGCCACTTCCTGTAAGGAATCTTCTCAGGTTTTTGCCTGCCATATGAGTTCTGTTATACTCACAGACACCATTCAAACAGTTTTAGAAACTTTAGGGTGTTTTCTATCCAAAGCCAATAATTATATGCATATTCTAGTTACTGGGCAGGAGTAGTAACCAGATTAAATCGGGTACGTTTTTTATCCGGCCGTGTAAATACTGCCCCCTAGCCCTAACAGGTTAAAATGGTGTAAAATAGTCATATGTTTGAGAAATTGAAGTAATAGCATTTCTAAGGTATTTGAATAACGCGCCACGGGATTCAACTGGCTGTTGAGTAAGTGGGACGCAAGCGTCCCACCTAGCCCAGAGAGGTTAAAAGTACAATCAAGAAAATATTTTATTGATCAAAGTGATACAGGAGTATCATTAAAACAGGTTAATATGCCCCACCAACATTCGACAAGTATACAGAAAGCCCTTAAATTGCTGAAATAAGTCAATAAAACCAATGATGAGAGAATAGGCAGATTAACTGAGGCTTGATACCTACATGGTGGCGTAGCAGGAAGATTGGAATACAATGAACCAAGAGGTTGTGAGTTCAAATCCCAGGTGAGGACATGTTACATAATAATTACTGATTAATTGAACATGCACAATGTAATCATGTATCTTAAAGTGTGTCACATATGCAAGTTGAAAACACTATCTTAAGAACACGAAGTGTGTAAGTATCCTTGACAAAGAGCTGTGAATGAATCAGTGGTTCACCAATTAGGGCCTTGATTGGCTTGACAACAGTAACAAGGTGTCATAGATTTTTGGGGACACACAAATGTTTTTACATTCCCAATATATCTTATGTTCTGAGAAAATGGCAACCATATTCAGTGTATGTTTGGTGGGGCGTTGATGGAATATTCTCCTAACCAACATAAAACTGGACACAATGTTTTTGTCACAATCCAATGAAACGTGTCTAGAAGATTAATATCTTATGTTCTGTGTATATTTGGGGACGTTGATGGAGTATTCTCTTAACCCACAGAAAACTGGAAACATTAATGTTCTTGTAACGTTCCCATGAAATGTGTCTAGAACATTAATATCTTATATTCTGAGAACATGGCAGCCATGTTCTGTGTACACTACCGTTCAGAAGATTGGGGTCATTTAGAAATGTCCTTGTTTTTGAAAGAAAAGCACATTTTTGTCCATAAAAAAAATACATAAAATTGATCAGAAATATAGTGTAGACATTGTTAATGTTGTAAATGACTATTGTAGCTGGAAACGGCAGATTCTTTATGTAATTTCTACTGTACTTAGGCGTACAGAAGCCCATTATCAGCAACCATCACTCCTGTGTTCCAGTGGCACGTTTTGTTAGCTAATCCAAGTTTATCATTTTAAAAGGCTAATTCATCATTAGAAAACCCTTTTGCAATTATGTTTGCACAGCTGAAAACTGTTGTGCTGATTAAAGAAGCAATACAACTGGCCTTCTTTAGACTTGTTGAGTATCTGGAGAATCAGCATTTGTGGGTTCGATTACAGGCTCAAAATGGCCTTTCTTCTGAAACTTGTCAGTCTATACTTGTTCTGAGAAATGAAGGCAATTCCATGTGAGAAATTGCAAAGAAACTGAAGTTCTCGTACAATGCTGTATTCACAGAATGGAGTAGCCATCTCAGACTGGCCAATAAAAATAAAAGATTAAGATGGGCAAAGGAAGACTTGCCAAGTTAATTAAAAATGAAAAGCTGAAATACCTCGAGTCAAAGGTTAGGGCAAGGCTCAATAAGTTCATGACTTGCTTAACAAGTCACATAATAAGTTGCATGGAGTTATCCTGTGTGCATAATAGTGTTTAACATGATTTTGGAATGACTACCTCATCTCTGCACCCCTACACATACAATTATCTGTAAGGTCCCTCAGTTGAGCAGTGAATTTAAAACACAGATTCAACCACATAGACCAGGGAGGTTTTTCAATGCCTTGCAAAGAAAAGCACCTATTGGTAGAAGGGTAAAAAAAAGCAGACATTGAACATCCTTTTGAGCATGGTGAAGTTATTAATTACACTTTGGATGGTGTATCAATACACCCAATCATACAAAGATACAGGCGTCCTTGCCAGAGAGGAAGGAAACCACTCAGGGATTTCACCATGAGGGCAATGGTGACTTTAAAACAGTTACAGAGTTTAATGGCTGTGATAGGAGAAAACTAAGGATGGATCAACAACACTGTAGTTATTCTACAATACTAACCTAAATGAAAGAGTCAAAAAAAGTAAGCCTGTACAGAAAACAAATATTCCAAAACATGCAACCTGTTTGCAATAAGGCACTCAAGTAAAGTGCTAAAAATGTGACGAAGAAATTAACTTTATGTCCTGAATACATAGTGTTATGGTTGGGGCAAATCCAACACAACACATCACTGAGTACCACCCTTCATCTTTTCAAGCATGGTGGTGGCTGCATCATGTGAAGGGTATGCTTGTCCTCGGCAAGGACAAAGGAGTTTCTTTGTATAAAAATAAATGGAATAGAGCTGAGCAGGCAAAACCCTAGAGAAAAACCTGGTCCAGTCTGCTTTCCAACAGACAAACACCTTTCAGCAGGACAATAACCTAAAACACAAGGCCAAATCTTCAATGGAGTTGCTTACCAAGACAACATTGAATGTTCCTGAGTGGCCTAGTTACAGTTTTGACTTAAATCGACTTGTAAATCTATGGCAAGACTTGAAAATGGCTATCTAGCAATGATCAACAACCAATTTGACAGAGCTTTAAGAATTTTAAAAAGACTGGGAGACTAGTCAGGATCAATGGAAAGATGAACGGAGCAAAGTACAGAGAGATCCTTGATGAAAACCTGCTCCAGAGTGCTCAGGACCTCAGACTGGGGCAAAGGTTCACCTTCCAACCGGACAACAACCCTAAGCACACAGCCAAGACAACACAGGAGTGGCTTCGGGACAAGTCTCTGAATGTCCTTGAGTGGTCCAGCCAGAGCACGGACTTGAACCCAATCTAACATCAGAATCTGCCAGGATTCGTCCAGACTTGAGGTTTGGCCCATCAGGCCAAAGAGTTCAGTCTTGGTTTCATCAGACCATGCCTGATTTGTGGAGTGCTGCAGAGGTGGTTGTTCTTCTGGAAGGTTCTCCCATCTCCACAGAGGAACTCTGGAGCGCTGTCAGAGTGACCATCGGGTTCTGGTCACCTCCCTGACCAAGGCCCTTCTCCTCGGATTGCTCAGTTTGGCCGGGCGGCCAGCTCTAGGAAGAGTCTTGGTGGTTCCAAACTTCTTCCATTTAAGAATGATGGAGGCCACTATGTTTTTTGGTACCCTTCCCCTTATCTGTGCCTCGACACGATCCTGTCTCGGAGCTCTGCCTTTCCAAATCATGTCCAACCAATTTAATTTACCACAGGTGGACTCCAATCAAGTTGTAGAAACATCTCAAGGATGATCAATGGAAACAGGATGCACCTGAGCTCATTTTCAAGTCTCATAGCAAAGGGTCTGAATACTTATTTAAATAAAGCATTTATGTTTTACATTTTATAAATTTGCAAAAATGTCTAAAAACCTTTTTTGGGGTACCTCGGCCCAATTGAGATGGTTTGGGATGAGTTGGACCGCAGATTGAAGGAAAAGCAGCCACTAAGTGCTCAGCATATGTGGGAACTCCTTCAAGACTGTTGGAAAAGCATTCCAGGTGAAGCTGGTTGAGAGAATGCCAAGAGTGTGCAAAGCTGTCAAGGCAAAGGGTGGCTACCTTGAAGAATCTCAAATGTTAAATATATTTTACATTTGTTTAACACTATTTTGGTTCCTACATGATTCCATATGTGTTATTTCATAGTTTTGATGTCTTCACTATGATTCTAAAATGTAGAAAGGAAAAACCGTTGAATGAGTAGGTGTGTCCAAACTTTTGACTGGTACTGTATGTCTATAATGTACGTCTATTGGAAAAGTTACATAACATTGTAAGAACATTCACTGAAACTATAAAATTGTAAATTACAGTAAATATGATGTCAATATTGGTATATTGACGTGCACCTCCCCCAGGGTGTAGTTAGGCATTAAGCCTGTTCCACATCTGACACACACATATCTACACACACAAAAACACATCCCACACACAAAAACACATACCACACACTCGCAAGGACTACGGGGGAAGGAGGCACAAACATTCAGGCAAGCACATTTTTCAACACACTCTTTTTATTTATAGATAGCACTAGCATTCTTCCAAAGCATGGAGGATGATGAATTTATCGGCATGTAGATAAAATAAACAGATAAAATGGTTTTGATTGGTGTCACTGATAGTGAAATATCGGTCCTCGCCTTCCCTGTGGCAAAATCAATGAACATGTTTTGATATGCTTGAGCATCTATGCACACCATTACCTCAGAGGCTGTATAGAACGTACTGTGGGTGTTTCTTCCACGATGAACACAGATAGTCGGAACAGTCTTGTTCCTGTGTAGAGGGAACTCAGGGTCTTACCATCTCCGTCAGCTAGTCTTTCCCTTCCCTCGGCCTTTGGCAGAACGTTACCGTCTCTGTCAGCTAGTCTTTCCCTTCCCTCTGTCTTTGCCTCTTTTTCTTTTCCTCAGCTCTGACCTTGAACTGAGGTATTTCAGAAAAACCCTTGAGTGTTCGTACAGCGAGACTATCGGTGCCAAAAACAAACAAGATCTAATCATGTGGCTAGCGTGCTCATAACAAATGTGTTTCATTATGACGTCCATCAGAATATGGAGAGGCGTTGCAGCATCCTTCGCCGCCCTCTCTGCCGCCCCCACGATCCTCCGCCCCGGAGGCACGACCAAACGAAGGGGGGCGCCTTACCCAGCGGCGTGCCCCTGCCCAGTGGATTGTGGGTACGGCACTGTGAGGAGTAGCCACGCGCCATATTAGCTGACCGCAGAACAGCAAATCCGCTTGCTGCTCCAAATACCAATCAGGGGGCTACTAGTTGCCCTGGTAACAGCACTCCTCTCCAATATAGCGAGGAGCAGGCTTGCCAGTCTCGTTTTTCTCTCTCTCTCACTATCCTTTTTTCTCTCTCTCTCTTTTCCAAATCCCTCTGATTTTCAGAGGCCCTCCCTCCTCTGTTTCTCTCCTCAGGGGGTTAGGGTTAGGGCCGGGGGTTCGGTTTATAGGTAGACCAGGGATTTTTCCTCCCGACACTTGTCATGCTCATCCAGGCCCGATGGATTTGAACTGACAGGATGAAAACATGGGATTTTGGCTTCCGTTTCTCCCAATATATGTGAACTGGGCAAGTCTGACTCCTGGGTAATCGAATAGCTAGAAAAATGCAATTGGGTTTCAGACGGAAGGAAATTGGTTATTTTTTACGGCATATGTTGGCTTTAGTTTTGAACATTAGGGACATTTTGGTTGTGTTTTTTACATAATAATTGCATTGAGATTTCTTTGAGATTCATTGAAACAAATCAAATCAAAATGCATTTGTCACATGAGGAGAATACAACAGGTGTAGACCTTACAGTGAAATGCTTTCTTACAAGCCCTTAACCAACAATACAGAGTTTTATAAAGTAAGAAACATTTACTAAATAATCTAAATGGAAAAATAGTAGTTTAAGTTTATTCCAGCTGAGTGAGTCCGACCACAAGTCAGAGACAACTATGATGACACACCAAATGCTTTTGATGGTTCCTTTTTGTGTTCTTCCAAAATGTAGATTATGTTGCTGAGTATGGGTAATCCAAAAGTTGTGTGACTCATTAACAATTTGGACAAGTAACTAGTAACTGTAACAGATTAGATTTAGAAAGTAGCCTACCCAACCCCCTGGACGGCACAAACAGATCTTCGACCAGGCTCCCACTTTGCGGCATTGCATTAATTGTGAATCCATCCATACTATTTAATTTGAAAGCACATTCCAGGTTTACAACACCAGTATCAAATGAAATATTATCGTTAAATGTGTGCCGTAATAAAGTTTTCTGTCACAACCTTATACTTGAGTTAACCAAGAACGTGACAGTGTGTGAAAATGTGGTGCCACTCTGGCTCACCTTCTTCATTTGCATCTAAACTCTGAGAGTCCACTAAATGGAGCGTGTCTATCTGTGGTCTGGTCTGGGAGCCTATCAAATGGAGCGTGTCCATCTGTGGTCTGGTCTGGGAGCCTATCAAATGGAGCGTGTCCATCTGTGGTCTGGTCTGGGAGTCCACTAAATGGAGCGTGTCTATCTGTGGTCTAGTCTGGGAGTCCACCAAGTGAAGCATGTCTATCTGTGGTCTGGTCTGGGAGTCCACTAAATGGAGCGTGTCTATCTGTGGTCTGGTCTGGGAGTCCACTAAATGGAGCGTGTCTATCTATCTGTGGTCTGGTCTTGGAGTCCACTAAATGGAGCGTGTCTATCTATCTGTGGTCTGGTCTGGGAGTCCACTAAATGGAGCTCCCAGACTGTCGAAATGTTGGTTATTAGGTTATTAAATTATTGCATCTGAGCTCCTAGACGGTGCGGCTCTCCTTTTCTTTTTCTAGTCTGGGAGTCCACCAAATGGAGAGTGTCTATCTGTGCCAGTGCTCCCTCCAACCAGTTTCCAGTCTTTCAGTGCCCAGTCTCTGCTACACCAGCCATGTCCACTAAAGCTGGCTTCTTCTCTGGCAGGCTGTGCCCTCTTCCACTCCACTGTCTCTGGCTTTCTCTCTCGCCAGCCTACCGCCTGCCCAGACAGTTCCATTGTATTTTGCGCTCACCAGCCTAATGCCTGCCCAAACAGTTCATCTGTCTTTCTCTCTCGCCAGCCTACTGCCTGCCCAAACAGTTCATATGTCCTTCTCTCTCACCAGCCTACTGCCTGCCCAGACAGTTCCTCTGTCTTTCTCTCTCGCCAGCCTACTGCCTGCCCAGACAGTTCCTCTGTCTTTCTCTCTCGCCAGCCTACTGCCTGCCCAGACAGTTCCTCTGTCTTTCTCTCTCGCCAGCCTACTGCCTGCCCAGACAGTTCATCTCTCTCGCCAGCCTACTGCCTGCCCAAACAGTTCATCTCTCTCGCCAGCCTACTGCCTGCCCAGACAGTTCATATGTCTTTCTCTCTCACCAGCCTACTGCCTGCCCAGACAGTTCATATGTCTTTCTTTCTCGCCAGCCTACTGCCTGCCCAGACAGTTCCTCTGTCTTTCTCTCTCGCCAGCCTACTTCTTGCCCAAACAGTTCATGTCTTTCTCTCTCACCAGCCTACTGCCTTCCCAGACAGTTCCTCTGTCTCTCTCTCGCCAGCCTACTGCCTGCCCAGACAGTTCATATGTCTTTCTCTCTCGCCAGCCTACTGCCTGCCCAGACAGTTCATCTCTCTCGCCAGCCTACTGCCTGCCCAGACAGTTCATCTCTCTCGCCAGCCTACTGCCTGCCCAAACAGTTCATCTCTCTCGCCAGCCTACTGCCTGCCCAGACAGTTCCTCTCTCTCGCCAGCCTACTGCCTGCCCAAACTGTTCCTCTGTCTTTCTCTCTCGCCAGCCTACTGCCTGCCCAGACAGTTCATCTCTCTCGCCAGCCTACTGCCTGCCCAAACAGTTCATATGTCTTTCTCTCTCACCAGCCTACTGCCTGCCCAGACAGTTCCTCTGTCTTTCTCTCTCGCCAGCCTACTGCCTGCCCAGACAGTTCATCTCTCTCGCCAGCCTACTGCCTGCCCAAACAGTTCCTCTGTCTTTCTCTCTCGCCAGCCTACTGCCTGCCCAGACAGTTCCTCTGTCTCTCTCTCGCCAGCCTACTGCCTGCCCAAACAGTTCCTCTGTCTTTCTCTCTCGCCAGCCTACTGCCTGCCCAAACAGTTCCTCTGAAGCAAAGCTCCAAACTTTCTTCAAACTCCGAAACTCTGGTTATCAGTTTCAGAAGTATAAAGGTGCAGCTGTCGACTAGTAGGAAGTCTCTACCTTTATTTGATGAAAGTCTATTGGTAGAGATTCTAAAACACAATGGTATACCACCATAACAGATGTTGTGTAGGCCTACAGCTCGCAGCTAATGATAAAACAGTATAATACAAGCTGAATACATTTCCATTTTCAGAACAACAATTATGATGCATTAGACATTTCTATCATGCTATTCACAGATTGAAGTAGTACTTATAGTGAAGGGGCACGCAAATGTTATAATTAACCTTCATTTTGGTACATTGTGTTCTTTTCAGTACTCAAGGACAATAATGTTTATGACCTCTTCAGAGCGTGACGCATCCTCTCATAGACTAATACTAAATGCTTCCCCCCTTTCATAATGAACCCTAAAGTAACTGCTTGTTACTAAAACCTGTTTAAACGGGTTCATAATGAACCCTAAAGTCACTGCTTGTTACTAAAGCCTGTTTAAACTGGTTCATAATGAACCCTAAAGTCACTGCTTGTTACTAAAACCTGTTTAAACTGGTTCATAATGAACCCTAAAGTCACTGCTTGTTACTAAAGCCTGTTTAAACTGGTTCATAATGAACCCTAAAGTCACTGCTTGTTACTAAAACCTGTTTAAACTGGTTCATAATGAACCCTAAAGTATCTGCCTGTTACTAAAACCTGTTTAAACCAGTTCATAATGAACCCTAAAGTCACTGCCTGTTACTAAAACCTGTTTAAACCGGTTGCATTGCTAGACATACCTTCTGCCTCATTCACTGGCCATGTCTGAAATCTGGCACGCCTACTACTTACTTAAAGCGGCAATCAGCTGTTGAAACAGTAACAGAGCATTCTCCCGTCCATGTTTCTGTAAAAAACTGAGGGATGGAGAAATGTTACCACTCTCAAATTCATAGATAGAGCTATGGACTGACCATCCATGATATCAAAAGTATAGTTTTAACCATGTTTTGGAGTAAAACACGCTTATATTTTGGGTTCTGATGGGTTACAACAGTTGAACTAAGTTCATGAGGCAATTCTAAGTGATATTCTTCAAGAACCTATGGGTACATATCATAAGTGTAAGTCCAAAAATGGATCTAGCAACTGCAGATGGCCCCTTTAAACTGCAGATGGCCCCTTTAAACTGCAGATGGCCCCTTTAAACTGCCTGCTGTGTACTTATCATACTACATACTATTTAGAACACACTGTCTAGAAAAAAACGTACGCAGTACGTGTAAATATCAACATACTAGGCTTGTCCATACTGCGAAGGCTCATCTAATGCGCAATTGCGTTAAATCCTGCCGTTCATTCATTTTAGTATTTAGTATTTTTTTTAAGGATCCCCATAAGCATTTTTCTGAAGCAGCAGCAACTCTTCCTTTGGTAGAGTGTGTCCCCTTATCTGATTATCTGCTGTCAAAAGCGTGTCAGTGTCGAAAGATGATTCTCTTCCTCAATAGTGTGCAGCAAATTCTACTAGATGAAAAACCTAATGAGTTTAACATCCTGGCATTTAAAGCATACGACATTTCAGAAATTGTATTTTCGCATACCCAAAATGCCTACAATTTAGAATGCTAGTACGGGCATTCAGACACTCATATTCCACAACATTCTCATCTTCTCTGACTCTAAATTTGGATGCTTTTTTTTCCTGAGGCACAGTATCGAAATCTAATCATAAAGAGGGGGTTGCTGGGAGAACACTGGACTTGTCTGCACTGCCCTCTATTGTCTGATACCTTCAGCACAAACGTCAATCAACCACCTCTGGGCCTGTCTCAGGTTTACTCCGGGAGAGGAACACCCGAGTCCGAATCAAAAAACACCATTTGTTTAGCATCCCGCAGCGCCTCTGACGCAAGAGTCTTTAATGAAACTTCAAAAACCAACAAAACTTGCTAACGCCACCCGTGGATAATGCTAAAGTTGTGCCTTAGCACCCAGTTTACCCATAGGGTTAAGTTCAATGAAAGGTAAAGCAAAAAACGAAATGTGTCCAGCACTGCCTGTGGGAAAGACTGTTTGATATCAAAATAGTTTCACATATACTGCAAGTACTCTTATGGACTCCACAAATAGAAATGCACATGCTTGCATCAGAAAGTTGTTTTGATTGGACTGAGAAACCTCCCGATGTTGGCTTTGATTGAATAGCGCCCTAGCATAACAAAAATAATAATAGCGGACAGTTGTTGTAGACCACTTCCTTAGATTGCTGAGGTAATTTGGGACAAATGAACACAATGTTGTCTTAATCTGCTTTCACAGCTAAGCATATTTACCCAGTAGGATTACAAACATGACCGTAATAGCATGCACGTGTCATTGGGGAATTCCAAATCAATGTTCAGCTAATGCTTAGGCTTCAAGTATTAATAAGCTTCCACAATTATCTGAAGGCGCGAGACTAGTGTCGGATTCAGGGAGATGCACCTTCAGCAAGTTTCCAGTATGCTAATTGTTGTATGCTAATTTGCCTCTTAATTATTCATTTGCTCATTAATTTCCTTATTAGCTTGATGGAGAGATAAAGACAGCCGCTTTGCATTTTCAAAATCTCATGGATGCTAAAAAAAAATCCATCATATTCTCTCTATCCTCATTGTTTTTGGGCCTGTGACGGTTCGCCATTTGATTCACGCTTAGACACAGAGAATAAAATGTTATCTTTTGAGGTACAGCATATGTGAGGCTTGTCATGAGATGCCACACACGGGACTAGTGTAGGCTAGGTGAAGGACTGGTTCCCTATGAGATGTTGATTGCTGATGAATCATTATCTGCCTCTCCCACACTTCAATCAGAGCCAAAGAGGGAATTCAGCTCCTACTGGAAATTCAGCAATACAGGAGAATGTTCAGCAGACCTGGGACAAAATAGTATTACCTCCTTTCAAATACTGTGTATGCGCTTGATTCAGACCTGGGTCCAAAATAGTTTTCTTTCAAATACTTTAGCTGTGCTGTTTTGACATTTCCTGGCACAATGGAACCAATAGAAGCATCCCAAAAGTGATACACCCCGCCCAGCTGGTGCTTCAGGTAGGCTCAATCAAACACACAAAGAATGTTGAAGAGAAACAAATACAATTTGGAATTTGATTTAGCTTGCTTTACATAATGGATCGATGGAATAATCCCCAAAATGCTAAACCCGCCCACCCAAAACATTATTGTAAATTACTGTAAACCAATTCAAGTGCACCTGAAATACTTAAAAGTTCATTATGAATAAGACGTCATACTATTTCAGCTGTACACATTGTTCCCTGGCATCCTTAGGAATGCCTTGTTGTTCACTACAGAACCGCCATTGCGTAACTGCTCATTGACCTTTGAATATTTAATCTGCTTTCACTAGATCTACTCTCACCGCTTACACCTTCATGGGCAGAGACAAACAGAGTGTCACCGCTTACACCTTCATGGGCAGAGACAAACAGAGTGTCACCGCTTACACCTTCAGGGGCAGAGACAAACAGAGTGTCACCGCTTACACCTTCAGGGGCAGAGACAAACAGAGTGTCACCGCTTACACCTTCAGGGGCAGAGACAAACAGAGTGTCACCGCTTACACCTTCAGGGGCAGAGACAAACAGAGTGTCACCGCTTACACCTTCAGGGGCAGAGACAAACAGAGTGTCACCGCTTACACCTTCAGGGGCCGAGACAAACAGAGTGTCACCGCTTACACCTTCAGGGGCAGAGACAAACAGAGTGTCACCGCTTACATCTTCAGGGGCAGAGACAGAGTGTCACCGCTTACACCTTCATGGGCAGAGACAAACAGAGTGTCACCGCTTACACCTTCAGGGGCCGAGACAAACAGAGTGTCACCGCTTACACCTTCAGGGGCAGAGACAAACATAGTGTCACCGCTTACATCTTCAGGGGCAGAGACAAACATAGTGTCACCGCTTACATCTTCAGGGGCAGAGACAAACAGAGTGTCACCGCTTACACCTTCAGGGGCCGAGACAAAGGGAGAGTCTCAGCACTCTAAAGGGGCTTCCTTGTCTCACTAGCTCATTCCTTGTCTTACTGTGTCAATCAGAAACGGAGTAAAACATTAAACTTTTCCAGTAAGAAATACAAATTCTCCTTTGCACACCGTTTTAAACTATTTTGATACGGTGTGCCCCAATGAATACAACTTCCCCTTTTCTTTGAAGATATCAGCACATTGTTTCCTGCAACAACATAACTCAGATGTGCATTTTTTCTCTCACAAAAAACACCAAAATGGGCGAGACCAATAAGGAGTCCAACTAGTGGACTTATTTTCACATGTCCAAGTCCTCTAAATCATCATGGATAAAATAAATGAGACAGGGAAAGACCGCTGAGACAACCATAAAGTCTATAGCAGAATGCTGGCGATTAAAGAGACAACACCATTAGCCAAAATCAGTCACTTCACAGAAACAGGCTGGCTAGTGGTGGTGCTATGTCAGACTCAGTCACTTCACAGAAACAGGCTGGCTAGTGGTGGTGCCATGTCAGAATCAGTCACTTCACAGAAACAGGCTGGCTAGTGGTGGTGCTATGTCAGACACAGTCACTTCACAGAAACAGGCTGGCTAGTGGTGGTGCCATGTCAGACACAGTCACTTCACAGAAACAGGCTGGCTAGTGGTGGTGCTATGTCAGACACAGTCACTTCACAGAAACAGGCTGGCTAGTGGTGGTGCCATGTCAGAATCAGTCACTTCACAGAAACAGGCTGGCTAGTGGTGGTGCCATGTCAGACTCAGTCACTTCACAGAAACAGGCTGGCTAGTGGTGGTGCTATGTCAGACTCAGTCACTTCACAGAAACAGGCTGGCTAGTGGTGGTGCTATGTCAGAATCAGTCACTTCACAGAAACAGGCTGGCTAGTGGTGGTGCCATGTCAGAATCAGTCACTTCACAGAAACAGGCTGGCTAGTGGTGGTGCCATGTCAGAATCAGTCACTTCACAGAAACAGGCTGGCTAGTGGTGGTGCTATGTTAGAATCAGTCACTTCACAGAAACAGGCTGGCTAGTGGTGGTGCCATGTCAGACTCAGTCACTTCACAGAAACAGGCTGGCTAGTGGTGGTGCTATGTCAGAATCAGTCACTTCACAGAAACAGGCTGGCTAGTGGTGGTGCTATGTCAGAATCAGTCACTTCACAGAAACAGGCTGGCTAGTGGTGGTGCTATGTCAGAATCAGTCACTTCACAGAAACAGGCTGGCTAGTGGTGGTGCCATGTCAGAATCAGTCACTTCACAGAAACAGGCTGGCTAGTGGTGGTGCTATGTCAGAATCAGTCATGTGTGGCAACAAAGCACTGACCTCAACCTCCTTTCTTTAAGTGCCGTTGATATTTCTAGCACCAAACTGTAGTGTAGTGCGGCGGTGTAAAGAATGGTGCCGTTGATATTTCTAGCACCAAACTGTAGTGTAGTGCGGCGGTGTAAAGAATGGTGCCGTTGATATTTCTAGTACCAAACTGTAGTGTAGTGCGGCGGTGTAAAGAATGGTGCCGTTGATATTTCTAGTACCAAACTGTAGTGTAGTGCGGCGGTGTAAAGAATGGTGCTATCACAACATGGTTGGAAATGTGATCAACACATTCACCAGTGGTGGCTGCTGAGGGGAGGACGGCTCATAATATCAGCATCAAACACCTGGAAACCATGTGTTTGGTGTATTTGATACCATTCCACTGATTCCGCTCCAACCATTACCACAAGCTCATCCTCCCAATTATGGTGCCACCAACCTCCTGTGACATTCACCTACACATTTAGACTCAATGGAGGTAGCTCCGGCATTCAAATGGTCTGGCCACAATTCAACTACAGGTACACACAACAGAGCCTGCCGATGGTGTTCAGGCAATCTTGGCTGATACCAAAGGACAAGCCCCACCATTCTCTTGGCTGATACCAAAGGGAAAGACCCAGCATGTTTTCCCTCCGACACACACCTACACATACGTGAATAGTCGCACCACAAAGCAAGCGTGTGAGACAGAGAAAGACAAAGACAGAAAGAAAGAGAGAGACAGAAAGAGAGAGAGAGACAGAAAGAGAGAGAGAGACAGAAAGAAAGAAACAGAGAAAGAGAAACAGAAAGAGAAAGAGAAAGAGAAGAGAGAGAGAAAGAAAGAGAGAGAGAGAGAAAGAAAGAGAGAGAGAGAGAAAGAAAGAGAGAGAGAAAGAAAGAGAGAGAGAGACAGAAAGAGAGAAACAGAGAAAGAGAAAGAGAAAGAGAAGAGAGAGAGAGAAAGGAAGAAGTAGAGGCACCACTAAACCAGAGAATGCAGCCTAAATAAATGATGTAATTTGCAGTGTAAGTGAAGGAGATGAAGGTAATACACAGATAGAGGGGGAGTGAAGAGAACGGCGAGGCGGTCTGTGTATCTAGTGTACTGGGGCACTGAGAGGCTTTAACAATACAGGAACGCTACAGAAACGTTGAAGAAACATTGTAAATCATTACAGACTCAAGCCACAGGGCGTGACATTCTAGAACTTCATGACTTTGAGCGATGTTACACCCCCACAACAATGTGTGTGTGTGTTGCTGACTTCTGTGTGTGTGTGTGTGTGTGTGTGTGTGTGTGTGTATGTGTGTGTGTGTGTGTGTGTATGTGTGTGTGTGTGTGTGTGTGCTTGCGTGTGTGTGCATAAATCTGTCTCAACAGATCAAGGAGCAAAGAGGCAGTGTTTGTAATTTAACTCCAGCCATCAGAACCTGTTAGGAGTGAAGGGGTTTGTACACCGCAGACGGGACGGGTCACATATACTATCTATTAAACCACTGCCATTGGCTGAGACAAAATCTATTTCAATTAAAACCACTGTTGCCCAGGACAGGTCCCCATCCCAAACGGAACACACACAACTCAAAGCAGAGCCCCTGACAAAAAACAGATTACTTGTTCCAATTTGAACCAGAAGTTTCAGATGGATGAGCCAAACCGAACTATCCAATCACAGCTGTTGTGATGACTTCGAGAGACAGTGTGATAAAGACCAGATCGAAGGACATTCGATCAGTTGGAACCCAATCATAAGCGTCTGAATGACATTTGTACTCTTTTTATTTTGTTGCAAGGATTTGTAAAATAACTTTCAAAGCGGAGGACGCTGCAAAGAGACAAACACATACCTTTGTGCGAGGACGAGCAAACGGCAAACACATTAACCCTGCATTACAATTAAATCAAAAGAGATGAGCGACTTCACATCCATTCATGCCACTTGTACGTTATTAAGTTCGGGGAGGATTGTCTAATTTATTCATGGAACAACAAGCTCTGGATTTATCATTTCCAACAGCAAACATCTTTCGTCATCAAACATCTCCGCTGTACTATCCAATGCTCCCTGGCAGCTCAGGTGTCCACGTGATTAACATGTCAGATACTGTATGTCATCTATCACGTCTGTGTGCAATCATGACAGGTTATTACCTGTCCTTCAGGGAGGCTGAACTCTGACCTCAACAGGGGTGGGGCACCATGTCTTCATGCCTCCCTGCCTTGTTCCTATGGTGTGCACAAGGATTCAACCCCCCCCTCTCTCTCTCTCTCTCTCATGCCACTCCGTTCATTAATAAACTATGTTTGTGCCTGGCGGAGTGATCAAGCATGAAAAACAAAGGCATTATGTAACGCCATGCATGGAATACTAAATCGGAGGCCTTGTCTTTTGGATTTTGATGAGTGGGAGTGTTGGCTGAAAATAGTTGGGATTATTATGGGGTGGAATTCATTCTGGTTGTGCTGTATACAACTATAACATGGAGTGGGAGGCGATGCATGCGAAACCAAGCTACAGTAACAGGCCTTTAGAAGAACTTCTCAGAAGGACCTTGTACCAAATGAGTTTTGTCTCTAGATATTACTAGGCAAAAAAAACATGGTCATGTTACAAAAGAGAGAGTTATTGTAATTGAAAAGCAATGTGCTTAGGTTTGATTGACCTGTTTGGCACAATGCAAACAAGGGGTTGGTAACGCCATGAAGGGACTTCCACAGAACAAGGGTAGGGACCTCCGCAGAACAAGGGTAGGGACCTCCGCAGAACAAGGGTAGGGACCTCCGCAGAGCAAGGGTAGGGACCTCCGCAGAGCAAGGGTAGGGACCTCCGGAGAGCAAGGGCAGGGACCTCCGCAGAGCAAGGACAGGGACCTCCGCAGAGCAAGGACATGGACCTCCGCAGAGCAAGGACAGGGACCTCCGCAGAGCAAGGACAGGGACCTCCGCAGAACAAGGACCTCCGCAGAGCAAGGACCTCCGCAGAGCAAGGACAGGGACCTCCGCAGAGCAAGGACAGGGACCTCCGCAGAGCAAGGACAGGGACCTCCGCAGAGCAAGGACAGGGACCTCCGCAGAGCAAGGGCAGGGACCTCCGCAGAGCAAGGAAAGGGACCTCCGCAGAGCAAGGGCAGGGACCTCCGCAGAACAAGGGTAAAGACCTCCGCAGAGCAAGGGCAGGGACCTCCGCAGAGCAAGGGAAGTCCCCTCCATAGAGCAAGTTGTTCACTCACAAATCTTTGGCCTTGATTTGTCCCATAAATGTCACTATGGAGTATAAAAATAACATGAAACACAGTACATGTACTCCAACGAAAACAAGCAATATGCTCCATTTGGTAACTACACAACTGTTTTCAAATCGCTGTTCACTAGCAGAATATTAATAGGTGTGCACATGTGTTGAGAAAGATGAATACAAATCCAGGCTACACATCAACAATGGACAGGAACAGTCACCTGCATGTCTAGGAGATTGATGACATGAGACAATGTCAATCACCACCTTCCCAACACTCTATCAAGGAGCCACGGATGATGCGACTATATCCCATATAACATTGAGATTTGTTTCAGATCAGTGTGTCTATATTCAGCTGATATCAAAGTCAAGTGGGAGAAGTGGTTGCCTCCTGAACAGTTTCAAAAGCAGAGTTTTTTTTTTTTTAAACAAACTATACGGCTGTGTGATGAATATGGAAATATGTAGTTCTTTCTAACAGAATGAGGGCAAAGGAATCCATTCTTTCTTCCCATTTTCAAATCTTGTGCTTTTTGATATGTAAATCAGGAGGTTACAGCTTGGGATCTTGTCATCGCTTTGTTTCTGGTTTTCAATGAGCCCTCCTCTTTGGATTAAGAGAGGGAGGGAGAGAAGAGACAGAGAGAGAGAGACTTGGCATGCCAAAGCTCTTGTGTCTCCAATGTGGTGGAGCTACTGCATTGCACCAAAACCAAGGGGAGAGAGGGTGCAGGAAAGAGAGGGGGAAGAGAGAGAGAGAGAGAGAGAGAGAGGGAGGGAGAAAGAGGGGGAGGGAGAGAGAGAGATAGATTGCAAATACATTGATACATTCCTATCTGGCTTTAGCTCACTCCGCTGGTGGGGTAAAGGGTTCGTGGCTAAAACTCATAATATTTTACACCTCCTCTCAACTTCATTCACAATGACAGTGCTGCCCATACCAATAATATATGATCCCTCACCGTCATTTACACCCATCATTCCCCATTTAACAGATTAAACAGACTGTAGCCGGCACTGTTGCTTCCACCCATATATTCAGTTGGCCCAGCGTGAAACGGTCCCCAAGCCGCATTTGTACAACTGGGAGACAGGCGGCTGTGCTGAAAAAAAGGGTATTTAACAACAGAAAATGCTGTTTGCGGTGATGCGTGGCGTGTTTGGCAGGAGGATTAAGATCACATGTGCATACGGTCTCAGGTACCTTGCGGAAACAAACGCAGAGCAAAGGAAAGAAATGACAAAGTCGAGAACAATATGTCAAAAGAACAGTGAGTCTGTATAGTCTATGGGGAGGACTTAATAAAGACTCAGTGTTTGTCAGGGGGGTAGGGTAGTGGTGGAGAAGGTCGGTGTTTGTCAGAGGTAGGGTAGTGGTGGAGAAGGTCAGTGTTTGTCAGGAGGGTAGGGTAGTGGTGGAGAAGGTCAGTGTTTGTCAGGGGGGTAGGGTAGTGGTGGAGAAAGTCGCTGTTTGTCAGAGGTAGGGTAGTGGTGGAGAAGGTCAGTGTTTGTCAGGGGGGTAGGGTAGTGGTGGAGAAGATCAGTGTTTGTCAGGGGGTAGGGCAGTAGTGGAGAAAATCAGTGTTTGTCAGGGGGGTAGGGTAGTGGTGGAGAAGGTCAGTGTTTGTCAGGGGAGTAGGGTAGTGGTGGAGAAGGTCAGTGTTTGTCAGGGGGGTAGGGTAGTGGTGGAGAAGGTCAGTGTTTGTCAGGGGGGTAGGGTAGTGGTGGAGAAGGTCAGTGTTTGTCAGGGGGGTAGGGTAGTGGTGGAGAAGGTCAGTGTTTGTCAGGGGGTAGGGTAGTGGTGGAGAAGGTCGGTGTTTGTCAGGGGGTATGGTAGTGGTGGAGAAGGTCGGTGTTTGTCAGGGGGGTAGGGTAGTGGTGGAGAAATTCAGTGTTTGTCAGGGGGTAGGGTAGTGGTAGAGAAGGTCGGTGTTTGTCAGGGGGGTAGGGTAGTGGTGGAGAAGGTCAGTGTTTGTCGGGGGGTAGGGTAGTGGTAGAGAAGGTCGGTGTTTGTCAGGGGGGTAGGGTAGTGGTGGAGAAAGTAATGGAGAGATGGGGGGGTAGAGTGCTGGGTCGCATTCACTAGGCCCAGAACAGAAGAAAAACAATTTTCTCAACAAACTAAAAATGTGTCCAATAACAAACACAAATGTTTGTTTTCCGTTGTAAAACTGTTTGCTACGGTGTGCCCCAATGAATATGACCCTGGGGTTAAAGGGGACCTTGAAGATCTCTCCTCAGACAGAGCCGGAGGAGTGATTAGACCAGGGCTGTGTGCCACGCTGGAAGCAGAGCAGAACAAAACAGAGCAGAGCACAGCCTGGGAGCAGGGCAGAACAAAACAGGGCAGAGCACAGCCTGGGAGCAGAACATAACAGAGCACAGTCTGGAAACAGAACAGAAGAGCAGAGCACAGACTGGGAGCAGAACAGAGCAGAACAGAACTGAGCAGAACAGAACTGAACAGGGCAGAGCACAGCCTGGGAGCAGAGCAGAACAGAACAGAGCACAGCCTGGGAGCAGAACAGAACTGAACAGAGCAGAGCAGAGCAGAACACAGACTGGGAGCAGAGCAGAACAGAGCAGAACAGAACAGAACTGAACAAAGCAGAGCAGAGCACAGACTGGGAGCAGAGCAGAACTGAACAGAGCAGAGCAGAACAGAGCACAGACTGGGAGCAGAACAGAGCAGAACAGAGCAGGGCAGAGCACAGACTGGGAGCAGAACAGAGCACAGACTGGGAGCAGAACAGAGCAGAACAGAACAGAGCAGAGCAAAGCAGAACAGAACAGAGCAGAACAAAACAGAGCAGAACAAAACAGAGCAGAGCACAGCATAGACTAGGTCTTAATCTACCATCATGCACTGCAGGCCAGGTGATAAACTGTGGACTGGGGAAGATGATCCGATTGATTGTGAATTCATATTATGGGGTATTACAGTGTTTTCTATCTTAAACATATAACGCTTGCACATTCAAAATACAGTATTTAGTGTAGTAGTATATTTACGTTTCACAGTTAACAGATCCTCTTATCCAGAGCGACTTACATGAGCAATTTCATGAGCAATTCTTTAAGGGCACATCGACAGACTTTTCCACTAGTCGGCTCATGGATTCGAACCAGCAACTTTTCAGTTACGGGCCCAACGCTCTTAACTGCTGGGCTAACCTGCCGCCCAGTAGTAGTAGTAGTATCAGTAGTAGTAGTAGTAGTAGTAGTAGCAGCATCAGTATTAGTAGCAGTAGTAGCAGTACTGTCAGTAGTAGCAGCAGTAGTAGTAGTAGTAGTAGTAGTAGTAGTAGTAGTAGTATCAGTACTAGTAGTAATATTAGTAGCAGCAGTATCAGTAGTAGTAGTAGTAGTAGTAGTAGTAGTAGTAGTAGTAGTAGTAGTAGTAGTAGTATCAGTACTAGTAGTAATATTAGTAGCAGCAGTAGTAGTAGTAGTAGTAGTAGTAGTAGTAGTAGTAGTAGTAGTAGTAGTAGTAGTAGTAGTATCAGTACTAGTAGTAATATTAGTAGCAGCAGTAGTATCAGTAGTAGTAGTAGTAGTAGTAGTAGTAGTAGTAGTAGTAGTAGTAGTAGTAGTAGTAGTAGTAGTAGTAGTAGTAGTAGTAGTATCAGTACTAGTAGTAATATTAGTAGCAGCAGTAGTATCAGTAGTAGTAGTAGTAGTAGTAGTAGTAGTAGCAGTAGTAGCAGTAGTATCAGTATCAGCAGTAGTAGTAGTCGCAGTAGTAGTAGTAATATTAGTAGCAGCAGCAGCAGTAGTATCAGTAGTAGCAGTGTCAGTATTAGTAGTAGTAGCAGCAGTAGAATCATTAGTAGTAGTATCAGTAGTATTAGTAGTCGTAATATTAGCAGCAGCAGTAGTAGTGGTAGTAGTAGCAGTAGTAGCAACATTAGTAGTGGCATCAGTAGTATCAGTAGTAGTAATATTAGCAGCAGCAGTAGTAGCAGTAGCAGCAGCAGCAGTAGTATTAGTAATATCATAGTAGTAGTATCAGTAGCAGTGTAGTAGTATCATTAGTAGTAGTATCAGTGGTAGCATTAGTAGTATTAGTAATATTAGTAGCAGTAGTAGAAGCAGAAGTAGTAGTAGTAGCAGCAGAATCAGTAGTAGTAGCAGCAGTAGTAGTATCAATAGTAGTAGCAGCAGTAGTAGCATTAGTAGTAGTAGTAGTAGCAGCAGTAGTATCAGTAGTAGTAATATTAGCAGCAGCAGTAGTAGTAATATCAGTAGTAGCATTAGTAGTAGTAGTAGTATTATTAGTAACAGCAGCAGCATTAGTAGTAGTAGTAGTAGTAGTAGTAGTAGTAGTAGCAGTATTAGTAGTAGTAGCAGCATCAGTACTGTCAGTAGTAGTAATATTAGCAGCAGCAGCAGCAGTAGTAGTAGTAGTAGCAGTAACATCAGTAGTATTAGTAATATCATAGTAGCAGTAGTGTCAGTAGCAGTGACGTAGTATCAGTAGTAGTAGCATCAGTAGTAGTATTAGTAATATTAGTAGCAGTAGTAGTAGGAGTAGCAGCAGTATCAGTAGTATTAGTAGTAGTAGTAGCAGTATTAGTAGTAGTAGCATCAGTAGTATCAGTAGTAGTAATATTAGCAGCAGCAGTAGTAGCAGTAGCAGCAGCAGCAGTAATATTAGTAATATCATAGTAGTAGTATCAGTAGCAGTGTAGTAGTATCATTAGTAGTAGTATCAGTGGTAGCATTAGTAGTATTAGTAATATTAGTAGCAGTAGTAGAAGCAGAAGTAGTAGTAGTAGCAGCAGAATCAGTAGTAGTAGCAGCAGTAGTAGTATCAATAGTAGTAGCAGCAGTAGTAGCATTAGTAGTAGTAGTAGTAGCA
Source organism: Salmo trutta (assembly GCF_901001165.1). Lineage (NCBI taxonomy): Eukaryota > Metazoa > Chordata > Actinopteri > Salmoniformes > Salmonidae > Salmo > Salmo trutta. The sequence goes on along the minus strand of NC_042972.1, from coordinate 11,257,078 downwards.
GCAGTAGTATCAGTAGTAGTAATATTAGCAGCAGCAGTAGTAGTAATATCAGTAGTAGCATTAGTAGTAGTAGTAGTATTATTAGTAACAGCAGCAGCATTAGTAGTAGTAGTAGTAGTAGTAGTAGTAGTAGTAGTAGTAGCAGCAGTATTAGTAGTAGTAGCAGCATCAGTACTGTCAGTAGTAGTAATATTAGCAGCAGCAGCAGCAGCAGCAGTAGTAGTAGTAGTAGCAGTAACATCAGTAGTATTAGTAATATCATAGTAGCAGTAGTAGTAGTGTCAGTAGCAGTGACGTAGTATCAGTAGTAGTAGCATCAGTAGTAGTATTAGTAATATTAGTAGCAGTAGTAGTAGGAGTAGCAGCAGTATCAGTAGTATTAGTAGTAGTAGTAGCAGTATTAGTAGTAGTAGCATCAGTAGTATCAGTAGTAGTAATATTAGCAGCAGCAGTAGTAGTAGCAGTAGTAGCATCAGTAATATCATAGTAGCAGTAGTAGTAGTGTCAGTAGCAGTGTAGTAGTATCAGTAGTAGCATTAGTAGTATTTGTAATATTAGTAGCAGTAGTAGTAGTAGTAGTAGCAGCAGTAGTATTAATAGTAGTAGCAGCAGTAATATCAGTAGTAGCATTAGTAGTAGTAGCAGCAGTAGTACCAGTAGTAATAGCAGTAGTAGCAGCAGTAGTACCAGTAGTAGCAGTAGCAATAGTAGCATCAGTATTAGTAGCAGTAGCATCAGTATTAGTAGCAGTAGTAGTATCAGAAGTAGTAGTAGCAGTAGTGCCAGTAGTAATAGTGTCCATAGTAGTAGTAGTGTCAGTAGTAGCAGCAGTAGCATCATTTGTAGTAGCATCAGTAGTAGTAATATTAGCAGCAGCAGTACTAGTAGTATCAGCAGTAGTAGTACTAGTAGTAGTACTACAACTATCAGTAGTAGTACTACTAACAGTAGTAGTAGTAGTAGTAGTAGTAGTAGTAGTAGTAGTAGTAGTAGTATCAGTAGTAGTATCAGTAGTATCAGTAGTAGCATTAGTAGTAGTAGTATTAGTAGTAGCAGCAGCAGCAGTAGCAGAAGAAAGTGTCCGTAGTAGTAGTAGTAGTAGTATCTGCAGTAGTAGTACTAGTAGCAGCAGTAGTAGTAGTAGTAGTAGTAGTAGCAGTATAAGTAGCAGTAGTAGTAGTATCAATAGTAGCAGCAGCAGTATTAGCAGTAGTAGTAGCAGTATTAGTAGTTGTAGCATCAGTAGTATTAATAGTAGTAGCATTAGTAGTATTAGTAGTAGTAGTAATAATATTAGCAGCAGCAGTAGCATTAGTAGTATCAGTAGTAGTAGTAATAATATTAGTAGTAGTAGTAGTAGTAGTAGTAGTAGTAGTAGTAGTATCAGTAGCTTTAGTAATAGTAGTAATAGTATCATAGTAGCAGTAGTAGTAGTAGTAGTAGTAGTAGTATCTGTAGCAGTGGAGTAGTATCAGTAGTAGTAGTATCAGTAGTAGCATTAGTGGAATTAGTAATATTAGTAGCATCAGTAGTAGTAGTAGCAGCAGCAGTATCAGTAGTAGTAGCAGCAGTAGTATTAATAGTAGTAGCAACAGTAGTAGTATCAGTAGCAGCAGCAGCAGTAATAATAGCAGTAGTAGTAGTAGCATCAGTATTAGTAGCAGTATCATCAGTATTAGTAGTAGTAGTAGTAGTAGTAGTAGTAGTAGTAGTAGTAGTAGTATCAGAAGTAATAGTGTCCATAACAGTAGTAGTAGTAGTAGTAGTAGTAGTAGTAGTAGTAGTAGTAGTAGTAGTAGTAGTAGTAGTAGTAACATTAGTAGTAGCATCAGTAGTATCAATAGTAGTAGTAGCAGTATCAGCAGTAGTAGTTGTAGCAGCAGCAGCATTAGTAGTAGTAGTAATAGCAGTAGTAGCAGCAGTATTAGTAGTAGTAGCATCAGTAGTAGTAATATTAGCAGCAGCAGCAGCAGTAGTAGCAGTAGTAGTAGTAGCAGCAGCCGTAGTATCAGTAGTATTAGTAATAGTAGTAGTAGTAGTAGTAGTATCCGTAGTAACATTAGTAGTATTAGTAATATTAATACCAGTACTACTACTACAACTACTACTACTAGTAGTAGTAGTAGTAGTAGTAGTAGTAGTAGTAGTAGTAGTAGTAGTAGTAGTAGTAGTAGTAGTAGTAGTAGCAGCAGTAGTATTAATAGTAGTAACAGTGGTAGTAGCAGTAGTAGCAGCAGTAGTATTAGTAGTAATAGCAGTAGTAGTGACAGTATTAGTAGTAATATCAGTAGTAGTAGTAGTAGTAGTAGTAGTAGTAGTAGTAGTATCAGTAGTAGTAGTAGTAGTAGTAGCAGCAGCAGTAGCAGCAGCAGCAGGATTAGTAGTAGTAGTAGTAGTAGTAGTAGCAGCAGTAGCAGCAGCAGTATTAGTAGTAGTATCAGTAGAAGTATTATCAGTAGTAGCAGCAGCAGCAGCAGCATTAGTAGTAGTAGTAGTAGCAGTATCAGTAGTAGCAGTATCAGTAGTAGTAGTAGTACTAACAGTATCAGTAGGATCAGTAGTAGTATCAGTAGTAGCAGATTCAGTAGTATTGGTAGCATTTTAGTAGTAGTAGTGTTCTGGAAGACTGTGATCACGCTCTCCGCAGCCGATGTGAGTAAGACCTTTAAACAGGTCAACATTACCAGAACGTGTACTGTGAGCATGCGCTGACCAACTGGCAAGTGTCTTCACTGACATTTTCAACCTCTCCCTGTCTGAGTCTGTAATACCAACATGTTTCAAGCAGAACACCATAGTGCCTGTGCCCAAGAACACTAAGGTAACCTACCTAAATGACTACCGACCCGTAGCACTCACGTTTGCAGCCATGAAGTGCTTTGAAAGGCTGGTCATGGCTCACATCAATAGCATCATCCCAGAAACCCTAGACCCACTTCAATTTGCATACTACCCCAACAGATCCACAGATGATGCAATCTCTATTGCACTCCACACTGCCCTTTCCCACCTGGACTAAAGGAATATCTACGTGAGAATGCTGTTCATTGACTACAGCTCAGCGTTCAACACCATAGTGCCCTCAAAGTTCAACAATAAGCTAAGGACCCTGGGACTAAACACCTCCCTCTGCAACTGGATCCTGGACTTCCTGACAGGCCGCCCCCAGGTGGTAAGGGTAGGTAACAACACATCCGCCACGCTGATCCTCAACACAAGGGCCCCTCAGGGATGCGTGCTCAGTCCCCTCCTGTACTCCCTGTTCACTCATTACTGCACGGCCAGGCACGACTCCAACACCATCATTAAATTTGCAGATGACACAACAGTGGTAGGCCTGATCACCAACAATGACGAGACACCCTATAGGGAGGAGGTCAGAGACCTGGCCGTGTGGTGCAAGGACAACAACCTCTCCCTCAACATGATCAAGACAAAGGAGATAATTGTGGACTACAGGAAAAAGAGGACCGAGCACGTCCCCATTCTCATCGACGGGGCTGCAGTGGAGCAGGTTGAGAGCTTCAAGTTCTTTGGTGACCACATCACCAACAAACTAACATGGTCCAAACACACCAAGACAGTTGTGAAGAGGGCACGACAAAACCTATTCCCCCTCAGGAGACTGAAAGGATTCTGCATGGGTCCTCAGATCCTCAAAAAGTTCTAGACTCCTGAACATCTAGTCAAATGGCTACCCAGACTATTTGCATTGCACCCCTCCCCCTCTTTACACCACTGCTACTCTCTGTAGTCATTTATGCATAGTCACTTTAATAACTCTACCTACATGTACATACTACCATACTACCGGTGCCCCCGCACATTGCCTCTATCGGTACCCCCCTGTATATAGTCTCGCTATTGTTATTTTACTGCTGCTCTTAAATTACTTGTTACTTTTATCTCTTATTCTTACCCATATTTTTTTGAAACCGCATTGTAGGTTAGGGGCTCGTAAGTAAGCATTTCACTGTAAGGTCTACCTACACCTGTTGTATTCGGCGCATGTGACTAATAACATTTGATTTGAATAGTAGTAGTAGTAGTAGTAGTAGTAGTAGTAGTAGTAGTAGTAGTAGTAGTAGTAGTAGTAGTAGTAGTAGTAGTAGTAGTAGTAGTAGTATCAGTAGTAGCAGTAGTAGTAGTATCAGTAGTAGCAGTATCAGTAGCAGTAGTAGTATCATCCGTAGTAGTAGTGTCAGTTGCAGTAGTAGTAGTGTCAGTAGCAGTAGTATCAGTAGCAGCATTAGTAGTAGTAGAAGTAGCAGTAATATTAGTAGCAGCATTAGTAGTAGTAGTAGTAGTATCAGTAGTAGCAATAGTATTAGCAGTAGTAATAGAAGTAGTAGCAGCAGTATTAGCAGCAGCATCAGTAATAGTAGTAGCAGTAGTATCAGTAGTAGCAGCAGTAGTAATATCAGTAGCAGTAGTAGTTGTAGCAGCAGTAGCAGTACCAGCAGTAGTAGTAGTAGCAGTATTATCAGTAGTAATAGTAGTACCAGTAGTAGTGTCAGTAGCAGTAGTATCAGTAGTAGTGGTAGTAGCAGCAGTAGCAGCATTAGTAGCGGTATAAGTAGTAGCAGAAGTAGTAGTAATATTAGTAGCAGCAGTAGTTATATCAGAAGTAGAGGTCGACCGATTAATCGGAATGGCCGATTAATTAGGGCCGATTTCACGTTTTCGTAACAATCGGTAATCGGTATTTTTGGCCAACGATTTGTCGATTTTTTTATATTTTTTTTATATATATAATATTTTTTAACTAGGCAAGTCAGTTATGAACACATTCTTATTTTCAATGACAGCCTAGGAACGGTGGGTTAACTGCCTTGTTCAGGGGCAGAACGACAGATTTTTACCTTGTCAGCTTGGGGATTCAATCTTGCAACCTTACTTGCAACCTTACTAGTCCAACGCTCTAACCACCTGCTTTACATTGCACTCCACGAGGAGCCTGCCTGTTACGCAAATGCAATAAGAAGCCATGGTAAGTTTCTAGCTAGCATTAAACTTATCTTATAAAAAACAATCAATCAATCATAATCACTAGTTAACTACACATGGTTGATGATATTACTAGTTTATCTAGCCTGTCCTGCATTGCATATAATCGATGCGGTGCGCATTTGCGAAAAAGGACTGTCGTTGCTCCAACGTGTACCTAACCATAAACATCAATGTCTTTCTTAAAATCAATACACAAGTATATATTTTTAAACCTGCATATTTAGTTAATATTGCCTGCTAACATGAATTTCTTTTAACTAAATGTGTCACCTCTGCAACAGAGTCAGGGTATGTGCAGCAGTTTGGGCCGCCTGGCTCGTTGAACTGTGTGAATACTATTTCTTCCTAACAAAGACAGCCAACTTCGCCAAACAGGGGATGATTTAACAAAAGCGCATTTGCGAAAAAATCACAATGTAACGGTCGGTGTATATAGTGGACCAAGGCGCAGCGGGTTGAGTACTCATATTAACTTTTATTAGAACACTTACAAAAACAAAACAAGGAAACGAACGAACGAACAGTATTGCAGGCTAATACAGCAGTGCAAAAAACAACTTCCCACAAAGGACAGGTGAAAACAGGGCTACCTAAGTATGACTCCCAATCAGCAACAACGATGTACAGCTGTCCCTGATTGAGAGCCATACCAGGCCAACACAAAAAAATACACAACATCGACAGAGCATAGAAATACAAAACATAGAACATAACCAAAAACCCCCGGAATACTCTAAACAAACACCTCTCTACCTAAACACATATCCCAACAAACCCCAAACCACATAAAACAAAACACCCCCCTGCCACGTCCTGACCAAACTACAATAACAAATAACCCCTTTACTGGTCAGGACGTGACACACAATCGTTGCACAACTGTACCTAACCATAAACATCAATGCCTTTCTTAAAATCAATACACAGAAGTATATATTTTTAAACATGCATATTTAGCTAAAAGAAATCCAGGTTAGCAGGCAATATTAACCAGGTGAAATTGTGTCAGTTCTCTTACGTTCATTGCACGCAGAGTCAGGGTATATGCAACAGTTTGGGCCGCCTGGCTCGTTGCGAACTAATTTGCCAGAATTTTACGTAATTATGACATAACATTGAAGGTTGTGCAATGTAACAGGAATATTTAGAATTAGGGATGCCACCCGTTAGATAAAATACGGAACGGTTCCGTATTTCACTTAAAAAATAAAAAACATGTTTTCCAGATGATAGTTTCCGGATTCGACCATATTAATGACCAAAGGCTTGTATTTCTGTGTGTTTATTATATTATAATTAAGTCTATGATTTGATATTTGATAGAGCAGTCTGACTGAGCGGTGGTAGGCACCAGCAGGCTCGTAAGCATTCATTCATATAGCACTTTCGTGCGTTTTGCCAGCAGCCCTTCGCAATTCTTCAAGCATTGCGCTGTTTATGACTTCAAGCCTATCAACTCCCAAGATTAGGCTGGTGTAACCGATGTGAAATGGCTAGCTAGTTAGCCGGGTGCGCGCTAATAGCGTTTCAAACGTCACTCGCTCTGAGACTTGGAGTAGTTGTTCCCCTTGCTCTGCATGGGTAATGCTGCTTCGAGGGTGGCTGTTGTCAATGTGTTCCTGGTTCGAGCCCAGGTAGAAGCTAGGAGAGGGACGGAAGCTATACTGTTACACTGGCAATACTAAAGTGCCTATAAGAACATCCAATAGTCAAAGGTATATGAAATACAAATCGTATAGAGAGAAATAGTCCTAAACAACCTAAAACTTCTTACCTGGGAATATTGAAGACTCATGTTAAAAGGAACCACCAGCTTTCATATGTTCTCATGTTCTGAGCAAGGAACTTAAACGTTAGCTTTTTTACATGGCACATATTTCACTTTTACTTTCTTCTCCAACACTTTGTTTTTGCATTATTTAAACTAAATTGAACATGTTTCATTATTTATTTGAGGCTAAATCGATAGTATTTATGTATTATATTAAGTTAAAATAAGTGTTCATTCAGTATTGTTGTAATTGTCATTATTACAAATAAAGAAATAAAATCGGCCGATTAAATCGGTATCGGCCTTTTTGGCCAGACAATAAATCGGTACCGGTATCGGCGTTGAAAAATCATAATCGGCCGACCTCTAATCAGAAGTAGTATGGACCCAGAGGGAGAGCACAGAGCTGAAATCGGACAACTGCCTGGAACCAGAGAGAGCACAGAGCTGAAATCGGACAACCGCCTGGAACCAGAGAGAGAGCACAGAACCGAAACTGGACCGAATGACGTGCTATGATCAAATTTTATTTGTCACATACACATGGTTAGCAGATGTTAATGTGAGTGTAGCGAAATGCTTGTGCTTCTAGTTCCGACCATGCTGTAATATCTAAGTAATCTAACCTAACAATTTCACAACAACTACCTTGTACACACAAGTGTAAAGGAATGAATACGAATATGTACATAAAAATATATGAATGAGTGACGGCCGAACGGCATAGGCAAGATGCAGTAGATGGTATAGAGTACAGTATATACATATGAGATAAGTAATGTAGGGTATGAAAACATTATATAAAGTGGTATTGTTTAAAGTGGTTAGTGATACATTTAATTACATCAAGATGGCAAGATACAGTAGATGGTATGGCGTACAGTATATACATATGAGATGAGTAATGTAGGGTATGTAAACATTATATAAAGTGGCTAGTGATACATTTATTACATCAATTTTTCCATTATTAAAGTGGCTAGAGTTGAGTCAGTATGTTGGCAGCAGCCACTCAATGTTAGTGACGGCTGTTTAACAGTCTGATGGCCTTGAGATAGAAGCTGTTTTTCAGTCTCTCGGTCCCCGCTTTGATGCACCTGTACTGACCTCGCCTTCTGGATGATAGCGGGGTGAACAGGCAGTGGCTCGGGTGGTTGTTGTCCTTGATGATCTTTTTGGCCTTCCTGTGACATCGGGTGGTGTAGGTGTCCTGGAGGGCAAGTAGTTTGCACCCGGTGATGCGTTGTGCAGACCTCACTACCCTCTGGAGAGCCTTGCGGCTATGGGCGGAGCAGCTGCCATACCAGGCGGTGATACAGCCCGACAGGATGCTCTCGATTGTTCATCTGTAAAAGTTTGAGTGTTTTTGGTGACAAGCCAAATTTCTTTAGCCTCCTGAGGTTGAAGAGGCGCAGCTGCGCCTTCTTCACCACGCTGTCTGTGTGGGTGGACCATTTCAGTTTGTCCGTGATGTGTACGCCGAGGAACTTAAAACTTTCCACCCTCTCCACTAATGTCCCATCAATGTAGATAGGGGGCTGCTCCGTCTGCTGTTTCCTGAAGTCCACGATCATCTCCTTTGTTTTGTTGACATTGAGTGTGAGGTTATTCTCCTGACACCACACTCCGAGGGCCCTCACCTCCTCCCTGTAGGCCGTCTTGTCGTTGTTGTTAATCAAGCCTACCACTGTAGTGTCGTCTGCAAACTTGATGATTGAGTTGGAGGCGTGCATGGCCACAGTCGTGGGTGAACAGGGAGTACAGGAGAGGGCTGAGAACGCACCCTTGTGGGGCCCCAGTGTTGAGGATCAGCGGGGTGGAGATGTTGTTACCTACCCTCACCTCCTGGGGGCAGCCCGTCAGGAAGTCCAGGAACCAGTTGCAAAGGGCGGGGTCGAGACCCAGGATCTCGAGCTTAATGACGAATTTGGAGGGTACTATGGTGTTAAATGCTGAGCTGTAATCGATGAACAGCATTCTTACATAGGTATTCCTCTTGTCCAGATGGGTTAGGGCAGTGTGCAGTGTGATGGCGATTGCGTCGTCTGTGGACCTATTGGGGCGGTAAGCAAATTGGAGTGGGTCTAGGGTGTCAGGTAGGGTGGAGGTGATATGGTCCTTGACTAGTCTCTCAAAGCACTTCATGATGACAGAAGTGAGTGCTACAGGGCGGTAGTCATTTAGCTCAGTTACCTTAGCTTTCTTGGGAACAGGAACAATGGTGCCCCTCTTGTAGCATGTGGGAACAGCAGACTGGGATAAGGATTGATTGAATATGTCCGTAAACACACCAGCCAGCTGGTCTGCGCATGCTCTGCCGTCTGGGCCTGCAGCCTTGCGAGGGTTAACACGTTTAAATGTTTTACTCACGTTGGCTGCAGTGTAGGAGAGCCCGCAGGTTTTGGTAGCGGGCCGTGTCAGTGGCACTGTATTGTCCTCAAAGCGAGCAAAGAAGTTGTTTAGTCTGTCTGGGAGCAAGACATCGTGGTCTGCAACAGGGCTGGTTTTTCTTTTGTAGTCCATGTTTGACTGTAGACCCTGCCACATACCTCTCGTGTCTGAGCCGTTGAATTGCAACTCCAGTGCTTCAATGCATTCCACTTTCCAGATGGGGATGAATTATTACCGGTTTGAGTGAGACTGAATGATACCGTGAGAATGGCCTACTCCTTACTATGCTTCTCAGTATCCATGGAAGTGGCAGGCGGCTGAATACAGGATATTTTTATAACCTTTATTTAACTAGGCAAGTCAGTTAAGAACAAATTCTTATTTTCATTGACGGCCTAGGAACAGTGGGTTAACTGCCTTGTTCAGGGGCAGAACGACAGACTTTTACCTTCTCAGCTCAGGGATTGGATCTTGCAACCTTTCGGTTACTAGTCCAACACTCTAACCACTAGGCTACCTGCCGCCCCATATGCGTGGCAGTCAGGCGGCAGTGGCAATGCCCAAATGGACCGAGAACGCAAAAGAGCCACGACTACACTATGCCGCATACCAGGGCGAACAGACTGTTCTGTTTGAATACTCTGTTGGCCTTATCTTGTAAACATATGGTAGGTTTTGTGTTGTATGATGCCCTGAAGTTCTTTATATAAAGAATCACATTTGAAACAAAAACCTTGTCTCTGTCCTGGCTTGAGACTTTAAAACCAGTTTTTGACATGTACCTCTACATTATATTCTCCACAAATCTATACATGAACATAAAATATTGTAGTTAGTTTTTTTTGTAGTATGCCTACGAGTAACCTGACTTTTAAAAAAAGCACATTTTGGCGTCTTAAGCAGAATGGAAGAATTGACCCGAAAGAAAAGAAGACAACTCCAGTCACCTTTTGACATTGCGCTCGCTTTGTGGCATCTGTAGTAATGGTGATGGAGGATGTGCACACTGATCAAGTTCCTGCTGGAGGTGGAGGGAAGTGGGCTGTGGAAGCGCCAGCCCTACAGGGACACACAAGCCATTTCTCCAAATCTTGCCACCTGCCACCCTCTACTCCATGGACTGAAATGGGGAACGTAGACAAACTGCAGGTGGTTCGACGCTTTCTGCTGATACTTTACAATGCTGGTTGACTACCTCTGTTAACCCATGCAGTGTTAACGTTGGCTTAACGTTTGAGTTAGTTAGGAAATGTAACGTTTAACTGAAAAAGTTCCTATGGGAGAGAGCTTCAATGATTAAAAGACAGATTTGATAAAGCATGTACAGTATATGGTATACTGCAATATGCTTGATGGGAAATGTTTAAGCTAGTGGTGTATCCAGAGGGGAGGGAACTGTTTACAAACTAATAACCACCATTTCACCGTCAAGCTTCTCTTCAAACTAATAACCACCATTTGACTTTCAAGCTTCTCTCCAAACTGGTAGCCTCTTTCTAGAAGCATCAGTAGCCTCTCTCTAGAAGCATCAGTAGCCCCCCTCTAGAAGCATCAGTAGCCTCTCTCTAATAGGATCAGCAGCCTCTCTCTAATAGGATCAGTAGCCTCTCTCTAATAGGATCAGTAGCCTCTCTCTAGAAGGATCAGTAGCCTCTCTCTAGAAGGATCAGTAGCCTCTCTCTAGAAGGATCAGTAGCCTCTCTCTAGAAGGATCAGTAGCCTCTCTCTAGAAGGATCAGTAGCCTCTCTCTAGAAGGATCAGTAGCCTCTCTCTAGAAGCATCACGGTCAGTTGGTTGACAGGAGACAACAGCTCCATCTGATATTGGGGAAGTAGTGACCGAACTTACAGACTTTTGCAGTGTGTGTGTGTGTGTGTGTGTGTGTGTGTGTGTGTGTGTGTGTGTGTGTGTGTGTGTGTGTGTCTGTGTGTGTGCACGTGTGTCTGTGTGTGTGCACGTGTGTCTGTGTGTGTGCACGTGTGTCTGTGTGTGTGAGGGGGTGGGTGGTACTTGATTCCCCCACCAATAGGTCTGATACCGCATGATGAAACTAAATGTAACGTCATGACACATCGAGCAGGGAGCAGTGAAAACACACAACAATCTCCGACCAGAAAAGGCAGAGCTCTACCGCAGAAGACAAGGGAGAGCTCGAGCGCAGAAGACAAGGGGGAGCTCCACCGCAGAAGACAAGGGGGAGCTCCACCACAGAAGACAAAGGAGAGCTCCACCACAGAAGACAAGGGAGAGCTCCACCACAGAAGACAAGGGAGAGCTCCACCACAGAAGACAAGGGAGAGCTCCACCACAGAAGACAAGGGAGAGCTCCACCACAGAAGACAAGGGAGAGCTCCACCACAGAAGACAAGGGAGAGCTCCACCACAGAAGACAAGGGGGAGCTCCACCACAGAAGACAAGGGGGAGCTCCACCACAGAAGACAAGGGGGAGCTCCACCACAGAAGACAAGGGGGAGCTCCACCACAGAAGACAAGGGAGAGCTCAACCACAGAAGACAAGAGAAAGCTCCACCACAGAAGACAAGGGAAAGCTCCACCACAAGGGAAAGCTCCACCACAGAAGACAAGTGGGAGCTCCACCACAGAAGACAAGGGAGAGCTCCACCACAGAAGACAAGGGAAAGCTCCACCACAAGGGAAAGCTCCACCACAGAAGACAAGTGGGAGCTCCACCACAGAAGACAAGTGGGAGCTCCACCACAGAAGACAAGTGGGAGCTTCACCACAAAAGACAAGGGAGAGCTCCACCACAGAAGCAAAGGGAGAGCTCCACCACAGAAGCAAAGGGAGAGCTCCACCACAGAAGCAGTCTTCTTCACTGGGAAAGAATGGAGCGAAGAAAAGTGACAACATAATTCTCTCCCTCGCAATTCGAATCGCTAAATTATGGATAAAAGTCGTGATGGCTGTTGTTATTATTCAAATCGATTCCTGCTGCTGTTGTCCTACATTACCATTTGAGACGTGTTGCCGCAACAACAGAGAGGCTCCATGGCCCCAGTTTTGAGCGATTGTTTTCTTTTCATTGCAGTTTTTACCCTTGTCTGTCTTTTTACTTGCTTTTTGTGTGAAGTGGCATTGGTTTGTCAAGTGATTTCTCATGAGCTAAGGCTCCTAATTCAGACTGGGTAGAAGGGGAAGGAGGGTGCAGGGAGTCACATCACAGCCCAATTCAGTCTGCCAGTTCACCTCACTGAATCTCAGCATCTGTCCCAAATGGTACCCTATTCCCTATTTAATGCACTACCAGGGCCCATATATGGCTCTGGTCACAAGTAGTGCACTATATAGGGAACAGGCTGCCATTTGGGTCAAAGCCAAAATCACTTCTCCTCCAGTAGTGTGGAGAAACAGTGCCCAGACTCAAAGTGGTGATGACAGATAGGATCATAGCCTCTGATACCTATTGGTGGTGGTGACAGATAGGATCATAGCCTCTGATACCGATTGGTGGTGATGACAGATAGGATCATAACCTCTGATACCGATTGGTGGTGACAGACAGGATCATAACCCTAGATACCTATTGGTGATGACAGATAGGATCATAACCACAGATAGCAATTGGTGAAGATGACAGATAGGACGTACCACTATACTTGTATGTACAAGGGTACATAGAGGGTACAAGGGTAATAATCTCTATTCCAATGGTTGTCTAAGCTGACGTAGACATATAGCCCAGTCAGGCTTAATCAAAATGTATCGCTAATGTCTTATTTAAGCCTTATAATATATGTATTATAATAAATCAGCAATCTAAAGGGAGAACGTTTTTTTTTAATCTATTGTAGCTCAGTCAAGTGCCACAATGTTCTCTCACTATCTGGCGTGTCTGTTAAAACTTACAGAGGTCTTCTCTATGGCCTTCATGTGAGTGGGATTTTGTCACCTTCTCTTTCTATCAATCCCCCCATTCCCCCTTTCTTTGTGCAGACATCGTTACATAACCAGAATACGAGGGTTTTACTAAATGATTGCACGTCTCCGTCCTGCTGTGTATATATATTTACCGCTGCCACCTGAGACACACGTGCGCGTACATTCACAACCTCAAGCACATGCATGAAACTCAAACCCACACTAATTCAAAGGGACATCGCACATCACACAACCCCCCCCTCCCCCAACACCACACACGTGTAACCTGAACGCATGTATGTCTGCATCGCTCTCCTTCTCCCTCCCTCCCTCCCACACACACACACACACACACACACACACACGTCACTAATGTGAAGCAGAGATGAAGAGCAATACTGCCCCCTGCTGTTTTAACACAGAACAGAGCCCTAGGATCAGTCTTAGATCCTAATGAATCACATTATAAAATGGAAAGGACCTGATTCTTGATCCGACATTAAATAATCACGTGAAAAGCACAAGTTTCATATGTATATATTTTTCACGCATTTCTCCATTATGATTATTTTTCACCACTTCCACTATGTTTTTGCAAACATTTACAATGAATTTGCTCTCGCATTTAAAAATTATTTCCTTGCAATATTTTATTTTGCTATCAATACTTTAGGGTTTATGTCTTGCTTTCAAGATCATTATTTTTATTTGCAATACTAAAAATATTGTTCTCACTTTCAGAAGTTTTGCTTGATATTAATGCACAAAAGGAACTCACTGTAACGCCCTGGCCATAGAGAGGGGTTTTTTGTTCTTTATTTTGGTTAGGCCAGGGTGTTACATTGGGTGGGCGTTCTATGTTCTGTTTCTATGTTTTTGTATTTCTTTGTTTTGGGCCGTGTGTGGCTCCCAATCAGGCACAGCTGAAGTTCGTTGTTGTTGATTGGGAGTCACACATAAGTGCATGTTTTTCCGTTGGGGTTTTGTGGGTAATTGTTTCTGTCATTGTGTTTCACCTGACAGGACTGTTTGGCTGTCAGTTTCTTATTTTGTAGTTGTATAGTGTTCTGTTTAATAATTAAATATGATGAACACTAACTCCGCTGCGTTTTGGTCCACTCTCTCTAACGGCAGTCGTTACAGAATTACCCACCAAACAAGGACCAAGCAGTGGAGGAAGGAGCAGCACCAGGAAAGCAGCATGATGGACTCATGGACGTGGGAACAAATACTGGACGGAGAGGGACCATGGACTCAGGCTGGGGAGTATCGCCTCTCGCAGTGGGAGATCGAAGCGGCGAGAGCGGAGAGGCGATGGTATGAGGAGAGAGAGCGCAACAGGAACGAGAGGCAGCCCCAATAATGTTTTTTTGGGGGGGGCACACGGGACAGTCGGCGGTGCCGAGGTCGGAACCAGAGCCAGTTGGGTTGACGTTGGAGGTGAGCAAAGGGTGCGAAGCAGAGACAGTGAAGGAGTTGATGGGGAAATTGGAGGAGAGAGAGATGAGAGACCTGCTGGTTTAGTGCATAAGGCACGGCATTCGCCCTACGGAGCGTGTCAGTGAATTGATGTCACCTGAGTCAGTTCTCCATACTCGTCCTGAGGTGCGTGCTGGCCGTCTGTTGAAGACTGTGCCTGCGCCCAGAAACAGGCCTCCTGCATGTCTTCCCAGCCCTGCACGTCCTGTGCCTACGCCCAGAACCAGGCCTCCTGCATGTCTTCCTATCCTGGTCAAGCCCGTGCCTCCTCCTCGGACCAGTCCTCCAGTGGGTTTCCCCATCTTGGTTAAGCCTGTGCCTCCTCCTTGGACAAGGCCTCCAATGGGTCTCCCCATCCTGGTCAGTCCTGTGTCTCCTCCTAGGACCAGGCCACCAGTGGGTCTCCCCATCCTGGTCCGTCCTGTGCCACCTCCCAGGACTAGGCCTCCAGTGGGTCTCGCCAGTTCGGAGCCGCCAGCAGTCCGGAGCCGCCAGAGCCGCCCGCCAGTCAGGAGCCGCCCGCCAGTCAGGAGCCGCCCACCAGTCAGGAGCCGCCCGCCTGTCCGGATCTGCCAGAGTGGCCCGCCTGTCCGGATCTGCCAGAGTGGCCCGCCTGTCCGGATCTGCCAGAGTGGCCCACCTGTCCGGATCTGCCAGAGTGGCCCGCCTGTCCGGATCTGCCAGAGTGGCCCGCCTGTCCGGATCTGCCAGAGTGGCCCGCCTGTCCGGATCTGCCAGAGTGGCCCACCAGCCGAGCGCAGCAAGGGACACCCGCCAGCCGGGCACAGCCAAGGTCGTCCACCAGCCGGGCGCAGCCATCGCCGCCCGCCAGCCGGGCGCAGCCAGGGTCGTCCGCCAGCCGGGCGCAGCCAGGGTCGTCCGCCAGTCGGGCGCAGCAAGGGTCGCCCGCCAGCCGGGCGCAGCCATCGTCGTCCGCCAGCCGGGCGCAACAAGGGTCGCCCACCAGCCGGGCGAAGTCAGGGTCGCCCACCAGACCTTCGGCGCGGCCAGGTGCGCCACCTAAGAGGGCGACGCCAAGGGTGGGCAGAGGCCACGTCCAGCACCTGAGCCGCCGCTGTAAGAAGGCCCACCCAGACCCTCCCCTTCAGTGTCAGGTGCGGACTCCGGCCGCAAAACTTGGGGGGGGGGGGGTACTGTAACACCCTGGCCATAGAGAGGGTTTTTTTGTTCTTTATTTTGGTTAGGCCAGGGTGTTACATTGGGTGGGTGTTCTGTTTCTATGTTTTTGTATTTCTTTGTTTTGGGCCGTGTGTGGCTCCCAATCAGGCACAGCTGAAGTTCGTTGTTGTTGATTGGGAGTCACACATAAGTGCATGTTTTTCCGTTGGGGTTTTGTGGGTAATTGTTTCTGTCATTGTGTTTCACCTGACAGGACTGTTTGGCTGTCAGTTTCTTATTTTGTAGTTGTATAGTGTTCCGTTTAATAATTAAATATTATGAACACTAACTCCGCTGCGTTTTGGTCCACTCTCTCTAACGGCAGTCATTACACTCACTCACTAGAGGATTGCACCATATAATACTATTATTATATTATTAAATGTGTTTAAAGCAGCAATCCTTATTTGAAACATTAAAAAAAGTTCTCCCCACCCCAGTTGTGAGAAAGTACAGAGATCCTTGATGAAAACCTGCTCCAGAGCGCTCAGGACCTCAGACTAATGGCGCCGGAGGAGATGTCTCCTAACCAATTGTGCTATTGTGTGTTTTTTTTCACGTTATTTGTAACTTATTTTGTACATAATGTTTCTGCCACCGTCTCTTATGACCGAAAAGAGCTTCTGGATATCAGGACAGCAATTACTCACCTGTAATAT
This sequence comes from Salmo trutta, assembly GCF_901001165.1. Lineage (NCBI taxonomy): Eukaryota > Metazoa > Chordata > Actinopteri > Salmoniformes > Salmonidae > Salmo > Salmo trutta. The sequence goes on along the minus strand of NC_042972.1, from coordinate 11,240,708 downwards.
CTTATGTTTCACAGAATCGTAGCTGAATGACGACATGGATAATATACAGCTGGGTGGGTTTTCGGTACATCGGCAAGATAGAACAGCTGCCTCCGGTAAGACAAGGGGTGGAGGTCTGTGTCTATTTTCAAATAACAGTTGGTTCACAAAATCTAATATTAAGGAAGTCTCAAGGTTTTGCTCGCCTGAGGTAGAGTTTCTCATGATAAGCTGTAGACAACACTATTTACCAGGAGAGTTTATTTATATTTTTTGTAGCTGTCCATTTACCACCACAAACCAATGCTGGCAAGACCGCACTCAACAAGCTGCATGAAGCCATAAGCAAACAAAAAAATGCTCATCCAGAGGCGGCGCTCCTAGTGGCCGGGGACTTTAATGCATTTTACCTCATTTCTACCAGCATGTCACATGTACAACCAGAGGAAAAAAATCTTTAGACCACCTTTACTCCACACACAGCTCTCCCTCGCCCTCCATTTGGCAAATCTGACCATAATTCTATCCTCCTGATTCCTGCATACAAGCAAAAACTAAAGCAGGAAGTACCAGTGATACGCTCAATCCGGAAGTGGTCAGATGATGCAAATGCTAAGCTATAGGACTGTTTTCCTAGCACAGACCGGAATATGCTCCGGGATTTTTCCGATGGCATTGAGGAGTACACCACATCAGTCAATGGCTTCATCAATAAGTGCATCAATGATGTTGTCTCCAAAGTGATTGTACGTACATACCCGAAGCCATGGATTACAGGCAACATCCACACTGAGCTAAATGGTAGAGCTGCCGCTTATAACAAATCCCGCTATGCCCTCTGACGAACCATCAAACAGGCAAAGCATCACAGGACTAAGATTGAATCGTACTACACCGGCTCTGATGCTCATCTGATGTGGCAGGGCTTGCAAATTATTATGGACTAAAAAGGGAAGCACAGCTGCGAGCTGCCCAGTACCAGATAAGCTAAATTACTTCTATACTCGCTTCGAGGCAAGCAACACTGAAGCATGCATGAGAGCACCAGCTGTTCTGGATGACTGTGTGATCACTCTCTCCATAGATGATGTAAGTAAGACCTTTAAACAGGTCAACATTCACAAGGCCAGACAGATTACCAGGATCTCAGAGAATGCGCTGACCAACTAGCAAGTATCTTCAATGATATTTTCAACCTGTCCCTGACCGAGTCTGTAATACCAACATGTTTCAAGCAGATCACCATAGTCCCTGTGACCAAGACCACCGCTTTGCAAGGCTGGTCATGGCTCACCATTATCCCAGAAACCCTAGACCCACTCCAATTTGCATACCACCCCAACAGATCCACAGATGATGCAATCTCTATTGCACTCCACACTGCCCTTTCCCACCTGGACAAAAGGAGCACCTACGTGACAATGCTATTCATTGACTACAGCTCAGCGTTCCACACCAAGCTCAAAGCTCAAATCAAATAAAATGTTATTGGTCAAATACATGTGTTTAGCAGATGTTATTGCGGGTGTAGCGAAATGCTTGTGTTTCCAACAGTGCAATATTACATTACAAGTAATCAAACAAGTTTACAACAATACACACAAATCTAAGAAATGGAATTAAGAATATATAAATATATGGACGAACAATGTCAGAGCGGCATAGACTAAGATACAGTAGAATAGAATATAGTATATGCATATGAGATGAGTAATAAAAAATGTAAACATTATTCAAGTGACTATTGTTCCATTTATTAAAGTGGCCAGTGATTTCAAGTCTATGTATATAGGCAGCAGCCTCTAATTTGCTAGTTATGGCTATTTAACAGTCTGATGGCCTTAAGATAGGTGTTTTTCAGTCTCTCGTTCCCAGCTTTGATGCACCTGTACTGACCTTGCCTTCTGGATGATAGCGGTGTGAACAGGCAGTGGCTCGGGTGGTTGTTGTCCTTGATGATCTTTTTGGCCTTCCTGTGACATCGGGTGCTGTAGGTGTCCTGGAAGGCAAGTAGTTTCCCTCGGTGATGCGTTAGGCAGACCGCACCACCCTCTGGAGAGCCCTGCGGTTGCAGGCGGTGCAGTTGCCGTACCAGACGGTGATACAGCCCAAAAGGATGCTCTCAATTGTGCATCTGTAAAGTTTTGTGAGGGTTTTATGTGTCAAGCCAAATTTCTCAGCCTCCTGAGGTTAAAGAGGCGCTATTGCGCCTTCTTCACTACACGGTCAGTGTGGGTGGACCATTTCAGTTTGTCAGTGATGTGTACGCTGAGGAACTTGAAGCTTTTCACCTTCTCCACTGCGATCCCATCGATGTGAATAGGGGGGTGATCCCTCTGCTGTTTCCTGAAGTCCATGATCATCTCCTTTGTTTTGTTGACATTGAGTGAGAGGTTATTTTCCTGACACCACACTCCCAGAGCCCTCACCTCCTCTCTGTAGGTTCTCGTCATTGATGGTAATCAAGCCTACTGCTGTTGTGTCATCTGCAAACTGGATGATTGAGTTGGAGGCGTGCATGGCCACGCAACAGGGAGTACAGGAGGGGGCTGAGCACACACCCTTGTGGGGCCCCAGTGTTTCCTACCTTCTCCACCTGAGGGCGGCCCGTCAGGAAGTCCAGGACCTAGTTGCACAGGGCGGGGTTCAGACCCAGGGCCTCGAGCTAAATGATGAGCTTGAAGGGTACTATGGTGTTGAATGAACATATAGTCAATGAACAGCATTCTTACATAGGTATTTCTCTTGTCCAAATGGGACAATGAGTGCAGTGCGATGGCGATTGCATCATATGTGGATCTATTGGGGCAGTAAGCAAATTGAAGTGGGTCTAGGGTGTCAGGTAAGGTAGAGGTGATATGATCCTTAACTAGCCTCTCAAAGCACTTCATGATGACAGAAGTGAGTGTTATGGGGCGATAGTCATTTAGTTCAGTTACCTTTGCTTTCTTGGGTACAGGAACAATGGTGGACATCTTGAAGCAAGTGGGGACAGCAGACTGGGATTGGGAGAGATTGAATATATCTGTAAACACACCAGCCAGCTGGTCTGCGCATGCTCTGAGGACATGACTAGGGATGCCGTCTGGGCCAGCAGCCTTGCGAGGGTTAACACGCTTAAATGTCTTACTCACGTCACCTACGGAGAAGGAGAGCCCACAGTCCCTGGTAGCAGGCCTTGTTGGTGGCACTGTGTTGTCCTCAAAGCTGACAAAGAAGGTGTTTAGCTTGTCCGGAAGCAAGATGTCGGTGTCCGCGACGTGGCTGGTTTTCCTTTTGTAGTCCGTAATTGTCTGTAGAACCTGCCACATACGTCTCGTGTCTGAGCCGTTGAATTGCAACTCCACTTTGTCTCTATACTGACGTTTTGCCTGTTTGATTGCCTTACGGAGGGAATAACTACACGGTTTGTATTCTGCCATATTCCCAGTCACCTTACCAGGGTTAAATACGGTGGTTCGCACTTTCAGTTTTACGCGAATGTTGCCATCTATCCACAGTTTCTGGTTAGGGTAGGTTTTAGTCACAGTGGGTACAACATCTCCTATACACTTCCTGATAAACTCAGTCACCGTATAAGTATATTCGTGAATGTTATTCTCGGAGGCTACCCGGAACATATCCCAGTCCGCATGATCAAAACAATCTTGAAGCGTGGATTCTGATTGGTCAGACCAGCATTGAATAGTCCTTAGCACGGGTAGCACGTGGCTCCCTCTGGCTCAGTTGGTAGAGCATGGTGTTTGCAACGCCAGCATGGTGTGTGCAACGCCAGGGTTGTGGGTTCGTTTCCCACGAGGGGCCAGTACAAAATAAAATGTATGAAAATGTATGCATTCACTACTGTAAGTCGCTCTGGATAAGAGCGTCTGCTAAATGACAAAAATGTAAATGTAAAATGGGTACTTTCTGTTTGAGTTTCTGCCTATAGTTCGTGATCAGATTTGCCGAAGGGAGGGTGGGGCAGGGTCTTGTAGGCATTCCAGAAGTTGGAGTAGCAGTGGTCGAGTGTTTTAGCAGCACGAGTGCTGCAGTCAAAAGGTTGATGGATCTTTGGTAGCGATTTCCTCAAATTTGCTTTGTTAAAATCCCTAGCTACAAGAAATGCGGCCTCAGGATATGTGGTTTCCAGTTTGCATAAAGTCCAGTGAAGTTCTTTGAGGGCCGTCGTGGTATCGGCTTGAGGGGGAATGTGACTATAACCGAAGAGAATTTTCTTTGGAGGTAATACGGTCGGCATTTGATTGTGAGGTATTCTAGGTCGGGTGAACAAAAGGACTTGAGATCCTGTATCACAATCACACCATGATTAGTTAATCATGAAACATACACCCCCGCTCTTCTTCTTACTGGAGAGATATTTATTCCTGTCTGCGCGATGAACTGAGAACCCAACTGGCTGTACAGACTCAGACAGTATATCCTGAGAGAGCCATGTTTCTGTGAAACAGAGTCAACTTTATTATCCACAGGCCTTCCGAGTGGTGCAGTGGTCCGTGCTTCAGGTCCTGAGTAGCTGTGCCACTAGAGATTCTGGGTTCGAGTCCAGGCTCTGTCGCAGCCGGCAGCGGCTGGGAGACCCATGAGGCGGCGCACAATTGGCCCAGCGTCATCCGGGTTAGGGGAGGTTTGGCCGGCAGAGATGTCCTTGTCCCATTGCGCAATAGCGACTCCAGTGGTGGGCCGGGCGCAGTACAGTCGTAGCCAAAAGTTTTGAGAATGACACAAATATTAATTTCCACAAAGTTTGCTGCTTCAGTGTCTTTAGAAATTTTGTCAGATGTTACTATGGAATACTGAAGTATAATTACAAGCATTTCATAAGTGTCAAAGGCTTTTATTGACAATAACATGAAGTTGATGCAGAGTCAATATTTGCAATGTTGACCCTTCTTTTTCAAGAACTCTGCAATCCGCCCTGGCATGCTGTCAATTAACTTCTGGGCCACATCCTGACTGATGGCAGCCCATTCTTGCATAATCAATGCTTGGAGTTTGTCAGAATTTGTGGGTTTTTGTTTGTCCACCCGCCTCTTGAGGATTGACCACAAGTTCTCATTGGGATTAAGGTCTGGGGAGTTTCCTGGCCATGGACCCCAAATATCAATGTTTTGTTCCCTGACACACTTTTTTGCCTTTTAAGGCAAGGTGCTCCATCATGCTGGAAAAGGCATTGTTCATCACCAAACTGTTCCTGGATGGTTGGGAGAAGTTGCTCTCAGAGGCTGTGTTGGTACCATTCTTTATTCATGGCTGTGTTCTTAGGCAAAATTGTGAGTGAGCCCACTCCCTTGGCTGAGAAGCAACCCCACACATGAATGGTCTCAGGATGCTTTACTGTTGGCATGACACAGGACTGATGGTAGCGCTCATCTTGTCAACTCCGGACAAGCTTTTTTCCAGATGCCCCAAAATATCAGAAAGGGGATTCATCAGAGAAAATGACTTTACCCTAGTCCTCAGCAGTCCAATCCCTGTATCTTTTGCAGAATATCAGTCTGTCCCTGATGTTTTTCCTGGAGAGAAGTGGCTTCTTTGCTGCACTGCCCTTCTTGACACCAGGCCATCCTCCAAAAGTATTTGCCTCACTGTGTGTGCAGATGCACTCACACCTGCCTGCTGCCATTCCTGAGCAAGCTCTGTACTGGTGGTGCCCCGATCCCGCAGCTGAATCAACTTTAGGAGATGGTCCTGGCGCTTGCTGGACTTTCTTGGGCGCCCTGAAGCCTTCTTCACAACATTTGAACCGCTCTCCTTGAAGTTCTTGATGATCCGATAAATGGTTGATTTATATGCAATCTTACTGGCAGCAATATCCTTGCCTGTGAAGCCCTTTTTGTGCAAAGCAATGATGACGGAACATGTTTCCTTGCTGTTAACCATGGTTGACAGAGGAAGAACAATGGTTCCAAGCACCACCCTCCTTTTGAAGCTTCCGGTCTGTTATTCGAACTCAATCAGTATGACAGAGTGATCTCCAGCCTTGTCCTCGTCAACACACAAGTGTTAACGAGAGAATCACTGACATGATGTCAGCTGGTCTTTTTGTGGCAGGGCTGAAATGCAGTGGAAATGTTTTTTGGGGATTCAGTTCCTTTGCATGGCAAAGAGGGACTTTGCAATTAACTGCAATTCATCTGATCACTCTTCATAACATCCTGGAGTATATGCAAATTGCCATCATAAAAACTGAGGCAGCAGACTTTTTGAAAATGTATATTCGTGTCATTCTCAAAACTTTTGGCCACGACTGTACACGCTGACACGGTTGCCAGGTGTACAGTGTTTCCCCCGACACATTGGTACGGCTGGCTTCCGGGTTAAATGGGCATTGTATCAAGAAGCAGTGCGGCTTGGTTGGGTTGTGTTTGGAGGACGCACGGCTCTCGACCTTCGCCTCTCCCGAGTCCATACGGGAGTTGCAGCGATGAGTCAAGACTTTAACAACCAATTGGATACCACGAAATTGGGAAAGTCGTATTCTTGGTCGTAATGCTGGTAAGTTACCACCGCTCTGATATCCAAAAGTTCTTCCCGGCTGTATCTAATAGCACAAAACATTTTCTGGCCTAATAACATAAGAAATAACACATAAAAAAAACAAAATACTGGAAAGTTGCCTTTCGGGCTAGAAGCTCGGCTGCCCTCTCTGCCGGCACCATTTTACATCACTAAGCTAAGGACCCTGGGACTGAACACCTTCCTCTGCAACTGGATCCTGGACTTCCTGACAGTGATAGGCCTGATCACAAACAACGATGAGTGGTGTGGTGCCAGGATAACAACCTCTCGCTCAACGTGATCAAGACAAAGGAGATGATCGTGGACTACAGGAAAAGGAGGGTCGAGCACGCTCCTATTCTCTTTGATGGGGCAGTAGTGGAGCAGATTGAGTGCTTCAAGTTCCTTGGTGTCCACATCACCAACGAACTATGATGGTCCAAACACATCAAAGACAGTCATGAAGAGGGCACAACAACGCCTATTCTCAGGAGTCTGAAAAGATTTGGCATGTGTCGTCAGATCCTCAAAAAGTTCTACAGCCTCACCATCAAGAGCATCCTGATTGGTTGCGTCACCGCCTGGTATGGCAACTGCTCGGCCTCTGACCGCAAGGCACTACAGATGGTAGTGCGTACAGCCCAGTACATCACTGGGGCCAAGCTTCCTGCCATCCAGGACCTCTATACCAGGCGGTGTCAGAGGAAGGCCTTAAAAATGACCAAAGACTCCAGCCACCCTAGTCATAGACAGATACCGGAGCACCAAGTTAAGGTCCAAAAGGCTTCTTAACAACTTCTAACCCCAAGCCATAACTCCTGAACAGCTAATCAAATGGCTTCCCAAACTATTTGCATTGCCCCCCCCCACCCCCATTTTTATGCTGCTGCTACTCTCTATTTATTATCTAAGTGTAACAGTATAGCTTCCGTCCCTCTCCTCGCCTCGAACCAGGGACCCTCTGCACACATCAACGAAGCATCGTTACCAATCACTCCACAAAAGCCACAGCCCTTGCAGAGCAAGGGGAACAACTACTTTAAGGTCTCAGAGCGAGTGACGTCACCAATTGAAATGCTATTAGCGCGCATCCCGCTAACTAGCTAGCCATTTCACAGATTACATAAGCATAGTCACTTTACCTCTACCTTCATGTACATATTACCTCAATTACACAGACTAACCTGTGCCCTCGCACATTGACTGTATATAGCCTCGCTACTGTTAAAGAGCAACAATAAAATTAAAACCTCTGAAGGATCCAACCCTTTTTCAATTTTAGCCTAAAATGACATACCCAAATCTAACTGCCTGTAGCTCAGGACATGACGCAAGGATATGCATATTCTTGATACCATTTGAAAGGAAACACTTTGAAGTTTTGGAAATGTGAAATTAATGTAGGAGAATATAACACATTAAATCTTGTAAAAGATTTGTTTGTATTTTTTTGTACCATCATCTTTGAAATGCAAGAGAAAGGCCATAATGTATTATTCCAGCCCAGGCCCAATTTTGACTTTGGCCACTAGATGGCAACAGTGTATGTGCAACATTTTAGACTGATCCAATGAACCATTACATACATGTTCAAAATGTTGTATCAAGACTGCCAAAATGTGCCTAATTGGTTTATTCAAACATATAAGTTCATAATTGTAAACAGTAGCATGGTATTATTTCACTGTAATAGCTACTGTAAATTGGACAGTGCAGTTAGCTTAAATTCGTGTAAATCTTTCTGCCCATATCAGATATGTATATGTCCTGGGAATTTTTTGTGTTTCTTATTACCTCATGCTAATCACATTAGCCTACGTTAGCTCAACCGTCCCGTGGGGCGGACACTGTTCCTGTAGAGGTGAATTATTTGTTATTTTTCTATTTTATTCTATTTAAAAAAATCTTTCCTTCAGTTTATTTTAGTAAATACTTTAACACTTATTTTCTTAAAGCTGCATTGTTGGTCTACACCTGTTGTATTCGGCGCATGTGACAAATACAACTTGATTTGACTTGACTGGGGCGAAGGTTCACCTTCCAACAGGACAACGACCCTCAGCACACAACCAAGACAAAGCAGGAGTGGCTTCGGGACAAGTCTGTTAATGTTGAGTGGCCCAGCCAGAGCCCGGATTTTAACCCCATCAAACATCTCCGGAGAGACCTGAAAATAGCGGTGCAGCGATGCTCCCCATCCAACCTGACAGAGCTTGAGAGGATCTGCAGAGAAGAATGGGAGAAACTCCCCAAATACAGGTGTGCTAAGCTTGTAGCATCATACCTAAAAAGACTCAAGGCTGTAATCGCTGCCAAAGGTGCTTCAACAAAGTACTGAGTAAAGGGTCTGAATACCTATATAAATGTGATATTTCTGTATTTAAAAAAAATCATTATAATAATTTGCAAAAATGTCTAAAAACCTGTTTTTGCTTTGTCATTATGGGGTATTTTGTGTAGATTGAGATACATTTTTAAAAACAATTTTAGAATAAGGCTGTAACATAACAAAATGTGAAAAAGGTGGAGGGGTCTGAATACTTTCCGAATGCACTGTGTATCAAATTTGAATCAATCTAATATGACATTGATCTGAATAAGTATATTTTGTCCCCTCAGTATTGTAGCTGTGTCATATCATTGCCAATGTGTTGAGATGAAATCACTGGAAAGCCGCAGATAAACGACATAACAATGGTTAGCCAAGGAAATGTGATTTACAGCCACTCAGTCATTATTAAGGCTTCTGATTAGCATACAATTCCTATTCAGTTTTTATGGAGGCAACGTTCTGACAGATAATAAATGGAGGGGAAAAAATAGAGAATATTGCTCTCCAGAGACAACAGTCCTTTAGGCCTGACTTACTAATGCATTCACGGGTGCCAATCAATGCGACCTAGAGACAGAACATTATTACTGTCGTCACTGAGCGATAGAGGGCTGAGCACGGCCGTTAGAAGGATATCAGCATTTACAACCACAAAGGAAGTGTATTATTCCCAAATAAAAGAGTCTCCCCATTAAGGGAAAGGGGAATACCTAGTCAGTTGTACAACTGAATGCATTCAACTGAAATGTGTCTTCCACATTTAACCCAACCCCTCTGAATCAGAGAGGTGCGGGGGCTGCCATAATCGACATCCGGTCTAATCAATACCAGTCTGTTTCACAATGGGGAGAGACAGTCCAGTTTAATCAGCACCAGTCTGTTCCACAATGGGGAGGGACAGTCCAGTTTAATCAGGACCGATGTTATGCCAAAGCTAAGCACCAGTCTCTTCCACATTGGGGAGACACAGTCCAGTTTAAATCAGCACCAATGTTATGGAAAAGCTCAGCACCAGTCTGTCCCACAATGGGGAGGGACAGTCCAGTCTAATGAGCACCAGTCTGTTCTAGAACGGGAGGGACAGTCCAGTCTAATGAGCACCAGTCTGTTCCAGAACGGGAGGGACAGTCCAGTCTAATGAGCACCAGTCTGTTCCAGAATGGGAGGGACAGTCCAGTCTAATGAGCACCAGTCTGTTCCAGAACGGGAGGGACAGTCCAGTCTAATGAGCACCAGTCTGTTCCAGGACGGGAGGGACAGTCCAGGACGAACAACAACACAGATGACAGGCCACAATGGACAGGCAGGGCAGAATGGGGCTCTGTTTCTAAAGGCTGCACTGTGCAGTGTGAAACACACACACACACACACACACACACACACACACACACACACACACACACGTTCATAAAAAATAGAAAATACAGAGTACATAAAAGACTCAAAGATATACTAGTCATTCAGAGTAACCTTATACAGATGCACAGACACACATTTCTGAGCACCTTACCTATCTGTCACTTTGTGCAGGCTCCGTGTCCCTTGTGATGTACACTGAGGTATCAGGGTGACCTCTGACCCCCATGACACAGTGGTGTTGGTTTTTTCTGGATAAAAAAAAAGGTCTTAGGTGGTTGGAGTGGAAGTGGTTGTGGCAATGGGCTGCAGGGCTGAATTCAGCCTTCACCAAGGTCCGGGGGGGGGGGGGGGGGGGGGGGGACACTGCAAATTGGGTATAATGCCTGGTACCTCAGCCCAAAACAACCCTGAATTGCTCGATTTTGGGATTTTTTCTTCTGAAAACCTGACTGTCTAGATTTTATTTTGGTACATTATCTTCTCTACAAACGTTATGGCCCAAAATAATTGTGTAGTTATTTTGTTTGTTTGTTCTTTTCTACTGTATGGCCCAAGAATTTCCTATGCAGGAAAAACCCTGTGGTCAAGGCATTGTTCGAGACCAAAGAGTTGAGTCTAATGCAATGGAACAGTGGCTTTTATTACTGGGTGGGATCCATAACATGTCACTAACCTGCCACCTCCCACGCTAGTCTGAGGTCTACCAGCTAGTGTGCTAATGGCACGCACACACACACACACACACACACACACACACACACACACACACACACACACATCAGGACAGTGAATACGCTGTTGATTCTGTTATGTTCCAGGGCTAAGGCCCTGGTGTCTGTGTGTGTGACACACCACACACACACACACACACACACACACACACACACACACACACACACCAGGGCCAAGATGAGGGATTAATTATGCATTGAGTTATAAAAAGGGAACTGTCAGAACCCCAAAACAGCTCTGCATCTGCTCATACAGTACAAGTTAACGGATCAACTTTGGTCTCCTCTGTATACGGTGCATTCGGAAAGTATTCAGACTCCTTCACTTTTCCCACATCATTTTTGTTACGTTGCAGCCTTATTCTAAAATTGATTCAATAGTTTTTTTCCCCCTCATCAATCTACACAAAATACCCCATAATGACAAAACAAAAACAGGTTTTTTGAAATTTTTGCTCCTATTCTTCTCTTCAGATCCTCATAAGCTCTGTCAGGTTGGATGGGGAGCGTTGCTGCACAGCTATTTTCAGCTCTCTCCAGAGATGTTCGATCGGGTTCAAATCAGAGATCTGGCTGGGCCACTCAAGGACATTCAGAGATTTGTCCCGAAGCCACTCCTGTGTTGTCTTGGCTGTGTGCTTAGGGTCGTTGACTTGTTGGAAGGTGAACCTTCGCCCCCAGTCTGAGGTCCTGAGCGCTCTGAAACAGGCTTTCATCAAGGATCTCTCTGTACTTTGCTCCGTTCATCTTTCCCTCAATCCTGGTTAGTCTCCCAGTCCCTGCCGCTGAAAATCATCCCCACAGCATGATGCTGCCACTACCATGCTTCACCTTAGGGATGGTGCCAGGTTTCCTCCAGATGTGAGACTTGGCATTCAGGCCAAAGAGTTCAATCTTGGTTTCATCAGACCAGAGAATCTTGTTTCTCATGGTCTGAGAGTCTTTAGGTGCCTTTTGGCAAACTCCAAGCTGGTTGTCATGTGCCTTTAACTGAGGATTGGCTTCCATCTGGTGGTTCCAAACTTCTTCCATTTAAGAACGATGGCGGCCACTGTGTTCTTGGGGGACCTTCAATGCTGCAGAAATGTTTTGGTACCCTTCCCCAGATCTGTGCCTTGACACAATCCTGTCTCGGAGCTCTACGGACAATTCCTTCGACCTCATAGCTTGGTTTTTGCTCTGACATACGCTGTAAACTGTGGGAACTTTTATATAGACAGGTGTGTGCATTTCCAAATCATGTCCAATCAATTTAATTTACCACAGGTGGACTCCAAGTTGAAGAAACATCTCAAGGATGATCAATGGAAACAGGATGCACCTGAGCTCAATTTCGAGTCTCATAGCAAAGGGTCTGAATATTTATGTAAATAAGGTATTTAAAAACAAATAAAATACACACACACACACACACACACACACACACACACACACACACACACACACACACACACACACACACACACACACACACACACACACACACACACACACACTGTATTTGTCATTATGGGGTATTGTGTGTAGATTGCGGAGGAAATGTTTTATTTAATCAATTTTAGAATAAGGCTGTAACGTAACAAAATGTGGAAAAAGTCAAGGGGTCTGAATACTTTCCAAAAGGCACTGGTAATACGAAGATATTAACAAAGATTCAACATCATTTTGGGGAAATTAGACCACACGGGTGAGGATGTTAGAAATCAAACAAGGTCATCATAGAGGTGATTGATTATAGTATATTGCAATAGAATACTGCACTAGGATTTCTCTATGGGTTGTAGAATGGAGCGTAGCAGGACAGTGAATACGCTGTCGATTCTGTTGTGTTCCAGGGCTATGTCAAAAACAACGTCATCAAGATGAACAGCTCCACAAGTTCACAAATGTCCTTGCCGTTCAAGGTAAGGTTGACTGCAAGGCGATACACACCCCTACCCAATCGAATAGAAAGATCCGCAACTCTGCAAGGTCAAGGACAATGGAGCTCCACCTGCGGAGAATCAAATCACATGGTGTGAGCTGTCTTTCTCTCTCACACACACACACTTTGGATCGATAGAAACAGGATCACAGGGAGGGAATATATATATATATATATGCACCACTAAGTCGTAAATCTGAAGGTCTTCACTGTGCCTGGATGTCAGAACAGCACTGAACTAACACTGTGTCAATGACTTTCGCAGAATCACACACCTGGCCATTTGGGATCCACAACTGTATGGTGGAAAAAATGTATTTGTACACTAGCATGCATACACCCACCCACCCACACACACACAGCAACATGAGCTTCGACTCGTACCTACGACCGCAGCACAGTTGTGCTAAAAAGGTTAAAACCCTCTCTCTCTCTCGTGTACAATTGCTTTATACTGAAATTGTTCTGTTCGCTCTGCAATGTTTTACACAGAACTTTAAACCAACGTTTCAGTCAACAGATACAGTCTACCAATTACAACTTGGAATCAAACAATTTAAATGACGCAAAGGCTGAGACCTTTTGAGACACCTCCACTTGACGAATGTTATTTAACAATTTTCTCATCTCAACAAATGTGTACTTTTTTTACATTCAGCATTTACTGTTATTCACATCCATTCATTTAGCTGGTACGACAAGGTGTCTTTGTTCACACAAAAACCATGGTTCTCTTTACCAGAATCCAACCGTGTAAATGATTCATTCATATGCAAGGTAATACTATTGATCTGTGGTTGGACATCCAGTAAGTCTGAGTGGAACAGCCCCTGGAGCTCACTCGGGGGGGGGGGGGGTAATATTCTTACTGAAATGTTCAAAGACATTCAAATAAATCACTAGATAAATGTAATATGAAAGAAAGCTTGTTTCTATACAGCACTTGTTTTTCCTCACTCACTGCAAAGCCATTTGTAATGTACTATGAGAATGAAAAAGGTGCTGTAGCCATGGAAACTGTTATCGTTGATCCAGAGACAAGGCTGTGCAACCGCTGCGTCTCTTGGTGACTAAGGGAGTCCCTCTGTGAAGAGGTTTCTCTTTTCCAGGGGAAAACGAGGAGATGGCAAGATTTGTTCCTACTTGTAATGCAGGCTCTGGCCAAGAAAGTGATTGATACGCGCAACAGTATTTATTTTGCAAAGTGAAAACTGAGAAGTGCTGAGAAGGCATTTTCCATACTAATTTCACAAAGTAGGGATATAAGTATTGGCCCTTGGTGGCACCGGTGACATAGTGGAATAGGTAATGGACGACTTTCATTACTCACATCTCCGGACTTTTAACTGTGGCAACCTGTCAGAAGTAGCTGTCCCATATATAACCGTAGTGTTCCCGCTCCTCCAATATCTTTACGCGGCTGGCAGCTTGGAGCAGGTCAGGTGCCAATGCAAAGGACAAGAGGCTTTAGTCGGTGTAATGACAAAACAAGGGGATGGATTTAATCAAATTTCAAATGAAAAGGGGGATACCTAGTCAGTTGTACAACTGAATGCATTCAACTGAAATGTGTCGTACGCATTTAACCCAACCCCTCTGACGCTGCCAATGTTTTTACACCACAGCTTTAAAATGTGCATTACAAGTTTGAACAAAATATATGACAATCAGAAAATAGGCTAATGTGTTTGATTAATTGAGACTACATGTACATTTCAGTCATTTAGCAGACACTCTTATGCAGAGCGACTAGGGTTAAGTGCCTTGCTCATCAACAGATTTTTCACCAAGCCGGCTCAGGGATTTGAACCAATGACCTTTCGGTTACTGGCCCAATGCGCTTAATCGCTAGACTACCTGCCACCCTTAAGCTTTAAACCTGGACAATTTTCTCTCCACCAACAAGAGGGGTGTGAACAGTTTGTGTCATGTACAATACTTGTGCCCATAGAAATAGACATGGGGTGCCGGGAGATGTTCCCCAATGCTGGAAGGGGGGCCTGAGTGAAAAAGTTTGGGAACCCCTTCTCTGCATGTGTTAGGTAGACTTTCTCCTCACAGATTTATGCTTCCAGTTTTAAGACTAAACCCCTGTATACAATCAGTAGACAAATAAAACAGAGGTCTACTGGCCTACTGCATAAACTGGTTTGGTTGAATCATGCTCCCATTTAGTTGCTTTCAAAATTAAATTGGGTAATTGGATTTTGCACAATAACTGCTGCACCGATTTTAGTCCTTCACCAGTCTTCCTGAAACCTAGATAATTAGCTATCATTAGTATGGTATTAAGACTTTACAATGGCTTGGGAAGTCAACTTGTAACACAATTGTTAGACAGTAAAGCTTATTTCCTGCAATTCTATACATTTTGCAATTTGTCCGTTGGACTGCCAGATGGTGAAACGTGAGTCCAATGGTAGCGAGCTTTATACCAAATCAGCCGACGCTTGGCATTGCGATCTTAGGCTTGTGTGCGGCTGCTCGGGCTATGGAAACCCATTTCAGGAAGCAACTGGGGAACAGCTCTTGTGCTGACATTGCTTCCAGAGGAAGTTTGGAACTCGGTAGTGAGTATTGCAACGAAGGAGAGATTATTTTTACACGCTACATGCTTCAGCACTTGACGGTCCAGTTCTGTGAGCTTCTGTGGCCTGCCACTTCACGGCTTAGCCGTTGCTGCTCCTAGACGTTTCCACTTCACAATAACAGCACTTATAGTTGCCAGGGCAGCTCAAGCAGGGCAGAAATTTGAGAAACTGAATTGTTGGAAAGGTGGCATTCTAGTATGGTGCCATGTTTAAAGTCACTAAGCTCTTCAGTAAGGCCATTCTACTGCCAATGTTTGTCTCTGGAGATTGCATGGCAATTTTATACACCTGTCAGCAACGGGTGTGGCTGAAATAGCCAAATCCACTCATTTGAAGGGGTGTCCACATACTTTTGTATATATAGTACCAGTCATTCAAGGATTTTTCTTTATTTGTACTATTTTCTACATCGTAGAATAATAGTGAAGACATCAAAACAATGAAATAACACATATGGCATCATGTAGTAACCAAAAAAGTGTTAATCAAATAAAAATATATTTGAGATTCTTCAAAGTAGCTACCCTTTGTCTTGATGACAGCTTTGCACACTCTTGGCATTCTCTCAACCAGCTTCATGAGGTATTCACCTGGAATGCATTTCAATTAACGGGTGTGCCTTGTTAAAAGTTAATTAGAGGAATTTATTTCCTTCTTAATGTGTTTGAGCCAATCAGTTGTGTTGTGACAAGGTAGGGGTGGTATACAGAAGATAACCCTATTTGGTAAAAGACAAAGTCCATATTATGGCAAGAACAGCTCAAATAAGGAAAAAGGAACGACAGTCCATCATTACTTTAAGACATGAAGGTCAGTAAATACGGAACATTTCAAGAACTTTCAAAGTTTCTTCAAGTGCAGTCGCAAAAACCATCAAGTGCTATGATGAAACAGTCTCTCATGAGGACTGCCACAGGAAAGGAAGACCCAGAGTTACCACTGCTGCAGAGGATAAGTCCATTCGAGTTAACTGCACCTCAGATTGCAGCCCAAGAGTTCAAGTAACAGACACATCTCAACATCAACTGTTCAGAGGAGACTGCGGGAATAAAATTGCTGCAAAGATACCACCACTAAAGGACACCAATAAGAATAAGAGACTTGCTTGGGCCAAGAAACACGAGCAATGGACATTAGACCGGTGGAACTCTGTCGTTTGGTCTGATAAGTACAAATTTGAGATTTTTGGTTCCAACCGCTGTGTCATTGTGAAACACAGAGTCGGTGAACGGATGATCTACGCATGTGTGGTTCCCACCGTGAAGCATGGAGGAGGAGGTGTGATGGTGTGGGGGGGCTTTGCTGGTGACACTGTGATTTACTTACAATTCAAGGCACACCTAACCAGCATTCTGCAGCGTTACACTATCCCATGGGTTTGCGCTTAGTGGGACTATCATTTGTTTTTCAACAGGACAATGACCCAAAACAGACCTCCAGGCTGTGTAAGGGCTATTTGACCAAGAAGGAGAGTGATGGAGTGCTGCATCAGATGACCTGTCCTCCACAATCACCGACATCAACCCAATTGAGATGGTATGGGATGAGTTGGACCACAGAGTGAAGGATAAACCGCCAACAAGTGCTCAGCATATGTGGGAACTCCTTCAAGACTGTTGGAATAGCATTCCTCATGAAGCTGGTTGAGAGAATGCCAAGAGTGTGCAACGCTGTCATCAAGGCAAAGGGTGGCTACTTTGAAGAGTCTCAAATAAAATATAGTTTGATTTGTTTAACACTTTTTTTGTTACTACATGATTCCATATGTGTCATTTCATAGTTTTGATGTCTTCACTATTATTCTACATGTAGAAAATAGTAAAAATAAAGAAAAAAACCTTTAATGAGTAGGTGTGTCCAAACTTTTGACTGGTACACACACACACACACATATATACACACATATACGTATATATTTGTGTATACTCACATACAAATATTGGGAGATGGGGGCCTGCCCCGTCCCCAGCCAACCCCTCAGGCGCGCCCCAGAGTTTGGGAACCACTGACAGAGTACCAAAAATCATTAAAGACACAAAAACCTTTCTAAAATTCATTGACTTCAGGGAAAAGGTATATGCCACACACACACACACACACACACACTTGATTGAATTCACCCTCGGGAAGTGATAAATGAGCAATGAAAATAGAATTAGCAGAACTGTCATCTGTATGCTAAATGTTTACACTGAACCAGCCCCTATGATAAACAATGTATGACCATTATTGATCTGTTCTGAATGGTTTTACTATGAACTGAACATGATTTATTGCATTTCTTCTCAGTCTATAGAATATTGCCTACATGCGGTAAGAGTGAACTGCTAGAACGATTAATGATCAACGTGGCTAAATGTAATACCATCAACAGATCTTTAGAAACGAAGGTTTTATTCATTTCTAGCTTTAGGGGGAGGGGTTTGTATGGTAATGGTTTGTATTGAATTGCCATACACCTGTCTGGCATCCAGACAGTCTCAGTAAGATGAATGCACACTCATGGAGTCTCAGCCAGTAGTGTATGCTTGTCTTGCTGCAAGGGTTAGCTGCTGTGACTCAACATTCAATGACACCATAGCTCCAAGACAAATGCACAATATTCCAACTAATCATTCATGTGCAACAAACAATGTTCCATAATAATAGCGTGTAAATGATTGATGTGATTGGGTTGGTTATTTGCTAGTTAAAAAGCCACTTCATTATAATTAAAAAATATATATTTAAATATGTTGTCTGTCATGTCCGTCATTTGAATTAACTTAAAAACAAAAAAACATAAAACATCTAGAAAATGGCATTTCGATTGACATTTTGCGCACTGCACCTGTGGCTAGATAGCAATTATTTCTATTAGGCTGTTGTTTGGCAAATGGAAAATTGTTGACCTGCGGTCATTTAAAATTCATGTCACACACATCTGTTCACAGACACTATGGTGGCACCCAGCAACCAGCCAGGCGTTCACATGATGCCCAGCATAGGATACTATACAGTAGAAGCGCACATCTTACCTTGCACGACCACTACCTCCGTATTGAAAGACACCTCTTTGTTTGAAGAGCTCGGAGTGGGTTCATCTCCCTCGAACAGTTGGTTCACCTCGCCCTGGATGTCTGACACGTTACGGCCGCTGTCGCTCTTGGAAAAGGCGGTCACGGTAAACCTCTGGCTCATGGTGTCTCCGGTGGTACCTCACAACCGTGAAACAAGCGGCGAGTCTCCTGCCTTGGCGGCGCCCCGGTGGAGGAATTCACCGAGGATGCAGATGGAGACGCAGATAGAAGCTCCTGACAGCTGTTGAGAAGGCTGTACACCGACCCAAGTGATTGTCCTCGGTATCATTGACTAGATCTCTATCCGCAACAAGTTTCCCTCTGTCTTGTCTTTGGAAACTGCGGCGTTTTGTTCGTTGATATGAGATATTGAATGACGAGAATAAGCTATCACTTCAACCAGTGTCTGGAAACGTTTGTGCGCCTGGGTCCTAAAGCCGGTGTAATATTGGTAAATAGATAGTATAGAAAGCCATACCTTTTACCATGAAAGACAATGTGTGCATTGTGCATTAACCCCATAATTTAAGTAATGCCACTTTTATAGTTATCTCCCTTATTGCCTATAAGTCACTTAATTTCTTATGTAAAGACATGAGAGGTGGTAATGAAGTATCCAATTTCTTGATAGCCTATGCAGCGTTTGAAATAAGAATGTTTCTACACTGAACAAAAATATAAATGTGAAGTATTGGTCAAATATTTCATGAGCAGAAATAAAAGATCCCAGAAATGTTCAATAAGCACCAAAAGCTTATTTCTCTCAAATGTTGTGCTAAAATGTGTTTACTTTCCTGTTAGTGAGCATTTCGCCTTGTCAAGATAAAATCCATCTACCTGACAGGTGTGGCATATCAAGAAGCTGATTAAACAACATGATCATTACACAGGTGCGTCTTGTGTTGGGTACAATAAAATGAGCAGTTTTGTCACACAACACAATGCCACAAGCTTTGTGAGAGCATGCAATTGGCATATTGACTGCAGGAATGTCCACCAGAGCTGTTGCCAGAGAATGTAATGTTCATTTCTCTACCATAAGCCGCCTCCAACATTGTTTTAGAGAATTTGGAAGTACGTCCAATCGGCCTCATAAACGCAGACCATGTGTAACCACGCCAGCCCAGGACATCCACATCCGGCTTCTTCACCTGCAGGATCTTCTGAGACCAGCCACCCGGACAGCTGATGAAACTGTGGGTTTGCACAACCAAAGCAGTTCTGAACAAATTGTCAGAAACAGTCTCAGGGAAGCTCATCTGTGTACTCGTCGTCCTCACCATCAACTTCAGTGGGAAAATGCTCACCTTCGATGGCCGCTGGAGAAGTGTGATCTTCACGGATGAAGCCCGGTTTCAACTATATTGGGTAGATGGCAGACAACTTGTATGGCGTCTTGTGGGCGAGCGGTTTGCTGATAACAACGTTGTGAACAGAGTGCCCCATGGTGGCGGTATCGCAGGCATAAGCTATGGACAACGAATACAATTGCATTTTATCGATGGCAATTTCAACGCACAAAGATAACGTGACGAGATCCTGAGGTCTATTGTCGTGCCATTCATCCACCGCCATCACCTCATGTTTCATCATGATGATGCACGGCCCTATGTCGCTAGGATCTGTACACAATTCCTGGAAGCTAAAAATATCCCATTTCTTCCACGGCCTGCATACTCAGCTGACATGTCACCCATTGGTCACGTTTGGGATGCTCTGGATCAACATGTACAACAGCGTATTCCAGTTCCCGCCAATATCCAGCAACTTCGTACAGACATAGAAGAGGAGTAGGGCAACATTCCACAGGCTACAATCAGCAGCCTGATCAACTCTATAGGAAGGAGATATGTCACACTGCATGAGGCAAATGGTGGTCACACCAGATACTTACTGGTTTTCTGATCCATGCCCCTACCTTTTTTAAAGGCATGTGACCAACAGATGCATATCTGTAATCCCAGTTATGTTGTCACGTGTGCTCCTTCTCCGTCCTCTAGGTCACCAGGCTGCTCGTTATGGCGCACACCTGTCACCATCGTTATGCACGTCATCAGACTCGCCTGGACTCCATCACCTCCTTGATTACCTTCCCTATATATGTCACTCCCTTTGGTTCCTTCCCCAGGCGTTATTGTTTCTGAGTCATGGCTGTGCGTTGTTCGAGTTTCTTGGTTTGTATTATGTTACGTTTATTTATTAAAACACTCACTCCCTGAACTTGCTTCCTGACTCTCAGCGCACTTGTTACACTTGTGAAATCCATAGATTAGGGGCTAATGAATTCATTCAAATTGACTGATTTCCTTATATGATCTGTAACTCAGTAAAATCTCTGAAATTGTGTTTATTTTTGTTCAGTGTATTTTCATAAAATACCAGTGGAGGAAAAAGTACTGACTTGTCATACTTGAGTAAAAGAAAAGATACCTTAATAGAAAATGACTCAAGTAAAAGTCACCCAGTTAAATTCTACTTGAGTAAAAGTCTAAAAGTATTTGGTTTTAAATATACTTAAGTATCAAAAGTAAATGTAATTGCTAAAATACACTTAAGTATCAAAAGTATGAATAATAAAACTTTCCTTATATTAAGCAAACCAGACACCACAATTGTCTTGTTTTTTTTAAATTTACGGATAGCCAGAGGCACACTCCAACACAGACATCATTTACAAACAAAGCATTTGTGTCTAGTGAGTCTGCCAGATAAGAGGCAGTAGGGATGACGAGGGATGTTCTCTTGATAAGTGTGTGAATTGAACCGTTTTCTGTCCTGCTAAGCATTCAAAATGTAACAAGTACTTTTGGGTGTCAGGGAAAATATATGGAGTAAAAAGTACATTATTTTCTTTAGGAATGTGGTGAAGTAAAAGTTGTCAAAAATATAAATAGTAAAGTACAGATACCCCCAAAAACTACTTATGTAGTACTTTAAAGTATTTTTTACTTAAGTAATTTACACCACTGTGAAATAGAAACCCATTTTAGGAAATGAGTGAAGTAAATGAGAAGGCAAGTCACATTTGATGGGTAAGGCCCAGGATCCCTGATATTCACATTTCTGGTAGACTACAATGCACAGCCTATACACAGTGGTGGAAAAAGTACCCAATTGTCATACTTGAGTAAAAGTAAAGATACCTTAGCATAAAATGACTCAAGTAAAAGTGAAAGTCACCCAATAAAATACTACTTGAGTAAAAGTCTAAAAGTATTTCATTTTAAATGTACTTAAGTATCAAAATTAAATGTAATTTCAAAAATATACCTAAGTATCAAAAGTAAAATTAAAAGTATAAATCATTTCAAATTCCTTATATTAGGCAAACCAGATGGCACAATTTTATTGTTTTTTGAATTTATGGATGGTCAGGGGTGCACTCCAACATTCAGACATCATTTACAAATGAAGCATTTGTGTTTAGTGAGTCTGCCAGATCAGAGGCAGAGGATGACCAGGGATGTTCTCTTGATAAGTGCTGAATTGGACCATTTTCATGTCCTGCTAAGCATTCAAAATTTAACGAGTACTTTTGGGTGTCAGGGAAAATGTAAGGAGTAAAAAGTACATTATTTTATTTAGGAATGTACTGAAGTAAAAGTAAAAGTAATCCAAAATATAAATAATAAAGT
The DNA here is from genome assembly GCF_901001165.1 of Salmo trutta. Taxonomy (NCBI): domain Eukaryota; kingdom Metazoa; phylum Chordata; class Actinopteri; order Salmoniformes; family Salmonidae; genus Salmo; species Salmo trutta. The sequence goes on along the minus strand of NC_042972.1, from coordinate 11,218,597 downwards.
AAAGTACAGATACCCCAAAAAACGACTTAAGTAGTACTTTAAAGTGGTTTTACTTAGGTACTTTACACCACTGCCTATACATACCAATATAATAGTAGTAATAATAATATAGTATTATTAATATAAGCATGTATATTAAATCATTGTATTATTATTATTATTGTTAAGGTAGTTTAGTCTGCCTTCGACCTACTCATTACCATAACTATAGAATAATGACTTTACCACAATGGAATCACATGACTGAGTTTGAGGGAAGGCCATGGGTACGGCAACGTTTGTGTTGAAAGGTTGTTGGACTAGCGTGGAGCCTATCTTTTATGCAAGTTATGTTTGTATTCTCAAAATCTTTATTGTAACGTTAATGTAGCCTACTCTGGAATATTTTGTAGCATTTTATTTTAACTTGAATTTGAGTTTGAAGCAGATTGACTGGGTCAATTTTTTGAGTTTGAAGCAGATTGACTGGGTCAATTTGCAGTGTGGACTTTGCACGGACATAAACGAAGTTGTGTAACGTTTCGTTATTGAAAAATGACTTTTTCCAGAGCCTACGCCTTTTGACGTTACGTTATATCCTTTCTGCAGCTGTTGAATATAGCCTATATTTAATCCCTAGTCACAAGGCTGGAATTGGAACAGAAGGCTGGAAGTGCACAGACAACCTGAAAAAGTAAGGGTGTTTTATTGTGAGTGACGTCTGTTTTGAGCAGTGAGTTTAGACAGCTAGGCCTACATCAGACATGTTCATTATGCTGATCATGTACCCTCAAATGGAGACGTTCATGGTCAGCCGTTGCCAAGTATCTCAACTCCATCAGGATTTCATCCACGGAGTTGAGCGCAGACTATAGAGCTTTCAAATGAACCTCGGAATCGTTCGAGTCACTATGCAGTCAGTACTTCACATCCGTGTAGCCATGTTTGTCCTCTGTTGTTGCGTGCCTTTTGTTTCCTGAACCCGATCAGTTTTAATAAAACGTTAATCAGATACAACCACCGACTGTTTCCTTGTTCAGGCACATGCACATTCCTGAGCTGCCATTTTAGAGACAGCAATTAGTAACATTTGGTGGTTGTATTTGACTAACGTAAGGTTTTATAAAAATATATGGATTTCTGCAAACAAAGAAAGGCACACAAGAGCAGAGGACAAACATAGGTACATGGTAAAGGTTTAAGAATTGACATGTTGAAGTATCGGCAGCATAGCAACTCGAAGGAGTCAGATGTTCATTTGAAAAGCTGTATTCTGCACTCAACTCCGTGGATGAAGTCATTGTGAAGTTGAGGTACTTGGCAAGATCAGCCCTGACCTACTAGTGGGTCGATATGACATTGGTAGTACACGTCTGAAATACATGTAGTGGCCTAGTGGATATGACATTGATATTACATATTGTAATAACGAGCCTAACATGCAAAATATATTTGAATGATGGTGACTTTGTAGTCAATTACCCTTTCAGCATTATACATTGTATGTTGTTTAGTAACAGTAAATACATTTAGAAGAAGACACCAGATAAATATATAGGTTACACTGAACACACCAGATACAGTGCCTTGCGAAAGTATTCGGCCCCCTTGAACTTTTCAACCTTTTGCCACATTTCAGGCTTCAAACATAAAGATATAAAACTGTAATTTTTTGTGAAGAATCAACAACAAGTGGGACACAATTATGAAGTGGAACGAAATTTATTGGATATTTCAAACTTTTTTAACAAATAAAAAACTTAACAATTGTCCGTGCAAAATTATTCAGCCCCTTTACTTTCAGTGCAGCAAACTCTCTCCAGAAGTTCAGTGAGGATCTCTGAATGATCCAATGTTGACCTAAATGACTAATGATGATAAATAGAATCCACCTGTGTGTAATCAAGTCTCCGTATAAATGCACCTGCTCTGTGATAGTCTCAGAGGTCCGTTTAAAGCGCAGAGAGCATCATGAAGAACAAGGAACACACCAGGCAGGTCCGAGATACTGTTGTGGAGAAGTTTAAAGCCGGATTTGGATACAAAAAGATTTCCCAAGCTTTAAACATCCCAAGGAGCACTGTGCAAGCGATAATATTGAAATGGAAGGAGTATCAGACCACTGCAAATCTACGAAGACCCGGCCGTCCCTCTAAACTTTCAGCTCATACAAGGAGAAGACTGATCAGAGATGCAGCCAAGAAGCCCATGATCACTCTGGATGAACTGCAGAGATCTACAGCTGAGGTGGGAGACTCTGTCCATAGGACAACAATCAATCGTATACTGCACAAATCTGGCCTTTATGGAAGAGTGGCAAGAAGAAAGTCATTTCTTAAAGATATCCATAAAAAGTGTCGTTTAAAGTTTGCCACTAGCCACCTGGGAGACACACCAAACATGTGGAAGAAGGTGCTCTGGTCAGATGAAACCAAAATCGAACTTTTTGGCAACAATGCAAAACGTTATGTTTGGCGTAAAAGCAACACAGCTCATCACCCTGAACACACCATCCCCACTGTCAAACATGGTGGTGGCAGCATCATGGTTTGGGCCTGCTTTTCTTCAGCAGGGGCAGGGAAGATGGTTAAAATTGATGGGAAGATGGATGGAGCCAAATACAGGACCATTCTGGAAGAAAACCTGATGGAGTCTGCAAAAGACCTGAGACTGGGACGGAGATTTGTCATCCAACAAGACAATGATCCAAAACATAAAGCAACATCTACAATGGAATGGTTCACAAATAAACATATCCAGGTGTTAGAATGGCCAAGTCAAAGTCCAGACCTGAATCCAATCGAGAATCTGTGGAAAGAACTGAAAACTGCTGTTCACTAACGCTCTCCATCCAACCTCACTGAGCTTGAGCTGTTTTGCAAGGAGGAATGGGCAAAAATTTCAGTCTCTCGATGTGCAAAACTGATAGAGACATGCCCCAAGTGACTTACAGCTGTAATCGCAGCAAAAGGTGGCGCTACAAAGTATTAACTTAAGGGGGCTGAATAATTTTGCACGCCCAATTTTTCAGTTTTTTATTTGTTAAAAAAGTTTGAAATATCCAATAAATTTCGTTCCACTTCATTATTTTGTCCCACTTGTTGTTGATTCTTCACAAAAAATTACAGTTTTATATCTTTATGTTTGAAGCCTGAAATGTGGCAAAAGGTCGAAAAGTTCAAGGGGGCCGAATACTTTCGCAAGGCACTGTAGATAGATAGATAGATAGATAGATAGATAGATAGATAGATAGATAGATAGATAGATAGATAGATAGATAGATAGATAGATAGATTACACTGAGAACTGTATTGTTTGGAGAATTTCAATCTACCCACAACTTTTGTTAGTGTTTTTATTTCCATACATTTTCATTGAATTCATTCAATATAGTATAGTACTAAAGTATAGTATGGTATAATACTGTGGAACATTCCACAGTTTGTAACTACACCTTATGGGGATGTCTAATCATATGATATATTTCCTCCCAATAGTGCACTTGGTGGTCCGTCGATACAGGCCCTCCGACAAGGATGCTGTGTTAACCCTGTTCTGTGATGGCATCTTGGAGCACATCAACCCTTCCTTCTTCAACGCCATTAGCAACCCTGTCAATGTGGGCGTCACCCTATTCCTTTCTGTGGCTGGGTACATGCTGGGAGGTGGGTCTACTCTCTGGGCCTTGCTGTTGGCTGGATCCTGGGTAGGTCTGGTCTACTACTGCTGCAGCCAACTGTACGCCAGTTACGTCAGAGAGAGGCTGCGCACGGACATGCAGGACATTCCAGGATGCTACCTGAGCCACCCCGACAACTGCTTCTGGGTGGCTGAGACTGAGGTCATCGGCAGGGCTGAGATTTTAGCTATGGTGGCCGTGGTGGGCAGGAGAGACGGGGAGATGTGCGGTGAACTATTCAGGATGATTGTATCATCGAAGTGTCGTCGGACAGGGCTCGGTTCCAGGATGACCCAGACCGTTATTGACTTTTGTAAAGAGCGAGGATTCTCTAAGGTCGTCCTGGAAACCAGTTCCATCCAGACTTCTGCAGTGGCCCTGTATAAGAAACTGGGCTTCTCGCACATCCTGTCACACACCAAGACGTACTCTCCTGAATGGATGACAATTATATCCCGAGTCACCATTCTAAAGATGGAAAAAGTCATATAGGCCTTCCCATGATATGGTATAGTAAGTGTTAAGATGTGCAACTTTTTGGTTCTGAAGCACAGATTAGATATCTTTGAGACAAGAATTTGATGCAATACCGTAGGCCTATATTAGTAACTAGATCGAATAAGCAAAGTTATAAATATAAAATGGTATAATGTAGCCTATTGAAATATTTTTGAAAAATATGTATTTTCCCCATTCAGTTTCACACTCGTGAGTCGCGACTCCCGCAACACATTCTCATGGAGGGGGGTTGGGAAACTGCTCTCTCATTGCCACCACCAGCTAAAGAGTTTTCTCCCTATTTATCTTCCCTATGACCCATGGCTCTCCAAACCTGTTCCTTTAGGTTTTCACTCCAACCCCAGTTATAACTAACCTGATTAGGGTTTATCAATCAGCTAATTATTAGAATCGGGTGCACTAGATTAGGGTTGGTGTGAAAATCTACAGGACCTAGGTAGTTCTCCAGGAACAGAATTGGAGAGCCCTATATATATATATATACTATGACCTATATATACTATATATGACCTATATGTACTATATATACTATATGATCAATATGTAATATATATACTATATGACCAATATGTACTATATGACCTATATATATAATATGACCTATATATACTATACATATATATACCATATTACCAGTATGTACTATATACAGTGCATTTGGAATGTATTCAGACTTCTTCACTTTTTCCACATTTTGTTATGTTACAGCCTTATTCTAAAATGTTTTTTTTCCTCGTCAATCTACACAAAATACCGCATAATGACAAAGCAAAAACAGGTTTTTAGAAATTGTTGAAATATTATATTTCCATAAGTATTCAGACCATTTACTCAGTACTTTGTTGAAGCACCTTTGGTAGCGATTTCAGCCTCGAGTCTTCTTGGTTATGATGCTACAAGCTTGGCATACCTGTATGTGAGTTTCTCCCATTCTTCTCTGCAGATCCTCTCAAGCGCTGTCAGGTTGGATGGGGAGCGTCGCTGCACAACTATTTTCAGGTCTCTCCAGAGATGTTCGATCGGGTTCAAATCAGAGATCTGGCTGGGCCACTCAAGGACATTCAGAGACTTGTCCCGAAGCCACTCCTGTGTTGTCTTGGCTGTGTGCTTAGGGTCATTGTCCTGTTGGAAGGTGAACCTTTTCTCCAGTCTGAGGTCCTGAGCGCTCTGAAACAGGTTTTCATCAAAGATCTCTCTGTACTTTGCTCCGTTCATCTTTCCCTCGATCATGACTAGTCTCCCAGTCCCTGCCGCTGAAAAACATCCCCACAGCATGATGCTGCCACCACCATGCTTCACCGTAGGGATGGTGCCAGGTTTCCTCCAGATGTGACACTTGGCATTCAGGCCAAAGAGTTCAATCTTGGTTTCATCAGACCAGAGAATCTTGTTTTTCATGGTTTGAGAGTCCTTTAGGTGCCTTTTGGCAAACTCCAAGCAGGCTGTCATGTGCCTTTTACTTAGGAGTGGATTCTGTCTGGCCACTCTACCATAAATGCCTGATTGGTAGAGTGCTGCAGAGTCCTTCTGGAATGTTTTCCCCATCTCGACCGAGGAACTCTGAGTGACCATCGGGTTCTTGGCCACCGCCTTGACCAAGGCCCTTCTCCCCCGATTGCTCAGTTTGGTGAGGCGACCAGCTCTGGGAAGAGTCTTGGTGGTTCCAAACTTCTTCCATTTAATAATGAGTAAGGCCAGTGTTCTAGGGGACCTTCAATGCTGCAGAATTGTTTTGGTAACCTTCCCCAGATCTATGCCTCGACACAATCCTGTCTCAGAGGTCTAGGTTTTTGCTCTGACATGCACTGTCAACTGTGGGACCTTATATAGGCAGGTGTGTGCCTTTCCAAATCATGTCCAATCAATTGAATTTACCACAAGTGGACTCCAATCAAGTTGTAGAAACATCGTCTGAAGGATGATCAATGGAAACAGGATGCACCTGAGCTCTATTTCGAGTCTCATATTAAATGGTCTGAAAACTTTCGTAAATAAGGTATTTCAGTTTTTTAGTTTTAATATATTTGCAAAAATGTCTAAAAACCTGTTTTCACTATGTCATTATGGGGTATTGTGTGTAGATTGATGAGGAACGGAGCAAAGTACAGAGAGATCCTTGATGAAAACCTGTTACAGAATGTTCAGGACCTTAGACTGGGGGCGAAGGTTCACCTTCCAACAGGACAACAACCCTAAGCACACAGCCAAGAGAATCACAGGAGTGGCTTCGGGACAAGTCTCTGAATGTCATTAAATGTCCTCCCCATCCAAAATGATAGAGCTTGAGAGGATCTGCAGAGAAGAATGGGAGAAACTCCCCAAATATAGCTGTGCCAAGCTTGTAGCATCATACCTCAGAAGGCTCAAGGCTGTCATCTCTGCCGAAGGTGCTTCAACAAAGTACTGAGTAAATGTGATATTTCATTTATTGATTTCAAATACATTTTTATACATTTGCCAACATTTATAAAAACCTGTTGATGTGTAGATTGATGAGGGGAATTTTTTTTTTTAATCCATTCTAGAATAAGGCTGAAATGTAACACAATGTGGAAAAAGTCAAGGGGTCTGAATACTTTTCGAATGCACTGTTTACTCTCAGAATAGCCTCAATTTGTTGGGGACATGGACTCTACAAGGTGTCTAAAGCGGTCCACAGGGATGCTGGCCCATGTTGACTCCAACGCTTCCCACAGTTGTGTCAAGTTGGCTATATGTCCTTTGGGTGGTGGACCATTCTTGATAAACACAGGAAACTGTTGAGTTTGAAAAACCCATCAGCGTTGCAGTTCTTGACACAGTTAAACCGGTGTACATACAAACACGCTTACATTTTTTGTCTTGCCCATTCACCCTCTGAATGGCACACATACTGAATGGCACACATACAATCCATGCCTCAATTATCTCAAGGCTTAAAAATCCTCCTTAATTCCTGCAGTCAAATGACCTAGTGACTCATGGGTGGAATGATATGAATATTTTTCATAATTTCATAATTAAACATTTGAAGTGTTTCTATGTCAAACGATTTGGTTAAATTTCAGTCTTCTGTGATGTATAGAAAGTGTAATATTTGGCTGCAAACAGAAAATGTAATACATTTCAACTATGTCTTCATGGTACAGGTGTATTTTTTTAAGTCCATAACCATGTGTGTGAGGTGTATACTTTGGTTTCAAAGTAGATTTGTTTAAGATTACCAAGAAACACTGTGTTCCTGATTTAGCCCATTGCAGTAAAAAATGTACCTGTCTCCTCCCCTTCATCTACACTGTTTGAAGTGGATTTAAAAGGTGAAATCAATATGGGATCGTAACTTTCACCTGGAAGAGCAGATGTTCCTAATGTTTTGTACACTCAGTGTATATTAATATCACGTTAGTCTTCATACCTCTCCCCTGTCAGATCCATTGTTTCTCTTTGGACAGTTTGTGTAGTGGCGCAGCGTTCTAAGACACTGCATCTCAGTGCAAGAGGTGTCACTAGAGTCCCTGGTTCGATTCCAAGCTGTATCACATCCAGCTGTGATTGGGAGTCCCATAGGGTGGAACACAATTGGCCCAGCGTCGTCCGGGGTTTGGCTGGGGTCATTGTAAATAACTCTTTTTCTTAACTGACTTGCCTAGTTAAATAAAGGTTAAATGTAAAACATTTAAATAGTATGTTGTCAATCGTGTGCCTGAAGCCGAGGCCAGCCAGATCACAATCTTGGTTTTAATGTTTTGTCATCATCATCATTCACCAAAGAAGCCTAATTGAATCTTAAATCACAGAAAATGTGTGTTTTCTTGCTGTTGTTGGCAAGACTAGTCGTTAATTGAAACATGAAGTTTGAGGTACCCACCATAAATTTAAGCTTGAATGTATTGTTTGTCTAATAGTGAGACGTCCAGATTTTTGCTCTCTGTTCGGCACTAACAGATTTTGGTGTATTACGAAGACTCACGGAGGGGTACTCAGTTTTCTCTGCTCTATATATAGTAGGCATTCATTGACGCATATGGCAAACAATGGGAACTAATGGCTAGTCGTTATAATCATTTTTAATAACTAATTTATTAACTTTCATAAATTCAACAGTAAGGTACAAGTAACTGACAAAATAAAGGAAACACCAAGTGTCTTATAGGACGTTGGGCAACCACGAGCTGCAAGAACAGCTTCAATGCACCTTGGCATTGATTCTACAAGTGTACACCATTCTTCCACGGCGAATTTGGTGTTTTGTTTATGGTGGTGGAAAATGCTGTCTCATGCCCTGCAGAATCTCCCATAATAGTTCAATTGAGTTGAGATCTGGTGACTGAGACACACACACACTTTAAACCCCCTGTGCTCCTCTGAGACCCCTCTTTCAAAGTCCCTGAGATTTCTTCATATAGCCATGGTAACTAAAATAATGGGCAACTGGGCATTTTATCACATGACCATAAGCATGATGGGATGTTAATTGCTTAATTAACTCAGGAACCACACCTGTGTGGAAGCACCTGCTTTCAATATACTTTTTATCCCTTAATTACTCAAGTGTTGCCTTTATTTTGGCAGTTACCTGTACTATTAAAAGCAAAAACGAATATTCACACAAACTATCAAAATGCAAAAAGCAGACTCAAATGAACTCATAGTTTTACCTAAAAATATACTGAAGGATTCCAGTACATAAATATATAGTCCTTGGTGTTTACGTAATTCCTTCATATCTGAACATTGTTTCAAAAAACAACAATGACTATCGAACTGATATACAGTGAATATATTTAATCTGATTTCAAATGGGACCGTCAGAATCAGCAGTATCAGCACAGAGACCAAGGTATTGTAGACTCTCTGGTTCTCCTCTCCGTGCCTGTCTTCCTCTCATCCTAAATGGGTATGGAACACATTTTAAGAGTCATTCGATTGAAGGTCCATGGGCAAAAAAACAAGACAATGGAAGTGATAAGGCACAGACTGCTGACACTTAATGTTTAATACACATGGATATGCAGTAGGTGGCAGAGTTCTATCTCATTTCACAAGCGTCTCAAGAGTATGAGTGCTGATCAGGAATCAGCCCCCCCTGTCCATAATCTGATTTAATTTTCAAAACATTTAACAGTCAAAACTGATCCAAGGTCAGCACTCCTGTGCAGTATATACTCTGAGACACATTTTGAGTATGGGCCTATGCAGGGTCGTGCTACCACATTTGGGGCACCGACCTCCGATTTATTTTTGTTTGTTGTTGTGGAAATCAGCTAATCAGCATTTCACCACATTTTGCTATGGTGTAGAGAGAAAACTAGTTTTATAATGCTGTTCTACACATTTTGTCATGGTGCAGAGAGAAAACTGTGCAGTTTTATAATGCTACTCTACACATTTTGTCATGAGGCTAAGAGAAAATGTTGCCGTTTTAAAGCTAATTTCCTGCAATTCTACACCTTCCAGGGTTGTGGGCCCCTTGGAGGTCGGGGCCTGAGTGCTCATTCAATAATAGAGGAGATTTGTCTTGATTGTGTCATGCTTGACTACATTATTATGGGGAGATTACAGCAATTAAGCTGGGCAGTGCAGGTTACAGGCACAATAAGACTATGTGAATCAGACCTGGGTCCAAATACTATTTGAAATCATTGCAAATACTTCAGCTGTGCTTGATTGAGTTTGCCTTGATTGAGTTTGCAAACCCCGCCCACCTGGCACTCCAGGCAGATTTAAGCAAATGCTGAAAGTATTTCAAAGACTTCAAATAGCATTTGAACCCAGGTGTGATGTGAAAGTGGTTAACATACACAGCATAGCCAGTCCTCTTGCTTCACAGTGGCTAACACCGCCTCATTCACTCTATGATAGAGCAGTTCTCCCTCTGGTGTCTGAAAGGTGAAGAGTCCCTCTCCAGTGTCACACATCCTGGAGAAAATACAGTTTACCATTCATTCTGTGAATGGCCTATGATAAATTCATTTGGTTCAGACTCCCAAATAGTTACTTACACTTTCAAAAAACTATCATAAATAAGCATTAGCAAATATTTATAAGCATTACAATCCACAAGAATTATAAAGCATATAATCACTTATTCACTAAAGATATTATTTTGTGTAATCCAACAGTGTTTCATAATGTTAAATAACACTTTCCCTTGAGGACCTCTGACTGGTCAAAGGGCTGTATCGGTATCAACCATCTTACTTTCACCTATTAAGTCATTTTAGATCAGCTGTTTCAGAGCAGTGGTCACTGGTAATGGAGTAGAGCAGAGTGAAGTCCATTGGAGGTTTGGGCTTTTTCCAAATGATCTCTCCTTCCTCCCAAGTACGCACTAATCACTTCTCTTCAATGATTAGAAATGAAATGACTGGTATAGTAAATATGTCTATTCCCAGTAGCCCATGTCCAAAGAGTCCCAGGACAGGGTATGAACCCTGCATCAATCCTACCCCTAGCAGTATACTGTACACACCTCTTGGTCTATGAGGTCACTTATGTATTTAGATGTATGATGTACGGCTCTGATTCTTAGTCAACATAGAGTATCCAATAGGAAGACAGCTACAAACTATGTTGACTTGGTTATACAGTATATACATTACATTGGTTAATACAATTCTTATCAAGTGGTTTTCTACCCAGATCCTCACCTCCCAGCTTCAAATGTGAACCAGTTTTGACCCCGACCGTAACGGCGAAGTGACCGCAGTGACCAGGATGTGATTTTGAGACCAGGGTTCTGGGTGTCCCACAGCAAGAGAGTGTCACAAGTGATCTGAAGATTACATTCCCCATTGAAATCCATACACTGTGATGGCTTCATGAATACGTGGAACTGCTCTGGAAAAGAGAACACAATACATTGATAAGCCAGAAACAAGGTGCGATCTGTGATATTTATTTTGGTAGCTTAAACTAATTAAATTGAACAATGTTACTTACATTATGTAATTTATAGTTTCAAAATGTGGTTAAATATTTAGAGCTCCTATGAATGTGAGTGCTTTTTTTTCTTTTGGAGGCCCATCCCTCAGCTTTATATCACGCCAAGTGTAGTCGGTTTGTTGTTTTTCAGATGAAAGATTGGGCCTTTAAAGCATGTTGCTCATATTTTTCGACCCATTTATTCAAAGCATTTGATCGTTATAGTAGCTTGTGTCATTGCTGGAATATTATCCGAACGTGGTCTATACCTCTGTGATCTCGATGTCGGTTCATGTTAAATAGGACCGGCTCCTCCAAGGTCAGGTCAGTCATTTTAGTCTCCAGACATTCCATTTGTAGCACTTTGCACCATTCCTTGGCGTCCAACTCTGTTAGGAGTTGTTGAACGAAATGCTTTTACAATGTGTTATACTTGTAAATCATTTGTATTTGTAGTTAGTTGTGTTGACAAAATAAGTTAGTTCAAGTCAACTCAATCCAGTTTAATTCAATACAACATTAAGTTCATGTTTCCCAAACTCACCTGAATCACATGCAAAAGCCTTTAGTGAGTCGTCATTGAAAGTCAGAACCACAGCGTGTTTCTTTTTATCCCGTGGGGGTCTGGCAACACTTCTTATTTTTCTGAGGTCTGTCACCTGAAAGAATATAGGACACAATAATGGCCCTGTTTGTTGCTCCCAAAAGTGCTCTTTAATAATAAAACGTTCATTATATAATAACAACCCTCCAGCCAACACAGTCTTTATCAGGTTGTTGAAACTATAGAATTACCCATATAACTTTTAATAGGATCTCTGTGGTTGAAATGTAGCTATTTCATCTCTACAAAGCCACAAAGCTATATGTCAATTTAAGCTCACAGGAAGCAAACAGTGAGCAAATCTTCTATATACTACTAAATATATATCTCTTCTCATTTTGTTGTCGAGACCCTGTGGTACATTTGAGTGTAATGACTCTCATTTTCACAAATCAACAAAATAACCACAACTCTCGATGTTATTGATAATCACGGGGGAAAAACTAAACAAACCACCACCCCAGTATTTCAGTTTGATTGTTACTTTGTGGTGACATTGGCAGTTAGCCGCCTGTTCATTTGAGAACCTCTCCAATCTCTTGGGCCCTTTACTGGAGTCTCTTCTTAGAACAAGCCACCACCTCCGATAGATCTGGACAAAAGAGGGAATGATCGAGAAATCAGTTCATCCATGTTGAGTCCATTGACTTAGATTAAATTGGTCTGAGGCTGGTTTGAAAGCAGACACTTACCCATAAATGCTTGCTGCGAAAATACACATATCCCTGTTTAACAATGTCATTAAAATACAAATCCATTGCTTGAACCCACCATCAGACCCTCATGCTTGGGGGAAACTGGCACACAGAAGTCCCTTTACTCTCTCTTTATCATGTGTCTCCTCCCGTCTCTGATTTGACAATACAACACAGGGCAACGCAGGAGTATCGCTATAGCCCAATGCTCATGGGACTATTATGGGACTGATCTCCTTCTGTGATGTAGATATTATTGGTGAGGCGGTGGGGGGGGGGGGGGGGCAGACGAGCGAGAGAGAGAGACAGTGAGTCTGAAGTTTATATTCGGTAGGGAGGGATCTAGTCCAAAGAACCAGGATTCTCACAGGACCTCTAATTAGTAGCCTGTCAACCTTGAGACTTAAATATAAACACAAATAAATATATCCTCGTTCAAAACCTGTCTCTGTCTGTTTTCCTATTTAAGTGTATCGAGTTAGATGCAACTCTTCCAACCGTTGCTACGGTACACTCTAGCCTCCTCAATTTCAACTCTGAACCTAGAAGCCAGTTCCACTGGCTTTTATTATTATTATTGTTTTCCCCTAACCCTACCACCCCTCCCCTAATTGGAATAAACTGATGGACAACAACATTTAGGCTTCTACTTCCAGCTTATACATACTATATTCATATTACGGACACAGTATATTTTACGATAGTTATCTTTTGTTTGTTTTTAGTCCGATCCTTCAGCTACCCTCAACCCCTCCCATCTATCTCTGAAGACCATCTCGTTTTGATTTCTATTTGCCATATACAGCTGTGCTGTGATGTTTCACAAAAATTCTGAACCATTCTATTCTCATAGTTTCTACAGATTGTAATTTAAAGAAAAAAACGTTTTCTAAGAGTATTATATTATCGATCGATTAACTTTCAGATCACCCAGCAATGCTATTTGCAGAGTTAACTCCAGGTAAATCTTGCAATTCTTCAGCCATTCCAGATCCTGCGACCAAAAACAAGCTACATTTGGACAGTACCAAAACAAATGATCTAATGATTCTGTCTCTTCGTAGCAAAATCTGCAGAGCTGGGATGGTTGTATCCCCCATATATACAGTAGCAGTCAAAAGTTTGGACACACCTACTCATTTAAGCATCTTCCCTTATTTTTACTATTTTCTACATTGTAGAAAAATTGTGAAGACATCAAAACTATGAAATAGCACATATGGGATCATGTAGTAACCAAAAAAGTGTTAAACAAATCAAAATATATTTGAGATTTGAGATTCTTCAAAGTAGCCACCCTTTGCCTTGATGACAGCTTTGAACACTCTTGGCATTCTCTCAACCAGCTTCATGAGGAATGCTATTCCAATAGTCTTGAAGGAGTTCCCACATATGCTGAGCACTTGTTGGAGGTTTATCCTTCACTCTGTGGTCCAACTCATCCCATACCATCTCAATTGGGTTGATGTCGGTGATTGTGGAGGCCAGGTCATCTGGTGCAGCACTCCATCACTCTCCTTCTTTGTCAAATAGCCCTTACACAGCCTGGAGGTGTGTTTTGGGTCACTGTCCTGTCTAAAAACAAACGATAGTCCCACTAAGCGCAAACCAGATGGGATGGCGTATCACTGCAGAATGCTGTGGTAGCCATGCTGGTTAAGTCTGCCCTGAATTCTAAATAAATTACAGACAGTGTCACCAGCAAAGCTCCCCCACACCATCACTCCTCCATGCTTCACGGTGGGAACCACATATGAAGAGATTTTACATTTACATTTTAGTCATTTAGCAGACGTGCTTATCCAGAGCAACTTACAGTAGTGAATGCATACATTTCTTTTTTGTTTGTACTGCCCCCCCGTGGGAATCAAACCCACAACCCTGGTGTTGCACACACCATGCTGGCGTTGCAAACACCATGCTCTACCAACTGAGCCACAGGGAAGACCATCCTTTCACCTACTCTCCATCTCACAAAGACAGAGATTGGAACCAAAAATCTCAAATTTGTACTTATCAGACCAAAGGACAGATTTCCACCGGTCTAATGTCCATTGCTTGTGTTTCTTTGCCCAAGCAAGTCTATTTTTCTTATTGGTGTCCTTTAGGAGTTGCTTCTTTGCAGCAATTCAACAATGAAGACCAGATTCACGCAGTCTCCTCTGAACAGCTGAGGTTGAGATGTGTCTGCTACTTGGTAACTCTGGGTCTTCCTTTCGAGAGTCCTCATGAGAGCCAGTTTCATCAAAGTGCTTGATGGTTTTTGCGACTGCACTTGAAGAAACATTCAAAGTTCTAAATGTTTGTCTTTTACCAAATAGGGTTAACTTTTGTATACCACCCCTACCTTGTCACAACACAGTTGATATGCTACAACGCATTAAGAAGGAAATAAATTCCACAAATTAGCTTTTAACAAGTCACACCTGTTAATTAAAATGCATTCCAGGTGACTACCTCAGGAAGCTAGTTGAGAGAATGCCAAGAGTGTGCAAAGCAGTCATCAAAGCAAAGGGTGGCTACTTTGAAGAATCTCAAATATAAAATATATTTTAATTTGTTTAACACTTTTTTGTTTACTACATGATTCCATATGTGTTATTTCATAGTTTTGATGTCTTCACTATTATTGTACAATGTAGAAAATAGTAAAAATAAAGAAAAACCCTTGAATGAGTAGGTGTGTCCAAACTTTTGACTGGTACTATATATAAGAATTTTGTATAATCATTTAAATTGAAAAACAGTGTGTCCACTGCCTTTTTTCATTGTTCTCCTCTAATCAGGGACCGATTTAGACCTGGGCCACCAATTCATTATCAGGTAGAACAGAAAAACAGCAGGTTCCAGACCTCATAGGGTAACAGCCTATTCAGCCCTTTCCCAAGCAGGATTACCCCTAATGCAGACTTCGACTATGATCTAATATGTTATCCTTGTTTTGAGCAGGATTACCCCTAATGCAGACTTCGACTATGATCTAATATGTTATCCTTGTTTTGAACAGGATTACCCCTAATGCAGACTTAGACTATGATCTAATATGTTATCCTTGTTTTGAACAGGATAACCCCTAATGCAGACTTCGACTATGATCTAATATGTTATCCTTGTTTTGAACAGGATTACCCCTAATGCAGACTTAGACTATGATCTAATATGTTATCCTTGTTTTGAACAGGATAACCCCTAATGCAGACTTCGACTATGATCTAATATGTTATCCTTGTTTTGAACAGGATTACCCCTAATGCAGACTTCGACTATGATCTAATATGTTATCCTTGTTTTGAACAGGATTACCCCTAATGCAGACTTAGACTATGATCTAATATGTTATCCTTGTTTTGAACAGGATTACCCCTAATGCAGACTTAGACTATGATCTGATATGTTATCCTTGTTTCGAATAGGATTACCCCTAATGCAGACTTAGACTATGATTTAATATGTTATCCTTGTTTTCAACTCACACAGTCATCCATACAATAGTTATCTTCAGACCACATGTCATTCCAACTCTCCAATGAAATGAGAAAATAAACTGTACACATTCCTTTACACATGCTTGGAATTGAATGAGGACTACCAATGCAGTATTACTTACAGTCATTCTAAAAACAGCCCATTATACTCAGGCGTATGTCTATGGGGCGTGAGGCTCACAAAGTCCTATTTAGTAGGCAGGGTCATCAATTGCTAATGCTAATTCAAGACCTGTGGCCTCTTGCTACCACTACTGCCAAGGTCAGCTAACTGTGAGAAACATTTACACACATACCGATGACATGGGCAGTCGTGTGGTGTGTATAAACAGCATTGATACCATGCACTCAACAACTCTTAAAATACAGACTTTTCAGTCTGACTTTAAACAAACTATAACTTATAAAGGCCTTATGAAGCTTCATAGTCCTTTATAAGGCCTACATAAATGCTTCACAAATCATTTATTAGAACAACGATCATACTTTATACTGTATATGGATATATGACATTAAAACTTGAAACTAAGAACAGATAGTTTACATCTGTTAATCAATTATTTGTATGGCATCTACGTAGGCTTTATAAAGGGCTTATGAAGTTTTTATCTAGCTGAAATGTATGCACAATGATGATGGAAACACATAATAGGCTAAATTAATAAAAAACTATTAGTATGTATTAGCAGTTAGTCATGAAGTCATTGGCTCTGTCCAGCTTGTTTTCTAGCCTGCTTCCCAGTAGGCTTTTTGAGTACGCAAGAATAGGAGAGGAGTCGTTGATGGCCTATGCTCCCAAAGGAGCGATGCGCCTAAGCGAGTAAGTAGGAAAGTAAGAATAGGATGTTTTGTAGTATGTGACATTTCTTAACTTTGAGTCAGGATGCCACACTCATTTCTGCTTTTCATCTGGTATGAATTTTCAATATACCTAATTACCACTTTTTGTAAGGAAAACTATTTCACTTTTGTTGTACGTAATTATAGGTCATATTGCATAGAAATATGGAGACACTGGACAGTTCCTTTACTAGAATGTTCTAAAAATAGTATGTAGTATGGTTAATAGATAGTCAATATTTTAGTAAGCAGTAGGCTCAGGGGCGAAAATCTGATATCAACTTTGGAGGGGACAATTACATTACATTTTCTCAAGAGCAATTCCTGAGGGGGACACCAAAAGTAGTGCTGTAACACATAGCCTACATTGTAATATGGTAAATGTATCTTGAGGAACCAAAGAAATAAGGTGTTTGCCGTACTCCTAATTACCGGTACCCAAAACTACACAACTAATCACAACAGCAATACCATTGCCTTTAACAAATCTTAGTTCAGTCACCAGTTTAAGTTGAGAGTGGGGGTATCCATGGCATTTTCCAATTATGTTCCTATTTTACAAGTAAAAAAAATTGAGAACCTTTCATAATGTTGCCAAACAAAGACTCAACAAACTTACCTGAGACTCCCTGTCTCTGCCAGTCTGTCCCTGCATATCTGTCCCCAACTCTGCTGTCTGTGTGCCATCTGTTGCCTGCTCTGCCTAATGACATCATTGTGAAACATTTCCATTAGAATTTTCTTTCTTTCTTATGAACATTTTATCAACTAGTCTTTGAGATATTAGGCTACTAGGGTTCTTACTATGCGTTTTGGTGTATTGAAAAATACTCTGATGTCCGTCTTTTATTTTTCTGCCATTTTTCTACCTGGCTGGCTGGCTGGCTACACACACACACAGTGTGTAGGTTATTTACAGTAGGAGGTGGGCTTCTATCATATTCAATCATTCTATTTGGGCTTCGATCTAAAAGGTAGCTAGCAAATGTGAAACGGATTAAAATGACAAGAGTTGACAGCTGTATGAGTTCACCATTTACACAACATATGCTGCAACCTTTTGTAATTTTAATAGTTTGTTTCATATTGGCTGGCTTCCAACAATAGCTGAATTTGCAAAGCTAGCGAGCACCAATTAAATATATTTAAGACAATGGTAGAAGAGAGTGTAGTTCTGCTCAGTTTGGATTTCAGTTTATCGCTAACCTTATCACAGGGACTTTGAAGCACTAATTTACATCATCTGCATGCTGATTCCATCTTTGACGACGCCACATAAATGGAATAGGTACTAGCTAGTTTAATAGTTAATATTTGCGCGCTAGCTCTGCATATTCAGCTAGTGTGTGTGCGCGATTGACTGGATTAACCTCACGTCAGTTACGTGCATTGAGTGCCTTTCAGACAGTAGATCCGACCTCTCTGTTACCTAGCAAGCTAAGGAACTGGCAGTGGATCAAACCATTGTGAGGCAAAGGGTGGGGGGGTTGCAATCTTTTGAAACTTAAAAACGCGCTATTAAGTGTCTATAATCAGCACAATTGCTTTCATTGCGTATTATTAATATTATTTAAATTACATAGTTATGTTTCAGTGATATATTGGGGGGGACAAATCATATTTTTCCCAGGATGGGGGGGTCGTGTCCCCCCCGTCCCCCCCGCAATTTCCGCCCCTGAGTAGGCTAGTAGAGAATTCAGTCATGGTCATAGTGAAGGATTATTTATCAGTACTTCCTCTTCCATTAATTATTGTACCTGACTCAAAATTACAATGTATGTTGACTGATAAGGATCCAACTAGTTAATAAAGAGCTATGTTAAGATGATCTTACCACGGTGTTCACACTTTATTCATGTCACCCTGCATCCCACTGCTGACTTGCCATTGAAGCTAAGCAGGGTTGGTCCTGATCAGTCCATGGATGGGAGACCAGATGCTGTTGTTGGAGGGCCAGTAGGAGGCACTCTTTCCTCTGGCGTAAAAATAAACAACAATGCCCCAGGGCAGTGACATTGCCCTGTGTATGGTGCCGTCTTCCAGATGGAATCTTTTATTGTAAGACTAGGGGTGTTAACCCTGGTGTCCTGGGTAAATTCCCCATCTGTCCCACATGGCCACCTAATCATCCCCAGCTTCCAATTGGCTCATTCACCCCCCTCCTCTGTAATTATTCCCCAGGTTGTTGCTGTAAATAGAATGTGTTTTGAGTCAACTCACCTGGAAAAATAAGGGTTAAATTAATTATGCCTCTGATACACCAGTCACAATACCTCTGACTTTTACAGGACCGTATAGTGACCAGCCTAGGATTCAAATAGTATCCTACGTTGTGTTTGCCTGGAGTGTCAAATGTGCTGGGACGGTTCCGCTGTCCACTGTGCCAGGCAAGCTCAATTACTGTAGACTACATCACTTTCAACAGCGTATACTCTTATTATGCATGGCCTTGTACTCACATAGAAACTAACTACATTTGTTCAGCTCCACACGCATTTCAGGTGAATGACACTTGGCAGCGGTCCAAAGCAAAGACCATGTTGAGAAACCGAGGGTAAAGTTACTCTCACCTTTGTTATAACACTTGCCAATGTTTTTGTGTGCTTTACGTCAATGCTTTGAGTTCAAAACTTGTGAAATAGCAGAACATGAGGAAAATATTGAATCTGTGTCAATCAGGTGGTGACAGACAGTCCCCTTTGGGAAAACACATACCGTAAACATGTTGCATGTGTACACAGTGTGATATTTTGAATGGGGATTTTTTCTGGCAATCTGGTCCTCGTAAAAAACTGGGACTTTAGTCAAATATCATGATAGGTGAATACACTTTACTTTAGAGGCCACCAATAAGGTCACAGTGTTGTGCAGTCATGCTTCAAATACAGTATCTCCATTATATGTAGTAAAAAAAAACATACAATACATTTTTCACTTGAGGTGTTATGAATCTACTTAAAAAGGCATGTTAACCCTCATAACATATTTTACATAAATATATTAGTCATTTTGAACCCTAGAAGAAACTATTGGAAAAACTAACAATCACAGCAGAATTTCAACTTAATTCTTATCAAAACATTATTAGACATGTACAAAAATAAAAATTAAGAAAACTAAGCAGACTGTTATTTTAGCAAAATAACAGTTAATTTGCATATTCTGTAAAACGAAAATCTCATTTTCCCCTTAAATAATGTGCAGCTTTTTTTTCAAAGTACAATCCACATTAGTACTAAAAACCAGATTCTATTCTAGTACCATTTCGTTTTTTTATAATATGTTTTGTAAATATAGATTTTGACATATTTCTGTGGTAAAAATGACTGCCATTTAAAGGGGCGGTACACCAACATTTTAAATATACTTATTGAAAGAAAAGTGATTAATTAATTCATCCTGCTAGACAATTACCAAAAATATGGCTTCATTTTTTATTTTTATTTACTTACCCCACAGCCAGCATTATCATTGCTGCTAGTCAAGTAATGGGGGTTGTAAAAGGTCTATTGCAGGATGCTTCAAAAAGCATGGCCAAATCCTGAAAGTCACTTCAAACCAAATGTTATAGCAACCCAAATACTATTATGCATTGCACATATAGAAAATTGTAGGATATTATAAAAATTCTGGTATTTATATAACATTTCCTGTAGAATAAGTATTTTTCGGGGGAAATACACACCAATACAGCACTATGTGTACATTCAGAGGGTAGCTGGGGTCTATTTTACAGATCTACCAACTATTCATATCACTGACAGACTTTAATGAGGTAATTGTGATTATACCTAGGTCATGCCTAGTTATAACCAGTTATAACCATAGGTGAGTACATATGCTGCTTCATTTCATCAGGTGATCTGTGTGTCTGGTCAAAATCAGGTCACCCCCCCCCAGGATAGATTTATATTATGACCATATTGATACAGAGAAACTAAACAATGATCTTGATTTATTAAGAACAAGTTCATTGACAAAGTCATGAAAAATTGGGAGAATTTCATAAATCACCTTTGGGCTATGAACAAAATGACTCCAGTCGATAGGTAGTATGAGGGTTAAAAAAGCATGATTATGCTATATGATGCTATAACTATATTATAATGATAATACTATTAACATTACTACATAATTATTCTTACTATTTCATTATTACTACATGTATACAGCATAATTTTCTTTCTTGTATCACATTTATTGATTTACAGTAGCAATGTCTTCTTGAATTTCCTGTTGTACTCAACATTTCGCACCCATGTATACTGAAATAAAACAAAACTACATTAAAACGTTAAAGTAGACTACAGATTCATAATATTTTCATAATGTCAACAGAAATCATGTAATAGGAAATTACATTATTATGTAATTCAGTCCAAATCTCGTGACATGACTTGAAGTATATGTTTGAACAGTAGATGGCAGAAGTACACTATCTTAAATATCCAGCTGTGCATTTCAAATCACTGTATATTAAATCAGTGTATTTCAAATCAGTGTATTTCAAATCAGTGTATTTCAAATCAAAGGACCATAATAAAGTACTTGCAGCTTTGGGCAATGAATAACAGGTAGACATAACAATGAATAACAGGTAGACATTACAATGAATAACAGGTAGACATTACAATGAATAACAGGTAGACATAACAATGAATAACAGGTAGACATTACAATGAATAACAGGTAGACATAACAATGACTAACAGGTAGACATTACAAAGAATAACAGGACATTACAGTTAATAACAGATAGGCAGTACAATGACTAAGAGGTAGACATTACAGTTAATAACAGGTAGACATTACAATGAATAACAAGACATTACAATGACTAACAGGTAGACATTACAATGAATAACAATACATTACAGTTAATAACAGGTAGACATTACATTTGACTAACAAGACATTACAGTTAATAACAGTTAGACATTATAATGAATGACAATACATTACAATTAATAACAGGTAGACATTACAATGAATAACAAGACATTACAGTTAATAACAGGTAGACATTACAGGTAATAACAGGTAGACATTACAGTTAATAACAGGTAGACATTACAGGTAATAACAGGTAGACATTACAGGTAATAACAGGTATAAATTACAGGTAATAACAGGTGACATTACACATTTTGTATGTGTGGTGATCTTTCTGCATAAGAATTTTGAAGTAAAGTGAAATTAAATATAATTGAATATGATGCAATATAGTCAATATTTTTCCACACTGCAAAGGTATCCTTAAAGGATCCCAATTGGTTTAAAACAGTTTAATATAATACATCTTATTCTTATCAATAAGACTGTAAAACAGAATTTATATAATTGTGTGAGCCTGGTCTAGCGGAATCTGCTGACTTGCGACCACACATTGGCCCTTGTGGCATGGGTTTAAACCAAGGATGTATATAAACCCTGTATTGGCCAAGCTTTGAAGCCACTGGTCGGCCATATTGGCGCCCACCAGTAGGAGCAGTCCTCCATAGGAATGAATGTAATTCCACAGTATTTCAATTAAATGTTTCAAGGACAATATTACATGTATTTAAGTATTTTTTTTTGTAGTGGGGACAGTAACATTAGCAATGTAAAAAAAGTGTTAAAATTAAAAATGTAAAAAAGTATACTCAAGGGAAAATGTTTTCATACAGATTTTTTGTTGTTGTTGAATGTTTAGCTCACATAGTATTATTTAAAAGTATGCATTAAGATGTATGTAATAGAATAAACGTGGCAAAAAAATAATTACATAAAGAAATGCATTTCTATTGCTTCCAAACTATTCTTCAACACAGAGCTCCCTATCAGTCATCTAGAGTACATATCAATTATTGTTTTAAATCAAATCAAATCAAAATCAAATCAAATTTATTTATATAGCCCTTCTTACATCAGCTGATATCTCAAAGTGCTGTACAGAAACCCAGCCTAAAACCCCCAAACAGCAAGCAATGCAGATGTAGAAACACAGTGGCTAGGAAAAACTCCCTAGAAAGGCCAAAACCTAGGAAGAAACCTAGAGAGGAACCAGGCTATGAGAGGTGGCCAGTCCTCTTCTGGCTGTGCCGGGTGGAGATTATAACACAACATGGCCTAGATGTTCAAATGTTCATAAATGACCAGCATGGTCAAATAATAATAATCATAGTAGTTGTCGAGGGTGCAACAAGTCAGTAACACAAGAGTAAGTGTCAGTTGGCTTTTCATAGCTGATCATTGAGAGTATCTCTACCGCTCCTGCTGTCTCTAGAGAGTTGAAAACAGCAGGTCTGGGACAGGTAGCACGTCTGGTGAACAGGTCAGGGTTCCAGCAGGTCTGGAACAATACCTTCACTTTCATATGTGTATTCCTCTAACTCTCTCTCCCCCTTTTTTTAAAAGACGTTATGTCAATAAGGTACATGCAAATGCTATAGTATACTACCTGAAATACACTCAATTCCCAAAGCAGAAATTAACAATATTACCACTTTTCAGCAGATTACGCATTTCTGGTATTAATACCAGATTAGTAAAACCAAACATTTACAGTGAGATAAACGTACGAAATTATAATAAACCGCTACTTGTAATATTAAAAACAACTGTACCACATACCTGAATGGCAGCGGGGGGCAGTGTATGCTGAGATATAATCTCTATTACATGTTTGGTGGTCAGACTACAGCTGCACTACGCTGTGTGAATAGTTGATTTATCTGATGCTGGTGTGACTGAATAGCAGCCCTGAGCTGAGCACAAGAACCAGTAAGATTACCATATGGTGTATTCCATGACATTTTCACCCACAAATATGATGATATACCAAAAGTCAGACATTATTAGGTCCTTAGCTTTTGTCTGTAGCGATGATACAGTTGTATTCATCTTAAATCATACTCTGCAAAGTCATTTCAATTTCAAACATGAACATTTCAGCAACAAAAACAGAAAGTGGATTAAATATATAAAAAATGGTATGAATATATTCTCTCTAAGAACTACAATGTGCCATGTAGGCATACATCACATTGACACTATAATTGCACTTTTACACAATGAAAAATAAACACAAGTAGACTTTTTACATGTATATAATTTACCATAAGAACACAACATATACAAAAGTCATCAGTTCATTAATATATTTGACATAATAGTTGTTTAAGATTAGTGGGCAGTATAGCACAAGTGACATAGTGATCAACAAGTAGACTAACTGTCATATTTAATAGTTTAAATATATTTATGTTAGTTTGAGGTATATTGGACAGGATTACATAAATATATATTTATATCTGATATAGTTGTTATTTACAGAGCAGCAATACGTGGAGTCTCTCGGGACGTTCAGGCCCAGAACTATCACCTCCCTGTTGTGAAGTCCAAATGGTCTGTATTTGATCTGTTCAGGAAAAAATAACATATGGAATCAAATGTAATATTTAAACACGTGCTGATATGTTTCCTAACTGTTTGCGAGTTTAATGTAACTTTTTTGTAGTTTCCCCCATACATTATTTTATATGCTGTATTTATGTGTTATATACATTTCAGATTTGTTATATATACAGTACCAGTCAAAAGTTTGGACACACCTACTCATTCAAGGGTTTTTCTTTATTTACATTGAATAACAGGTAGACATTACAATGACTAACAGGTAGACATAACAATGAATAACAGGTAGACATAACAATGAATAACAAGACATTACAATGAATAACAGGTAGACATTACAATGATTTAAGTGTTAGTCTATGGATGATTTTGAGGTATATCCAAGAGTGAGTTTTATTCTTACCTCATCGTCTGATGAAAGTCACAGGGAGCTCACGGTTGGGAACTAGCAACCCGGAATGGATAGCATCAACTGGTTCACAATCTGTCGCCACAACTTCATAATCTCTGACCACCTTATAGAAAGAGGGGAAGAAAGAGCAATCATTAGATAACGAAGGGCATGTAAAAGGAACATCAGTATCAAATGAGGTAAGAGTCACATGGTGGAATAAAAATATTTTTCAAATTTGAAACTATTGTAGGACAACGTCTTCTTGGAACAACTTATATGCAGTGTATTCGGAAAGTAATCAGACCCATTGACTTTTTCCACTTACTGTTACGTTACAGCCTTATCTCTCAAATGGATTAAACTGTTTATTCCCTCATCAATCTACACACAATACCCCATAATGACAAAGCAAAAACAGGTTTTTAGAAAATTTAGCAAATTTAGCAAAAATATATTTTAAAAACTATCACATTTACATAAGTATTCAGACCCTTTACTCAGTACTTTGTTGAAGCACCTTTGGCAGCGATTACAGCATCGAGTCTTCTTGGGTATCACGCTACAAGCTTGGCACAGCTATATTTGAGGAATTTCTCCCATTCTTCTCTGCAGATCTTCTCAAGCTCTGTCAGGTTGGATGGGGAGCGTCGCTGCACAGCTATTTTCAGGTCTCTCCAGCGATGTTCGATTGGGTTCAAGTCTGTGCTCTGGCTGGGCCACACAAGGACATACAGAGACTTGTCCCGAAGCCACTCCTGCGTTGTCTTGGTTGTGTGCTTAGGGTCGTTGTCCTGTTGGAAGGTGAACCTTCACCCCAGTCTAAGGTCCGTTCATCTTTCTCTTGATCCTGACTAGTCTCCCAGTCCCTGCCGCTGAAAAACATCCCCACAGCATGTAACTGCCACCACCATGCTTCACCGTAGGGATGGTGCCAGGTTTCCTCCAGACGTGACACTTGGCATCAGAAAAGAGAATCTTGTTTCTCATGGTCTGCATCCTTTAGGTGCCTTTTGGCAAACTCCAAGCAGGCTGTCATCTGCCTTTTACTTAGGAGTGGATTCTGTCTGGCCACTCTACCATAAAGGCCTGATTGGTGGAGTGCTGCAGGGAAGGAATTTCCAGAGGAACTCTGGAGCTCTGTCAGAGTGACCATCGGGTTCTTGGTCACCATGCTGACCAAGGCCCTTCTCCACCGATGGCTCAGTTTGGCTTGGCGGCCACCTCTAAGAAGAGTGATTGAAGAATGATGGAGGGCACTGTGGTACCTCTACACAATCCTGTCTTGCAGCTCTACGGACAATTCCTTCGCCCTCAACGCTTGTTTTTTGCTCTGACATGCACTGTCAACTGTGGGACCCTAAATAGACAGGTGTGTGCCTTTCCAAATCTTATCCAATCAATTTAATTGACCACAGGTGGACTCCAAGTTGTAGAAACATCTCAAGAATTGTCAATGGAAGCAGGATGCACCTGAGCTCAATTTCGAGTCTCATAGCAGAGGGTCTGAATAACTATGTAGATAAGGTATTTCTTTTTTTCTTTTTAATACATTTGTGAAAATGTCTAAACACACCTGTTTTTGCTTTGTGATTATGGGGTATTGTGTGTAGATTGATGAGGAAAATGTTTTATTTACTCCATTTTAGAATAAGGCTGTAAAGTAACAAAATGTGGAAAAGGTCAAGGGGTTGGAATACTTTCCGAATGCACTGTATATTTAAACCTGATTCAAGAAGAGAGAGTAATATTCACTTTTTTCAGCACTACCTGCAGTGATATTACAATGTTGGCAACTTGGCGGTCATTTTGGGGACACGGGAGGTTGTTCTTACCCAGCAGAGTGCCAACTGCAGCTGTAGCTCTGCCAGACGCCGCCCGATGCACATCCTCTTCCCAATGCCAAACGGCACATGGGCAAAGGGGTTTATGGGTCTGCTTTCTCTTAACCAACGCTCTGGCTTAAATAGGCTACTGTGCTCAAAGTACTCCTCATTGGCACCGAGAGCATGGCTGTTGATCATCAACACTGTCTGCAAATGAAAAACAAGAATCTTGATTAGACATCAATCAAATGTACATATTAATTGATCTGAGACTGTAGTCAACCGAACATGTGCTCTTAAATGAGGGAATTCGAAGTAATCCACTTACCCCCTTGGGAATGGAGTAATCCCCCAACACAGTGTCTTTGTCTAAGGTCCGACTCGTGAAGGGAACTGATGGCGATAACCTGCAGGAATTTGAAAACAGTGCTTGGGAATATAGCCTTGAAGCAGGGGGATGCATATACATGTAAGCTCTTTAGGATCAGTTAAACATACTTAAACCATTTCAAACGGAAAGTTGAAAGGAAATATAACTAATCCCCTGTCAAACGTTATAAGCATTCTCTGTGTGAGTTTACGCATTAAACTCTCAAAACACTTGTTACGTTTCAAACTCTTCTGACATCATCACGAGATTTGGTGTTATTATCGATGTAGTAGTACTAAGGTATTTAAGAACAACAACGTGACCCTACTGTTGTTGCTATAAGCTGTAGTGAATGGTCATCCAGTCGTTATACCTAGTTATCTCACTATAAACTGGAGTGAATAGTCACCCAGTATTTATACCTAGTTATCTCACTATAAACTGCTTGCCTACAGTTGTTTTTGAATTAACAAGGGCATGGGTGGTTCGACATTATGCAACTACTCCATTGATTTGGAGTTAAGAAAAATGTATGCGTGTACTCCGTCAGTATCTGCAACAGTATGGCTATTTCAGATTAAGATCTGAGGAGTACCGATAGCCTATAGCTAGCCTACTTAATGTGTTTTGCACTTGTGTTTGAGTGACATACAGTACAGTCTGTGACTTTTTGCGTCAGTGGAATGTCTTACTGTACCTCATGGACTCCTTGAGGCAGGCCTTGAGGTAGGGCATTCTCTGGAGGTGCTCAGCGCTGGGAGTCTGATTGGCAGGAAGAACCTCTCTAATTTCCTGGAGCAGCTTCCCCTGAGCGCATGGGTTACGAGAGAGGTTGAAAATAGCCCACAGCAAGCTGTTGGCAGTCTGGAAAGAACATTAACAGAGAGAGAGAGAGAGAGAGAGAGACAGAGAAAGCAAGAGAGAGAAAGAGAGAGCGAGAGAGGCAGAGAGAGAGAGAGAGAGAGAGGGATGGGAGAGATGTCAGACTCATTCAGAGAGATACTATGAACTGCATTCCATAGAGGGGTCCTACAGTTAATGGAGCAGAGGAATGTGAGGGGTTCCTCAGGGCCATTTCGTTCATATCCGGACTGCAGACCAAATCACTGTTGAAAGGTCAGTTGGTTTCTTCTCTCACAGGGAAGGAATACCACTTAAAATGTGGAATGCAAAAAGGTCAAAATAAGGAATGAAGTAAGGAGAAAAGTCAACAAAAATAAAGAATTGGGTATCATGTTTTCCCTTCTTATTGTTCTGAAAATAGAATAGTGAAATAGGCACTGGTGCAAGTGAATGATAAATCTGGCCCTATCCTTGTTTGATGGACCGAGATTCAAAACCGAGTCTCAAGACTGTTAGCCCGCTAAAGTTAATGACTAGGCATAAAGCAAGTCGTCAGGTCTCAAGCCACGTTAGTCATCGCAGTTCACCTAGAAAACTGGAGGCCCTATCACACTTCAATGTTGTGACGCTAAATTATTAGCAAGGATACTCAACATGCATCTCTGTTACATTTGTCAATTGATCCTTACCGTCTCCACTCCTCCAATCTGGAGCTCTGTGATGGTGGCGTACAGCTCCTTCTTGGACAGCTGACTGTGGCGGTAGATGTCACACAGAAAGTCGTCACTGAGCCCCGTTGCCTCTGTGTGGTGCTTTATCTTCTTGTCTATGTAGACTTTGGCTAGAGACAACAGGAAGAGACAAACAGGAACTAATAAACTGATGGATATATACAGTATAAGGTAACAATTACTTCACATATTTTCCATTTTTAAAGCCATTCTAATGGTCAACTTCATTCCCCAAAACATGGATTCCATTTGAGGAAAGCTGCAACCAGTCATAAAACAATGATAATTGTAAACATCTAAAGAGATGAAGTCTATAGTAAACATGCCATAAAATGACCTCACTCACTTCCACTCCCTATCGCTTCTTTCAAAAGCCCTCAAACACCTTTCATCTCCTGAACTTGGCCACAAGCGCAACATACAATTGTTTAAGCATATGTTGCAGAACAGTGATTGAAATATTTTTTTCTGAATATCGATCTTAAGGGGGTTAGCCATCAGTGACAGAGTTGACAAGCCACTGAACGAGTTGACAACAGATACTCAAAACAGACATATTTTTGCCTCTAAAAATACAAGTTCAATACAAACATTTCTAAAATATGGTAAATTATTAATGATGTTTTACGGAGTCGACAACAAAAAAAAAATCTTAATTCAAGTGGTATACAAAATAGCAATTAAGTTCTTCCTCAGTTGCTTTATAACTCTAAAAACTAATTACATTTAACATATTTGAACTAAAATTCATATTCTATCAGGCAGATAGAGTTGGCAGTTTATTGTTGTGACCATGCAATTTCGATATTGTTTGTTTAAATCTATCAAAAGTAGAGAACTTTCCAGACCATGAGTGTCTTGTTACACTACATGTAATGACGACATGAAGAAGGGGTCCTTAAGGTACAGCTGTCCCTGATCATTCCTGATTCATTTAGGATTTTCGACAAATCTGACAGAGTTCACCAAATCTCTGGACAAATTTTTTAGGAATTACAGTTTTGATAGGAATATTCTTTAAAGTCACAGAAGGCTATTGCAAGAAACTACATTAGATAACTTTTCAGTTAATAACCATTATTGCCATTTATTTTGATTTTAAATACTTTTTGGAAGTGTTTGAAATTTGAATCCTTTGCTCCGGACAGGGGCATTTCAAGGCATAGAGCCGACATGGAAATTAATAAAATTGAAAGTATTTCGAAAATTCCCAAACAAATATTTTCACTTATAAAATTCCTGTAAATGCAAATTTTAAGCTCAAATAATGCAACTAAATGTTTTTTTTTACTATAAAAAGAAAGTTTCCCTGCCCAAACAAGGATGGTCCCAACTTTCAAGAATACCTGAGCTAATTTCCTTCCCATTTTGCCATGAGACTGAGAGAAAATGTTGCATTTTTAAAGCTAATTTACTGTAATTAAGAACATTATATCATTCATGGCTATCTGGGGGGCCCAACTTCCAGGGGGGGACCAACCCGGGGGAGGGGGGGAACCCCCGAAGCTCATTGGCCCCCTGCCTCGGGTGTTGTGCTACGCCAGTGAGTATGTGTGTGTGTGTGTGTGTGTGTGAGAGAGGGGGGACAGGCAAGCCACTGCCGAGCAAGCAACACAACAAACGATCAGTAGCAAAGCCCTGAGCCAACATTCCACTCCTCCCCCTCCTCCCCCTCCTCCCCTCCATCCCTCCCACTATTACAAATATTTGGGAGACTTCTCCCTCTTAGGTCATCCGGTTTACTACCACTCTGGCTGTGTCATGTAAGAAGTGGAGAGCCAACTGCATTGATCACAGAGGCACCCGGTTCATATCTCTCTCTCTGCTATCACCTGACTGGAAATGTGCTCAAAACAGTTTGTAGGTCATACGTCATCTGGAGAAAGAGCTGCAAAACACGCACTGTGGTGTAGGGATTGGGGGTTTGCCTAGGGAGGGGTTTAAAGTGAATGTGGCGGGCTTGAGGTTTGGAGAGGGAGGGAGGGTAGCTGGACGTGAGAGCGGGAGTTGAGGGGTTGTAATGGAGGTTGTGAGTTTAAGAAAGGGGGCAAAGAAGATGGGGTTGTTTTAGACGTGGTTGGGAGCCAGATCAGGGGGCATTGAGGTTTGAGCTGGGACATGGAGGGGAGGTTTCAGGGGGGACAGAGGGGACATGGAGGGGAGGTTTCAGGGGGGACAGAGGGGACATGGAGGGGAGGTTTCAGGGGGGACAGAGGGGACATGGAGGGGAGGTTTCAGGGGGGAGAGAGGGGACATGGAGGGGAGGTTTCAGGGGGGACAGAGGGGACATGGAGGGGAGGTTTCAGGGGGGACAGAGGGGACATGGAGGGGAGGTTTCAGGGGGGAGAGAGGGGACATGGAGGGGAGGTTTCAGGGGGGAGAGAGGGGACATGGAGGGGGGGTTTCAGGGGGGAGAGAGGGGACATGGAGGGGGGGTTTCAGGGGGGACAGAGGGGACATGGAGGGGAGGTTTCAGGGGGGAGAGAGGGGACATGGAGGGGAGGTTTCAGGGGGGAGAGAGGGGACATGGAGGGGGGGTTTCAGGGGGGACAGAGGGGACATGGAGGGGAGAACTTTCAGGGGGGACAGAGGGGACATGGAGGGGGGGTTTCAGGGGGGACAGAGGGGACATGGAGGGGAGGTTTCAGGGGGGACAGAGGGGACATGGAGGGGAGGTTTCAGGGGGACAGAGGGGACATGGAGGGGAGGTTTCAGGGGGGACAGAGGGGACATGGAGGGGAGGTTTCAGGGGGGAGAGAGGGGACATGGAGGGGGGGTTTTCAGGGGGGACAGAGGGGACATGGAGGGGAGGTTTCAGGGGGGGAGAGAGGGGACATGGAGGGGAGGTTTCAGGGGGGAGAGAGGGGACATGGAGGGGGGGTTTCAGGGGGGACAGAGGGGACATGGAGGGGAGAACTTTCAGGGGGGACAGAGGGGACATGGAGGGGAGGTTTCAGGGGGGACAGAGGGGACATGGAGGGGAGGTTTCAGGGGGGACAGAGGGGACATGGAGGGGAGGTTTCAGGGGGGAGAGAGGGGACATGGAGGGGAGGTTTCAGGGGGGACAGAGGGGACATGGAGGGGAGGTTTCAGGGGGGACAGAGGGGACATGGAGGGGAGGTTTCAGGGGGGAGAGAGGGGACATGGAGGGGAGGTTTCAGGGGGGAGAGAGGGGACATGGAGGGGGGGTTTCAGGGGGGAGAGAGGGGACATGGAGGGGGGGTTTCAGGGGGGACAGAGGGGACATGGAGGGGAGGTTTCAGGGGGGAGAGAGGGGACATGGAGGGGAGGTTTCAGGGGGAGAGAGGGGACATGGAGGGGGGGTTTCAGGGGGGACAGAGGGGACATGGAGGGGAGAACTTTCAGGGGGGACAGAGGGGACATGGAGGGGAGGTTTCAGGGGGGACAGAGGGGACATGGAGGGGAGGTTTCAGGGGGGAGAGAGGGGACATGGAGGGGGGGTTTCAGGGGGAAGAGAGGGGACATGGAGGGGAGGTTTCAGGGGGGAGAGAGGGGACATGGAGGGGGGGTTTCAGGGGGGACAGAGGGGACATGGAGGGGAGAACTTTCAGGGGGGACAGAGGGGACATGGAGGGGAGGTTTCAGGGGGACAGAGGGGACATGGAGGGGAGGTTTCAGGGGGGACAGAGGGGACATGGAGGGGAAGTTTCAGGGGGGACAGAGGGGACGTGGAGGGGAGGTTTCAGGGGGAAGAGAGGGGACATGGAGGGGAGGTTTCAGGGGGGAGAGAGGGGACATGGAGGGGAGGTTTCAGGGGAGAGAGAGGGGGAAGTGGAGGGGAGGTTTTAGGGGGGAGAGAGGGGACATGGAGGGAGGTTTCAGGGGGGACAGAGGGGACATGGAGGGAGGTTTCAGGGGGGACAGAGGGGACGAGGAGGGGAGGTTTCAGGGGGGACAGAGGGGACATGGAGGGGAGGTTTCAGGGGGGACAGAGGGGACATGGAGGGAGGTTTCAGGGGGGACAGAGGGGACGAGGAGGGGAGGTTTCAGGGGGAAGAGAGGGGACATGGAGGGGAGGTTTCAGGGGGGAGAGAGGGGACATGGAGGGGAGGTTTCAGGGGAGAGAGAGGGGAAGTGGAGGGGAGGTTTTAGGGGGGAGAGAGGGGACATGGAGGGAGGTTTCAGGGGGGACAGAGGGGACATGGAGGGAGGTTTCAGGGGGGACAGAGGGGACGAGGAGGGGAGGTTTCAGGGGGGACAGAGGGGACATGGAGGGGAGGTTTCAGGGGGGACAGAGGGGACATGGAGGGAGGTTTCAGGGGGGACAGAGGGGACATGGAGGGGAAGTTTCAGGGGGGACAGAGGGGACGTGGAGGGGAGGTTTCAGGGGGAAGAGAGGGGACATGGAGGGGAGGTTTCAGGGGGGAGAGAGGGGACATGGAGGGGAGGTTTCAGGGGAGAGAGAGGGGAAGTGGAGGGGAGGTTTTAGGGGGGAGAGAGGGGACATGGAGGGAGGTTTCAGGGGGGACAGAGGGGACATGGAGGGAGGTTTCAGGGGGGACAGAGGGGACGAGGAGGGGAGGTTTCAGGGGGGACAGAGGGGACATGGAGGGGAGGTTTCAGGGGGGACAGAGGGGACATGGAGGGAGGTTTCAGGGGGGACAGAGGGGACGAGGAGGGGAGGTTTCAGCGGGGACAGAGGGGACATGGAGGGGAGGTTTCAGGGGGGACAGAGGGGACATGGAGGGAGGTTTCAGGGGGGACAGAGGGGACATGGAGGGGAGGTTTCAGGGGGGACAGAAGGGACATGGAGGGGAGGTTACTTTAGAGGGATGGGGAGGGGAGTTGCAAGCGAGAGTCAGGGGCACTGAAAAGGTGTTAGAGGTTGTTTGTACCTGTGCTGAATATACGGTCCCATGCCATAGTGTGGGCCTGCCACGTTTTGGTGTTCAGTTTTTTGTGGAGCTTCACTGGCGTGACCATCATCATGCCAAATGTGCTCATCATCTACAAAGATATATATATATATATATAGAGAGAGAGAGAGAGAAAGAGAGAGAAAGAGAGATACTTTAAATGTAACAATCAAATAAAGACACAGTAAGAATGTATTGTTGCAAGTAACCAGTCATTTCCAAGGTCTTCCTACAGTATTCCAATGGTAATGTATAGCACATGGCCATGGTTACTATAACAAAAAACGTTATGACCTTTTTTACGATGTTTTTGTCTCCTGCATGTGGTATTATTGATTTGCTCCAGTAATTTACAGCCAGCCCCGAGCCGAGAGATAGTCTATTGCTACATCAGTAACTGTCGCTGTGGTGATTATAACCCACTCAATTCAAGTGAACTCAATGACCTGCGCTCTTTCTATAGGCTCAGAGAGCGAGCGCGAAATCTAGCTGTGTCACAAAAAGCCGGTGTTAAGGAAGCTACATCTGAAGTGTCAGAGACGACAAATTGCAAGAACAGTTCACTAGAGTCAGATTGTTAAGAGAATTTAATTTAATTTAGTAATTTTTCCTATTAATGACAAAAAGTGAGAATTAGGCACACAAAAAGTGTTTCAAGTGAGTATTAGGCAGGTCTGAAATTATTGACTACTACACATATGTTTTATGATATTTTTGCAAAGACCGTAGTGTGTAGTTCCAGTACTTAGCTACACCGCTACATGGCAAAAAAAGTAGTTAACTATTGAAAACACAAGCAAAATGATAATGTAGTTCAACTACCACCAAGCTACTGCAAAATGGAGTTAAATTCTTAGGTGAACTACATGTAGTTCACTACTTCCCAACACTCCAGAAAGATCACTAAGGTTATCAGGTCGGTGGTCTGCAATACAGTCTACCTTTCACTATGCAGATAGTAATTCCATGTGTAAAATCAATTACCACTTACTGTTTTTATGGACATGATAAAGGTCATTGCTTCCTCGTTGACGTTGTCATGCAGAAGTCCGAATCTTTTGTCATAGAGCACTAAACAAATGGCTGTAAGCATAACGAGGATCAACAATTAAATCATACAAATTTGAAAACATTAATTGGTTAACAACATGAATTGATTTATGAATTTATGAATGAATTTATGAATGAATTAACTCTTTCTGAGTAACAAATCAATTATACTGTGTATTCATTCTAATAAGAGGTTTACTAAATTGTGTTTTTTGATACAATAAAATTATATTTAGAATAATGTAATGTATTTAATACATCTGAATTACATATAAGCAACAATTGATATCTAGCTACAAATATGTTATTTATTTATAGCCTAATCATTCAATAGCCTACGTACTCTCCATCGACCATTTATTCAATTCGAAGTACAAGTCCTCAAATCGTCCATTGTCAGTCACTTGTCCAATTCTACTAACGAAATCCGCCAACACCTACATTTTGGAGACAGGAATTACAGTAAATACCAGACATTATTTGATCAAATTCACATTGAACTGTGCTGTTTTAACGCAGAGAAATTATCTTACAAACCTGATTTATTTTTCCATCAAGTTTCGCGACTTCGGTGGGTTTCATCAATTTCTGCTGAAATGCGCTTCTCACCCTCTGCCAGTCTTTCCCTTCCCTAAAAAACACGGAAAAATATGAGCTATTTTATCTGTATACTTCTGCTAAGCAAATAGCTTGATATCATATTAATATATATAAGCGCTACTTACAGAATAAGAAGTCCATATGCCTCGTCTCTGAAGTCTCGGTATGCTTTCCAGGGTTTAATCTCCAGACGCTGCGGGTAAACGCTCTCCTTTCTGTAGAGCGTTTCCAGCAAGCAAGGTGCGCCAATGTGGACCGATTCAAAGGAGCCGAGTTTCATCCGGAAAATCTTGCCGAATTTCTTATGGTAATCAATCTAAAAGAAAGAATTATCATACACAATATATTTCATTCACCCAAAACAGATGTGAATATTTATTAAACTAAATTAACATGTGTATATTTTCTCTCGAAAATGCCATTTTATTTTCAATGCTTATTATTCCTATAGCCTAATTATAATAATTGTTTTATCATTTACCAATGCATCATGTTGTCTTTGCAGCCCTCCTTTGCGGAGTAGTTCTATCAAACTGCCAAATAAGGGCCAATTGGTGGGTCCAGGTATCGAGTAAATGCTCTGAGTTTGCGAGGGAAGACTTTGTTGACAAGGCGCAACCATCGCAGCATCCTTCGGGTCCAGGGCGCACACTGAAGATGTTGGCTTGAAGTGCTGCAACCAAACCGTGTTCTTTTTTAACAATTCGGCTATCTGTGGTACCTTTTGGATTTGTGCCCTCATTCTCAAGCAGCGATAGGCTAATAGCGGATATGTACTGGGGCACTTGGCGCTCAACACGAATGAATCTATTTGCGTAAGTTGTTGGAAACTTGGAACTTCTCAGGCTTCTCGTTTCTTGGAACTGTCACACCTTCCACAATATATATATATATATACTCTGAGAGTGTTTATTCCGGACAAACCCATAACCAATCAGGGATCAGTCCTGCATGGTGTAGCCGTTGAGCCCACACCATTCATTTATGGATCAATGTTGTGACGATCGCATGACTCCAGATAGACCGAGGAAGTGCCCTTGCCCCCGCTTTATAAATAAACATATCGGCCTAAACTGAAGGTGAACGGAAGGTGAAGCGGTTCGCTTGAACCATAGTGGAGTCCACCCCGGGAGGCTGCGGAGGGGAGAACGGCTCATAATAATGGCCGGAAGGGAGCAAATGGAATGGCATCAAAGACCTGGAGACCACGTGTTTGATGTATTTGATACCATTCCACTCATCCTACTCCAGTCATTAACACGAGCCCGTTCTCCCCAATTAAGCTGCCACCAATCTCCTGCGGACTGTCCACAATTTGGAAAACCAAAGGCAATACTACTACTGTACCACAGTTCTGTCATTTGCACAAATATTTACTTAATACCCTCAGCTCATACTATTTGGCAATGATGTGCAATTCGTACTATTTGGCAAGGATGCACAATCTGTTTTTCCACAAGTGATAAAAAAATACACTATATACACAAAAGTATGTGCACACCCCTTCAAATTAGTGGACTCGGCTATTTTAGCTACACCCGTTGCTGACATGTGTATAAAATTGAGCACACAGCCATGCAATCTCCATAGACAAAAATTGGCAGCAGTGGCGAAAATCTGATATCAACTTTGGAGGGGACAATTACATTACATTTTCT
This sequence comes from Salmo trutta, assembly GCF_901001165.1. Taxonomy (NCBI): domain Eukaryota; kingdom Metazoa; phylum Chordata; class Actinopteri; order Salmoniformes; family Salmonidae; genus Salmo; species Salmo trutta. The sequence continues at coordinate 11,182,152 of NC_042972.1, read as the reverse complement.
CAAGAGCAATTCCTGAGGGGGACACCAAAAGTAGTGCTGTAACACATAGCCTACATTGTAATATGGTAAATGTATATTGAGGAACCAAAGAAATAAGGTGTTTGCCGTACTCCTAACTACCGGTACCCAAAACTACACAACTAATCACAACAGCAATATCATTGCCTTTAACAAATCTTAGTTCAGTCACCAGTTTAAGTTGAGAGTGGGGGTATCCATGGCATTTTCCAATTATGTTCCTATTTTACAAGTCAAAAAAATTGAGAACCTTTCATAATGTTGCCAAACAAAGACTCAACAAACTTACCTGAGACTCCCTGTCTCTGCCAGTCTGTCCCTGTATATCTGTCCCCAACTCTGCTGTCTGTGTGCCATCTGTTGCCTGCTCTGCCTAATGACATCATTGTGAAACATTTCCATTAGAATTTCATTTCTTTCTTATGAACATTTTATCAACTAGTCTTTGAGATATTAGGCTACTAGGGTTCTTACTTTGCGTTTTGGTGTATTGAAAAATACTCTGATGTCCGTCTTTTTAATTTTTCTGCCATTTTTCTACCTGGCTGGCTGGCTGGCTACACACACACACAGTGTGTAGGTTATTTACAGTAGGAGATGGGCTTCTATCATCTTATCTTCTATCATTCTATATGGGCTTCAATCTAAAAGGTAGCTAGCAAATGTGAAATGGATTGCAGTGACAAGAGTTCAACCTTCCCAAGTTCTCTCACGTCACCCCACTCCTCCGCTCTCTCCACTGGCTTCCAGTTGAAGCTCGCATCCGCTACAAGACTATGGTGCTTGCCTACGGAGCTGTGAGGGGAACGGCACCTCCGTACCTTCAGGCTCTGATCAGGCCCTACACCCAAACAAGGGCACTGCGTTCATCCACCTCTGGCCTGCTCGCCTCCCTACCTCTGAGGAAGTACAGTTCCCGCTCAGCCCAGTCAAAACTGTTCGCTGCTCTGGCACCCCAATGGTGGAACAAACTCCCTCACGACGCCAGGACAGCGGAGTCAATCACCACCTTCCGGAGACACTTGAAACCCCACCTCTTTAAGGAATACCTAGGATAGGATAAAGTAATCCTTCTAACCCCCCCTCCCCCTTAAAAGATTTAGATGCACTATTGTAAAGTGGTTGTTCCACTGGATATCATAAGGTGAATGCACCAATTTGTAAGTCGCTCTGGATAAGAGCGTCTGCTAAATGACTTAAATGTAAATGTAATGTAAATGACAGCTGTATGAGTTCACCATTTACACAACATATGCTGCAACCTTTTGTAATTTTAATACTTTGTTTCATATTGGCTGGCTTCCAACAATAGCTGAATTTGTAAAGCTAGCGAGCACCAATTCCGTTTCAGTGGTGTTTGCTATAATCTTTGCTACCCGGGTTAAATAAAGGTGAAATAAAATAAATAAATTAAAGTTTCCTTGCGACAATTTAGCTTTTGCAACGAGACCATTAAATATATTTAAGACAATGGTAGAAGAGAGTGTAGTTCTGTTCAGTTTGGACTTCAGTTTATCGCTAACCTTATCACAGGGACTTTGAAGCACTAACTTACATTGCTGATCTTGGAATAAATTGACGATAGCAAAGATTCCATCTTTGACGACGCCACATAAATGGAATAGGTACTAGCTAGCTTAATAGTTAATATTTGCACGCTAGCTCTGCAAATTCAGCTAGTGTGTGTGTGAACCCTGCCAACATAAAACAAAACATTGCATTGGCACGATTGAATGGATGAACCTCACGTCAGTTACGTGCATTGAGTGCCTTTCAGACAGTAGATATGAACCCTCTGTTACCTTGCCAACTAAGGAACTGGCAGTGGATCAAACCATTGTGAGGCAAAGGGTGGGGGGTCGCAATCTTTTGAAACTTAAAAACACGCTATTAAGTGTCTATAATCAGCACAATTGCCTTCATTGCTTATTATTAATATTATTTAAATTACATAGTTATGTTTACAGTGATATATTGGGGGGGACAAATCATATTTTTCCCAGGATGGGGGGGTCGTGTGCCCCCCGTCCCCCCCGGGATTTCCGCCCCTGATTGGCAGTAGAATCCGTCATAGGATGCCACCTTTCCAACAAGAGCTGCCTCGGTCAACTGTAAGTGCTGTTATTGTGAAGTGGAAACTTCTAGGAGCAACAACGGCTCAGCTGTGAAGTGGTAGGCCACACAAGCTCACAGAATGGGACTGCCGAATTCTGAAAGACGTGCGTAAAAATCGTCCGTCCTCGGTTGCAACACTCACTACCGAGTTCCAAACTGCCTCTGGAAGCAACGTTACTGTTAGTTGGGAGCGTCATGAAATGAGTTTCCATGTGCAATGCCAAGCGTCAGCTGGAGTGGTGTAAAGCTCGCCACCATTGGACTCTGGAGCAGTGGAAACGTGTTCTCTGGAGGGATGAATCACGCTTCCCCATCTGGCAGTCTGACTGAGTTTGGCAGATGCCAGGAGAACGCTATCTGCTCCAATGCATAGTGCCAACTGTAATGTTTGGTGGAGGAGGAATAATGGTCTGGGGCTGTTTTTCATGGTTCGGGCTAGGCCCCTTAATTCCAGTGAAGGGAAATGTTAACGCCACAGCATACAATGACATTCTAGACAATTCTGTGCTTCCAACTTTGTGGCAACAGTCTGGGAAAGGCCCTTTCCTGTTTCAGCATGACAATGCCCCTGTGCAAAAAGCGAGGTCCATACAGAAATGGTTTGTCGAGATTGGTGTGAAAGAACTTGACTGGTCTGCACAGAGCCCTGACCTCAACCCCATTGAACACCTTTGGGATGAACTGGAATGTAGATTGTGAGCCAGGCCTAATTGCCCAACATCAGTGCCCAACCTATTAATGCTCTTGTGGCTGAATGGAAACAAGTCCCTGCAGCAATGTTCCAACATCTAGTGGAAAGCCTTCCCAAAAGAGTGGAGGCTGTTATTGTAGCAAAGGTGGGACCAACTCCATATTAATGTCCATGATTTTAGAATGAGATGTTCGACGAGCAGCTGTCCATATATTTTTGATCATGTAGTGTACATCTTACAGGTGTCCCTAGTGGTCAATTTCATTGGTTAGAATATGTTTTTGATAGTTTGCTGTAATGGAGAATCCCCACTTCCATCAGTAGTATTAGAACAAATAGAACTACTTATAATTATTATATTTCTATGGTTTTAAACCCAGTAGCCTATACTAGAAAGGTATGGAAGGCTCTGCCATAATGGCATATCAATCAACCTTTTGACATGACTGCAATAAAAACATAGTTGAGGGATGAGTTTCCCCCCATGTGGTTAGCTTCACACCCAACACATCAGCAGTCACATTAGGAGGGCATGTCAGCGATGGCATGTATTTGGATAACATGCGATGAAGCCCGTGCATAATGTTGTTGCCCTGTAAAAGGGCTTACTCACAGAGATGCCATCGTAATAACCTTGAACCCTGAGCAATGTTTGTTGGAGGGTTTATGAGGGTCCTCAACACACTGTCCTACAGAATTCTCCAGGAATTAATTTGTGCCTTGACCACCCTCTCAAAGCACTTCATGATTACAGAAGGTTGAACACTGAACGTTCTGTAGCTTCAATGAGGCTAACAGAGGTGCATGAGTTCCTCAAGAGCTTAGCCAAATCCCAAAGTTGGAATAGTTAGCACTTTATTACTATATATAATCAGCAATGTTAAAAGTATTAATATTATTATATTATATGTAATATGCATATAATATAATATGTAATATGCATAAATATTCAAGGAAATAAAAATGTGCAGTGTACAAAATTAACATGATGAATAGGAATGACATACAGTGCATTCGGAAAGTATTCAGACCACTTGACGTTACAGCCGTATTCTAAAATGGAGTAAATATTTTTTTCCCCTCATCAATCTACACACAATACCCCATAATGACAAAACAACAACCGTTTTTTTATTTCTTTGCAAATGTATTTTTTTTTTACCCGGTAATGTCACATTTATATAAGTATTCAGACCCTTTACTCAGTACTTTGTTGACGCATCTTTGGCAGCAATTACAGCCTTGAGTCTTAGGTATGACGCTACAAGCTTGGCACACCTGTGTTTGGGGAGTTTCTCCCAAATACCTTACTCCCAAATACCTCTCTACCTTCAATGCTTCAGAAGTTTTTTGGTACTCTTCCCCAGATATGTGCCTCAACACAATCCTGTCTCGGAGCTCTTCGGAAAATTGCCCTCGAATTCATGGCTTGGTTTTTGCTCTGACATGTACTGTTAACTGTGGGACCTTATATAGACAGGTGTGTGCCTTTCCAAATCATGTCCAATCAATTGAATTTACCAGAGGTGGACTCCAATCAAGTTGTAGAAAGACTTCTCTGTCATTATGGGGTATTGTGTGTAGATTGATGAGGGAAACATTTCATTTAATACATTTTAGAATAAGGCTGTAACGTAACAACATGTGGAAAAAGTCAATGGGTCTGAATACTTTCCGAATGCACTGTACGCTAACGGGTGGCCAAAAATAACTATCTGAAAGCCACACCTTCAATCTGATAGGCTGTCGCCTCTACAATATATTATTAAAAAGGTTCAACATCAAACCCCTCCCATCACAAAAAGATTCTGGTTTGAACCTTTACACAGGGGTTCTACTAAGCTAATATAGGGAATTGTCTTAAGATCATCATACCATGGATCATTTAGCTATTTTATTTAGAATTGTAAGACCCCTGTAGGTATAATATATATATATATATATATATATATATATATATACATATTGTTGTGTCTGTGGCTATGCCGGATTAAGTGATATTTCATGCTATTCTATAAAATCCTTTCTCTGTAATTAATATTACCTGATTGAGCTAATCATGTAAATGTAATTAACTAGAAAGTCGGGGCACCACGAAAGAGTGTTTATAGAGCTGTTATCTTCCGAATAAACTCTTAAAGACCTAGTAATATTTTTCATCAATAGCAGTCAATATTAATCGTCACCTTATTTCAGTCTCATCTGAAAGTTGTAAATTCTTGGTTATCTTCACGAACCCTGGCTAACAAGTTGAATCAGCAATACAAAATTGGGTTGAATTATTTATTTAGTAAATACCTAACTAATCACACAGAATTACATATACAGAATGCAAATTATGTCATACAGAAAAAGTCCCTGGAGGACGGAGCCAACATGACGGCTGGTTACACAAAGGGAAGGGGGTTGGGCTTGAATGAAAGAGCGGGAAGACTGAGAAACAAAGGGAGAAGCTAAGCTTTCGTAAATACAGTATCTTATGAATTCTAAATTACCGCCCATTTGGAAAAGGAAAATGCAATAAATATTTACTCTGAGCTGCGCTTCGGTAGGTTGGTCGTAGATGCTGGCCGTGTTGGCCAACAGAGATCTTCCTATCCTCGGAAGAATGTCTCTGGTGGTAAATTGGTAGTATCTTCGTTGTGTGTTAGAATGGATACGTCGTCCGTCCTTTCCTAGCCCACATTTACAGCTGCTGTTGCTAACTCAACGGCTAGGATGTCTCACTTCTTTAGTGAATAAGAGTTCAAAGTTCATACCATTCACAACCAAAGCTCACGCTGAGGTTGGCTTAGTTCTGTAGTTGACATGTTAGTCCTTTTTAACGTATGGACCGTCATCCTATCGTCCTCGGAACAGAAAGTTATTCGCCCTTTTAACGCAGAGGCTGCAGGCAACGCGTACTCGGAACCCGAGGATACATTTTCGTCAAGGGCTTATATAGTGGAGGGAGAGAACGATGTGTTTCATAGTTTATAACCAATGTCTCTTCACAGGGGCAGGCCACTAATTGAGCAGAGCTCTAACCTTATGAAAACCCAATTCTCTCATTTGGAAGCTAAAATTACATTTAATCTTTTCACAAATAGTTTCATATTCAAACATTTATATTGCACAACAATTCCATGCGAATTTGATAACTAGAATGTGTAGACTTTCTGTAACGCGTGTCGTAAAGATCCCGCCAAAACGCAGATGGAACGTGTATACTCATCTTCTTTTTAATGTTGAAGAAGGAAAACAAACAAATCACGTATACAAAAACAATAAACACCACTAAACAGTCCTGTCAGGTGTACAGACACAAAACAGGAGACAACTACCCGCAAAACCCCACAGCAAAACATCCCTATACATAGGACCTTCAATCAGAGGCAACGAGGAACAGCTGCCTCCAATTGAAGGTCAATCAAAAACCCTAAACATAGAAATAGAAAGACTAGACTAGAACATAGAAATATACTAACATAGAACATTAACCAAAAACCCCGGAACACTCTAAACAAACACCCCTCTATATAAACACATTGCCCAACAAACCCCGAACCACATAAAACAAACACCCCCTGCCACGTCCTGACCAAACTACAATAACAAATAACCCCTTTACTGGTCAGGACGTGACACTTTCCCAGATACAGTTTATGTCGTCCTGTCATCAGTCATAATGTCTCAGATGACAACCGAACTGACATCATATTCATTAAGTACCAATGCATATTTTCAACTGGTTCTATTACCGAAATATGGTTCCTTTCCCCCCACTAAAGTCATAAACCTTACCCACGGGCCAACGTCATGACAATATATATTTGATAAAGTAACACGTTCATAAATGGCAAAACAGACAGTCAAAAAGAAATCATGAAGAATACATTTTTGGAGCCTCCCGAGTGGCGCAGCGGTCTAAGGCACTGTATTGCATTGCTTGCGGCATCACTACAGACCCTGGTTCAATCCCAGGCTGTCTCACTACCGACCCTGAACAGGAGTCCCATACGGCGGTGTACAATTGGCCCAGTGGATTAGGGAGGGTTTGGTCGTGGGGGCTTTTCCGGTGTCCTGTGTGAATTTAAATATGCTCTCTCTAATTCTCTCTTTCTTTCTCTCTCTCGGAGGACCTGAGCCCTAGGACCATGCCTCAGGACTACCTGGCTTGATGACTCCTTGCTGTCCCCAGTTCACCTGGCCGTGCTGCTGCTACAGTTCCAACTGTTCTGCCTGCAGCTATGGAACCCTGACCTGTTCACCGGACGTGCTACCTGTCCCAGACCTGCTGGAACCCTGACCTATTCACCGGACGTGCTACCTGTCCCAGACCTGCTGTTTTCAACTCTCTAGAGACAGCAGGAGCGGTAGAGATACTCTCAAAGATTGGCTATGAAAAAGCCAACTGACACTTACTCTTGTGTTACTGACTTGTTGCACCCTCGACAACTACTATGATTATTATTATTTGACACTGCTGGTCATTTATGAACATGTGCTGTTATAATCTCCACCCGGCACAGCCAGAAGAGGACTGGCCACCCCTCATAGCCTGGTTCCTCTCTAGGTTTCTTCCTAGGTTTTGGCCTTTCTAGGGAGTTTTTCCTAGCCACCGTACTTCTACACCTGCATTGCTTGCTGTTTGGGGTTTTAGGCTGGGTTTCTGTACAGCACTTTGAGATATCAGCTGATGTAAGAAGGGCTATATAAATACATTTGATTTGATTTTGATTTGATTTACTCAACATCGTCAGTTGGACGATGTTTCCTCCGACACATTGGTGCGGCTGGCGTCTGGGTTAAGTGGTTAGGTGTTAAGAAGCATGGTTTGGTGGGTCATGTTTCACAGGACGCACGACATGACCTTCGCCTCTCCCGAGCCCGTTGGGGAGTTGCAGCGATGAGACAAGGTCATGGTTAGATCGCAATTGGATATAGCGAAATTGGGGAGAAAAAGGGGGTAAAAATACAAAAGAAATATGTAATAAAAAAAGACTACAGTTTTGAAGTGTCTGTCTTATATCTAGGATATATAAGAAAACTCTGTTTTTTGGACACATATTTAACCCTTTTTTTAGTTGGCACAAAACTACCTCCATACTCCATACATTTTCTAAACCGGGTTATTTTCAGACGAGTCTGGCTCGTAGAGCAAAACAAAGAACACCATCGTGTTCGTGAGAGTCTCATCTTTCCATAGACTGTAATAGCCAAACTGTTCAGACGCTACAGACGTTTTCGTGAGAATGCCAATTTTTGGGATGTCTCTTGGTCTGACTTTCAACGCTGTAGCTCTGCCACTTTCCACCGCAGGTACGGAAGGCCGACATAGGCAGATTCGGTGGCTAGAGACTCAGCCCATGCAAAAAAATCATATCTCTAGCTTAAACTGACGGAGTTTGATGGGGTTGTTTCTTAGATTGACCGGTGAGTTAATAGACTCTTAAGGACAATAACAACAACAATGTGTATGGAAGCTCTGAATCTGTATAGAAACAATGGAGGTGAAAGATTGTCTTATAATGATATGTACAAAAAAACGTAAACATGAATCAAAAGTAATTTCATAAAACCTTAAAACGTACAGTACAATTAGGTTGCAGTGCGTCTAGCAATAACGTCTCCATTTCTGCCATAAAATCTATTTTTTTGTGTGAAAAACATCCAGCATCAAATGCTTGTCTACCATAATCTACCATTCGATGAAACAATCTAAACACGAGACAACTCCTTGTTTTGTTATGGCACATCAGAAGCCGACAGATAAGGGATTTGCTCAAGATGAACTGGGAGGAGAGGGCAGCGGGTGTACTCCCTAGACTTAGAGAGAAGAGTCATCAACATACAGAGCACAGGAACCCGATGACCCAAGCTTGCGCTCCCCCTAAATTGATAGGTCAGTGAGTTCGGAGAGTGTACCCAGAGACCACACAAACATACCTTTTCATTTTAGGGTGTATTTAGAGAGGAGAGAGCATGAGTCATTCTGTGAGAGCAAAAGCTTATTCCAGTCACATAGTTATTCACATACTAGCACTGACTTTAGAATTCCATTCACACACATATACCCACACACACATTGACAAGCATGTATGCTTGTATGTACGCACGCACGCACGCACGCACGCACGCACGCACGCACGCACGCACGCACACACACACACACACACACACACACACACACACAGGGTGAAATAAAAGCAAGGTTAAATCATTACAAATCGTGATAATTGCCCCTCCTTTTACATTGCTCATATCACAGATACCAAACAGAGAGCTCCATGTGGTCCCCTGCGATTATGAAGGTCCGTTCAATAAAAGTTAATATTTCCTCTATTACCTTGTCATTTAGCAAGTCAAGACAAATATTTTAGTGAGGTGAAGTCCTCTGCAATCAAATGTATGTTTCCAATAAATGATTGATCCTTCAGCTCACATAGCTCCCATGCTAATTCAAGTCATCCTCCTTTCAAAAGCTTTGAACAATACCCAAGGCTCTGGTTGACCTGAAGTTTGGATTATTGGCCTATCGCTGAACGTAGGCTGTCTATTATTAGACGATGTATGGATGATGGGTGGAATTTAAAGTTGAAGGAGATCTCTGTGAACCCATTGACCATAATAGTTAACTGTGCAGAGCATTATTTAGGTCCGGATTGCCTGCACTAGCATGGGATCTACTCTGAACTCTTGCTCATAACCTACTCTTTAAAGGGACAATCTGCAGTTAGTACATCCATTTTGGGACTTCCGATGTGAACCCATTGATTCTTGAAGAATATAACTTCTAAATGACTCATGAGCTTAGTTTAACTGGTGTACCCCATCAGAACCCCAAATATAAGCTTGTTTTACTCTAATGTTCCTAAACAACGTCAACGTAAATAAACACTGTATAGCCTCAGAACATGATTGAAACTATAATTTTGATATAATGGATGGTCAGTCTTTGCATCCATAGCTCTGGCTATGAATTTGAGAGTGGTTACATTTCTCCAGGCCCATGCCATAGCTCTCACTACTCTTTATTATTGTTTCAACTGCAGATTGCACCTTTAAAGGGCTTGAATGTGATGTATGAAAAGGTCTTTGTAAATTACTTTGATTTATTACTCTCCCTTGCATGCAGTCTTGGGTCTTGGGATACACTATATAGCGGAGACTGGGGTGAGTTGGAACGGTGGTTACTGAAATAAGGCTCAGGACTATCCCAAAGATGTAATACTTGAGGTATATCTCTAATCAAAAGTCATTCTTCGATTCCAGAGATCCAGAAACTGCAAATTACAAATATTTGTGAAAATGGGGAAATGTTTTTGTTGAATGGCTATTGGTGGAACAGAAATTGGTGGAATGAAAATTCAATTTTGTTGAACAGACGTAGTATAAGGCTTACTATAAATTATACTTTATTATAGGTGGTATTATTCACACTATATACACATCTTGTTTAGGTAGTTTTTTCTTGTGGAGATTAAGTCAATAGCAAAACAAAAGCTTAAACGTAGACATCTCATAAAAACAAGACATGTCTATAAACATCTCATGGGCAATAAATACATCTCCCTATACTGTCCATTCCAATCCAAATCAATTGTTTGGGGTTGAACAGGAGGTGAAAATGTTATACTATGCTGTGAATGAAATACAATACCTTTTGTAACTACTGTGCATGGGATAGATTTATGATGGGGTCGTTTTTCTACATTTCTACAGGGGAAAAGACTTTGGTTCAAATACTATTTGAAATCATTTCAAATAACTTAGCTGTGCTTGTTTGAGACATGCCTGTTCCAATGGAACTGATAGAAAACTCCCTATTTGTCCCTGAAGTCATTTGACCCATTTTACCAGCATCCAAGGTTGAATCCTTCAAGAATTATAAGACGAGTTTGGTCCCAGGTTTGACTCCAGTTGCCTATTGACTTCACTTTTGTATTTGCACAGTAGGCCAATATGCTTTGGCATCTTGAGGGAATTATCTTGCCAAAGGTAGCATGCAAATGATAGGCTCATCCAAAACAAACCCGAAGACCTGAAGACAAGCACGTCACTGCTCTACGCCACGTTGCTGCCCTGCATTACCTGTGTAAACAGGTCAACAGATATAATCAGGTATAAACAGCAGTCACCAGGTTTGGGATCAATTCCATTTCAATTCAGTCAATTCGGGAAGTAGGCTAAACTGAAAAGTCCAATTCCAATAGGCTTGGAAAGTGAAGACGTTACAAAACGTCACAAAAATAAACATTAGTGGAGACACAACTAGCGGTTTTTGAAAATGGTCCCGTTTGCTAGCGGTAGTGATGTGGTAGTAATGCACTGTATATAAGCGATTTGCTTCACCCCACAGTTAGTCAAGATGCTTAGCTAGCCAGCAAATGTTGTTTACAGTTAATTAGCAACTGGTTCTACACTCTTTTGCTACAGTAGCTACCGTAGCACTGCTCTGTCAATAGCATGTCTCCAAAAATGGCAAGGTGTCTGTCTTCAGTTGTGTTTACATATGTGAAGTCATCCTCTTTTCAAGTGTATTCTAAATTACCCTCATTGACAAAATGGAGGAAATGTTTAATTTCATTTTCAGTTCAGAACGGTTCAATACACATGTTGCATAAGATGTAATTTTGACAATGGGGTTTGAATACTTGTAAATTCATTGCTTAGACTCTGTGAATTTGAGGGATTTAGCAATAGATCGCTCTTATCCAGAGTGACTTACAGGAGCAATTAGGGTTATAATAAGTGCCTTGCACATTATCTGTGCTATCCGGAATCCTTGTGATATCCCTACCCCATTGAAGTTGAAAATGGTTATGGTAAGGGTTAGGGATGTCCCAAGGGCACCAGATAGCACTGACTCAAGGGCACATCGACAGATTTTTCACCTAGTCGGCTCGGGGATTCAACCAAGCAACCTTTCGGGTTACTGGCCCAACGCTTTTAACCACCAGGCTACCTGGCCCTTTTTTCCCCCTAAAACAATGATGTTTCAATTCTTGAAGCAAATGAACAGCACATTTTTAATAGTTTGGGTTACGCCACTGACAGACTGCTACGGAGGCATCAGTAGTAGAGGGTTGATTGCATGAGGAACACCCATCAAACACTTTGCCCTTAATGACACTTTACCTCTGGTAAATGTGTTGAAGCTCTTGACCCCAGATAGACCCCTCTCTGGCAACATGGCCCAGGGGCCCCTCAACTTATCTTATCATGGCAGTAGTTGACAAATAGTGGCTCTGTATGTCACTGTGTACCCCTGGTCATGTCGTCTGCTTTGATTGCAATAGGCCTTAGCAGAGGTGGTCGCAGTGGAGTTAATCAAGGAGGGTTAAATGTCAGAGGTTATTCGGGTTTGGGTATGAGCTGATCTACTTACCGTTTTGGGAGTCAATTTAGACCTCTCAAAAAGAAGGTCCCGTAACAGCAAGTATAGTACCCTTGAGATGGACGTCATCTGTTTATGTTGTGATCATACCATAGTTTACTCTAAAGTAAAAGTTTGTCCTACGCTATTACCTGTCTGCTAAAATGTTTCAGTTTATGTGACAAAACAAGCTATCTTAATGTAGAGAATAATGGAAACATCTAAACCGCTGTGAAATATATTTTCAAAAACTGAAAAAGTTGTATTTTCAGCTGTTTGGAGTTGGTGTACAATACTGAAAGTAAAAAGACGCAAAAAATGTATCTTAAGGACGGGAAGCATAGAACTAGGACACAAATGAATCTACCACTGATCAGACTTGCTTTCAATGAGAATGACAGCTCTATAACTCACATTTCTATGTGAATTTGGTCGGGTCGCACACAATGCTACATATTTCGCCATTAAAAGTGGCATGGGACAAGGAATCCACTTGAGATTAGACCATTTTGTAGGTCTGAAAATGTCAGACATTTTTTTTAGAGGGAACTATCACTTTATGTAGGCTTTATACTGTTGGCTTTGAATTCCAAATGACCACATTGCTTCACTCTCAAACAACCAGGGCTTCATTTCCAAGTTGTGATGTAACTTTTAAGCTTTACAATAATTGTACCAAATGTAGCGTTTTTACAAGCCAACTTTTTAAGAGTGTTTCCCAAACAAACACGTAGAGAGAATGTTGGCTATGTGTTGATACTGATAGTATTGAAAGAAAAACAGCGCTGCTCTTGGATCAGCTTTCTCCATTTGTATTTGTTATGGATCTCCAATAGTTCCTGCCAAGGCAGCATCTACTCTTCCTGGGGTTTATTATGGATCCCCATTAGTTCCTGCCAAGGCAGCATCTACTCTTCCTGGGGTTTATTATGGATCCCCATTAGTTCCAGCCAAGGCAGCAGCTACTCTTCCTGGGGTTTATTATGGATCCCCATTAGTTCCTGCCAAGGCAGCAGCTACTCTTCCTGGGGTTTATTATGGATCCCCATTAGTTCCTGCCAAGGCAGCAGCTACTCTTCCTGGGGTTTATCATGGATCCCCATTAGTTCCTGCCAAGGCAGCAGCTACTCTTCCTGGGGTTTATCATGGATCCCCATTAGTTCCTGCCAAGCAGCAGCTACTCTTCCTGGGGTTTATTATGGATCCCCATTAGTTCCTGCCAAGGCAGCAGCTACTCTTCATGGGGTTTATTATGGATCCCCATTAGTTCCTGCCAAGGCAGCAGCTACTCTTCCTGGGGTCCAACAAAATGATGGCAGTTATAAAAAATGTAAAACATTACATTACATTTCACAACAGATTTCACAACACATTACGTGTGTGCCCTCAGGCCACTACTCTACAACCACATATCTACAACACAAAATCCATGTGTACGTGTGTGCATAGTGCGTATGTTATCATGTGTGTGTATTTACGTGTGTCTGTGCCTGTGTGGGTGTCTCTTCACAGTCCCCGCTCTTCAATAAGGTGTATTTTTATCTGTTTTTAAATAAAATTTTACTGCTTGCATGACTTACTTAAATGTAATAGAGTTCCATGTAGTCATGGCTCTATGTAGTACTGTGCGCCTCTTGTAGTCTATTGGTGACTGTGGGTGACTGTGAAGAGACCTCTGGTGGTGGCATGTCTTGTGGGGAATGCATGGGTGTCTGAGCTTTGTGCTAGTGGTTTAAACAGACAGCTCGGTGCATTCAACATGTAAATACTTCTCACAAATACAAATGGTGATGAAGTCAGTCCCTCCTCTACTTTGAGCCAGGAGAGTCTGACATATTAATGTTAGCTCTCCGTGTACATCCAAGGGCCAGCCGTGCGGCCTGGTTCTGGGCCAATTGTAATTTTCCTAAGCCCCTGTTTGTGGCACCTGACCACACGACTGGACAATAATCCAGGTGCAACAGAACTAGGGCCTGTAGGATCTGCCTTGTTGATAGTGCTGTAAGAAGGCAGAGCAGTGCTTTTTTATGAACAGACCTCTCTCCATCTTAGCTACTGTTGCATCAATATGTTTTGACAATGACTGTTTACAATCCAGGGTTACTCCAAACAGTTTATTCTCCTCAACTTGCTCAATTTCCACATTATCCATTACAAGATTTAGTTGGTTTAGGGTTTAGTGAATGATTTGTCCCAAATACAATGCTTTTAGTTTTTTTAAAAATATTTAAGACTAACTTATTTCTTGCCAACCATTCTAAAACTGACAGCAGCTCTTTGTTAAATGTTGCAGTGATTTCACTTGCTGTGGTCGCTGACATGTATAATGACGAGTCATCAGCATACATAGGCACTCAGAGCCACTGGCAGGTCATGAGCAAAGGGCAGGTCAAAAGTAAGGGGCCTAGTCAGCTGCTCTGGGGAACGCCTGACTCTACCTGGATTATCCAAAAAACATTCCTTACCCCAGGATTCTTCAACTGGTGACTATTCAACTGGACAATAAAGAAAAAGGAGAACTTTGTTGCTGCATGAATCTGATAGATTATTGACGGAACAAGTAAACAATCGGCTTACGTTTTGGCATGAATTACCTTCATCAGAGCTGGAGAGGCTTCCATTAAAGAACACCCTCTGTGTTCTGTTAGACAGGTAATTCTCTTATGTTTTGGCATGAATTACCTTCATCAGAGCTGGAGAGGCTTCCATTAAAGAACACCCTCTGTGTTCTGTTAGACAGGTAATTCTCTTATGTTTTGGCATGAATTACCTTCATCAGAGCTGGAGAGGCTTCCATTAAAGAACACCCTCTGTGTTCTGTTAGACAGGTAATTCTCGATCCACAATACAGCAGGGCGTGTAAAGCCATAGCACTTAAGTTTTTTCCAGCAGCAGATTATGATCGATAATGTCAAAAGCTGCACTGAAGTCTAACAAAACAACTCTCACAATCTTTTTATTATTAATTTCTCTCAGCCAATCATCAGTCAATTGTGTAAGTGATGTGCTTGTTGAATACTCTTCCTTATAAGTGTGCTGAAAATCATAGCATTGCATCTGATCAAACACAATTATTTCCAAAAGTTTACTAAAGGTTAGTAACAGGCTGATTGGTTGGCTGTTTGAGCCAGTAAAGGGTGCTTTGCTATTCTTTGGTAGTGGAATTACTTTTGCTTCCCACCAGGCCTGAGGGCACACACTTTCCTGTAGGCTTAGATTGAAGCGATGGCAAATAGGAGTGGCAATAACGATATCTATCCAAGTTGTCAGATCCAGGTGACTTGTCATTGTTGATAGACATATTTTTTCACTTTACGGAATTCAAAATTACAATGCTTGTCTTTCATAATATGATCAGTTATGCATGGATGTGTAGTAGGTTTAGAATTTGTTGTTGGCATGTCATGCCTAAATTTGATAATCTTGCCAATGAAAAAAAATTAAAGTAGTTGGCAATATCAGTGGGATTTGTGACAAATGAACCATCTGATTCAATGAATGATGGAGCCGAGTTAATCTTTTTTCCCAAAATTTGAAAGATTTTTAATATAATTCTTTATATAATTTATCTTTGTTTCATATTACAGTTTCTTCTTCTGTTTAGTCACATGATTTCTCAATTTACAGTATGTTTGCCAATCGGCTGTGCAGACAGATTTATTTGCCATTCCTGTTGCCTCATCCCTTTCAACCATAAAATATTTGAATTCCTCATCAATCCAAGGGGATTTAACAGTTTTTACAGTAATTTTCTTAATGGGTGCATGTTTATTAATAACTGGAATAAGCAATTTCATAAATGTGTCAAGTGCAGCATCAGGTTGCTCCTCATTACACTCTAGAAAAAAGAAACGCACACCTATAAAGGCGAGGTGCTGGCTAGCGGAGTAGAAAACTAGAAAATAAAGGAAAGCCGCACACTCTAAGAGCTCAGATGCAAAAATTGAATAACCAACGTTTCGACAGCGAAGCTATCATCACAAACACTGCGAGATGAGTCATTTATATAGTGTCAAGAGACACACAGGTGTTTGTAATCATGGCCAAGTGTGGCCTAATATCATTGGTTAACTCAAATATTTAAAAAAAATGGCATACAAAAAGACAAACAAATGGATAGCATACGATCATAGCATTTGTAGTCTAAAATGTATCTAACAAACAATTACAATGGCAAAATCACAATAATCACAAGAATGGCTTCAGATCAAAGTCTATGTTGAGACCGAAGGGAGCAAGGGTCTTTAAATTAAAGATCCAGGCAGCCTCTCGTTTTAACAATAAATTATCAAGGTCACCCCCTCTCCTAGGGAGGGTGACATGTTCGATGCCAATATAACGCAGAGACGAAATCGGATGGTTTGCTTCCAAAAAGTGGGCCGCAACTGGGTAAGTCAAGTTTTTGCACCTAATGGTGCTACGATGCTCTGAGATACGTACTTTTAATTCACGCTTTGTTTTACCCACATAATTTTTACCACAAGGACAAGTTATAAGATAAATAACTGCCTTAGTGGAACACGTAATAACACCTTTAATTGGGATAGATTTCCCTGTTTGGGGGTGTTTGAAGGATCTACATTTATAAGTGCCATTGCATTGAGCACAGCCATTACACTTGTAATTTCCATCCAGTATGGGCGCAAATAGACGTTGCTCCTCATTACACACCACAGACCAGCAAATATTATTTACATCTTCAACATAGGAATCACTACAAAATGTATTGTATCACCTCTTATGCATCATATTAGGCCCAGCCTTTGGAACTTTGGTTTTCCTAGATATGATGGATTTAGATAGTGCTTTAGAGCAGATTTCTGCAGCATTAGTAAAGATGTGATCAATACATGTGGATTCCTGTGCTGTTTGTAAATACCCTGGTAGGTTAACTGATAAGGTTGCAGGCATTGGTTACAGTAAGGGTAGCATTGAAAGAATTCAAATCTTAGCATAGCAAAATAATTATTCCACGGCAGATCAGCTCCTAGAGAGATACTGTATTACCACCTATGGCTGCAATTATTCTAGATGCTTACCCTTACACATCATGAAATATATTGAGGCAAAAATAGAATATAGACTACATCATTTAGGATCTCTATGATGAGGTCAGCATAGGCAGCAGGTCCTATGTTCAATTTCCTTCAAACCCACTCCATACTCCCCCAACCTCCTTCTCACTACAGTCCACTCCCTACACTGTTTACATGGTCATGGGCGATCCCTGAAAAGCAGCATATCTCTGTGTTACCCAATGCTTCCTCTTCTGGTGCTGACGGGGCTGCTTGAACTCTAGATGACCCTGTGACCCCTGGCTGAGCCCCTAGAATGGGCAGGGCACCCAAAATGACGTCCGCACTCAGTGGTCACACTGTGTTGCTCGAGCCTGCTAGGTACAGTTGAAGTCGGAAGTTTGCATACACTTAAGTTGGAGTCATTAAAACCCGTTTTTCAACCACTCTACAAATGTCTTGTTAACAAACTATAGTTTTGGCAAGTCGGTTAGAAAATCTACTTTGTGCATGACACAAAGTTGACACACACTAAGTTGACTGTGCCTTTAAACAGCTTGGAAAATTCCAGAAAATTACGTCATGGCTTTAGAAGCTTCTGATAGGCTAATTGACATCATTTGAGTCAATTGGAGGTATACCTGTGGATGTATTTCAAGGCTTACCTTCAAACTCAGTGCCTCTTTGCTTGACATCATGGGAAAATGAAAAGAAATCATGAACGTACTTTGTTGCGAAAAGTGCAAATCAATCCCAGAACAACAGCAAAGGACCTTGTGAAGATGCTGGAGGAGACAGGTACAAAAGTATATATATCCACAGTAAAACGAGTCCTATATCGATATAACCTGAAAGGCTGCTCAGCAAGGAAGAAACCACTGCTCCAAAACCGCCCTAAAAAAAGCCAGACTGCACATCGGGATAAAGATTGTACTTTTTGGAGAAATGTCCCCTGGTCTGATGAAACAAAAATAGAACTGTTTGGCCTATATGACCATCGTTATGTTTGGAGGAAAAAGGGGGATGCTTGCAAGCCAAAGAACACCATCCCAACTGTGAAGCACGGGGGTGGCAGCATCATGTTGTGGGGGTGCTTTGCTGCAGGAGGGACTGGTGCACTTCACAAAATAGATGGCATCATGAGGGAGGAAAATGATGTAGATATATTGAAGCAACATCTCAAGACATCAGTCAGGAAGTTAAAGCTTGGTCGCAAATGGGTCTTCCAAATGGACAATGACCCAAAGCATACTTCCAAAGTTGTGGCAAAATGGCTTAAGGACAACAAAGTCAAGGTATTGGAGTGGCCATCACAAAGCCCTGACCTCAATCCTATAGAAAATTTGTGGGCAGAACTGAAAAAGCGTCTCAGTTACACCAGCCCTGTCAGGAGGAATGGGCCAAAATTCACTCAACTTATTGTGGGAAGCTTGTGGAAGGCTACCCGAAATGTTTGACCCAAGTTAAACAATTTAAAGGCAATGCTACTGTAACCGATGTGAAATGGCTAGCTAGTTAGCGGGGTGTGCACTAATAGCGTTTCAATCGGTCATGTCACTGCTCTGAGACCTTGAAGTAGTTGTTCCCCTTGCTCTGCATATCGTGGAGCGATATATAACAATGCGATATGTAACAATGCTTCGAAGGTGGCTGTTGTCGATGTGTGCAGAGGGTCCCTGGTTCGAACCCAGGAAGGGTCGAGGAGAGGGACAGAAGCTATACTGTTTCACTACCAAACACTAATTGAGTGTATGCAAACTTCTGACCCACTGGGAATGTGATGAAAGAAATAAAAGCTGAAATAAATCATTCTCTCTACTATTATTCTGACATTTCACATTCTTAAAATAAAGTGGTGATCCTAACTGATCTAAGACAGGGAATTTTGACTCGGATTAAATGTCAGGAATTGTGAAAAACTGAGTTTAAATGTATTTGGTTAAGGTGTATGTAAACTTCCGACTTCAACTGTATATCATTGGTTGTCGCTCCATAGAGATAAGATACATCACACACTATTAATAAGCATTTCGCCACCTGACTGATGAAACAAAATAGATCTCTGCCACCTGCTTTCCCGCAAGGAACATTAACCTTTTGTGGGATGGCATACTTTTACAGTGCATGATGTCTCGGATGTTTGGGAAGCACTCCCAGTTTCCCACCTTCCACACAGTCAATGACCCATGGTGAAGGTGTGTTTTTTTCCTGGCTTTGAAGAGGTTCTTTGAACATATGCCAAAGAGGAAAAGAGATACACCATGAATGATATGGCCTGGGATCTTCTACAGGTAGAGACAGGTGATCATTGAGGTCCATCTTCTGTCCGAGGGAGAGAGTCATAGAGAAAGGACAGAGGAGGCCTATTGAAAGTCACATGTCTGATTTATTGAAGTAGAATCTTAATGTAGCGCCAGTGCATAACGTCACCTGACAGTACACCAGATGGCATAACACTGGACTAATACACAGTACTCCAGTTGTCATAACACTGGACTAATACACAGTACTCCAGTTGTCATAACACTGGATTAATACACAGTACTCCAGTTGTCATAACACTGGGACTAATACTGGAACCAATACACAGTACTCCAGTTGTCATAACACTGGACTAATACACAGTACTCCAGTTGTCATAACACTGGACTAATACACAGTACTCCAGTTGTCATAACACTGGGACTAATACACAGTACTCCAGTTGTTATAACACTGGGGCTAATACACAGTACTCCAGTTGTCATAACACTGGACTGATACAAAGTACTCCAGTTGTCATAACACTGGGACTGATACACAGTACTCCAGTTGTCATAACACTGGATTAATACACAGTACTCCAGTTGTCATAACACTGGGACTAATACTGGAACCAATACACAGTACTCCAGTTGTCATAACACTGGACTAATACACAGTACTCCAGTTGTCATAACACTGGGACTAATACTGGAACCAATACACAGTACTCCAGTTGTCATAACACTGGACTAATACACAGTACTCCAGTTGTCATAACACTGGACTAATACACAGCACTCCAGTTGTCATAACACTGGACTAATACACAGTACTCCAGTTGTCATAACACTGGACTAATACACAGCACACCAGTTGTAATCAGTGACGTAACTTTTGGATTACCCGAATTCAGTAACATAATCTGATTACTTTCTGTTACTTTTGAATTACTTTACCCTTAAAGGGATAGTTCACCCAAATTACAAAAGTACATATTGTTCCCTTACCCTGTAAACAGTATTTGGACAAGGTATGACAGCAATCCATGCTTTGGTTTAGTTTCCCTGACACTGGTTCCATATGCTAAGATTTTAGAATTTGTGGCACAAATCCCAGTCACGTCCTGGTACCAAAATGTGTATTTTTCGCGCATCATTAGAAGAAGACAAAAAGGATCCATCAAACGCATTTGGTGTGTCATCCTAGTGGTCTCTGACTTGGTCTCAGACTCACTCAGGTGGAACAAACTTAAACTGGAACCTTTATTTTTTATTTTTTTTAACTTCACCTTTATTTAACCAGATAGGCCAGTTGAGAACAAGTTCTCATATACAACTGTGACCTGGCCAAGATAAAGCAAAGCAGTGCGACAAAAACAACACAGAGTTACACATGGAATAAACAAATGTACAGTCAATAACACAATAGAAAAATCTATATACAGTGTGTGCAAATGGAGTGTGTGCACCTTTTTTCAATGCTGAAATGAACGTCATTGAGGAAACAGAAAGGTGTCAAAGTATTTTTTCATTAATATTCTTTCTGAATTTAAAAGTGATCTTAGAAGTAAGTAATCATAGAGTTTTTTGTTGCTGCTGGTAACGTAACAGATTAAAGTAATATTTTTGTGGGTAATCCAATTACATGTAACTGATCACAGGGGTTGGTGAGTAATCAGTTACTCCCCAAGCCTGCATGCGGGTACGTGTGTTTGCTTATACAGTACCAGTCAAAAGTTTGGACACACCTACTCATTCAAGGGTTTTTCTTTATTTTTACTATTTTCTACATTGTAAAATAATACTGAAGATATCAAAACTATGAAAAAACACATATGGAATCATGTAGTAACCAAAAAAGTGTTAAGCAATTCCAAATACATTTTAGACTTTAAATTCTTCAAAGCTTTGCACACTCTTGGCATTCTCTCAACCAGCTTCATGAGGTAGTCACGTGGAATGCATTTCAATTAACAGGTGTGCCATGTTAAAAGTTAATTTGTGGAATTTATTTCCTTCTTAATGCGTTTGAGCCAATCCGTGGTGTTGTGACAAAGTAGGGGGGTAAACAGAAGATAGCCCTATTTGGTAAAAGACCATGTCCATATTATGGCAAGAACAGCTCAAATAAGCAAAGAGAAATGACAGTCCATCATTACTTTAAGACATGAAGGTCAGTCAATCAAATGTAAGAGGACTGCCACAGGAAAGGAAGACCCAGAGTGCTAAATCAGATGACCTGGCCTCCACAATCACCCGACCTCAACCCAATTGAGATGGTTTGAGATAAGTTGGACCGCAGAGTGAAGGAAAAGCAGCCAACAAGTGCTCAGCCGAGGTGGGAACTCCTTCAAGGCTATTGGAAAGCATTCCAGGTGAAGCTGGTTAAGAGAATGCCAACAGTGTGTAAAGCTGTCATCAAGGCAAAGGGTGGCTACTTTGTTAGCATAAACACACACCTGTTTTTCTTTAATTCTCCCTGTGTGTCTGCAATCTCCTTTTACAATCTCCTCTGTGACCACTCAGCACAGGTTGGTTACAACATCTGTCTGACTTTGGTGCCAGAGAATAGGTGATGCCAAGGCTGTGTTGACATGGCAAGCCCCCAGGTCATTCTGTTGATCAGATTAAAATGCGATTTCATGCTTTTTTAATGACACTAGCTAGCCATGACCTAGTTGTTTTGTAGGCTACCTCTGGCAGGCTACCTTTGCTCAACTCTACACACGCATTTGAGTTTGGGGAGGAGGGTAATGGAGACACTACTTTGTTACTAGGTCCTGTGTGTGACGGTGATGAGTGTGTGGCTGGGTGGGCGCCAGCACAGTGCCCCTAGTTCAGGAGCAATCAGATAAGGGAGGGTGAGGTAGTGCCAGATGTACTCTATATCCAGAGTAGGAGTACACCCTTTGAAAAAAGGGTTCCAAAAGGTTTTTTTGGCTGTCCCCATAGGACAAGGTTCCCCACTGGCGTCACGCACAACGAATATGGCCCCCTAAAGTTTCTGAGCAAAAAAAAAAAGACCTGCAAAAGTTATTTTAATTCAGAAAATTTGTTACAAAGTATTCTCACGCATAATAAAGAGATTTATGTGATCGTATATAAATGTAAGCAAGGTTTTAGATGATTATGTTTTAGTCAAATATTATATCTGTTTGGGCTTAGTGCAGTCAATTTGCAGGGTACAAATTATGACCATCCGCTCAAGAAAAATTGTCCTGCGGCTGAATCTAAACTCTCACTGTTAACTGCGTTTATTTGCAGCAAACTAAACATATGTAAAAATGTGTATGAACATAACAAGATTCAACAACTGAGAGATAAACTGAACAAGTTCCACAGACATGTGACTAACAGAAATGGAATAATGTGTTCCTGAACAAAGGGGGGGTCAAAATCAAAAGTAACAGTCAGTATCTGGTGTGGCCACCAGCTGCATTAAGTACTGCAGTGCATGTCCTCCTCATGGACTGCACCAGATTTGCCAGTTCTTGCTGTGAGATGTTACCCTACTCTTCCACCAAGGCACCTGTAAGTTCCCGGACATTTCTGGGGGGAATGGCCCTAGCCCTCACCCTCCGATCCAACAGGTCCCAGATGTGCTCAATGGGATTGAGATCCGGGCTCTTCGCTCGCCATGGCAGAACACTGACATTCCTGTCTTGCAGGAAATCACACACAGAACAAGCAGTATGGCTGGAGGCATTGTTATGCTTGAGGGTCATTTCAGGATGAGCCTGCAGGAAGGGTACCGCATGAGGGAGGAGGATGTCTTCCCTGTAACGCACAGCGTTGAGATTGCCTGCAATGACAACAAGCTCAGTCCGATGACGCTGTGACACACCGCCCCAGACCATGACGGACCCTCCACCTCCAAATCGATCCCGCTCCAGGCCTCGGTGTAGACCTCAGGTAGAACACTTTTGCATTACATGTACCCCTCTGTGTAAAGGGTTCTACCTGGAACCTAAAAGGGTTCTTCAAAGGGTTATCCTATTGGGACAGCCAAAGAACCATGGTATCAGGTTCTACATAGCACCTTTTTGTCTAAGAGCATAGTCATCCTCTGTGTTCCCCGATAGGAAAGTGTTATTATGCATCATGTGTGCCAATTGCTAACTAGCTAGACTATCACTAGTTAACAAATATCAAACCAGAACAGGGTTTACTTTGGAAAATACTGCCTCATTTACTAAAACAAGCATTGGGACCGCAGGCCGGTAGTTTTAGACCCCCTGATCTAGGCTAAGGCCAGTTAACTAGGCTAATGGTGTGTTCAGATGGTTCATGGGATTTCGTCTCTACCAGTCGATGAAGTCATAACTACCACATAAATGCATTCGAGTGATTTTGAAATCAGAACAACTCTTCAACAAATGTGATTTGAGCAAAGCTACCTAATAAGAAGTTAATTTGCTTGCATTGACAATTTGTCAAACCATATTTTACATTTTAGCAGACGCTCTTATCCAGAGTGACTTACAGAAACAATTAGGGTTAAGTGCCTTGCTCAAGGGCACATTGTCCTATTTTTAACCTAGTCGGCACGGGGATATGAACCAGTGCTCTTTTGGTTACTGGCCCAATGCACTTAACTGCTAGGCTAGCTGCTGCCCATATAGACCATATAGGTCAAATTAGCTTAAAAAATGTGACGTGAAAAATCGTGAAGATGACTGATAATAATAATAAAATCTTACATGAAAGCTTATGTTAATTTCTTTTATTGTAATGGCTCCATTGGGTGAACTATCACTTTAATATTACACAATTGAATTCAGTCTGTAATATCTTTCTCATTGCCATGTGGAATAAAATAAAAATACAGTATTCGATAATTCTCATTTTGTTATCATACTGTCCACCGATAAACAAATGTTTTCATTTACATACAATAATCTTGTGGATTTGAGTAGCAGCAATCTGATTGGTCAGTAAGAGGTGGATGGGTGCAGGACGCGAACAAGATAGATGAGTATAACCCTCGCAAGGCTGCCGGCCCAGACGGCATTGCTAGCTGCGTCCTCAGAGCATGCGCAGACCAGCTGGCTGGAGTGTTTACGGACATATTCAATCTCTCCCTATCCCAGTCTGCTGTCCCCACTTGCTTCAAAATGTCCACCATTGTTAATGTACCCAAGAAAGCAAAGATAACTGAACTAAATGACTATCGCCCTGTAGCACTCACTTCTGTCATCATGAAGTGCTATGAGGTTAGTTAAGGAGGATGATATCAGCTCTACCTTACCTGCCACGTTAGACCCACTTCAATTTGCTTACCGCCCTAATAGATCCACAGACGATGCAATTGCCATTGCACTGCACACTGCCCTGTCACATCTGGACAAGAGGCATACCTATGTAAGAATGCTGTTCATTGACTATAGCTCAGCATTCAACACCAAAGTACCCTCCAAGCTCATCATTAAGCTTCGGCCCTGGGTCTGAACCCCGCCCTGTGCAACTGGGTCCTGGACTTCCTGAGGGGCCGCCCCCAGGTGGGGAAGGTAGGAAGCAACACCTCCACTTCTCTGATCCTAAACACAGGGGCCCCACAAGGGTGCGTGCTCAGCCCCCTCCTGTACTCCCTGTTGACTCCTGACTGCGTGGCCATGCACGCCTCCAACTCAATCATCAAGTTTGCAGATGACACAACAGTAGTAGGCCTAATTACCAACAGTGACGAGACAGCCTACAGGGAGGATGTGAGTGCCTTGGGACAGTGGTGCAAGGAAAATAACCTCTTAATCAACGTCAACAAAACAAAGGAGCTGATCGTGGACTTCAGGAAACAGCAGAGGGAGCACGCCCCTATCCACATCGACAGGACCGCAGTGGAGAAGGTGGAAAGCTTCAAGTTCTTCGACATACACATCACTGATGATCTGAAATGGTCCACCCACACAAACAGTCTGGTGAAGAAGGTGCAACAGCGCCTCTTCAACCTCAGGAGATGAACAATTGAGAGCATCCTGTTGGGCTGTATCACCGCCTGGTATGGCAACTGCACCGCCCGCAACCGCAGGGCTCTCCAGAGGGTGGTGCGGTCTTCCCAATGCACAACCAGGAACAAACTACCTGCCCTCCATGACACCTACAGCAGCCGATGTCACAGGAAGGTCAAAAAGATCAAGTACAACAACCACCCGAGCCACTTCCTGTTCACCCCGCTATCATTTTTTAAATGTATTTAACCTTTATTTAACATCCAGAAGGCGAGGTCAGTACAGGTACATCAAAGCCAGGACCGAGAGACTGTAAAACAGCTTCTATCTCAAGGCCATCAGCCTGTTAAATAGCAATCACTAGCCAGCTACCACCCGGCGACTCAACCCTGCACCTTAGAGGCTGCTGCCCTGTATACATAGACATGGAATCACTGGCCACTACAATAATTGAACACTAGTCATTTTTATAATGTTTACATACTGCTTTACTCATTGCATATGTACAGTTGAAGTCGGAAGTGTACATACATTTAGGTTGGAATCATTAAAACTCAATTTTCAACCACTCCACAAATTTCTTGTTAACAAACTCTAGTTTTGGCAAGTCGGTTAGGACATCTACTTTGTGCATGACACAAGTCATTTTTCCAACAATTGTTTACAGACAGATTATTTCACTTATAATTCACTGTATCACAATTCCAGTGGGTCAGAAGTTTACATACACTAAGTTGACTGTGCCTTTAAACAGCTTGGAAAATTCCAGAAAATGGTGTCATGGCTTTAGAAGCTTCTGATAGGCTAATTGACATCATTTGAGTCAATTGGAGGTGTACCTGTGGATGTATTTCAAGGCCTACCTTCAAACTCAGTGCCTCTTTGCTTGACATCATGGGAAAATCAAAAGAAATCAGCCAAGACTTCAGAAAAAAATGGTGGTCTCCACAAGTCTGGTTCATCCTTGGGAGCAATTTCCAAAGGCCTGAAGTTACCACGTTGATCTGTACAAGCAATAGTACGCAGGTATAAACAACATGGGACCACGCAGCCGTCATACCGCTCAGGAAGGAGATGCATTCCGTCTCCTAGAGATGAACGTACTTTGGTGCGAAAAGTGCAAATCAAACCCAGCACAACAGCAAAGGACCTTGTGAAGATGCTGGAGAAAATAGGTACAAAATGATCTATATCCACAGTAAAACGAGTCCTATATCGACATTACCTGAAAGGCTGCTCAGCAAGGAAGAAACCACTGTTCCAAAACCACCATAAAAAAAGCCAGACTGCACATGGGGACAAAGATCCTACTTTTTGGAGAAATGTCCACTGGTCTGATGAAACAAAAATAGAACTCTTTGGCCATAATGACCATCGTTATGTTTGGAGGAAAAAGGGGGATGCTAGCAAGCTGAAGAACACCGTCCCAACCGTGAAGCACGGGGGTGGCAGCATCATGTTGTGGAGGTGCTTTGCTGCAGTAGGGACTGGTGCACTTCACAAAATAGATGGCATCATAACGAAGGAAAATTCTGTGGATATATTGAAGCAACATCTCAAGACATCAGTCAGGAAGTTAAAGCTTGGTCGCAAATGGGTGTTTCAAACGGACAATGACCCCAAGCATACTTCCAAAGTTGTGGCAAAATGGCTTAAGGACAACAAAGTCAAGGTATTGGAGTGGCCATCACAAAGCCCTGACCTCAATCCTATAGAACATTTGTGGGCAGAACTGAAAAAGTGTGTGCGAGCAAGGAGGCCAACACACCTGACTCAGTTACAACAGCTCTGTCAGGAGGAATGGGCCAAAATTCACCCAACTTATTGTGGGAAGCTTGTGGAAGGCTACCCGAAACGTTTGACCCAAGTTAAACAATTTAAAGGCAATGCTACCAAATACTAATTGAGTGTATGTAAACTTCCTACCCACTGGGAACGTGATGAAAGAGTTTAAAGCTGAAATAAGCCATTCTCTCTACTATTATTCTGACATTTCACATTCTTAAAATAAAGTGGTGATCCTAATTGACCTAAAACAGGGAATTTTTACTAGGATTAAATGTCAGAAATTGTGAAAAACTGAGTTTAAATATATTTGGCTAAGGTGTATGTAAACTTCCGACTTCAACTGTATATACTGTATTCTATTCTACTGTATTTTTTGCCAATGTCACGCCTACATTGCTCTATCTAATATTTATATATTTCTTAATTCCATTATTTTACTTTTAGATTTCTGTGTATTTCTATGAATTGTTGGATACTACAGAACTGTTGGAGCCACGAATTCAAGCATTTCGCTACAGCCTGCTAAATAACATCTGCTAAATATGTGTATGTGACCAATATAATATGATTTGATTTCTAGCAGGGTTGATCTCTGAGTTTACAGAAGAGGCTCAAATGACCATCCCATGTCCAACTGGCCGCCCGTGTGGCTGGCTACCCTCCCAGGGGGCAGTGGGGCCATGGAGTGACTGACCTCCTATAGGTATTACACATTGATGTGTAATCATCGCTGATGGTTAACTGCTCGCTGCGTAATCACGGCAGCAAGGACACTGTCTCTTGAACCTATTTTGTGTACTGTATTACTATTTAGACTTTGTAGCCATAAACTTGTTATTCCGCAGCGACCATGGATGACACATACCTGCAAAACAAACCCAGGGTGGGACATTTGAGTTTTGACATCTTGATTGGTCACCTTGATAGGATCAGATTATTGTAAGGTTAATGGCATGGCAAATGGGTTTTCTGCAATCTACACTGTGGTGGGTCCTGGTGAAGACATGAATCTACACTGTGGTGGGTCCTGGTGAAGACATGAATCTACACTGTGGTGGGTCCAGGTGAAGACATTAATCTACACTGTGGTGGGTCCAGGTGAAGACATTAATCTACACTGTGGTGGGTCCTGGTGAAGACATGAATCTACACTGTGGTGGGTCCAGGTGAAGACATGAATCTACACTGTGGTGGGTCCTGGTGAAGACATTAATCTAGTATACACTGTGGTGGGTCCTGGTGAAGACATGAATTTACACTGTGGTGGGTCCTGGTGAAGACATTAATCTAGTATACACTGTGGTGGGTCCAGGTGAAGACATGAATCTACACTGTGGTGGGTCCTGGTGAAGACATGAATCTACACTGTGGTGGGTCCTGGTGAAGACATGAATCTACACTGTGGTGGGTCCTGGTGAAGACATTAATCTAGTATACACTGTGGTGGGTCCAGGTGAAGACATGAATCTACACTGTGGTGGGTCCTGGTGAAGACATGAATCTACACTGTGGTGGGTCCAGGTGAAGACATTAATCTACACTGTGGTGGGTCCTGGTGAAGACATGAATCTACACTGTGGTGGGTCCTGGTGAAGACATGAATCTACACTGTGGTGGGTCCTGGTGAAGACATGAATCTACACTGTGGTGGGTCCAGGTGAAGACATGAATCTACACTGTGGTGGGTCCAGGTGAAGACATGAATCTACACTGTGGTGGGTCCTGGTGAAGACATGAATCTACACTGTGGTGGGTCCTGGTGAAGACATGAATCTACACTGTGGTGGGTCCTGGTGAAGACATGAATCTACACTGTGGTGGGTCCAGGTGAAGACATGAATCTACATTGTGGTGGGTCCAGGTGAAGACATGAATCTACACTGTGGTGGGTCCTGGTGAAGACATGAATCTACACTGTGGTGGGTCCAGGTGAAGACATGAATCTACACTGTGGTGGGTCCAGGTGAAGACATGAATCTACACTGTGGTGGGTCCAGGTGAAGACATGAATCTACACTGTGGTGGGTCCTGGTGAAGACATGAATCTACACTGTGGTGGGTCCAGGTGAAGACATGAATCTACACTGTGGTGGGTCCTGGTGAAGACATGAATCTACACTGTGGTGGGTCCTGGTGAAGACATGAATCTACACTGTGGTGGGTCCAGGTGAAGACATGAATCTACACTGTGGTGGGTCCTGGTGAAGACATGAATCTACACTGTGGTGGGTCCTGGTGAAGACATGAATCTACACTGTGGTGGGTCCTGGTGAAGACATGAATCTACACTGTGGTGGGTCCAGGTGAAGACATGAATCTACACTGTGGTGGGTCCTGGTGAAGACATGAATCTACACTGTGGTGGGTCCTGGTGAAGACATGAATCTACACTGTGGTGGGTCCTGGTGAAGACATTAATCTACACTGTGGTGGGTCCAGGTGAAGACATTAATCTACACTGTGGTGGGTCCTGGTGAAGACATGAATCTACACTGTGGTGGGTCCAGGTGAAGACATGAATCTACACTGTGGTGGGTCCTGGTGAAGACATTAATCTAGTATACACTGTGGTGGGTCCTGGTGAAGACATGAATTTACGCTGTGGTGGGTCCTGGTGAAGACATTAATCTAGTATACACTGTGGTGGGTCCAGGTGAAGACATGAATCTACACTGTGGTGGGTCCTGGTGAAGACATGAATCTACACTGTGGTGGGTCCTGGTGAAGACATGAATCTACACTGTGGTGGGTCCTGGTGAAGACATTAATCTAGTATACACTGTGGTGGGTCCAGGTGAAGACATGAATCTACACTGTGGTGGGTCCTGGTGAAGACATGAATCTACACTGTGGTGGGTCCAGGTGAAGACATGAATCTACACTGTGGTGGGTCCTGGTGAAGACATGAATCTACACTGTGGTGGGTCCTGGTGAAGACATGAATCTACACTGTGGTGGGTCCTGGTGAAGACATGAATCTACACTGTGGTGGGTCCAGGTGAAGACATGAATCTACACTGTGGTGGGTCCTGGTGAAGACATGAATCTACACTGTGGTGGGTCCTGGTGAAGACATGAATCTACACTGTGGTGGGTCCTGGTGAAGACATGAATCTACACTGTGGTGGGTCCTGGTGAAGACATGAATCTACACTGTGGTGGGTCCTGGTGAAGACATGAATCTACACTGTGGTGGGTCCTGGTGAAGACATGAATCTACACTGTGGTGGGTCCTGGTGAAGACATGAATCTACACTGTGGTGGGTCCTGGTGAAGACATGAATCTACACTGTGGTGGGTCCAGGTGAAGACATGAATCTACACTGTGGTGGGTCCAGGTGAAGACATGAATCTACACTGTGGTGGGTCCAGGTGAAGACATGAATCTACACTGTGGTGGGTCCTGGTGAAGACATGAATCTACACTGTGGTGGGTCCTGGTGAAGACATTAATCTACACTGTGGTGGGTCCTGGTGAAGACATTAATCTACACTGTGGTGGGTCCTGGTGAAGACATGAATCTACACTGTGGTGGGTCCTGGTGAAGACATGAATCTACACTGTGGTGGGTCCTGGTGAAGACATGAATCTACACTGTGGTGGGTCCTGGTGGGAAACTAAGTAGTTGACACGTGTTTAAAGACTCATTCTGTCAACAACAGGCTTATCAGTGAACTCTCAATTACTTTTTTCCTGATGCCTGTGTGTGTGTGTGTGTGTGTGTGTGTGTGTGTGTGTGTGTGTGTGTGTGTGTGTGTGATGGTGTGTGTGTGTGTGTGTGTGTGTGTGTGTGTGTGTGTGTGTGTTTGTCATCTGATGATCCCTGGCAGGGTATCTTGTCATGTGATAGTAGCTTCTCATGTCTTCTGAAACTAGAGTCATCATGCCTCCTACTGGTTAAAGGGCTGCTATCCATGCAGGGCCGTATTCATAAAATGTCTCAGTGTGAAGTTTGGGGGCTAATCTACAAAACTAGAGTAATTATGTCTCCTACTGGTTACAGGGCTTTTACCCCGTGCCGGGCGGTATTCATAAAATGTCTCAGAGTGAAGTTGGGAGAAGATTTGCCTTTTTAGATCACAGCACAAGATTAGATGGGCAGCGGGAACCTGATCCCAGATCAGCACTCCTATTCTGTGATGCTTCATGAATAAGGGTCCTGGCTCAAATGAATACACTTTGGATTTAACATTCAAAGTATCCTTTGCCCCAAATGACGGAATCCACACAAGACATATTGGCTGTTGGGTAGGCTACGTGTAACAGTAGCACCACCCAATGGATTAGTGGCCAAATCATTCCACTTGTGACAGAAATCAGCCAAGTCACTAATATTATATTATGTTAACATGCTTCAAAATTAAACATTGTTTGTCCGGCTCAGTCAATTCTATCCTGTTTAATCTAAAACATAAAATTAACTATGTACAATTATTTCTTAAATATATATATATATATTTTAACCTTTATTTAACTAGGCAAGTCCGTTAAGAACAAGTTCTTATTTACAATGACAGCCTACACCGGCCAAACCCGGACGACGCTGGGAAAATTGTGCGCCGCCCTATGGGACTCTCAATCACGGCCGGTTGTGATACATCCTGGAATCGAACCAGAGTGTCTGTATTTTATTTTTGACCTTTATTTAACTAACCTTTATTTAACTAACTATTTAACTGTAGTGACGCCTGAGATGCAGTGCCGTAGACCGCTGCGCCACTCGTTAGCCTTATAATAGTGAAGTATAGCTTTGTTGCACCTTAAATACAACATTTAGTGGCCTTTTCTGTTTATGTTCTATTTTCTGTCTCTGTTATTTTATTGAGCAACAATCCAAATATATCATCTACATTTGCAGCCTCAAAGCATTTGATACAAAATGACCCGACACAGTTACATCATGAGCACAGAATCATCCGCCTCAACTAGGCTATGCAACAGAATAGAAACAGGAAGCAACATCGACAGCCTGATTTCTTTTTATGTGGCTGTCATATTTCATTTGAACCATTAGACTTCCGTTGTTGCAATTGCCTGAAGTTAATACAGAATCGTCGTGAAAAGCCTAAAGTATAGCCTAACATCAGCTGTTTTTTTGTCTCTCTTTTCATTTTGATAAATAATTTACGTGCTTATTAACATGACTTCCATCTACAAAGACAATGATCCACATTCTTTGGAGCTTGTGGAAGATCTTGGTCAAGATAACAGTCAAGAGGAGTTGGACTTTTCTTACCTGTTTTTGTACAACCCATCTGACGACTTTCGCGTGATTGAAGGTAAGAGCATCTTCCTGAAGTGCCGTCAAGGGCAATCAATCAATAATGTATGTTTAAATAGGAGTTTACAACAATTAGATGTTTATTCAGGATAACCAAGGTAGCCTAATCACATAATCAGATTTTGTACACTAGCCTACTCAGAAAAGATGGATGATTTTAGAATATTCACATGAAAATCTCTCGCCTAAATACTCTGGTAGTCCAGTGTCTCTTTGATAATGTCTGCACATCATGGTTTACCAGGAGCCCCAAACATCAAAAAAAAAAAAAGCTGTCAGCCAAACAAGCTTGTAAGATTTGTAGTTAAAGTTCACCGTCATACTTATCTGGAGATTGAGCATTTTCTTCGTCTCTAACTCTGCAACGTGTCTATATCTATGTAATTGAATGCGTATGTATGTACAAAATAGGGAACACAATGGAAATAAGTCCCAGACTCTATATATATATATATATATTTTTTTTTTTTAATTGACAAACAAAATCAATCAATCGATCAGAGCATCTTCCTGAAGTGCCGTCAAGAGCAATCAATCAATAATTTATCTTTAAATTGGAGTTTACAACAATTATTCGTGATTTAAAAAACAAAGGTCGCCTAATCACATAATCATATTTTGTACACTAGCCTAGTCAGTAAAGGCTACAGTCAAACCGAAATGTGATAGAATACATTTGAATAGCTTTGTCATGCTGGTCTGTGGTCTCCACTGTTCAAATTCATGCATGGCTTTGTGATTTAGTTTATATTTAGGGACAGATCCGAATTTACTGTGAGGGGTGGTCCAAAATGGGGGACGGCTGTCAAAAAATGTTTTTCGCTTTGGGGAGGGTTGTGTGTTTTTCCCTGGTTTATTCGCTCTTCTGCTCATATTTTCCCTAAAAACAATGGCTTGGCTTACTTTTGATATTACCCTAATAAAGTTTAGAAACGTCTGTGAAGGTTTGGTAGGGTGTGGCTATTATTAAGCTTTAGCTACTACAGGCCTATGATATGAAGGCAGTGAGCCCTGGCGCTCCAGCTGACTCCGACAGTTGAATTTGAGGTGAGGAAGACTGTTTCAGGTCTACCAGAGATACTCCTATAATCTAACAATATAATGCTTATCTTTAGAAAAATATTTCTGATTAAGGAGGGTAATTAACCAATTACCCTCCTTCTGTACTTCTAAATCTGTATAGCAGATGCAGTAGCCATCTGACATAAAGAAATGCATGTCATGTCGTAGCATGCCACCAACATATCTCTCTCTCCTTCTCTCTGGGGTTAGGCCTAAGCTTCTCTTCCTTTATATATTTATTAAAATATGAATATCATACAGTGGACACCTAACCCTTTAGGCCTATGCATGCAATGCCTCTGACAGCTGAACCGTGAGGTGGACAATTATTGTTTTAGGAAAGTAACCAAAAACAAAATAGAAAAATAGGTTATAAAGTTGTGCATATGCTACAAATCGAAACACCAGGAATAGTGTTTTTGTAATTTGTTCTAGGCTGTTTTTAAGGACACGTAAATGTGGCTCATTTGGACAACGTCCCTTGTTTATTGATGGCGCTGGCTGCCCCAGGGTGGATCTGAATGCATATGGATGTACATTACATTTTTCAAATGTTCGGTAATTTAAAATCTTCGCTGTCATGTTGTCCGCCTCCAAATTTTCCGAAAGGAAACTCTGAAATGGCATATTCTTTTTGGAAGATTTTAGAATATTCACATGAAAATCTGACGCCAATTGGAAGGAAACCTATACACCCCCTAAAGACTCTGGCAAGTACGCTAGTCCAGTGTCTCTTTGATTATGCTGCACATCATGGTTCACCAGCAGCCCCAAATATCAGACAAACCAGCTGTAAGAACTGTACTGAAACTCCCCCCTCAAACTCATCTGAAGGTTGAGCATGTTTTCCTCTCTATCTCTGTAATGTGTCTGTATCTCTGTAATGTGTCTGTATCTATGTAATGTCTGTATCTATGTAATGTGTCTGTATCTATGTAATGTGTCTGTATCTCTGTAATGTGTCTGTATCTCTGTAATGTGTCTGTATCTATGTAATGTGTCTGTATCTCTGTAATGTGTCTGTATCTATGTAATCTGTCTCTATCTATGTAATGTGTCTGTATCTATGTAATGTGTCTCTATCTCTGTAATGTCTGTATCTATGTAATGTGTCTGTATCTATGTAATGTGTCTGTATCTCTGTAATGTGTCTGTATCTATGTAATGTGTCTGTATCTCTGTAATGTGTCTGTATCTATGTAATGTGTCTGTATCTATGTAATGTGTCTGTATCTCTGTAATGTGTCTGTATCTATGTAATGTGTCTATATCTATGTAATGTGTCTGTATCTATGTAATGTGTCTCTATCTCTGTAATGTCTGTATCTATGTAATGTGTCTGTATCTATGTAATGTGTCTGTATCTCTGTAATGTGTCTGTATCTATGTACTGTGTCTGTATCTATGTAATGTGTCTGTATCTATGTAATGTGTCTGTATCTCTGTAATGTCTGTATCTATGTAATGTGTCTGTATCTATGTAATGTGTCTGTATCTCTGTAATGTGTCTGTATCTATGTAATGTGTCTGTATCTATGTAATGTGTCTGTATCTATGTAATGTGTCTGTATCTATGTAATCTGTCTCTATCTATGTAATGTGTCTGTATCTATGTAATGTGTTTCTATCTCTGTAATGTGTCTGTATCTCTGTAATGTGTCTGTATCTATGTAATGTGTCTGTATCTATGTAATGTGTCTGTATCTATGTAATGTGTCTGTATCTCTGTAATGTGTTTCTATCTCTGTAATGTCTGTATCTATGTAATGTGTCTGTATCTCTGTAATGTGTTTCTATCTCTATAATGTGTCTGTATCTATGTAATGTGTCTGTATCTATGTATATATGTATCTATGTAATGTGTCTGTATCTCTGTAATGTGTCTGTATCTATGTAATGTGTCTGTATCTATGTAATGTGTCTGTATCTATGTAATGTGTCTGTATCTATGTAATGTGTCTGTATCTCTGTAATGTGTCTGTATCTATGTAATGTGTCTGTATCTATGTAATGTGTCTGTATCTATGTAATGTGTCTCTATCTCTGTAATGTCTGTATCTATGTAATGTGTCTGTATCTATGTAATGTGTTTCTATCTCTGTAATGTGTCTGTATCTGTGTAATGTGTCTGTATCTATGTAATGTGTCTGTATCTATGTAATGTGTCTGTATCTATGTGATGTGTCTGTATCTATGTAATGTGTCTGTATCTATGTAATGTGTCTGTATCTATGTAATGTGTCTGTATGTATGGAATTGTATATGTATTTATGTAAAAAGAAATAGGGACCACAATGGAAATAAGTCCCCGACTTTATTGTGGAATCCCGGTCACTTGAAAACATCTTTGTGTATATATATTTTTTTTTAACTGACAAATAAAATCATTCAATCGATCAATCCAAACTCTGCAGCGCAAATTGAGGAATTGAAAGAGATATCTGTTACAAAACACCAAAACGTTTACTGACATTCGGGGATTGTCAAGCTAAGCCTGTGTAACTGGGTCAGCCTTCAAGGTAGGGAGGGATTGACAATCAGTAGTCGATTTATTGTGGTGTTGAAAATGAAAACCATGGTATTGAAGTGCCTGACGTCGGTATGCTTTGTTTATTGGTTGTATGTTGCATTGGCACAGAAACCTGTTGGTGGAAAATGTGTTGCATATATTTAATTTCATTATAAATATGGCATCAAAATGTTGAAAATCTGATTTCCCCCTAGCCGGTTCTGATCGTAGTGTAATGAAACAGGCAGTGAGAGTGAGCTCGTCTGTGGTGGTCGGTGAACCCTCAACCTTTGGCCCGTAGCCCTACGTGGCATCGGCTGTGCCACAAAAGCATGCTGAAGTAGTTAAGTTGATATCCACGTTTATAAACACAGGGTTGCTACAGTTACCGTTATTTGTGGTCGTAAACATTACTCTGAGGTAATTCTATGAGGGGGGAGGGTGTTCAATGTATTTAAAGTACAAGGGGAGGGTCATGTGAAAATATTTTGGACTTTGGGAAGGGGGGTGCATTTTGTTTATGATACCTTGAGTTGAACCAGCCCCTCCACCAGTAAATGTTGATCTGTCCCTTAGCCGTATTTAACCCCTGTTGAATTATAGACTATCCAATAATAGAGGAACAGCCTACTCAGCTGTCAAACGCTTATGTTGTAAAATCCTCTACCCAGTGTAACTCTATGTCTATTTCACATGCCTGCTGTTTTAAGAACGAGTTTTCTATTATTGCTGGTAATTGCCTGATGTTCATAAAAAGATACTTGGTAACAAAATTTCTAAGAACAAAAAATATAGTCACTGAAATGGCAGGTGTTAGTTTAGAAGAAATCACCTTTCTGATCCTGAAATGTTGCAATACATAATGCCTAAATGAGTACTCCCTTCATCCTGCCATATTCTTAGCAGACAACTCAGGGGTTCCCCCTCGCGGAGATCACAGCCCCTCATCTATGGTGCCCTACCCTTGTGACGGAAGCTCCAGTAACGCCCCTACAACCTCCAGCCAGTCCTCTTACCACCATGGGCCTGCCCCTGACAGCCTGTCTGGGCCTGGGTTTAACTCGCTGGATCTCCCCTCCATGCAAAGGGGTGCTCCCTCTCCTAGCCCCAGGATTGAGATCACCCCATCAGGGGACCCTCACCAGACTCATCCCCTGGACGCAAGCCCCAGAACCACGGCCCTGACTGTGCCTGGCTATGAGAACACGGCCTACCGAGAGCCCCAGAGCCCTGCCAGCAGCAACTCCTCCACGGGCTGGCTGTCTGAGGCCTACTCGCCCTGGGTCTCGCCTTGTGTATCTCCCAGTGGTGGTGGGGGCGTGGTTGGCTTGACCGCCTTGGACCTCCTCCCGGGCCTCCAGGGCATCCATACGTCCTCGGCCCACTCCTCCCCTGGGACCTCCCCGCGCACCAGCATCACAGAGGAGACTTTCCTGGTACCGCAGAGACAGCGGTCTTCCTCGCCACACTCCCACAATTACCCCCGCTCTCGCTCCGCCTCTCCTCAGGGAAAACGCACCTACGACCAGTACAGCGGCCCCAATCTGGGGACCACCAGCCAGCAGCAGCAGCGCTCCCGGAGCCCAAGCCCCAGCCCCTCGCCTCACCACCCCCAAGGACGACCCTTGGCCCAGACTGACCCACAGGCCAATGCCCCTCAGCAGATGCCCAGCGTTGAAGAGGTGTTGAGCAGCCTCAACTCCAGCCTCAGTTCCAGCATGCCCAGGGCGGTCCCCTCCAAGATGGTGCGGCCCAGTGTTGAGTGCTATACGTATGGAGAGAGCCAGGGGGAGCATGGGCGGAGAGGCAGAGCTGGGGCTGAGACCTTCTACATCCTCCCTACATCTTTCTGGCCGGCTTCACTAGCCCATGGAGCCTCCAGGTATAATGTGCAATGTGCTTTGGTAATGATGATCCCTCATAAGAATGAAAAGTGACAGTCACATGAATCTGTAATGACAGGTAAAGAAGTATTGACAGTCACATGAATCTGTAATGACAGGTAAAGAAGTAATGACAGTCACATGAATCTGTAATGATAGGTGAAGAAGTAATGACAATCACATGAATCTGCAATGACAGGTAAAGAAGTATTGATAGTCACATGAATCTGTAATGACAGGTAAAGAAGTATTGACAGTCACATGAATCTGTAATGACAGGGGAAGAAGTATTGACAGTCACATGAATCTGTAATGACAGGTGAAGAAGTATTGACAGTCACATGAATCTGTAATGACAGGTGAAGAAGTAATGACAGTCACATGAATCTGTAATGACAGGGGAAGAAGTATTGACAGTCACATGAATCTGTAATGACAGGTGAAGAAGTATTGACAGTCACATGAATCTGTAATGACAGGTGAAGAAGTAATGACAGTCACATGAATCTGTAATGACAGGTGAAGAAGTAATGACAGTCACATGAATCTGTAATGACAGGTGAAGAAGTAATGACAGTCACATGAATCTGTAATGACAGGTGAAGTATTGACAGTCACATGAATCTGTAATGACAGGTGAAGAAGTAATGACAGTCACATGAATCTGTAATGACAGTCACATGAATCTGTAATGACAGGTAAAGAAGAAGTATTAAGAAAACCTTAGAGGAATTTCATTTGAAATTGTGATGTGATACTGATGTGTATTTTGTGTGTTATGGCAGGAAATGTTACGAGTGAAAACCCTCTCTCTCTCTTTCTCCCACACCCTTTCTCTCTATGTCTTACTCATCTCTCTCTCTCTTTCTCTCTTTCTCTCTCTCTCTCTCTTTCTCTCTCTCTCTCTCTCTCTCTCTCTCTCTCTCTTTCTCTCTCTCTCTCTTTCTCTCTCTCTCTTTCTCCCACACCCTTTCTCTCTATGTCTTACTCATCTCTTTCTCTCTCTTTCTCTCTTTCTCTCTTTCTCTCTTTCTCTCTCTCTCTCTTTCTCCCACACCCTTTCTCTCTATGTCTTACTCATCTCTCTCTTTCTCTCTCTCTCTCTTTCTCTCTCTCTCTCTCTCTCTCTCTCTCGCTCCCTCTCTCTTTCTCCCTCTCTCTGTCTCGCTCATCAGTGGCATCCCTGTGCCATCTCTGCCCCCTCTAGAGTGGCACTTGCCCAGTCACTCCGACCAGTATGAGCTCTGTCTGGAGCAGCAGCCTAAACAGCACCACCGGGCCCACTACGAGACAGAGGGCAGCAGGGGAGCAGTCAAAGCGGCCAGCGGAGGACACACTGTGGTTCAGGTACTGGGTGTGGGATGGGGGAGTGTGTGTTTGTTTAACCTTTGTATGTATGTATGTATGTATGTATGTATGTATGTATGTATGTATGTATGTATGTATGTATGTATGTATGTATGTATGTATGTATGTATGTATGTATGTATGTATCTATGTATGTATATATGTATGTATGTATGTTATGCAAAAATTGTCAAAGACTCCAGCCACCCTAGTCATAGACAGAGTATCGCAAGGCAAGCGATACTCTGTACCAGTACCCCCTGTGTATAGTCTCGCTATTGTTATTTTACTGTTGCTGTTTAATTACTTGTTCCTTTTATTTCTTATTCGGATTTTGTAAACTGCATTGTTGGTTAGAGGCTCGTAAGTAAGCATTTCACTGTTGTATTCGGTGCATGTGACTAATACAATTGGATTTGATTTGATGTTTCTATGTATATGAGTGTTGACATGTGGAACACTTTCGACGCCTTGTTGGATCCTTGCCCCCGACAAATTTGGTATACTCAGTGTACAGTGCAGCTTTTACTCCTGTGTGTATGAATATGTGTCTGTGGTGGTATTTCCTTGTCATTACGTCACCATGTCTGTCTCAGGTGCCCAGCAACAATATGTAAATGAACAAATGTATCAGCCTGCATTATTATGACTAAACCCATTCAACCACAAAACCAGCACAGTTAAACCACCATAGGACGTTTTCATATGAAAATCGGTACGCTGGTTTGGTTTCCTGGAGCATTTGTGAGAATTACGTTTTGGTTTCACATGACCTGATAATAACCGATTCAGGGTATGATTTGCGAGACGCAAATTCAACATGACATTAGCAAGCTAGCTTGTTTACAAGGGGAAAAGAGTTCCACGCGACTAACCTAATACCTGACACTCCAGTCCTGAATCCTGGACCTGCTACTGACGCAGGGTTCCAGGGTTCCTTTGTGTTTCACACACGCTACATAGAACGGACCAGGGTACCAAACGCTCCCGGCTCTTTACCAATTAAGCCTGGGATCGAGGTTAACTTTCAAGTATATTTTAAATGATGGAAGATCCACCCATATCAAGTATAAAGTTCAGGGACATATTGACTAAGCCATGCTGGTTTTAATGGATAGTTACTAACACAGTGAGCTGTCTTCTCATCTCAGGATGTGAAAGCCATTTCTGGGTCCAGGGCAACAGTAGTGATGCTATCCTTCTGCTAACCAATAGCCACACGCTACATATGCAAATAATTATGTCGGGAGTTGGCCTTTTGTAACCTATGAAGTCATTTTCTTTCATTATGTAACAGAATTCAACTGTGATATTGTTGGAGGTAATTATGGACGTCTCCAATTTCAACAGTTTTATAAGTTAATATTTTGATAAGTACATTTAGAAAAAAGGGTTCCAAAAGGGTTATCCTATGGGGACAGCCGAAGAACCCTTTAAGGTTCTAGATAGCACCTTTTTGTTCTAAGAGTGTAGAATGAATTATGGTCCCGTGGATTACATATTAGAATGACGTGCACAGTTCAAAAGTAACAATTTTAGTCCGAGATATGATTATTTACTGTCATGTATAAAAACTGTAAGAATACTGTAGCTGTGCAGTACAGAGGACACAGTATTGAATTCAACAGTATCAACAAAGTTAAATGGATACACTCCAAGATCGAAGTGTGTCAGTTGTTTTTAGACCCCACATACAATGTCACTGACTGTGTAGAGTCAGCTCTGCCTCAACCACAAATGAATGGAAAAGATAAGCAGCCAATAAGATTTGTATATTACATGGTGTTTATATCTTCTCCATTCATTTGGGGTTTTGGCACATAGGTGATTCTACACAATACATGTCTTGGGATGTGGACATATCTCAACACAAGACCACTATTGAGGTCTGAAAACGTTGGTTTTTGGAGTGTAACGTCCCCTTAAAGGTAAAACGTTTTTTTTGGTTGTATCTCTCGACAGCTTCATGGGTACAGAGGCACTGCTCCACTGGGTCTGCTGGTGTTCATCGGAACGGCTGACGAGAGGCTCCTCAAACCCCATGCCTTCTACCAGGTGCACCGCATCACGGGGAAAACGGTCACCACACCAAGCCAAGAGAGAAAGGTCAATGGCACCAAGGTCCTGGAGATCCCTCTGGAGCCCAAGAACAACATGAGAGCAGTGTAAGGAGAGCAGTCAAGTTAGAGACAGTACACACACACATACACACACACACACGCACACAAACGCTAACATGCAGACACATAACGACGCACACACACACACACACACACACACACAAACAAACATACATATGCATGCGCACACACACACACACACACACACACACACACACACACACACACACACACACACACACACACACACACACATGTTTTCAGAGCTAGGTATAAAATAATTAATAAAACATTGTTTTACTTCCCTTGTAAAGAATTGACTGTGCTGGGATACTAAAGCTGAGAAATGCTGACATCGAGCTCAGGACAGGGGAGACAGACATGGGACGCAAAAACACCTGTGTCCGCCTTGTCTTTCGGGTCCATATTCCTCAACCAGGAGGACAGTATGTCTCTCTTCAAGTGGCCTCCCTTCCCATCGAGTGTTGTAAGTGAACTTTTGTTC
Organism: Salmo trutta; assembly: GCF_901001165.1. Lineage (NCBI taxonomy): Eukaryota > Metazoa > Chordata > Actinopteri > Salmoniformes > Salmonidae > Salmo > Salmo trutta. Next base: position 11,140,271 of record NC_042972.1, on the reverse strand, counting down.
CTGAAACCCAAAATTCTATTACTACTACAAATAATAATAATAAATATAGCTGCGAGCAGCAATGAACGGGGTTCACAGGATGACAGAACGGACACAAGATCAGTTGGATATCAAAGCAAGCATGTAGGAACTATCTTCCTTTATGTGCGATCAGGGAAGGCATTACCATGATTATCTCTCAATACCACAAGGATGACGCAGATGAAGTGTAGTCTAGTGCTGTAGGTTCATTATCTTTGAATTAAAGTCATTCATGTATTGAGTTTATATATAAATATTAATATTTATAATATATATGCGCTGACTGCTCAAGCGGCACATCTTCTGGTTTCTAATTTTCCTAAATAAAGATCCACTTTTCACTACGTTCAGACCACATAATAGGGCAACACTATGTGATTATACAGATACAATGCATTCGGAAAGTATTCAGACCCCATCCCTTTTTCGGAAAGTATTCAGACCCCATCCCTTTTTCGGAAAGTATTCAGACCCCATCCCTTTTTCGGAAAGTATTCAGACCCTTTCCCTTTTTCGGAAAGTATTCAGACCCCATCCCTTTTTCGGAAAGTATTCAGACCCCATCCCTTTTTCGGAAAGTATTCAGACCCCATCCCTTTTTCGGAAAGTATTCAGACCCCATCCCTTTTTCGGAAAGTATTCAGACCCCATCCCTTTTTCGGAAAGTATTCAGACCCCATCCCTTTTTCCACATTTTGTTACGTTATAAACTTATTATAAAATTGATCCAATAATTTTTGTTCCTCATCAATTTACACACAATACCCCATAGTGACATCACAATACCCCATAATCACAAAGTGAAAACTGTTTTTTAGAATTTTTTTGCAGATTCAATAAAAATAAAAAACAGAAATACCTTATAAGTATGCTATGAGATCCGGAACTGGGCTCAGGCACATCCTGTTTCCTTTGATCATCCTTGAGATGTTTCCGCAACTTTCTTGGAGTCCACTTGTGGTAAATTCAATTGATTGGACATGATTTGGAAAGGCACACACCTGTCTACAATATATAAGGTCCCACAGTTGACAGTGCATGTCAGAGCAAAAACCAAGCCATGAGGTCGAAGGAAGTGTCTGTAAAGCTCAGAGAGAGGGTTGTGTCAATGCACAGATCTGGGGAAGGCTACCAAAAACTTTCTTGAAGGTCCCCAAGAACACAGTGGCCTCCACCATTCTTAAAAGGAAGAAGTTTGGAACCACCGAAACTCTTCCTAGAGCTCCCTGACCAATAACCCAATGATCATTCTGACAGAGCTCCAGAGTTCCTCTGTGGAGATGGGAGAACCTTCCAAAAGGACAACCATCTCTGCAGCCCCCCACCAATCAGGTCTTTATGGTTGAGTGGCCAGACGGAAGCCAGCACACACATACCAATTGCTTGATGGACTGCTCAATGTATATATTTTTTATCTTGCTTTGTTTGCTATTTTCCAAATCTCTGATAAGCTACCCAGGAAATGGCTGAAAATAGCCCATATTAATATATGAAGCCTTAGAAATAAGCTTCATGAAACCAAATACTTGCTAACATCAGATAATATTCATATACAGTATTAGCCATTTCTGAGACTCACTTAGATAATTCATTTGATGATACAGCAGTAGCAATACAATGACATACCATCTATAGAAGAGACAGAAATGCTTATGGGGGAGGTGTTGCTGTATATATACAGTATATACACTGCTCAAAAAAATAAAGGGAACACTTAAACAACACAATGTAACTCCAAGTCAATCACACTTCTGTGAAATCAAACTGTCCACTTAGGAAGCAACACTGATTGACAATAAATTTCACATGCTGTTGTGCAAATGGAATAGACAACAGGTGGAAATTATAGGCAATTAGCAAGACACCCCCAATAAAGGAGTGGTTCTGCAGGTGGGGACCACAGACCACTTCTCAGTTCCTATGCTTCCTGGCTGATGTTTTGGTCACTTTTGAATGCTGGCGGTGCTTTCACTCTAGTGGTAGCATGAGACGGAGTCTACAACCCACACAAGTGGCTCAGGTAGTGCAGCTCATCCAGGATGGCACATCAATGCGAGCTGTGGCAAGAAGGTTTGCTGTGTCTGTCAGCGTAGTGTCCAGAGCATGGAGGCGCTACCAGGAGACAGGCCAGTACATCAGGAGACGTGGAGGAGGCCGTAGGAGGGCAACAACCCAGCAGCAGGACCGCTACCTCCGCCTTTGTGCAAGGAGGAGCAGGAGGAGCACTGCCAGAGCCCTGCAAAATGACCTCCAGCAGGCCACAAATGTGCATGTGTCTGCTCAAACGGTCAGAAACAGACTCCATGAGGGTGGTATGAGGGCCCGACGTCCACAGGTGGGGTTTTGCTTACATCCCAACACCGTGCAGGACGTTTGGCATTTGCCAGAGAACACCAAGATTGGCAAATTCGCCACTGGCGCCCTGTGCTCTTCACAGATGAAAGCAGGTTCACACTGCTCTGGAGACGCCGTGGAGAACGTTCTGCTGCCTGCAACATCCTCCAGCATGACCGGTTTGGCAGTGGGTCAGTCATGGTGTGGGGTAGCATTTCTTTGGGGGGCTGCACAGCCCTCCATGTGCTCGCCAGAGGTAGCCTGACTGCCATTAGGTACCGAGATGAGCTCCTCAGACCCCCTGTGAGACCATATGCTGGTGCGGTTGGCCCTGGGTTCCTCCTAATGCAAGACAATGCTAGACCTCATGTGGCTGGAGTGTGTCAGCAGTTCCTGCAAGAGGAAGGCATTGATAATATGGACTGGCCCGCCCGTTCCCCAGACCTGAATCCAATTGAGCACATCTGAGACATCATGTCTCGCTCCATCCACCAACGCGACGTTGCACCACAGACTGTCCAGGAGTTGGCGGATGCTTTGGTCCAGGTCTGGGAGGAGATCCCTCAGGAGACCATCCGCCACCTCATCAGGAGCATGCCCAGGCGTTGTAGGGTGGTCATACAGGCACGTGGAGGCCACACACACAACATGGTCCTGTGTGGCTCAGTTGGTAGAGCATGGTGTTTGCAATGCCAGGGTTGTGGGTTTGATTCCCACGGGGGACCAGTACGGGGGAAAAAATGTATGAAATGTATGCATTCACTACTGTAAGTTGCTCTGGATAAGAGTGTCTGCTAAATGACTAAAATGTAAACATTTTTGACTTTTTTTAAGGACATTACATCAAAGTTGGATCAGCCTGTAGTGTGGTTTTCCACTTTAATTTTGAGTGTGACTCCAAATCCAGACCTCTATGGGTTGATAAATTGGATTTCCATTGATTATTTTTGTGTGATTTTGTTGTCAGCACATTCAACTATGTAAAGAAAAAAGTATTTAATAAGATTATTTCTTTCATTCAGATCTAGGATGTGTTGTTTAAGTGTTCTCTTTATTTTTTTGAGCAGTATATATTCAGAGCCATATTGTCACAGGCGTCGAAAGGATTAGACCAAGGCGCAGCGTGTATAGTGCTCATTCTTGATTGATTTTATGAGAACACTTAAACAAAATAACCAACGACCAACAGTTCCGTCAGGTAAAACAACTAAACGGAAAATAACCACCCACAAAACCCAAAGGAAAACAGGCTGCCTACGTATGGCTTCCAATCAGAGACAACGAAAGACACCTGCCTCTGATTGGAAACCATACTCGGCCACACATGGAAAATGAAACATAGAAACAGAAAACTAGAACAAATTCATCTAGAAACAAACCAACCCCAAAACACACAAAACAACCGCCCTGCCACGCCCTGACCATTCTACTATGGCAAAATTACCCTTTTCACTGGTCAGGACGTGACACATATCCCTGTAATGCTTAGAGAAAATCTCATGTCAAGTGTTATTGATGTGTTGTGGTTGCAGGTTCACTTGGCACATCTAAAGCCTTTTCTTTTGGGGTGTTGCTATAGGCCACCAAGTGCTAACAGTCAGTATCTAAATAATATGTGTGAAACGCTTGATAGTGTATGTGATGTAAACAGAGAGGTCTACTTTCTTGGGGACCTGAATATTGACTGGTTTTCATCAAGCTGTCTGCTCAAGAGGAAGCTTCTTTCTGTAACCAGTGCCTGTTATCTGGTTCAGGTTATTAATCAACCTACCAGGGTGTTTACAAACACTATAGGGACAAGATCATTCACATGTATCAATCACATTTTTACTAATACTGTAGAACTTTGTTCTAAAGCTGTATCCGTACCCATTGGATGCAGTGATCACAGTATAGTGGCTAAATCCAGGAAAGCCAAAGTTCCAAAAGCTGGGCCTAAAATAGTGTATTGGAGATCATACAAAATATTTATCTGTGACTCTTATGTGGATGATGTTACAAATATTTGTTGGTCTGATGTGATTAATAAGGTGCATCCAGACGCTGCACTTGCTGAAATTATGAAATTGCTTCTTCCAATTTGATAAACATGCACCTGTTAGACTGTTAGAACTGACTGTTAGAACTGGCTAATAAGTTTGTCTTAACATCTGACTGGCTGACTTACTGCAAATTGAGAAATTATGTAACTAAACTAAACAAAAAGAAGAAACTGTATTATGAAGCCAAGATCAATGATATAAGGAATGACAGAAAAAAAACTTTGGAGTACTTTAAATTACATTATGGTCAGAAAGACAAATTCAACTCCATCTTTCATCGAATCAGATGGCTTATTCATCACAAAACCATTTGATGATGCCAATTATTTTAATGATTACTTCATTGGCAAAGTGGGCAAACTTAGGCAGGGAATGCCAACAACGATCAGTGAGCCATTGTATTCATGCATAAAAATAATAATAATAATGAAAGAAAAGCTTTGCAAGTTTGAATGTTGTAAAGTTGGTGTGGGAGATGTGGAAGAATTATTGTTATTGATCAATAATGACAAACCTGACATTGACATCTTAGATGGAAAGCTACTGAGGATGGCAGCTGACTCTATATCCACTCCTATCCATCATATCTTTAATCTGAGCCTAGAGGAAAGTCTTTGTCCTCAGGCTTGGAGGGAAACCAAAGTAATTATGCTACCCAAGAGTGGTAAAGCAGCCTTTACTGGTTCTAACTGCGTACCTATAAGCTTGCTGCCAGCAACTATGCTATTTCTCTGTAAACAAATTAACAATAGATTTTCAGCATGCTTAAGAAGGGCACTCAACATGTACTGCACTGACACAAATGGCTGATTATTGGTTTAAAGAAATTGATAATAAGAAAATTGTGGGAGCTGTACTGTTAGATTTTAGTGCAGCCTTTGATATTATTGATTATAACCTGTTGTTGAAAAAACGTATGTGTTATGGCTTTTCATCCTCTGCCATATCCTGGATTCAGAGCTATCTATCTAATTGAACTCAAAGGGTTTTCCTCAATCTAAGCTTCTGTAATGTCAAACATGTAAAGTGTGGTGTACCACAGCAGCTCTCTAGGACCTCTACTCTTTTCTATTTATACCAATGACCTGCTACTGGCATTAAACAAAGCATGTGTGTCCATGTATGCTGATGATTCAACCATAAACACATCAGCAACCACAGCTAATGAAGTCACTGAAACTCTTAACAAAGAGTTGCAGTCTGTTTTGGAATGGGTGGCCAGCAATAAACTGGTCCTGAACATCTCTAAAACTAAGAGCATTGTATTTGGTACAAATCATTCCCCAAGTTCTAGACCTCAGCTGAATCTGGTAATGAATGGTGTGGCTGTTGAACAAGCTGAGGAGACTAAATGACTTAGTGTTACCTTAGATTGTAAAAAAAAAAGCAAGTCCTGCAAGTTTTGTCTTATCTTGATTATTGTCCAGTTGTGTGGTCGAGTGTTGCAAGGAAATGCCTAGTTAAGCTGCAGCTGCCCCAGAACAAAGCGGCACATCTTGTTCTTCATTGTAATCAGAGGGCTGATATAAATACTATGCATGCCAGTCTCTCTTGGTCAAGAGTTGAGGAGAGACTGATTGTAGGCTACGTGTGCCTTTTGTCATTTTTTATTTATTTATGTAGTTCTGTCCTTGAGCTGTTGTCTATTAATGTTCTGTATTATGTCATGTTTCATGTTTTGTGTGGACCCCAGGAAGAGTAGCTGCTGCTTTTGCAACCTCTTACATCTACACGTTCCGCTAGCGGAACGTCTGCTCCAATATCCAATGATGGGCGGGGCGCGAAATTCAAACTCCTCTAAATCCGAAAACTTACACTTTTCAAACATATGACTATGTTACAGCTATTTAAAGACAAGACTCTCCTTTATCTAACCAAACTGTCCGATTTCAAAAAGGCTTTACAGCGAAAGCAAAACATTAGATTATGTCAGCAGAGTACCCAGCCAGGAATAATCACACAGCCATTTTTCAAGCTAGCATATCATGTCACATAAACCCAAACCATATCTAAATGCAGCACTAACCTTTGATGATCTTCATCAGATGACACACCTAGGACATTGTGTTATACAATACATGCATGTCTGTTCAATCAAGTTCATATTTATATCAAAAACCAGCTTTTTACATTAGCATGTGACGTTCAGAACTAGCATTCCCACCGAACACTTCCGGTGATTTTACTAAATTACTCACGATAAACGTTCACAAAAAGCATAACAATTATTTTAAGAATTATAGATACAGAACTCCTCTATGCACTCGATATGTCCGATTTTAAAATAGCTTTTCGGATGAAGCACATTTTGCAATAATGTAAGTACATAGCCCGGCGTTACAGGGCTAGCTATTTAGACACCCACCCAGTGTAGCCTTCACCAAAATCACATTTCCTATAAGAAAAATGTTCTTACCTTGCTTGTTCTTCATCAGAATACACTGCCAGGACTTCTACTTCAATAACAAATGTAGGTTTGGTCCCAAATAATCCATCGTTATATCCAAACAGCGACGTTTTGTTCGTGCGTTCTAGACACTATCCCAACGCTAAATCTCGGCCACGAGCATGACGCAAAATATGACAAAAAATTTCGAAATATTCCATTACCGTACTTCGAAGCATGTCAACCGCTGTTTAAAACCAATATTTATGCAATTTATCTCGTAGAGAAGCGATAATATTCCGACCGGGAATCTGCCTGTCTGTAAACTGAGGAAAAAACCGAAAGCCGGGGGCGGGGCGTGTCACGCGCCTAAGGCTTAGTCCATTGACTGACCACTCAGCATTTGCTCTCGTGTGCTTCAGCCAGGGCTTTGAATGACATCATTCCTGTTTTTCCCGGGCTGTGAGACTCCATTGTTGACGTGAGAAGTGTCACGTAAGAGCAGAGATCCTTTGTAAACGACAGAGATAATAAAGAAGGGCAAGAAATGTTCAGACAGGGTACTTCCTGAACAGAAGCATCTCAGGTTTTTGCCTGCCATAGGAGTTCTGTTATACTCACAGACACCATTCAAACAGTTTCAGAAACTTTGGAGTGTTTTCTCTCCAAAGCTAATAATTATATGCATATTCCAGTTTCTGGGCAGGACTAATAATCAGATTAAATCGGGTACGTTTTTTATCCAGCCGTGAAATTACTGCCCCCTAGATGTAACAGGTTATTGGGAATCCTAATAAAATACCAAATACCACTCCTCAGTAAAAGGCACATGACAGCCCACAGTTTGCCAAAAGGTACCTAAAGGACTCTCTGACCATGAGCAACAAGATTCTCTGGTCTGATGAAACCAAGATTGAACTCTGGCCTGAATGCCAAGTGTCACATCTGGAGGAAACCTGGCACCATCCCTAAGGTGAAGCATGGTGGTGGCGGCATCATGCTGTGGGGATGTTTTTTAGTGGCAAGGATGGGGAGACTAGTCAGGATCAAGGGAAAGATGAACGGAGCAAAGTGCAGAGACATCCTTGATGAAAACCTGCTCCAGAGCGCTCAGGACGTCAAACTGGGGTGAAGGTTCACCTTCCAACAGGACAACGACCCTAAGCACACAGTCAAGACAACGCAGGAGTGGCTTTGGGACAAGTCTCTGAATGTCCTTGAGTGGCCCAGCCAGAGTCCGAACTTGAACCTGATCGAACATCTCTGGAGAGACCTGAAAATAGCTCCCCATCCAACCTGACAGAACTTTAGAGGATCTGCAGAGAAGAATGGGAGAAACTAATCAAATTCAGGTGTGCCAAGCTCGTAGCGTCATACCTAAGAAGACTCAAGGCTGTAATCGCTGCCAAAGGTGCTTCAACAAAGTACTGAGTAAAGGGTCTGAATACTTATATAAATGTGATATTTCCGTTTTTTATACATTTGTTAAAATTTCTAAAAAACTATTTTTGCTTTAGATGTGGGCTATTGTGTGTAGATTGATAGATTAAGGCTGTAACATAACAAAATGTGGAAAAAGTCAATGGGTCTGAATACTTTCTGTATGTACTGTATACAAATCACAATATCTTACATTCTTTGTCTGCATAATTTAAATCTAACATTAATTTGCATTAAATCGAACATTAAAGTTCACTTGAGAAATAGTTATTGCTCTAGTATCCTATGGTGCAACTGGTGTCAATGACATCTATAGTGCCACAAACCTTTCTGGTGCAGCCATCTAATGTTGCAGTGGCTTTATATTCGCACAGCTTCTAAGGACTACATAACATCTACATAAGGTTTACATACCAAATTTCATGGCCCCATGTGCATCGGTTCAGTTCTTATAGTCTTGGTGTGATATGGTACCATCTAGTGGTCTAGCATTGCCGACTTTGAATGCAGCAAATAATCATTCTTAAATTCATTAGAAGCTAATTCATTGAGTTTATATACTAAATCTGGAGTCAATCTAACTCGTGGTTCATGAGTATTTTTAGCATTAGCATATGTGCTAACGTACATCTATAGGTACAGTGCAGCCATATTTAAATGCAGCAACAACAAAAAATCTCAAAACCATTAAAGACTGATGTAGTCTAAATATAAAATTTGGAGTGAATATGACGTATGGTTCATGAGGAGAAGATTATTACCAAATTCAGACAGGTTAATCTTAGGGACGTCCCTGATAGCGATGACAAGTTTTAAATTGATAGGCCACTGTGGAGTGGATTTACAGTGGTTAAAATGGACATGTAAAATCAGATTTTTGATTTGTCACTAACTCAAGCCATCTTTTGACCGATCCATTAGCTTTTCTCTAACTTTGTTGATTACATTCCAAATTTGGTGTCATTTGGTCTCACGGCTCATGAGAAGAATATTCATTTGTTTGCATATTTTATGTGCTAATATTCATCTACTGCTATAGTGTGGCCATCTTTGAATGCATCAACGTTATTTTCTCAAACTTTATTTTCTCCAAAGATACAATTTGGAGTGAATCTGACTTTTAGTCCACGAGAAGAAGATATTTTATGATTATTTTAATCATAAGAATGATATAGTCAAAAAAGTGAATTGTTAAAGGGATACTTCGGGAATTTGGCAATAATGCCTTTTATCTACTTCTGATCAACTCCTGGATACCATTTCTATGTCTCTGTGTCCAGTATGAAGGAAGTTAGAGGTAGATTTGCAAGGCAATGCTAACTAGCATTAGTGCAATGACTGGAAGTCTATGGGTATCTGCTAGCATGTCTTTCCACCCTCTGTGGAAAGGGTTCTACCTGGAACAAAAAGGGTTCTTCAAATGGTTCTCCTATTGGGACAGCCGAATTACTCTTTCAGGTTCTAGACAGCACCTTTTTTCTAAGAGTTTATTCTTGAGTTATTTGTCAAGAAAAAAAGAAACAAAATAATACAGAGAATAACAATAAAGCTTCGCTATCAACCACAAAAAATAATCTGCAGAGCGATTGAATTAGAAACTTTTCTTCATTGATGTGCGTTAAAAGGAGGGGATTATACAACTGGAATTTAGTAATCTACGTCATGATGAGTCATTTGCATTGGAATGGATAATATGCCTTCATGTCTTAGTTGAAATGGTTAAATGCGGAAAACACATTTCAGTTGAATGCATTCAGTTGTACAACTGACTAGGTATCCCCCTTTCACTTTCCCTTTACACTTATTTTACTCACAGCTTGTGCAAAACGTTGCCCTCAGAATGTGACTCATGTTCTCCTATGGTTGTTCTAATGTTCTCCTAAAGACGTTCTACTGTCGTTCCACAGCCCAGAGGTCGGCCCACGAGCTTCCCACTGTAGAGCGCCAGGACGTGGAGCGCTGCTCGGTTCTAGGGGGACAGCAGGTGATACTGACAGGACAGAACTTCACCTCTGATTCCAAGGTGGTGTTCACAGAAAAGACACCTGGTAAGGACTTTACAATCAATCAATCAATCAATCAAATATATTTATTAAGCCCTTTTTACATCAACAGTTGTACTTTACAGGAGCCTTGCCTAGACTCCTAAGAGCAAACAGAAGGGCAAAAGTAATTGTATCTAATAATGGCATACTGTACACCTCCTTTAGTAATGTTCAGCATCATGGTAGTAAATTAGAGAAATGGGCTAAGCCTTTAAGTCTTTTCTTCACACAGCAGTTAGTAGCCTTGGGTTGTGTGAGCCCGGAGCATAGCGTGAGGCAGCTTGATGTACAAGTACACTCCCTGAACAGGATGCTATAGTCTATCTATAATCTATCGCAGGGCCTTACCCTGAATTGGGGTTGAATGCCGGGAAATGGGTTACCGAGATATACTGAGATATCCCTCCCAAAACCACTCCCTTTTCCCCGGATAAATAACTGCGAGAAAACTGTAAATTATAATAAATTATTTATATGAACAGCATGACGTGAAATGGAACTGTTAAATTATATGAGATGTCTAAATATGTTCTTCTCTTTGGCCTTCGCTCTGCTATCTGCATGATCAATGATCAACACTCAGGGTGGGGACAGACAGCGCATGTTTAATCTCATCATGGTAACTTTTTTTCTTGTGACAGGTAGGCTCTACATTTGCTCCAGCATTGCCTATGCTGCAGTAACATAAGGACTGAATACGCATCTAATTTACATGTCTCCGTCTGGCTTTCGGGGGCCACCATATCTTTTTATTGTACTTTATTGTAGTTGTTTTAAATCAGTGCATACGGGAGCACACTCTCGTAGTCTTTCTCTCTCTCCAACAATTCCATTCAAATTCTAGCCAATTCAAATAGACCTTCACAAAAAAAGATTGCAGTTATGAAACTGCAGTAAATGTACAATAAATTACTGTAGTATTTTGGACCCAGTAATTGCTGAATAACTGCAGTGTTATCCTGCACTCTAACTGCACTTACACTACAAAATTACTGCAGTAAAAAAACACAGTGTTATTGTGGATGTCACGTCCTGACCATAGAAAGCTGTTATCTTCTATGGTAGAGTAGGTCAAGGCGTGACAGGTTTTTTTTCCTAGTTTAGTTTTTCTATGTTGTTATGTTCTAGTTTTGTATTTCTATGTTGGGTTTTTGTTTGGGATGATCTCCAATTAGAGGCTGCTGGTCATCGTTGTCTCTAATTGGAGATCATACTTAAGTAGGTGTTTTTCCCACCTGGGTTTGTGGGAGATTGTTTTTGAGTTAGTGTATGTTTCACCTCTGCGTCACGGTTTGTTGTTTTTGTTCTTTAGTTTATGTGTATGTATTGCATAGTTTCACAGTGAAAATAAAATGTGGAATGACACACATGCTGCACTTTGGTCCGCTCCTTCCTACGACAACCGTGACTGAATCTCCCACCACCAAAGGACCAAGCAGTGTGGAATGGACCAGTGGACTTGGGAGGAGATACTGGACGGGAAAGGACCCTGGAGGCAGGCTGGGGAGTATCGCCGTCCTAAAGAGGAGATTGAGGCAGCGAAAGCGGAGCGGCGATATTACGAGGCACTATACCAACCACGAGGCAGGGGGGCACATGGGGAGATGGAAACCTGAGCCAACTCCCCGTGCTTACCATGGGGAGCGAGTGACGAAGCAAGCACCGTGTTATGCGGTGATGAGCACTGTGTCGCCAGTGCGCATTCACAGCCCGGTGCGATCTGTGCCCGCGCCCCGCATTTGTCGAGCTAGGTTGAGCATTCAGCCAGGAAGGGTGGTGCCAGCTCAGCGCTCCTGGTCTCCAGTTTGCCTTCTCGGTCCAGGATATCCTGCGCCGGCTCTGCGCACTGTGTCGCCAGTCCGTATTCACAGCCCAGTGCGTCCTGTGCCAGCGCCCCGCGTTTGCTGGGCGAAAGTAAGCATCCAGCCAGGATCGGTTGTGCCAGCTCTATGCTCGAGACCTCCAGTGCGCCTCCACGGCCCAGTATATCCTGTGCCTGCCCCACGTACCCGGCCTCCGGTGAGTCTATCCAGCTTGGTACACCCTGTGCCTGCTCCTCGCACTTGCCCTGAGGTGTGTGTCACCAGTCTGGCGCCACCTGTGCCAGCCCCACGCATCAGGCCTCCAGTGTGCCTGCCCAGACCGTGGTGTCCTGTTCCTGCTTCCCCCTCTCCCCCGGACTGCGTGTTACCAGTCTGGCACCACCTGTGCCAGCCCCACGCATCAGGCCTCCAGTGCGCATTCCCAATCCAGAGCTTCCGGCGACAGTTCCCAGTCCATCCCGGAACCTGTAAAACGTCGTGATGGTCCGGGTCCTTCGGCGACGATCCAGGGTCCGGTGACACAAAAGTGGAGGGATCAGCAGGCGGAGCGGGGGTTACGCCCTGAACAGGAGCCGCCTCCTCTGCTGGAGGATCCGCGGGATGAGAAGGTTCTGTGTACTGCACCAGAGCCGCCATAGACATTAGTCACCCTCCCTAACCCTCAATTTAAAAAAAAAATAATATTTATTTTTTTAGGTGTGTTTGGAGTCCGCACCTTTGGGGGGGGGGGTACTGTCACGTCCTGACCATAGAAAGCTGTTCTTACATTTACATTACATTTACGTCATTTAGCAGATGCTCTTATCCAGAGCGACTTACAGTAGTGAATGCATACATTTCTCCCCCCGTGCTGGTCCCCCGTGGGAATCAAACCCACAACCCCGGCGTTGCAAACACCATGCTCTACCAGCTGAGCCACACGGGACCTTCTTTTCTATGGTAGAGTAGATCAGGGTGTGACGGAGGTGTTCTAATTTAGTTTTTCTATGTTATGTTCTAGTTTTGTATTTCTATGTTGGGTTTTTGTTTGAGATCTCCAATTAGAGGCATCTGGTCATCGTTGTCTCTAATTGGAGATCATACTTAAGTAGGTTTTTTTCCCACCTGGGTTTGTGGGAGATTGTTTTTGAGTTAGTGTATGTTTCACCTCTGCGTCACGGTTTGTTGTTTTTTTGTCATTCAGTTTATTTATGTATTGCATAGTTTCACAGTGAAAATAAAATGTGGAACGACACACACGCTGCACTTTGGTCCGCTCCTTCCTACGACAACTGTGACAGTGGATGCAGCATACTGCAGTTACACTGCACTCTGACTGCAGTTATACTGCACTCTAACTGCAATCTTTTTTTTGTAAGGGGATAACTTGTTTCATATAGATGTCCTAGCCTACCGCTTTCAGATAATACATTCATGCAGTATTAGCCATTTATCTAATGAATGATGGGTTATTCATAAGTGTATAATCTCTGTCTCTTGTGCAATACGAATTTTGGCTGGAAATACTGGGTTACCTGGGAGAAAAGTGATTTATTCTCGGGATGGAACATTTGTAAAATATACAAGCCTACCCCAAATCTATCTCCTTAATGCTGAGTGCCAAGTAGAGATGCACCGGGTCGGATTCTTATGACTATCAAACTCCCACCCTTCCGATCTCAGGGCAGACACTCAAACCACAAGGCCACTGAGTTCCTACAGCTCTAATTGATAATTATTTTTGTAATAGTTGTCCTATTGACATGACAATTGCCAGAATGGTATTTTTTGTATATATATTTTTTTTAACCTTTGGCTCACTCTTTCTCTCGCAATTTTACTCTGTTGTGATCCAGAATTAATGTACTGCATGTTCTGAAACCAACCTGCTCACCTTTGACCTGCTTAGATTTGTATTGATTACTGTTCTCAATGGACTGGTTTCAATGGACTCCAAGCTCTCAATCATCACCGTGGCTGTACAATGCAAAGATTTATTTCAGACCACCACTACTAGCCCAACATGGATATGATTATTATCATCTAGTTTGTTTATTTGTATTCCCATCTTGTTTGCATATTGCCAAGGCAACTGTTAGCACTGGAGCCATAGTACAGGGCAGTGATATGTCTAGTTCAGTCATAATAACACCCTGACTGCAATACAGGAAGGGGAACTAGATAATCGGTTTACAGTGACGCACTACTCCCAAAAGCTTGGAGTTGGAACAGTCACAAAACAGTTATGCACTGCACATGCTCAAAGAACACAAATCAATCAAATATGCCAGTTAGCAGACACTTTTTTCCTGTGGGAATTGAACCCATGATCTTAGCCTGGCCACTGCTACGCTCTTCCTGAGTCACATAGGACAGTAATTATTTAAATTATTCATTTTCATCATTGCATCGTCATTACAGGATTATGACGCCTCTGTGCGGTGTCTTCTAACATAGAGGTGTTAGGTAACAAGGTCTGGGTCTTCTAACATAGAGGTGTTAGGTAACAAGATATGGGTCTTCTAACATAGAGGTGTTAGGTAACAACGCCTGGGTCTTCTAACATAGAGATGTTAGGTAACAAGGTCTGGGTCTTCTAACATAGAGGTGTTAGGTAACAAGGTCTGGGTCTTCTAACATAGAGGTGTTAGGTAACAAGGTCTTCTAACATAGAGGTGTTAGGTAACAAGGTCTGGGTCTTCTAACATAGAGGTGTTAGGTAACAAGGTCTGGGTCTTCTAATATAGAGGTGTTAGGTAACAAGGTCTGGGTCTTCTAACATAGAGGTGTTAGGTAACAAGGTCTTCTAACATAGAGGTGTTCGCTAACAAGGCCTGGGTGCAGAATAAAGGCACTGTTATGAGCTTGTAAACTGCTCTCTTGTTTAGCATGTGGTTTAGTGCGAGAGGATGTGGTTAGACAAACATCGATACCATCTCCAAGCAGACAGACGTTTCTGTCTCACTTTACTCAAAACGTGGTCTGTAAGCAGGAGGTAAACGTTGAGATGGGAATATACTAGAACAGAGATCAATGGCAATCATTACTGATACTGCCTACGTACCAGTTTCTGAGAAGAACATGGGGGTGGATATGGGGTTTTCATATAAATCTTCATCACCATTATAGGTTTACAGATGCCTGCTTAACATTGTGAAAATTGTTTTTGTAATTGCTAAGTTTGATGCTACCAACACAGACCTGTGTTTGTTGGTGAGTGTTCATGGGATGTTAAAGCTTCTATCTGTAATTACACCAGCTAGCTTGTTTTATGTCCTTATATTTTAAATAATAACAATAAATTATATTTCTAGTTTCTAGTTGCCTTAACACTCCTGCCTTCACACTCCTGCCTTCACATTCCTGCCTTCACACTCCTTCCTTCACATTCCTTCCTTCACACTCCTGCCTTCACATTTCTACCTTCACATTCCTGCCTTCACACTCCCTCCTTGACATTCCTGCCTTCATATTCCTGCCTTCACACTGCTTCCTTCACATTCCTGCCTTCACACTCCTTCCTTCACATTCCTTCCTTCACACTCCTGCCTTCACACTCCTTCCTTCACATTCCTTCCTTCACACTCCTGCCTTCACATTTCTACCTTCACATTCCTGCTTTCACACTCCCTCCTTGACATTCCTGCCTTCATATTCCTGCCTTCACACTGCTTCCTTCACATTCCTGCCTTCACACTCCTTCCTTCACATTCCTACCTTCACATTCCTGCCTTCACACTCCCTCCTTCACATTCCTGCCTTCATATTCCTCTCTCTACTTATTGTATGGTTTGTTCATATCAATCTCTGCTCCCCTCCTGATTAAGGTACACTGCATTGTGTTTCTTTCAGACGGGCTGCAAATCTGGGAAGCAGAAGCTACAGTAGACCGAGACAAGAGCCAGAAAGTGAGTTACCGTTCTATCACCTTTACCAACAGTACTAGCTAACTCCTACACTGTAAAAATAGAAAGTCTCAAAACACCATGACTGTGTAGTGAAACCACGAGAAGTAGTGCACCTAAGCTGAGATCTGGTGTTTGGAGGGTGTTTCAATCTAAACCCAATATAAGAGTTATGATACACTGAATGTGTTTTAACGCTGTAATATGTAACTTTTTGGGTGACCCGACCAAATTCACATAGAAATGTGAGTTAAAGATCTAGCATTCTCATTGAACGCAACTCTATGTGCGCTATTTCTATGCTTCCCATTCTTAAGTTTTTGTACACCAGCTTCAAACAGCTGAAAATACAATATGAAAATATATTTCACAGCAGTTTAGATAGTACAATGATTCTCTACACGTTGCTTGTTTTGTCACATAAACTGAAATTAGGCGAAGTACTAGAATTTTAGCAACCAGGAAATGACGGAGCAATTTCTGCATATTGCACCTTTAAAACTGAAAAGAAGTACTCTGAAACACCCAAAGTGGTTCTTCAACCTGAATATTGGTGTTTTTAAGAGAGTGTTGTGAAAACACTTTTTGGGTTTCAGTGCATGTAAAAGTCAGCGTCAAAACACAACAACTGTGTTTTCTCATACAATCAATGGTTTACAAAGGCTACTAGTTTATAGCCTAAATATCAATATTTTTTGGTGAAATTCCACCTTTATTTGTTCAACGCTTTATTTAGACAGATTAGAAACAGGAGGGGCAGTAAGATGGTACATTTAGTTAGAATTTTACTCAATCAACCTCAGCCACAATGTAATAAATTATTCTGGGGTGAATTTAAATGGACCAACATATAGTATAGTAAAAAATGTATAATAAAAATTAATGCAAGTGGTGCAGAGCCTGTGGTCTAGCGGTAACGCCTCCGGCATAGACACATCACCCCTTTCCACACTGAAGACCAGGGTTAAATTCCCTGCTACAGCCCTTCAGTCTGTTTCTCCCATCTATCTGTATCCCCTCTGTCATTTCAGAACTGCCTCAATGAAGTGTTAAAATATGTTTACATTTTTTTGATTCATTTCAATGATTTGTTAATTTAACTTTACCAAAATAATGTTAGAATAAATCCAACTTAATATGTTGCTCAATTTATTTCATGACGATAACCAAAGAGACTGAGAGAGAACATTGAGGGATTGAACTCATTGGAAGTCTTTGGTTTTAATTACCTTGCTTTTCCTATCTTGCCACATGACTGTTTTTAGAGGATTGTGTGTAATAAATTCTTTCTAACAATGTTGTATGCATGTTTGAAGAAAAAAAAAGTATATTAGTATGAAGCTTGTGGTGAGGTGTAATGGAGGTGTAATGGATCATGATGAACGCATATCAAAACCATCAGTCAAATTTACATTCTATTCTTGCAGTTCAACCTCTAGCTAGTGCTGGTTGTTTGAACACTGTACTTGACAATGCCGGCCAAAAATGTAAGCTTTAAGACACTTCATAAAAAGGGATCTAACTCTGCCCTAAATGGGATTTAAAATATCATAATGGTGTTTAGAAGCTTTTAGAGAGTGGAAACAACACCAAAATAGAAGCTATCTAATTCTGCACTAAACAGGACTCGAAACACCAAAATAGTGTTTTAAATTTGCTGTTAGTGCTGCCAGTCCCTGGCAAGGTGTTGCACAACACTTGATTAAGTGGTGTTACAACACACCATGTAATGTTTCAGAACATCTCAGGATAATGTGTTTCAATACTCCAGCAAAGATAAGGTTTCGTCTCCTTCAAGTTGGTGGTAGCTCAGTTGCCACTAGTTGTGGTGTTACAAAGAGCTTCATTTTAACAGTGTACTTTTCCTTGTCAATGTTCTTCTACATGATGTCGTACAGTCTCAGTATAGATATGTCCACACCGTCGCCCAGTGATACTCTCTATGACAAATGACTGATTGACGTTCATCTGCACCATATGTTATATCTAGAGCATGCTATTTGTGGAGATCCCTCCATATCGAGATCCCACCATTCATCACGCGGCTAAAGTCAACTTCTATGTGATCAACGGGAGGAGAAAACGCAGTCAGGCGCAGCACTTCACCTACATTCCTTTAACCGGTGAGTCCATCCTTGCTCTATCCTTACATCTTTTAGTCATCATTAGAACTGGATACAGCCACACCTTACATTGCAAATTTCATCACTATCCCATTGATTACTAGTTGAAGGAATAGTTCAGCCAAGTTACATATTGACAATGTGTCATTTTTTGAAGTGTGAACACCAACTGTTAATTATAACTCAAATCATGCAAAATCTGATTTAGATTTGATGTCCTTTTCAGTTCCCGCCATTAAAACGGAACCCTTAGATGACTTCCAGTTCGGCCAGCTGGGCTGCACTGTCTCCCAAATCCTAGGAATGTCATCCAAGTCCTACCACCACACCCCCAGTAGCCACCTCAACCCTAATAGCCACATAGTGGCTGGCATGACATCCTTGGCATCCTGCCAGCGTGCGAGCCATCACGATCCCAATGCCTATCAACCACAGGACCCATCTGTCTATTACCCCAGTAAAAGCCGAAGCCTGGGTAGCACCCCTGTCCTGAATCAAGATATAAACCACCACCCAGTGATGATCCACAGTGGTTCCCCATCTCAGATGTCCTATACCCAGCACTACTCCAGCCAAGTGTCCCAACCCTTCCACCCCTCTCGCTCGGCCACCAATCAGCGAGTTGTCAACGTAGCTGTCCCATTGGCCCAACACCAGCACGCCACCATGGTTGGTGATGGGTACCGGGCTGCAGCTTCATTATGGAAGGTTGGTGACTCGCCAGAGGCCTGTTCCTCAGAAGGCCAGTACCAGGGCTTCATGCACTCGGTGGTGCCTGTCTTGAGCAGGTCTCCACCACGACACAGCCACATCCTGACCCAGAGAGGTCCAGCCGCTACAGGGAGCCAGAGTGGGCCAGTCCCTGGGAAGGTGACAGCGAAGCAAGAAAACCTGAACCAAGCCTATCTGGATGATGGTGAGTTAGTACAAAACATATTGGATACTGCAGAAACGTACTGTACCCCAGGCTCCTCTAACTTATTTTAAATTCATGACAATGTGTATGGTTAAATGGTTATTGATGCTGGAACTTGAGATGGACTATACTGATATACAGTGCACAGCAACATCTTCAAAGAGACTCTGATATGTTTGAAATCGGAAACTCATTTAGCCATATCCCTAAGCGTGACTACAGTTTGTACAAAGGAGATACAGATGATGAACAAACAGAAACAGAACATATACACACACAAACAAACGTTCTAAATAGTAGCAGATAGGGGTTCTATGTCTTGTAACCATAGCGGAAGCCTGTTTTTAAGGTTCAATAAAGAACCATGCTCATAAGGTTCCAAATGGAACCTGTATGGTGCTGTAAAGAACCTTTTTCCTAAGGTTCTATAATGAACCATTAAAAAGGTTCTATATAGTACCAAAAAAGGGTTTTGCAATGGTTACAACCCTTTTTTATGGTTATTTATAGAACCTTTATGGAGAATGGATCTATAAATAACCACAAGACACCGTCACTGGCCATAGTCATATATAATATGTAATGGCATAACACAACACTTTAGGTAAACTGGAATGACACTCTCATTCGAGGTTGCACAAAAAGAGCTGTGAGCAAACCATGCCACAAAATATTCAAATGAGCCACCTCCCATACATTATCACTAAAAGATCAAACAACCCTTTTATGAACTTTAAAGAACCATTGAAGTGCAACAAGAGTTCCACATAGAACCATCACCCTTCCCAAAGAACCCTTGAGGAACCTTCATTTTTTTTGTGTGTAGAGCACATGTGAAAACAGTCAGTATGTGAATGTGTGCCAGCAGTAGCCTCCCATTATCAACTGCCCTAGCCTTTGGGCCTTGACAGAGGAGGGATAGGGTCTTCTACTCTGAATCCGTCAGCATCAAATCAATTCCTAGACCCAACACTAGATTCGGGGTTTTGGCAATGAGGCCCTTTATCTACTTCCCAAGAGTCAGATGAACTTATGTATAACATTTTTATGTCTGCGTACAGTTTGAAGTCGTGTTAGCATAGATACCCATAGACTTCCAGTCATTCCGTTAACATTAGTTATCAAAACTATCTCTAACTTCCTTCATACTGGACACAGAGACATAATGGTATCCATGAGTTCATCTGACTTTGGGGAAGTAGATAAAGGGCCTCATTGCCAAAATCCCGAAGTATCCCTTTGAAAGATTGGATAGCTATGAGTAAAACCATTTCCATCCACAGGTCGTATGTGAGTAAAGTCACAACGTATAAAGAAAATCATGACAGCTGTGATGGAAACAGGAGGTTTCATTATAATTTTTGAAATGCGATCATTTGTTCGTTCGACATGGTGGGATCTTTTTGTTTCGGTAAAATGTATTATGCGAGAAATGGTGGTGGAAACGCCTTCATGCCAAATATTGATATAATAACCATCATATCGAAGTAAACTTGGAGTCATGCAATGATATGGTGTGTGGTCCTCCCACTACGACTCGGGAAACTATGCAGTTTATTAGGCTACATACAGTGCCTTGCAAAAGTATTCATCCCCCTTGGCGTTTTTCCTATTTTGATGCATTACAACCTGTAATTTATATGGATTTGATTTGGATTTCATGTAATGGACATACATAAAATAGTCCAAATTGGTGAAGTGAAATGTAAAAAATAACTTGTTTCAAAAAAATTCAAAATGGAAAAGTGGTGTGTGCATATGTATTCACCCCCTTTGCTATGAAGCCCCTAAATAATATCTTACCTTCAGAAGTCAGATAATTACTTAAATAAAGTCCACTTGTTTGCAATCTAAGTGTCACATGATCTGTCACACGATCTCAGCGAGCGGTGCACCCTGTTCAGTTTATGCATAAATAATACCTTATCGATGCCCAGTCTTGGTCATGATATGGTTTCAGTTTCAGTTAAGGGTGATGGGTGACTTGTTAAATTCCTCTCCAATCATTATAGCTGGGGAATCGGCTTGGAGCACTTCTATTGGCCGTTGAAGGATCTGTGTCAGAGCTCTCAGCTCCAGTTGTCCACCCCAGGCGGCTGTGTCTGCCACGTCAAGAAAGGCCCCAGAGTCTGCAACACCACTAAGCAAGGGGCACCACCAAGCAAGCGACACCATGAAGACCAAGGAGCTCTCCAAACAGGTCAAGGACAAAGTTGTGGAGAAGTACAGATCAGGGTTGGGTTATAAAAAAAGATCTGAAACTTTGAACATCCCACAAAGCACCATTAAATCGATTATTAAAAAATGGAAAGAATATGTCACCACAACAAACCTGCCAAGAGAAGGCCGCCCACCCAAACTCACAGACCAGGCAAGGAGGGCATTAATCAGAGAGGCAACAAAGAGACCAAAGATAACCCTGAAGGAGAGAAAAGCTCCACAGCGGAGATTGGAGTATCTGTCCATAGGACCACTTTAAGCCGTACACTCCACAGAGCTGAGCGTTACAGAAGAATGTCCAGAAAAAAGCCATTGCTTAAAGAAAAAAATAAGCAAACACGCTTGGTGTTCACCAAAAAGCACGTGGGAGAGACCCCAAACATATAGAAGAAGGTACTCTGGTCAGTTGAGACTAAAATTGGCCATCAAGGAACACGCTATGTCTGGTGCAAACCCAACACCTTTCATCACCCCGAGAACACTATCCCCACAGTGAAGCATGGTGGTGGCAGCATCATGCTGTGGGGATGTTTTTCATCGGCGGGACTGGGAAACTGGTCAGAACTGAAGGAATGATGGATGGCGCTAAATAAAGGAAATTCTTGAGAGAAACCTGTTTCAGTCTTCCAGAGATTTGAGACTGGGACAAAGGTTCACCTTCCAGCAGGACAATGACCCTAAGCATACTGCTAAAGCAACACTCGAGTGGTTTAAGGGGAAACATTTAAACATCTTGGAATGGCCTAGTCAAAGCCCAGACCTCAATCCAATTGAGAATCTGTGGTATGACTTAAAGATTGCTGTACACCAGCGAACCCATCCAACTTGAAGGAGCTGGAGCAGTTTTGCCTTGAAGAATGTGCAAAAATCCCAGTGGCTAGATGTGCCAAGCTTACAGAGACATACCGCAAGAGACTTGCAGCTGTAATTGCTGCAAAAGGTGGCTCTACAAAGTATTGACTTTGGAGGGGGGAATAGTTATGCACGCTCAAGTTTTCTGTTTTTTTCTTATTTCTTGTTTGTCTCACAATAAAAAATATTTTGCATCTTCAAAGTGGTAAGCATGTTGTGTAAATCAAATGATAGAAACCCCACAAAAATCTGTTTTATTAATTCCAGGTTGTAAGGCAACAAAATAGGAAAAATGCCAAGGGGGTGAATACTTTCGCTAGCCACTGTATTAATTAAGTTATGATGAACTTCACAGGGTGGTAAAAGTACATCTAGATCTTGATGCTCCTTTCCAATAAATATCAAGGGTTTGATCCTGATGACATATTCGATGCTTGACTGCCATTTGACAAATAAAAATATTCCATAATTATCCATAATAGTCTCATCATGTAGACTAGACTACCCACACTGTATCTGTGAGCTGTTGGCTAGAGCGCACGTGCCAAGACCAGAGTAGACACATTTGCTATTTAACACAACAGTTTGTGACAAAATGTGATGGAAACACATTGAACTTCAGATTTCTATTCGGTACATGAAGACATAAGTGAAAAAGTATATTTTGTGTGCACTATGTCATCACGCACTGATTTTTATACACAACAAGTCCGCTTGGTGGAAACACACCACTGGTGGGAAAATGCGCATATTTTCTTTTTGCAGACTTTTGATATTCACATGAAAATCTGTTGCCAATTGGATGGAAACCTAGCTTGTAATATGGTGACAATTCCACTTAGTGTATCAGAGGGCAAGAGGGAGTTACCAAGGTGTTGCTTACACCTATTCAGTTCTCTCAAATCTACAAGTACCTAGACTGGGGTGTCTGAAGGTTTTAGATTTTTCCTTTCAATTAAGACCTATACAACCAGGTGAGGGGAGTTCCTTACTAATGTTACGTTCCCACAAGACAAACTCAGTGTCGCTCACAACAAAGGGAAATAACAAAGAAAAATACATTTTGACAACCAAAACAAAACAGAAAGGGGATCAAAAGGGGTTCTGAAAAGGCACCCATGTGGGTGCCCACTGAATGTTGGCAAAGCCACTAGTAAGGGGTTCTAAAAGACACCCATGCCCACTAAGTTTGCCACCCGAAAAGACAAACTAAAACAAAAACCCACAACAACTTAGGACAGGGACTAAAAAGAATATGGAGCGAAACAAACAGGGATAATAACAAAAATCTGCCTTTTTTCAAACTTAAACGGTTGAGCTCGAAACTGCACCTCAGTTGCCGTGAAGTGTAGCTTTCCCAACATCTCTCAAGCTCCACTGGAGCACTGGGCCAGTCACTCTTAAATATCACCTGGCTAGCACAGGTGAAACACCTTCCCACTACCGAGATGGACAAGCCAGCACAGGTGAAACACCTTCCCACTAACAGAGATGGACAGGCCAGCACAGGTGAAACACCTTCCAACTAACGAGATGGACAAGCCAGCACAGGTGAAACACCTTCTGACTAATGAGATGGACAAGCCAGCACAGTTGAAACACCTTCTGACTAATGAGATGGACAAGACAGCACAGGTGAAACACCTTCCAACTAACAAGATGGACAAGCCAGCACAGGTGAAACACCTTCTGACTAATGAGATGGACAAGCCAGCACAGGTGAAACACCTTCTGACTAATGAGATGGACAAGACAGCACAGGTGAAACACCTTCTGACTAACGAGATGGACAAGCCAGCACAGGTGAAACACCTTCTGACTAATGAGATAGACAAGACAGCACAGGTGAAACACCTTCTGACTAACGAGATGGACAAGCCAGCACAGGTGAAACACCTTCCCACTAACGAGATGGACAAGCCAGCACAGGTGAAACACCTTCCCACTAACGAGATGGACAAGCCAGCACAGGTGAAACACCTTCCCACTAACGAGATGGACAAGCCAGCACAGGTGAAACACCTTCTGACTAACGAGATGGACAAGCCAGCACAGGTGAAACACCTTCCCACTAACGAGATGGACAAGACAGCACAGGTGAAACGCCTTCCGACTAACGAGATGGACAAGCCAGCACAGGTGTAACACATTCTTACTAACAAGGTGACACAAATCAGTGCTCCCTATGTGCTAATGTGCTACCTCGAAAATAAAAATAGAAAAACCAAAACCTGTAACACTAATTATCGTGTCAAGTACAAGGGTGGAGCGAAACCCCGCAGACACTCGGCCTGCCGTGGAATGAGTTTGACACATACTGTATGACCCAGGAGGCAGGGTGGAAGGGTGTAGGGGTTGATATGGGATTCAGAGTAACACTTTTTATGTGGATGCTCCCTTTCCCTTGCTTGTCCAGCTATGTGGGTCAAAGCTTTAAATAGTCCACAGCTAAAAGCCAGCTGAAGTGGTTTATCTGTGTGTGAACCGACACTAAGCCTGGCAAGGTCAGTGA
Source organism: Salmo trutta (assembly GCF_901001165.1). Taxonomy (NCBI): domain Eukaryota; kingdom Metazoa; phylum Chordata; class Actinopteri; order Salmoniformes; family Salmonidae; genus Salmo; species Salmo trutta. The sequence goes on along the minus strand of NC_042972.1, from coordinate 11,115,673 downwards.
GAGTACACACTATCGATGACTTCAGAATGGATACAATTAGACTCCCCTAGTCGCTAAATGTGCTTTGGCATCCAAATAATGACGATTTAGCAAGCCTTCGTCATGACTAAACTCTACAACTCTGTTGTGTAGAAGTCTGCCATTACGTCTAGTTATTTGTGTATTGAGTTGATTATTGCAGAGGCCTGTTACCTAGTGTGTTCATTTATGATTCATAGCTTTTCACAGGTAAATACAATGAAGTTGAGCATGTGATCTGGACAGAATCGACATGCAGTTCTCACCATATGTATTTGGACAGTGAAGCTAACATTTGACATTTTGGCTCTGTACTCAAGCATTTTGGTTTTGAGATCAAGAGTACAGAGTGTCACCTTTTATTTGAGGCGATTTTCATAAATATCTGATTTACCATTTAGAAGTAAAAGCACTTCATGTATCTAGTCCTCCCAATTTGGAGAAGTCATATGTACATGGACAAATTCACTTAAAGAAGTAGTCAGAAGTATATTTGGTCCCATATCCATTGCACACAATCACTTGCGACTGTACAAACTTGTACTGTGACCTCATATTCATAATTTCATCTCAAATCCAAAATGCTGAAGAGTAAAAAAGTATTGATTGTTAGTATTACAATGTTTGCTTCACTCTTCAAATATGGTGAGGACTGTATTAGGCAAAAAAGAAAAAGGCCATATGTTAGAGTATAATACGTTACAGTATGATACGTTACAGTATAATTTATTCATTCTGTTTTATTAACACATCAATGACAATATATAACCATTACAATTCATTAAAAATAAACCAAAAAAAAGCTAAATTCTGTTAATGTTCTTGGAAATACACTTACAAAGTATTTGAAAATACTGAAATACACTGACCCAAATACACTCCCATGCATTTAACCCAGGTATTTGAAAATAGTGTTTGAAATAAGCATTTGAAAATACTCTCAAATATAAATTAGCCTTACAATACTCAAATAAGAGTACTTGTTTTGGACTGTGTATTTGAAAATGCTCAAATACACAGAAAAAAAGTATTTTAATACCAGATACTCATATACATATGTATTTGAACCCAGGGTTGATACATTATAATAGTTATGCTACAGAATGTGGTTTAACATGGAAACAATGCCCTTGGTTAGCTTATACTGTAGGTGTCGGAAAACACATACACCTCTGTACATTCTACCCTATTTACAAAAGGATGCGGGAGAAAAGTTTCCATTTGATCTTATGTAGTACAGAAACAGGAAGCACTACCAAATAAAGCGAGTACCTGTTGCAAAGATGATTTCTGCCTGTGGTTGCTAGGAAAAAACAGTGATATGACACCTTGTGGAGCATAAGTGTCAATGCGATTTGTAAACTGTCAGTACACCATTAGAAGTACAACAGGCCTATGTGTTACACTGTCCTAACCATTATCCCACACTTTCTTGTTCTCCAGTGAATGACATCATAAGGAATGATCTGACTGCCCGCAGTAACGAGCAGTAAAGAGCATCTATATTGTGACCAACAATCACACGGGCTCCAGAAATACCATGCCGTCATTCTACTGTCTGATTGCCCCCCTTCGTATGTACTGTATATAGGGTGTTAAGTCAAAATCGCATCTTTTGACAAATGGGTAGAATAATATGTTAATTGTGTAGATAATCCTCTAAGAAAACAAATGGTCCAAACCTCATAATATGTTCACAAGTTATTGGAGTTTTTACCCTTGTAGGATGGCCAGAATTACGGTATATCAATGGACGCCAGAGAAAAAAATCTAAAAAGTTAGGAATCAGGAAAATTGCATCGAATCAGCTAGGCTGGACTCTGGGCTACCGGCTACCTGACAGGCTCACTTTTGATAATTGCGTTGTTTGCTCTATAACCCATTCGTTCATACGCCACCGTGATATACAATAAGGCCCGTGACAACAAAAAGACAACAGTCACACAGTGGCGGAATAAATTCAACTACACATACGTTTGTTTCCCAAAACCGGATAGCAACATCTGTCCAGTGAAGTCCACAAAGCAAATATTGCATTTAACAAACAGTTAAATCACCTGCAGCATAGTCAAGTTAATGTTTTCCACAGTTTACTAAACTACTGATTTAGAACCACAGAGTTACCGCAAGTCAACACAAAGACATCAGGAGCACTGCCTCTGCTATTTCAGCACCATTTACACTTAAACATTTAAACATCATCAAATCAACAAGGCTATATATACTTAGTTTAATACACTGAAAACAAACTTAAAGATACCAAAAACGATTTAGTCCAATCAATGTTGCTAAATATCATGTGGCTGTCCATGGTATTGATTTCTGTCAGTCTGTGTGTATGTATGTGTGTGTGTGCGCATGCAAGTAAAACAAAAAATGTGGACTCACCCAACTGGCTGACTAGTTGAACGCCAATGCCATCCTCCTCTCTTTCATGTTGACACAACGGTCAAGGGCTCCGTCATACAGTACACTTTTAGTTTTGTTGTTATAGGCTACCTAGTTAAAATGCTTGCTAGCCTAACTTCCTCACATGGGCAACAATGAACCAGCTAAGTTAGCTAGCTAGTTAATGTGAGCCTACTAGGCTACATCTAGGCTACATATTGAACTTCAATCGTCTCAGGCCAGTGGTACAACATATTCATTTATGGTTAGATCAGAATCGCCGTCATTGGCCTGTACAGAGAATTAAGTCAAAACCACAAGTCTAAATCCACATCTCCATCCATGGCTTAGGAAAGGGCCAATTTAGCAAGCTAGCTACTGCAGTACATCAACACAAGCAATCCAGAAAATCTGATTTTATTGGTGTGAAGCCAAATTTAAACTGGCCTCCCTTGGGGGGCGTTTTGCTGCACCAGGACAACCCACAGTTGAGCTTAGCTCAACGATGATTGGATAATTATTTATTTTTTTTAATCAAGGGAGGCCAAATGCTTGCTGGCATCAATTAATCAATTGCTACAGCGTCAACATGTTATACTTTTTTGTTCCAGACAGCATCAGATACATGGGCGAAACATACTGAGACAGAGGGGCGCTGTTTCCCTCACTCGGATGAGATTTCTCCAGTGAGATTCAGCCACTTGTGAATTGAAGGAAAATTATGAAAACACAGAGAGAAGAAAGATGTATTGGTCAAATATTTGGGGAAGCCTGGCTTCCCTTGGCATTCATGAATACACACCACTGAGCATATACCAAACGTTTTATTTTCAAAGCCTTTTAACATTTAATTCAGTTTGTGTCATGCTAATTTAGATTTTTGTGACCCGCGGAAACAACTTTAAAGATGACGACCACAAAATGTAAAATCCTCAAAAGTTGTTAAAAGAAACCTGCACGGCTATGCCAACATAGCTCGGTGCTCATTATCGAATGTATTACGTACAAATCCAACTTTTTTTATATAATGCTAAGGATATGTTAGAGGAAGACCCCACTGAACGATTCAGAACATGAATAATAATTTGTCTTGGTAAAATGTATTTTATAACATAAGGAAGTTACATTTCATCGCCAAAGAGCGTTTTCACCGACACCATACTGTATATACTGTATTGTGGATGGAGATGGAATCAGTTAGGGGTATGCAGTGCCGGATTTCAATAAGTGTGTTGACCATGGGCTACCTTTTAAACAGTTTTATTATTTTATCATGTGTAATCATGTATGTGGCCTCAATGTAAGCTTTTGTAATTGTAAATAAAAACAACTTCATGAAAATTGCTGTATTTAGTAAGAAAATTATGAAAAAAACGTAATATGATTGAGAAACATATTTTTTCTGTCATGATGTTGGCAATTTCATTTTATTTTTTTATTTGATTATTTTATTTAGTCTGCCTGTCATTAAAATATATATTTAAAATCTTCTTGTTTGTTGATTAAATGGATCTCGAAATGAATCAATGTCTATATGTCATGAGTTTAAAAGTCCAAAAATGGATGTAGCAATCACAGATTTCCATTGATTTGTAATACCAATGCAGTCAATTTAACTGGACATAACCCAACCCTACCAAAGGTGCCATACCTCTTCTGGATGATGACTTTTTAATGTAATCTAATAGACCAAAAATGGTATCCAACTTTGCACCGCCCCATTGGTCTCCTGGTCGCAGTTGGCTGGGACAGAGCCTGGACTCAAACCAGGATCTCTAGTGGCATAGCTAGCACTGCAATGCAGTACCTTAGATCACTGCGCCACTCGGGAGGCGTCAGATAAATGTCGTCAAAGCTGTACATTTCATTGTATTTTCTATAAGACTTCTAACGATTGTTGGTTGTAGTTTAATATTACACCCCTTATTTATGAGGAAATAGTGCACGCTTTTCATTAATGAAAAATAAATACACAAATAACTAACATTTGTTTAATTAAAAAAGGGTCTGTCCAAGGAACACCAAGGTGAGGCTGTCTAAACAGGGCTGAACCAGGAGGGGTTCTCCAATAACACCAAGGTGAGGCAGTCTAAACAGGGCTGAACCAGGAGGGTATCTCCAAGGAACATCAAGGTGAGGCTGTCTAAACAGGGCTGAACCAGGAGGGGTTCTCCAATAACACCAAGGTGAGGCAGTCTAAACAGGGCTGAACCAGGAGGGTATCTCCAAGGAACATCAAGGTGAGGCTGTCTAAACAGGGCTGAACCAGGAGGGGTTCTCCAATAACACCAAGGTGAGGCAGTCTAAACAGGGCTGAACCAGGAGGGTATCTCCAAGGAACATCAAGGTGAGGCAGTCTAAACAGGGCTGAACCAGGAGGGGCTCTCCAACAACACCAAGGTGAGGCAGTCTAAACAAGGCTGAACCAGGAGGGTATCTCCAAGGATCATCAAGGTGAGGCAGTCTAAACAGGGCTGAACCATGAGGGGCTCTCCAATAACACCAAGGTGAGGCTGTCTAAACAGGGCTGAACCATGAGGGGCTCTCCAATAACACCAAGGTGAGGCTGTCTAAACAAGGCTGAACCAGGAGGGGTTCTCCAATAACACCAAGGTGAGGCAGTCTAAACAAGGCTGAACCAGGAGGGGTTCTCCAATAACACCAAGGTGAGGCAGTCTAAACAGGGCTGAACCACGAGGGGTGATCAGATGTAGTAGGTTGAAAGGAAGGTATTTTCCCCTTGGCTGAGAACGTCTACGTTCCCCTCTGCCTTCTAGTGGCTGCTTCTTGCAGGTACCTGCACCATCACTCAGCTCATCCTTGGGTTTGAATGTTTTATATGCTGGAAGGTACTTCTCCTGTTTAAAAACAGGAGAAGTACCTGCCTGTGTGGTTCAGGTGAGGTGGTAATCAGAAATGATGGACAAACTATCCTTCTGTCGAGGTTTGAATTCCTCATCAAAATCAAATTATAGCTCAGAGACTATAGCTCAGAGACCAGGTCACTAGTAGATGAGATGTCACATTTTTTTGAATGCCAAGAGACGTTCCCATAGGCAGGAGATGGTGGAGGCACTGGGCTCCCAATCTGTACAGGAGCTGGTGGAGGCACTGGGCTCCCAATCTGTACAGGAGATGGTGGAGGCACTGGGCTCCCAATCTGTACAGGAGATGGTGGAGGCACTGGGCTCCCAATCTGTACAGGAGATGGTGGAGGCACTGGGCTCCCAATCTGTACAGGAGATGGAAGGAGCCTCAACTGATGCACATTCCTGTATATATATACTGTAGCTCAAGCATAAAACAGGCTATTTTGTATCTGGTTAAATTGCTAAGTAATGACATCCTACAGTGACTATGTCTATAGGCCTGATTTAGCACCTTGATATCTCTTTCTACACAAAATGAACTGATGCAAAATCCTTACCAGCACAGAGCAGGGTGGAAACAGCAGTCATTATGGGCATCACAGCCCATGTTTAGATCCTGAATCAGGCCACTTGAAGCTGTTTCAGCACTGGGCTTGACGGCTTCATCTTTCAGGTCCTTCAGGAGGAACTGTATGGCAGAGGGTCAACCAATACTGTTGATTGGCTCCCACACATTAATCTCATCAACCAATGGAGAGACGTTATTAGATGCTTGGGAATATCTATCTATCTATCTATCTATCTATCTATCTACCTATCTATCTACAGTACCTTTGCAAAGTATTCAGGCCCCTTGACTTTTCCCACATTTTCTTAGGTTACAGCATTATTGTAAAATGTATTTAAAATGTATTGTTTTCCCTCATCAATCTACACACAATTACCCCATAATGAGAAAGCAAAACGTTTTTTTTTAGAAATGTTTCTAATTTATTAAAAATAAAAACCTGAAATATCATATTTACATAAGTATTCAGACCTTTTAATCAATACTTTGTTGAAGCAACTTTGGCAGCGATTACAGCTACAAGCTTGGCACACTTGTATTTCGGGAGTTTCTCCCATTCTTCTCCGCAGATCCTCGCAAGCTCTGTCAGGTTGGATGGGGAGCGTTGGTGCACAGCTATTTTCAGGTCTCTCCAGAGATGTTTGATCGGGTTCAAGTCCGGGCTCTGGTTGGGCCACACAAGGACATTCAAAGACTTGTCCCGAAGCCACTCCTGCATTGTCTTGGCTATGTGATTAGGGTCATTGTCCTGTTGGAAGGTGAAACTTCACCCCAGTCTGAGGTCCTGAGTGCTGTGAAGCAGGTTTCCATCAAGGGTCCCTCTGTACTTTGCTCCGTTCATCTTTGCCTCGATCCTGACTAGTCTCCAAGTCCCTGCCGCTGAAAAACATCCCCATAGCATGATGTTGCCCCCACCATGTTTCAACTTAGGGATGGTGCCAGGTTTCCTCCAGATGTGACGCTTGGCATTCAGGCCAAAGAGTTCAATCTTGGTTTCATCAAACCAGAGAATCTTGTTTCTCATGGTCTGAGAGTCTTTAGGTGCCATTTGGCAAACTCCAAGAGGGCTGTCATGTGCCTTTTACTGAGGAGTGGCTTCCGTCTCTACCATAAAGGCCTCATTGGTGGAGTGCTGCAGAGATGGTTGTCTTTCTGGAAGGTTCTCCCATCTCCACAGAGGAACTCTAGAGCTCTGTCAGAGTGACCATTGGGTTCTTGGTCACCACCCTGACCAAGGCCCTTCTCCCCCGATTCCTCAGTTTGGCTTGGCGGCCAGCTCTAGGAAGAGTCTTGGTGGTTCCAAACTTCTTCCATTTAAGAATGATGGAGGCCACTGTGTTCTTAGAAACCTTCAATGCTGCAGAAATGTTTTTGTACCCTTCCCCAGATATGTGCCTCGACACAATCCTGTCTCGGAGCTCTAACAACAATTCCTTTAACCTCATTCCAAATCAATTGAATTTACCACAGGTGGACTCCAATCAAGTTGTAGAAACATCTGAAGGATGAGCAATGGAAACAGGATGCACCTGAGCTCAATTTCGAGTCTAATAGCAAAGGGTCTGAATACTTATGTAAATATGGAATGTATGTTTGTTTTTTTTTTAACACATTTGCAAAAATTCTGAAAACCTGTTTTTGGTTTGTCATTGTGGGGTATTGTGTGTATATTGCTGAGAAAACGGTTTTATTTAATCCATTTTAGAATAAGGCTGTAACATAACAAAATGTGGAAAAGGGGAAGTGGTCTGAATACTTTCCGAAGGCACTGTATAACACAACTAACAGGCCTAACTTAACACATATGCCTACCTTAATATAGACTACCTTTCTTCACAAAAAACGTATTTCAATAATTTTAGAATTACCGAATTCCTCTCACCTGATATAAGATCGTTCTCCATATTTGCTTTTTTTTTACACCATATAATATTGATATTACAATTTAGAAACTGAGTATCCTGGTTGTTTGCTAAACCATGAATAATCGTATCTAGAGAATTCTGTGAATTGTGAAAATGATGACGATGCGTTGGTGTCACAGACAAAAGGGGAAACCCCAGAAACGTCACAGGGGCTATGAAGCTGAAGCACTCGTTAAGAACCTTTTCTCACCATCAAATATGGTGGTGAGAGGAAGTCTAGTCGCGGGTTAGTGGGAGAGGATCTAACTTGGTGAAACTGGGCTGACAGTCTTCTAATTTGATCATCGATTAAACATCTGATCTCAATCAATATTTCTGTTCCCAAAACTAAACTCTGTTACGAACACAGTATATTAATATTTATAAACGTGACGCTTTACCAACGTTGTTGGTTAGAAGGGAGTGCAAGGCCGAATTGTTCGTGCACACGAGCACTCTACAGGTGAGGCGTCCCCTAACAGAAACATGCAAATACACGCTACAACGCGCCAGTAGGATCTTGCTAGCTCGTGCTTGGCTTTGCCCACCTTGCTTGTTCTGCCCACTATGCTTAATTTGTTCCCACTGTAAACGACACAGATGAACTATCTTGGGGTAGTTATAAATATCTTTGTTTTATATTGTGAACCTGTATTGTTACATCCGCATGGAATTCTAATTACAATCAAGTATTGGAGACCTGTAAAGTTCTGTTTGTTGAAGAAAAATATAATTATGTCTCTTGTAGGCTCATTTGATCCTTTTAATTTGCTGGGCTATTCGTTATATTTTTGAATCACATATAATCGACCATGTTTTATACAGTGTAACTGTTTATCTAATCCTTCATTCAAATATATGTCTTCATGTGACTTTCGTTTCTAATATTGTGAATTTTTGCATGTTATAAATATAATTTACAACTTATTTCCACGGTCTCAATTATTTTATCTGTCTCATCTCATTTGTCAGAATCTTTCCACTGTCTCAATTTTTTTAATCTGTTATCTCATTTGTCAGTCTTTCCACGGTCTAATTTTTCTTCTTCTCTTATCTCATTTTTTGCATGTTATACACATTAATATAATTTCCAACTTCATTCCATTGACTCATTTTTTGTAATCTCTCATCTCATTTTGGTTAGATTATCTCTTGGTAAAAACATGTTCATGCTCTACAACATCCGTAGAGCACAACCTTTCCTCACACAGGAAGCGGTGCAGGTCCTAATCCTGGCATTTGTAATCTCCCGTATATACTACTGCAAATCTCTGTTGGCTGGGCTCCCCGCATGTGCCATCAAACCCCTGCAATGTATCCAGAATGGCGCAGCCATGGTGTTCAACCTTCCAATTCCCCCATGTTGCCCCGTCGAAGTTTGCATCATCTTCAAGACCCTGGTGCTTGCCTACCGTGCAGAACGGGGAACTGCCCCTCTTTACCATAAAACTATGCTCAAACCCTACATCCCAACTCGAGCACTCCGTTTCGCCACATCTGGTTTGTTGGTCCACTCATCCCTGCGGGAGGGCAGCTCCTGCCCAGCCGAGTCAAAGCTCTTCTCTTTCCTGGGACCCCAATTGTGGAACAAGCTTTCTCCTATCTTCAGATAACTCGCACGACCCTGACAACCCCCCCAATGTATGTATTTTATTGTTAAGAATACAAACAAAGCACTTGTCCCCTTTCCACTAACACTGACTTTTCTGATACATACTTTGTTGAGGGAAAATGTACTTGATATGATTGTGATGTGTTGTGGTCTCACCTAGCTATGTTAAAATTAATGCACTAATTGTATATCGCTGGATAAGAGCGTCTGTTAAATTACTAAAATGTAAATTGTAAAAAATAAATTACAGTAGAGGGCGACGTTTCCCAGGGTCGGCCCTACTGTAGTTACTAGAGCCACAAAGTCAGAAACCCCGCCTATTTCTACAATCTATCTTCTTAAAATGTTATTTCAAACCTATCCCAAACCTTAACCATGCTGCTAACCGTATGCATAACCCCAACCTTAAATCAAGACCAAAAATAACATGTTTGTTTTAACAGCCAATTTGGACTTTGTGGTTATGGTAACTAGTGGAAACCCATTATCGGGAATTCACATTAAATTAAGAAAGGAAGCGGATTCGGCCCACAATGACTTGACTTCCGATGCAAATGTTATCGCTGTATCATAATTTTTGCCCTGATTAAATTACATTGAACTCACGAACACTCAATGTTGTGTTTGGTGCTGTAAAAAGAACGAATGACGAATTGAATAAGTGCCCTGGTAGGCTTTTCTTTGAATTTGTATGGTTGATTCGCCGACTTAGTGATGGGCATTCCGGCTCTTTTCAGTGAGCCGGCTCGTTCGGCTCAGCTCACCAGTTTTGGCTCCCAAACGGCTCTTTTAAAGAACTATGCTTTGTATTTTTTTCAAGTCAAACAGTTTGCGATAGTTTGACTATGATTGGTGTTAAAACAATTATAATTAAATTATTAAATGAAATCATAGTCTACCTTAACCACAATGTATTTAAAAATGCATTGGTTTGTTATGAAAAATAATGCTATTAAACATTTGCATTTAAAGTATAACTTTAGTGCATATAAATCTAACCATACAAAACGAATACAATCTGAACAGCATTATAGAATATTGCACCATACCAAAGAAAAATAAATAACAATTTGCAAAACTGCAGCATCCAACAAATTGAAATAAATGTAAAAAAGAAGGATGCTATTACACATGTGCATTTAAAGTATAACTTTTTTAATGTATATAAACAAAGTGCATATAAATGTAACAATTCAAAACGAATACAATCTGAACAACATAATAATAAAATATTGTACCATATCAAAGAAAAATAAATCACAATGTGCAAAACTGCAGCATCCCACTTAAAACATTAAACTGGTCCCTCTTTTCTCTCTCTTTATTGCCATGTTTTAACCAGCACACAGCAATGCTGACCATATTTTGCTTTTCTGAGAGATTTGCATTCAGAAATACAAGCTGCCTCACTTTCGAGGGGCTGATGCGGTTTCTTCTCTCAGTAATTATTTGTCCTGTTTTCGAGATGACCCTCTCAGAGGGAACGGATGTGGCCAATATGCAGAGTCTCCCTGTCATGACTTTAGTAAGCCGTGGGTAGACAGAGGCCTTGTTCTTCCACCAGCTCAGAGGATCTGCAGATCTTTGGAGGAGGGGCTCCTCCAAATCGGATCGGACCTCCATTATGGCATCTGCTGAGGGATTCCTTCGTGCTGCATCCCCAGTTGCTCTCTCGTCAAACAGCATCCAAACAGCAGACGTTTGTGGCACTACTGCTGATGCTTCTGCTCCATCTGATCCCTCTTCTTCCTGTTGCCCTGGTGCCTGAGCCAGCTGACTGCTGGGGCTGTCCCTCCCTGCTGCTGAGGTTATTCTTTGAAGAGCCTCATCAATCTCTCTGGCATCACTGAAGGCTAACTTCTTAAACCTGGGGTCAAGTGCAGCGGTTTCTGATAGCACGTGATTATATTCCATTCTGTGGAACTTTCTGTCCATTGATGAACATAGGGTGTCCGTCAACTCTGCCACATGTCCTGTGGTTACATTTGCTTCTCTCTGGCGGCTGGCTGTGATTCGCTGCAGACCCTTACACAGGAGTATCATTTTTGAGGCCGCCACAAAGATGAAAAGAGAGAACAGTAACTTATTATTCCGGTTCATATTTTGTCAACTGATACTACATTCTCATCTACTGCTCATATACATATATAATACTGGATTAAATAATGATGTAGTAATAACTGCTTACTGTACCTCTCTCCACTGATCTCCATAGTGACCTGCTCAAAGGGTTCCAGGACTCTGCACACCTCCTCCACCACCTCCCATTCCTCTTGGGTCAGAGCATCAACAGGTGCATTGACAATGGCCAGGGTAAAGATGATGGCATCCTTTGACTCAAGAAACCAATTCAACATATAAAATGTTGAATTCCACCTTGTAGTGCAGTCTTGTTTAGGCCTCAGCTCAGGCATCCCCATCTGGTGTTGTGTAGACTTTAGTTTGCTCCTGTGGAAGTATTCCACAGCTGCTTTCACTTTGTCCACAGTGGGCTTCATCACCTTCAGAGCATCTCTTACAATCCGGTTGATTGTGTGGGAAAGACATGGATGATGGGTCCATTTTAACATTTTCATGGCTTTGGTTATGTGAGCTGCATTGTCGCCAACACAACAGACCACTTTTCCATCCACTTGCCATTCTCTGGCCACTCTCAACAGTTCCTCTGCCAAGTTCTCTGAGGTGTGTCTGTCGCTGAAATCAAAGCAGTCCAGAAGACAGCTAGACATCGAAAAATCTTCAATGAAGTGACATGTAACCGACATGTAAGAAGTGGTTACCCTTGATGGCCAGCAGTCAGTGGTAAGGCAAACTGCAGTAGTTTTTTGGACTCTTTCCCGCACTGAAGCCTGTGTGCTCTCGTACAGTTGTGGAATAAGTGATTTTGAAAGGGTTTTCCTGCTTGGAATTGTGTACATTGGATTTAGACTATTGCTATCATTTCTAAAACCTCTGTCCTCCTCGATCTAAAATGGCTGGAAATTGTTGGCAATAATTTTAGCCAATGTAATATCAATTTGGCCTTGTTTTGCTACAGACATAGACGTTGGCATAAACTGGTCCATAGAAGATTGCGTTGCTGTGGGTCGCGGAGTCGGCCTACTTGACTGAGTGGATACATCTCCACGTGTGGAGGTGCTGGCTCCACCACTATCACTAGCAGGCCCGCTAGTTTCTGGAAGCTCCGCTACAGCTACAGTAGCTTCACAGTTGGGTGCACAGTTCACATATGCCGGTGTAGGTTGTGCGTAGAACCGGCTTTATATGAGATTTTGTTTTGGCAAATTCTACACTGTGCTCTAACATTGTCTACATTATTAAAATGCATCCAAATGCTACTGTGCTTCCGACTCATTTTCCAGCTGTTATTTTCACAGCTGTCCTTCCTCTCTCTCCTCGGCTGTTAAGTGTGTGACTGTGAGGGAGTTGGCTTGGCCCTCCCTCACGTATCTTTGGTTCATTGGTTGACACTGCGTGTCTGATTGACAGGAACAACAGGTGAGGCTGTTAGTCTGAGCAGACAGTCAGAACGAACGTGTGTGCGCTTGAGCATTTAGCCCTATATTATTTTCTTTCTTTCTTTCTTTTTTCTTTCTTTGAATTAGTTAATTCTATTCATTTAAATATTTGGATTATTCATATCTTCATTTTTTAATATTTTTATAAATAGATAAGGCTCTTCTGATATGTGAGCCGGCTCCCAACATTCACCTACAAGAGCCGACTCTTAGCGCCGACTCGTTTGCGAACGACCCATCACTAAGCCGAACAGCAAATTGTTCTTGGTGTTGTATCGAGGCTGAGAGATGTGTGTCAACATTGTTGTAGCCACTGTTACATTGCAGCTGTTGTAAACAGCAACGTGGGCAAAAGTACTGCGTGTATTACAGTAGGGTCTTTGATGATTTTGCAAATATTTTGTAGCCAAACAATGGAAAATCACGAAAGCATTGCAGGCTAATCCTTGTTTACACAAATGTCATATTCTTGCACACAGGGAACAGAAAGTAGGCTACTATGTCCGCAGAACTAGACCTTTCACCTCCAGACCTACCTGAACCCACCTTGCTCGAGAGCCTCCTGCACAATGGACTCTTTCTGGGAGCTATTGTCCATCTCCTCTGCATCTTGGCTGTCATAATACCCACCTCCAACTGGTATGAACAGGTATAGTAGACGGTTCTTCTGTTGGCAGTTAACATTTTGTAATAATAACAATAATAATAACAATAATAATAATAATATTGTAATTGTTTAATGTAGGTTTACTTATGGCATTATGTGTGAAAGCCGTAGCCCTATAGGCCTGATCATTTGTATTTTTCCCTTTTGTCCTATTGTAACCTCGTCCCCAGGCTTGATTTGCTGGTGCATAGAGCCTGGTAACACTGTGCCACAAAGTGGGACTTGAAAGGGGTTTGCCTAAACAGCAGACTGTTACCATGGTTACCCCATGGCTATTCAGTCTGAAAGAAGTCTGACTAAAAAAGACACAAGAGTCTCTACAAGCCAGAATTTTGAATAAAATGATATTCACACTTTACCGGCTGTCTGTGCTGTTGGTCCTTTTGACGGTAGGAGGTGGAGATAGGGTATCCACGGGAAAGTGTTGTTTACCCTACATTTTGCGGCGCCGGGAGGTTCTGTTGCTTGTAATTTCAATCTCCTGAAGCATTGCATGTGATGCACAATATGTAAACAGTAACCGAATGTAGTCGACCAAAGCACGTTTCCTCGTAATCAGCTGGAAGTGTTTGTGAAATTTACCAGCTGATGGGACAATATTCAGTCTGTAGTTCAGTTAGGCTTGGCCATATTGTGCAAGTGTTTGTCTGGTGCGAATTGTGTCACTATTGAAAATAGAAAACCGGAAATACAGACCATTGTCCTGAACAGGGATGCAAACTATTCACCTTTTGGCGAAATTCAGCGTTTTTAATCCAAATTAGGTGACCTACGTGAATCGTGTAGATCCGATGAGAAAAGTTTGGGGGGGGGGATTTGGATCTCTACTGGCTGTAAGCGAATGAGTGATGAGCGTTTGTAAGCGAACGAGTGGTGCGGGTTTGGTGCAATACTGGCTCTATCCAACCAAGGCTCAGCCAATCGTCCACATAACAACAGAATGCAGCATGCAACCGAAGAGAGAAGAGACAACCAATTTGCTAGATACAGAATCACCGCACTCTCTTAAAAGACAGCAGTTTGCCAGTTACAGCAGCGCGTCCCTGAACGATAACGAAGAGGTAGGTGAGAAGCCTGACCACAGAGATGGAGGTGAGAAGGTGATGAAGCGTACTTCATGAGCTGTAACCGAAAAACAACTGGCATTTGGAAAGTTTGAGGTGAGGGAGAAAGTATGGTGGAACAAGTATTGTTAGCATTGGTAAGTATCTTGCTAGCTGGATCAAATTCTCTGTTAGCTAGCCAGAGAAATATTGAGCAACATTAGCCAACTTAGCTGATCAAATAATTTAGTTTATTGTTTGAAAATTAGCTCGCTGATGAAGTCAGACAGCTAGCTTGTTAACGTCAGATGAGCTAACGTTAGTAACCTAACCAATCTGCTATAGTATTAGCTGGTATACGATCCCTTGCCATTCTTCAAGTTATAACATTTACATTTTAGTCATTTAGAAGAATTCATCACCTAATTTGCGTAATTGGCCATGTGCATGTAATTGTGATGGACGCTGTAGGAGAGAGGAATAACGTTGTGGGAGAGATAAAAAAGTGAGTAAAAAACACCCTAAATATGTTTAGAACTACAAATGAGCTTTCTTCTGTCGATTCACAATTCCAACCCTCCTCCTTTATCCGGGCTTGTACGGCAAAAGGGACCCAAAAGAGACACTCTGGCGGAGTTACTTATTTTTTTTATTTATTTATTTATTTTAGTTTTCATAATTTGGTTTGGTTTTTAACCTTATGGTCCACTTAGGAGCCTACAACAAGTCACAGTAAAACATGAACATTTTTAACCATAACATTTTTTACATTTTTTTATATACAATCTACATTAACAATCTAAATGGAGCAAAAAGAGAATAGAAAAAACTGTCATTGTGTGAAAATTATGGTAACTAGTCTGGCCCTAATTCAGGTTAATTGATTTCTTTGAATGTAAGCCAGGGCGGGATCAGCCAGCGGCGGCTTCCCGCATGCACGATTAATTTGCAGTCTGGACGCGGAGGGGTGAACATCTCCTGCTCTGACTGCAGCTGGGAGGGACTGCCGCACGAGGACTGTGAGTGCTTTGGGACGGGGGTAGGGCCCACGGCAGCACCCGCTGCTCGTTGAGAAGAGTAAGAACGACGTGCTTTCAAGTCAGAGTCTGCAAAAAAACCCAGAAAAAGTCGCTAGATTTGTCGCTAGTCGCTTTTTCAAAATGTGTCGTTAGAGGGGTCTGAATACTCGCTAAATATAGCGACAAAATCGCTAAGTTGGCAACACTGGCTGGGCCTGGCTTATGCTGGATGCCAACAGAGGTGAAAGAAACGCCACAGACTTTCCCTCTTTCAATACAGTGGATAAAAGGGGTAGGCCAGGTGTACTCTCTGCCTGAAAGAGATCAATTATGCCAACAAAGGGTATCATGCTCTGCTGGCCCATTGTAGAACAGATGTCCACAGGCAGAAAGTGTACAATGTGATGTGTAGCCCAAAGAAATTACTTTTGTTGTGTTGAACATGACAGTAACACTTTTGTGTGAGTGAGGGGAATTATTCAATTTTTTACTCAGCGAACGTTATTTTTGCACACATGTAGCCTTGTGCACTTGATCGATGTCTACAATAGTGGCCACTATAATAGAGCAACAATAGAATGCCTGTTTGTTTTATTCTATTTCTACTTTTAGAAGTTTTTTTCCCAAGTACAATATTTAGATGTGTGGTCACAAGCATTCTATTATAAAGGCTGTCATGGTTAACTGCAGTATTAGTGTATTGTTTTTCCTCAAGACTTGAGTGTTATTTGCAGTAAAGTCTAGGCAACAAATAACATTGGATTGTTTTCTTTACATTTTTTAGCTGTGAGTCAGGTTCACATTAACCTCTATTTAATTTACACACAGAGACTGATCATGTAGATCATGTCATAGCGTCGTCTGGGTTTGGCTGGTGCAGGCCATTATTATAAATAAGCATTTGTTCTTAATTAACTGACATGCCTAGTTAAATAAAGGTTATTTAAAAAAAAAAAATGTTAAACCTGCATTTCCCCCTAGCAGGTTTTTGTTGTTGTTTTTGTTGTTGTTGCATGTTTCAGTGTCACCTTTTTTGGCCCTCAACAGTTTGCATCCCTGACTGAAGATCATGTTAATAACCCTTCCCTGTGGATATTTTGTATCAGATTACCTCCGACAGGTAAAGTACGTTAAAATGAAGACTCTTCAACATTCTGACTGGGACTGTTTGGGAATGCTGAGCCTACATGTTAAAGACGAGTGTAAGTATTTAATTCTATGATTCTGAAAGAGGCTAGAAAGGGGTGTGGTTAAAATTCATGTGAGAGCGAGCCTGCTACACCTGTATTTGATGGGACTTTGACAAATGGTAAAAATCTACAATAAAAAATAAAACAAAATACCATATTATATTTGGGGTGCCCAATTGAGTTCGGTCATAGAACGTTTATATGTGAAAACTATTTATAAGATGAGCTCACTTCCTTGGAAGTCCACATATGTTGTAGTGGGGAGGTTCTAAGGGTTATCCTAGATGGTGATGGACAGAGAGATCATCCAATTAAAACCGGTGGCTGTTTTTGCCGCTCCTGTCAGAGAGGATTCGATTAATCTCTCCCGGGCACCTGGCTAGGCGTGTTTTTGCACAGGCTGAAAGTTGATTGCATTCGATTTGGAACCTGGCTGCCTCCAGGGGTAAGCCAAGTGCCCCTTTCAAAGCCCACGGCGAAGTCAGCTCAAAACAAAAGTGACATAATTAAGTAAGTGGAGTAATGAGTAGGATTATGTATTTTCATATGCAAAGGTGATTGCTTTTCATCCCAATGAAAACTAGTTTGAAATTTCAAACATTTATTTTCTGGACAATGCACCATGTTGCCTTGTTGACAACATGACCAAGCGGCTCAGATTACTGTTCCATTTGAGAAGGGCGCTCCTCCCTCCCCGCTTTCGCCCGATGTACCCCGGGCCAGATTAATTTAATCCGCCTGTAGACTCTCAGTCAAATTCCGTTCTGAGGCGCTGCGAAACCAGACGTCTTGACAGAGAGCGAGACGGCTGGTGGGTGAGAATAGTCCGATTGTAGTCTGCTTATTGACTTTTTTAACTGCTACTGTTCCACATGTCTCTAAAACATTCATAGATGCTAACTACCTTTAGTGCCTATTGATGAAGATATCAAATTTATTTATAAAGTCCTTCTTATATTAGTTGATATCTCAAAGTGCCATATCTCAAACCCAGCCTAAAACCCCAAAAAGCAAGCAATGCAGGTGTAGATGAACGGTGGCTAGGAAAAACTCACTAGAAAGGCCAGAACCTAGGAAGAAACCTAGAGAGGAACCAGGCTATGAGGGTTGGCCTCTTCTGGCTGTGCCGGGTGGAGATTATATCAGAACATGGCCAAGATGTTCAAATGTTCATAGATGACCAGCAGGGTCAAATAATAATAATCACAGTGGTTGTCGAGGGTGCAACAGGTCAGCACCTCAGGAGTAAATGTCAGCTGGCTTTTCATAGCCGATCATTCAGAGTATCTCTACTGCTCCTGCTGTCTCTAGAGAGTTGAAAACAGCAGGTCTGGGACAGGTAGCACGTCCGGTGAACAGGTCAGAGTTCCATAGCCGCAGGCAGAACAGTTGAAACTGGAGCAGCAGCACGGCCAGGTGGACTGGGGACAGCAAGGATTCATCAGGCCAGGTAGTCCTGTGGCATGGTCCTAGGGCTCAGGTCCTGCTCAGAAAGAAAGAAAGAAAGAGAGAGAGAGAATTAGAGAGATCATACTTAAATTCACACAGGACACCGGATAAGACAGGAGAAATACTCCAGATATAACAGACTGACCCTAGCCCCCCGACACATAAACTACTGCAGCATAAATACTGGAGGCTGAGACAAGAGGGGTCAGGAGACACTGTGGCCCCACCCGACGATACCCCCAGACAGGGCCAAACAGGCAGGATATAACCCTACCCACTTTGCCAAAGCACAGCCCCCACACCACTCGAGCGATTTCTTCAACCACCAACTTACCATCCTGAGACAAGGCCGAGTATAGCCCACAAAGATCTCCGCCGCGGCACAACCCAAGGGGGGCGCCAACCCAGACAGAAAGATCATGTCAGTGACTCAACCCACTCAAGTGACGCACCCCTCCTAGGGACGGCATGGAAGAGCACCAGTAAGCCAGTGACTCAGCCCCTGTAATAGGGTTATAGGCAGAGAATCCCAGTGGAGAGAGGGGAACCGGCCAGGCAGAGACAGCAAGGGTGGTTCGTTGCTCCAGTGCCTTTCCGTTCACCTTCACACTCCTGGGTTAGACTACACTCAATCATAGGACCTATTGAAGAGATGAGTCTTCAATAATGACTTAAAGGTGGAGACCGAGTCTGCGTCTCTCACATGGGTAGGTAGACCATTCCATAAAAATGGAGCTCTATAGGAGAAAGCCCTGCCTCCAGCTGTTTGCTTAGAAATTCTAGGGACAGTTAGGAGGCCTGCGTCTTGTGACCGTAGCGTACGTATAGGTATGTACGGCAGGACTAAATCGGAAAGATAGGTAGGAGCAAGCCCATGTAATGCTTTGTAGGTTAGCAGGAAAACCTTGAAATCAGCCCTTGCCTTACAGGAAGCCAGTGTAGAGAGGCTAGCACTGGAGTAATATGATCAATTTTTGGGGTTTTAGTCAAGATTCTAGCAGCCGTGTTTAGCACTAACTGAAGTTTATTTAGTGCTTTATCCAGGTAGCCGGAAAGTAGAGCATTGCAGTAGTCTAACCTAGAAGTGACAAAAGCATGGATTAATTTTTCTGCATCATTTTTGGACAGAAAGTGTCAGATTTTTGCAATGTAACGTAGATGGAAAAAAGCTGTCCTTGAAACAGTCTTGATATGTTCGTCAAAAGAGAGATTAGGGTCCAGAGTCACGCTGAGGTCCTTCACAGTTTTATTTGAGACGACTGTACAACCATCAAGATGAATTGTCAGATTCAACAGATCTCTTTGTTTCTTTGGACCTAGAACAAGCATCTCTGTTTTGTCCGAGTTTAGAAGTAGAACATTTGCAGCCATCCACTTCCTTATGTCTGAAACACAGGCTTCCAGCGAGGGCAATTTTGGGGCTTCACCATGTTTCATCGAAATGTACAGCTGTGTGTCATCTGCATAGCAGTGAAAGTTAACATTGTGTTTCCGAATGACATCACCAAGAGGTAAAATATTGAAAATATATAGTGAAAACAATAGTGGTCCCAAAACGGAACCTTGAGGAACACCGAAATGTACAGTTGATTTGTCAGAGGAAAAACCATCCACAGAGACAAACATATCTTTCCGACAGATAAGATCTAAACCAGGCCAGAACTTGTCTGTGTAGACCAATTTTGGTTTCCAATCTCTCCAAAAGAATGTGTTGATTGATGGTATCAAAAGCAGCACTAAGGTCTAGGAGTACTAGGACAGATGCAGCGCCTCGGTCTGACGCCATTAAAAGGTTATTTACCACCTTCACAAGTGCAGTCTCAGTTCTATGATGGGGTCTAAAACCAGACTGAAGCATTTCGTATACATTGTTTGTCTTCAGGAAGGCAGTGAGTTGCTGCCCAACAGCTTTTTCTAAAATGTTTGAGAGGAATGGGAGATTCAATATAGGCCGATTTTTTTTTATATTTTCTGGGTCAAGGTTTGGCTTTTTCAAGAGAGGCTTTATTACTGCCACTTTTAGTGAGTTTGGTACACATCTGGTGGATAGAGAGCCGTTTATTATGTTCAACATAGGAGGGCCAAGCACAGGAAGCAGCTCTTTCAGTAGTTTCATCATTGTGACCAAGAGATATAGTACTAAAACACTTGAGTGTCTCCCTTGATCCTAGGTCCTGGCAGAGTTGTGCAGACTCAGGACAACTGAGCTTTGGAGGAATACGCAGATTTAAAGAGGAGTCCGTAATTTCCTTTCTAATGATCATGATCTTTTCCTCAAAGAAGTTCATGAATTTATCACTGCTGAAGTGAAAGCTCTCTTGGGGAATGCTGCTTTTTAGTTAGCTTTGCGACAGTGTCAAAAATACATTTTGGATTGTTCTTATTTTCCTCAATTAGGTTGGAAAAATAGGATGATCGAGCAGCAGTGAGGGCTCTTCGATACTGCACGGTACTGTCTTTCCAAGCTAGTCGGAAGACTTCCAATTTGGTGTGGCGCCATTTCCGTTCCAATTTTCTGGAAGCTTGCTTCAGGGCTCGGGTATTTTCTGTATACCAGGGAGCTAGTTTCTTATGACAAATGTTTTTGGTTTTTAGGGGTGTGACTGCGTCTAGGGTATTAAGGTTACATTGAGTTCCTCAGTTAGGTGGTTAACTGATTTTTGTACTCTGACGTCCTTGGGTAGGCGGAAGGAGTCTGGAAGGGCATCTAGGAATCTTTGGGTTGTCTGAGAATTTATAGCACGACTTTTGATGATCCTTGGTTGGGGTCTGAGCAGATTATTTGCTGCGATTGCAAACGTAATAAAATGGTGGTCCGATAGTCCAGGATTATGAGGAAAAACATTAAGATCCACAGCATTTATTCCACGGGACAAAACTAGGTCCAGAGTATGACTGTGGCAGTGAGTAGGTCCGGAGACATGTTGGACAAAACCCACTGAGTCGATGATGGCTCCGAAAGCCTTTTGGAGTGGGTCTGTGGACTTTTCCATGTGAATATTAAAGTCTCCAAAAATTAGAATATTATCTGCCTTGATTACAAGGTCCGATAGGAATTCAGGGATCTCAGTGAGGAACGCTGTATATGGCCCAGGAGGCCTGTAAACAGTAGCTATGAAAAGTGATTGAGTAGGCTACATAGATTTCATGACTAGAAGCTCAAAAGACGAAAACATATTATTTTTTTGTAAATTGAAATTTGCTATCATAAATGTTAGCAACACCTCCGCCTATGCGGGATGCGCAGGGGATATGGTCACTAGTGTAACCAGGAGGTGAGTTCTCATTTAACACAGTAAATGTATCATGTTTCAGTCAGGCCAATCACATCAAGATTATGATCAGTGATTAGTTCATTGACTATAACTGCCTTTGAAGTGAGGGATCTAACATTAAATAGCCCTATTTTGAGATGTGAGGTATCACAATCTCTTTCAAAAATGGCAGGAATGGAGGAGGTCTTTATTCCAGTGAGAGGCACAGACACGGTCTCAATGGGGATAGCTGACCTGACTACACTGACTGTTCTTGTGGCAGACTCCACTAAGCTGGCAGGCTGGCTAACAGCCTGCTACCTGGCCTGCACCCTATCTCATTGTGGAGCTAGGGGAGTTAGAGCCCTGTCTATGTTCATGGATAAGATTTTAGCACCCCTCCAGCTAGGATGGAGTCCTTCACTCAGCAGGCCAGGCTTGGTCCTTTTGGGAGGGGCAGAAAACAGTCTTCAACCAGTGATTGAGTTGTGAGACTCTGCTGTAGAGCTCATCACTCCCCCTAACCGGGAGGGGGCCAGAGACAATTACTCGATGCCGACACATCTTTCTAGCTGATTTACACGCTGAAGCTATGTTGCGCTTGGTGACCTCTGACTGTTTCATCCTAACATCGTTGGTGCCGACTTGGATAACAATATCCCTATACTCTCTACACTCGCCAGTTTTAGCTTTAGCCAGCACCATCTTCAGATTAGCCTTAAAACCTGTTGGAGATAGGGGGCAGTATTTGCACGGCCGGATAAAAAACGTACCCGATTTAATCTGGTTACTACTCCTGTCCAGTAACTAGAATATGCATATAATTAGTAGATTTGGATAGAAAACACTCTAAAGTTTCTAAACCTGTTTGAATGGTGTCTGTGAGTATAACAGAACTCATATGGCAGGCAAAAACCTGAGAAGATTCCATGCAGGAAGTGGAAATCTGATTTGTGGAATCACCTTCAACACTTTGCCTATGAAACACACGTGAGTTAGGATTCATTTAGCACTTCCTAAGGCTTCCACTAGATGTCAACAATCTTTACAAAGTGGTTTGAGTCTTCTATGGTAGAAACTGACCGAAAGAGAGGCTTGGAAAGTTGGTCACAGGGGGAGGGCCATTACTACTATGACGCGGGCGCCCATGGGAACCCTTTTGTTCCGAAACGTTTAGTAAGACAATGCAATCGTCCGCCTTGAATATTATTGAAGCTCTGGTTGAAAAAGGCCCTAAAGACTTATGTTATACAACATTTGACATGTTTGAACGAACGTAAATATATATTTTTAGCTCTTTCGTGACGACAAGTCCCGCGCGCTACAGTACATTATGAGTAGCCTTCGGAACGCGCTAACAAGAAGGAGCTATTGGGCCATAAATTATTAATTTTTCGAACAAAACTACATTTGTTGTGGACCTGGGATTCCTGGAAGTGCCTTCTGATGAAGATAATCAAAGGTAAGGGACTATTTACAATAGTATATTTGATTTTAGATGGTTCCAAGATGGCGCTAATCTGTATCGTCTAGCCTATTTACCTGAGCATACCACCTCGTTTATTGCAAAGTGTGATTTCCCAGTAAAGTTATTTTTAAATCTGGCAATGCAGTTGCATTCACGAGATGTTAATCTATAATTCTTTGAATGACAATATTAAATTTTAATAATGTTTTCGAATAGAAATTTTGTAAATTGTAGCGTTAATTCACCAGAAGCATTTGAGGGAAAATATTTTCTGAACGTCACGCGCCGATGTAAAATGCTGTTTTTATATATAAATATGAACTTTATCGAACAAAAAATGCATGTATTGTGTAACATGATGTCCTAGGAGTGTCATCTGATGAAGATTGTCAAAGGTTAGTGCTGCATTTAGCTGTGTTTTGGGTATTTGTGATGCATGCTAGTTGCTTTGAAAATGGCAGTGTGATTTTTTTTGGCAGGGTACTCTCCTGACATAATCTAATGTTTTGCTTTTTGAAATCGGACAACGTGGTTCGATTCAGGAGAGGTGTATCTATAAAATGGTGTAAAATAGTCATACGTTTGAGAAATTGAAGTTATAGCATTTATGAGGTATTTGTATTTCGCGCGACGCGATTCCACTGGCTGTTGACTAGGGTGGGACGCAAGCGTCCCAGGTTCCCAGACAGGTTAATGTCGGTAGCCCTGCCCCCTGGTAAACAGTGTATGATCGCTGGATGATTCGTTTTAATTCTAATACTGCGGGTAATGTAGTCGCCAATGACTAGGGTTTTCAATTTGTCAGAGCTAATGGTGGGAGGCTTCGGCTTCTCAGACCCCACAGCAGGAGGAGTAGAGACCAGAGAAGGCTCGGCGTCTGACTCCGACTCTCTGCTTAATGGGGAGAACAGGTAGAAAGTTTCTGTCGGTTGAGCATTCCTACAGCATTTCCCTCCAGAAGCCATGAGAAAGTTGTCCGGCTGTGGGGACTGTGCGAGGGGATTTATACTACTATCTGTACTTACTGGTGGCACAGACACTGTTTCATCCTTTCCTACACTGAAATTACCCTTGCCTAATGATTGCGTCTGAAGCTGGGCTTGCAGCACAGCTATCCTCGCCATAAGGCGATCGTTCTCCTGTATATTATGAGTACAGCGACTGCAGTTAGAAGGCATAATGTTAATGTTACTACTTAGCTTCGGCTGGTGGAGGTCCTGACGAACCACGTCCAGATAAATGGTCCGAAGTGAAAAAGTTGAATGAAAAAAAGTCAAGCGAGGGAAAAACTAAAAATATAAACGGTAATTAAAAAGTAAAAACCGTAAAGTTGTCAGGTAGCAAAGTAAGGTTAGAACAAAACGCACAGCAGCACGTAAAGAAGTCTGCAAGTTGTGACCAGAAATGATGATCTACCAGGTGATTTTTTTGACATCCGTCTCTTGCCGGGGGACTTCTGTTAAGAGACCCAACGTTCGGTGTGAACGTTAACACGCATCGCTTGCGGTACGGTTTTGGAAACATAAGAAAGTATCTTTCATATCAGCAAGGAATCATTTTCCCAAAAGCAAAAGGTTAAATTACTACACACCTTTTTATAGAGTTAGGGTTCCCACGTGGCCATATCTCGACGTTACATCGCTTGTTTACAGAAGACAGACGACAGGCCACCACTTGTGCTAATTAGCTATCTAGCGTGCTCTGAACACCTGTGTGTAAGCTAACTGGGGAGGAAGTGTAGCGGAAGTGTAGTTTGTCAACTGGAGACACACGCAGCATATCGATCTGTGCAAATCTGCTACAGTAAGTGTATATTTTTATTTGAAAGTCTTTATTTGAGAGTCTTTCTCGCTGATATGAAAGAGAAGGGCCATATGTTTCAAAAACCGTAACGCAAGCGTTGATTATTGACGTTTCTAAATGTTAAAACACAGTGTCGGGATTGTAGTTCACATGGAGCCAGCCAGAAGGCAGAATGCCGTTTTGGGTTTTTGAGAGCTAATGTGTCTCTTGAGTGTCACTGGGACAGTGGGACTCAGTCTGTTTTATCTTCAGGAGGAGACGGAGCCAATTGACTTGCAATTGAAGCCTGCTGACCTGAATAAGAAGTCTAAAGGACCTGTGCCTCAGATTCATCAGAAACTAAAGAAAGAGAGCAAGAAGAAGCGATAGTTGTGTTTGTGGTGTGTTTGTGTTGGATTGGGTGCTGTGCGTGCAGTTCATCCAAGATTATTGTAACATTTCAAATTATGTAGACAGAATAATTTTTGTTTCATCAAATGCAATGGGTGTCTCTACCTTGATTCATGAAAAAAGACAAGCACATTTGAATTACTGTTTATTCAACTACTCAGCTATCAATTGTAATTTGTCAAGGCCTAAATACAACAATAAACATTTGGGGACCTATGTAATCATTTTTTTATTATTTAATTTTGTGTGCATTTTATAACCAACATTTCTGTAAAAAAAACAAATAAAACCTCATGATTTTTTATTTATTTAACCTTTGTTTAACTAGACAAGTCAGTTAACAACAAATTCTTATTTACAATGACAGCTTAGGAACAGTGGGTTAACTGTCTTGTTCAGGGGCAGAACAACCTTTTACCTTGTCAGCTCGGGAAGTCGACCTCAGTTACTGGCCCAACGCACTAACCACTAGGCTACCTGACTTCCCAGGCAGAATGCCGTTTTGGGTTTTTGAGAACTAATGTGTCTCTTGAGTGTCACTGGGACAGTGAGACTCAGTCTGTTTTATCTTCAGGAGGAGACGGAGCCAAATTACTTGCAATTGAAGCCTGCTGACCTGAATAAGAATTCCAAAGGATCTGTGCCTGAGATTCGTCAGAAACTAAAGAAAGAGAGCAAGAAGAAGCGATATGTGTCGCTCTCAAATAGCGATCTGTTATATAAATATGAAGTTTCGAAAAATAAATACAACTGTACTTTTTTCATCTTTCAATTTCTCATTCCGCCTTATACAGTGCCTTTAGAAAGTATTCACACCCCTTGACTTTTCCCACATTTTGTTGTGTTGCAGTCTGAATTAAACATTGAATAAATGGAGATTTTCTTTTGTCACTAACAATAGTCCATAATGTCAAAATGGATTAACATTTTTTTTATTGTTACTAATTAATAAAAAATGAAATGCTGAAATGTCTTGAGTCAATAAATATTCAACCCCTTTGTTATGGCAAGCCTAAATAAATTCAGGATTAAACATTTGCTTAACAAGTTACATAACTTGCATGGACTGTGTGCAATAATAGTGTTTAACATGATTTTTGAATGACTACCTCATCTCTGTACCCCACACATACAATTATCTGTGCAGTGAATTTCACACACAGATTCATTCAACCACAAAGACCAGGGAGGTTTTCAAATGCCTCACAAAGAAGAGCACCTATTGGTAGATGGGTAAAAAAAACAGATGTTGAATATCCCTTTCAGCATGGTGAAGTTATTAATTACACTTTGGATGGTGTATCAATACACCCAGTCACTACAAAGATACAGGCGCCACCATGGGGACTTTAAACCGTTACATGATAGGAGAAAACTGAGGATGGATCAACAACATTGTAGTTACTCCACAATACTAACCTAATTGACAGAGTGAAAAGAAGGAAGCCTGTACAGAATAAAACGTATTCCCAAACATGCATCCTGTTTGCAACAAGGAGATTTAAGTGATACTGCAAAAAAATATTGGCAAAGCAATTCACTTTTTGTCCTAAATACAAAGTGTTATGTTTGTTAAAAAAATCCAATACAACACAATGAATATCACTACATTATTTTCAAGCATAGTGTCAATGGTGTGTGTACTGGGAGCGGAGTCAGGTGCAGGAGAGCAGAGAGTTGTGAACTGGCGCACACTTTATTAAGGCAGGAGAAACCAACAGCCAAATGGCAAAAGTGCAAAATGCGCAAACAGTCACAATAATTATGTTCAAACAAATAAACATACCTCGTGATAAAACACGGAACAAACGAACACCTGTCTAGCGTGTCAAAATTGACACGTAACACAAAACAATTTCACACAAAGACATGAGGGGGAACAGAGGAATAAATACATGTAGTGTGATTGGGGAATGAAAACCAGGTGTGCAGGGAACAAGACAAAATAAATGAAAAATGGAGCGGCGATGGCTAGAAAGCCGGTGACGTCGACCGCCGAACGCCGCCCGAACAAGGAGAGGAGACAACTTCGGTGGAAGTCGTGACAGTACCCCCCCCCCCCCCCGACGCGCGGCTCCGACCCGGAGGGCGATGCGCAGGGCAGTCCGACCGGCGACGGTGGAACTCCTGCAGCAGTTCAGGGTCAAACACATCCACCACCGGAACCCAGCACCTCTCCTCCGGACCGTACCCCTCCCACTCCACGAGGTACTGAAGGCCCGACGCCTCGAATCCAGGATGGACCGGACAGAGTGCTGGGGCCCCCTCGATGTCCAGAGGGGGCGGAGGAACCTCTCACACCTCAGACTCCTGGAGGGACCAACCACCACTGGCCTGAGGAGAGACACATGGAACAAGGGGTTAATATGGTAATCGGGGGGAAGCTGTAACCTGTAACATACCTCGTTCACAAACCGCGGGCCCAGCTTCCGGCAGGGCAGGCGGAGGGGCAGGTTTCGGGTTGAGAGCCAGACCCGGTCCCCCGGTGTGAACACCGGGGCCTCACTGTGGTGATGGTCCACACTGGTCTTTTGGCACAGCGCGGCCTGCTGGAGGTGACCATGGGCGGCCTCCCATATCTCCTCCACGCGCCTGAACCAATCGTCCACCGCAGGAGCCTCGGTCTGACTCTGATGCCACGGTGCCAGAACCGGCTGGTACCCCAATACACACTGAAAGGGGGAGAGGTTAGTGGAGGAGTGGCGGAGCGAGTTCTGCACCATCTCTGCCCAGGGCACGAACGCCGCCCACTACCCCGGCCGGTCCTGGCAATAGGACCACAGAAACCTGCCCACATCCTGGTTCACTCTCTCCACCTGTCCATTACTCTCGGGGTGGAAACCTGAGGTGAGGCTGATCGAGACTCCCAGATGTTCCATGAACGCCCTCCAGACTCTCGAAGTGAACTGGGGACCTCGATCAGACACTATATCCTCAGGCACCCCATAGTGCTGGAAGACGTGTGTAAACAGGGCCTCCGCAGTTTGTAGGGCCGTAGGGAGACCGGGCAGAGGGAGGAGACGACAGGACTTAGAGAAACAATCCACAACAACCAGGATAGTGGTGTTTCCCTGTAAAGGAGGAAGATCCGTCAGAAAATCCACCGACAGGTGTGACCAAGGCCGTTATGGAACGGATAAGGGATGTAGCTTACCTCTAGGCAGGTGTCTAGGAGCCTTACACTGGGCGCACACCGAGCAGGGGGAAACATAAACCCTCACGTCCTTGGCCAAGGTGGGCCACCAGTACTTCCCAGTCAGACAGCGCACCGTCCGACCGATCACCGGATGACCAGAGGAGGGTGATGTGTGGGCCCAATAGATCAACTGGTCATGGACGGCAGACAGAACGTACTGACGCCTGACGGGATACTGGAGTGGAGCAGGCTCTGTACACAACGCCTGCTCAATGTCCGCATTCCAGCTCCCACACGACCGGCGTTACCAGGCAGGATAAACACAAAACGGGTAAAGAACATGGCCCACCTTGCCTGACGAGGATTCAGTCTCCTCGCTGCCCAGATGTACTCCAGGTTGCAGTGGTCAGTCCAAATGAGGAAAGGGTGTTTAGCCCCCTCAAGCCAATGTCTCCACGCCTTCAAAGCCTTAACCACAGCCAACAGCTCCCGGTCCCCCACATCATAGTTCTGCTCCGCCGGGCTGAGCTTCTTCGAGAAGAAAGCACAGGGGCGGAGCTTCAGTGGCGTGCCCGAGCGCTGAGAGAGCACGGCTCCTATCCCAGCCTCAGACGCGTCCACCTCCACTATGAACGCCAAAGAGGGATCCGGATGGGACAGCACGGGAGCCGAGGTAAACAGAGCTCTTAGGTGCCCAAAAGCCCTGTCCGCCTCAACCAACCACTGCAGATGTACAGAACACCCCTTCAGCAGTGAGGTAATGGGAGCAGCCATCTGACCAAAGCCCTGGATAAATCTCCGGTAGTAATTGGAAAACCCCAAAAATCGCTGCACCTCCTTTACCGTGGTGGGAGTCGGCCAATTACGCATGGCTGCAATGTGGTCACTCTCCATCTCCACCCCTGATGTGGAAATGCGATACTCTAGGAAGGAGAGGGCCTGCTGGAAGAACAGGCATTTCTCAGCCTTGGCGTACAGGTCATGCTCCAACAGTCGTCCAAGTACCTTGCGCACCAAGGAAACATGCTCGGCGCATGTAGCAGACTATATCAGAATGTCATCGATATACACCACTACACCCTGCCCATGCAGGTCCCTGAAAATCCCGTCTACAAATCATTGGAAGACTGATGGAGCATTCATCAACCTGTACAGCATGACGAGGTACTCATAATGCCCTGAGGTGGTACTAAATTCCGTCTTCCACTCGTCTCCTTCCCGGATACGCACCAGGTTGTACGCACTCCTGAGATCCAGTTTAGTGAAGAAGCGCGCCCTGTGCATTGACTCAATCGCCGTAGCGATCAGAGGTAGCGGGTAACTGTACCTCACCGGGATTTGATTGAGACCTCGATAGTCAATGCATGGGCGCAGACCTCCATCCTTCTTCTTCACAAAAAAGAAACTCGAGGAGGCGGGTGAAGTGGAGGACCGAATGTACCCCTGACGCAGGGATTCGGAGACATATGTATCCATAGCCACCGTCCCCGCTTGCAACAGGGGATACACGTGACTCCTGGGAAGTGCAGCATCTACCAGGAGATTTATCGCACAATCCCCCCGTCGATGGGGTGGTAATTGAGTCGCCTTCTTTTTACAGAAGGTGAGAGCCAAATCGGCATATTCTGGGGGGATGCGCAAGGTGGAGACCAGGTCTGGACTTTCCACCGTGGTAGCACCAACGGAAACCCCTACACACCTCCCAGAGCACTCTCGCGACCACCCTCTCGCGACCACCCTCTGTTGCCAGGAAATGGTGGGGTTATGACAAGCCAACCAGGGAAGGCCTAGTACCACGGGAAACACAGGAGAGTCAATGAGGAAGAGACTGATTCTCTCCTCGTGACCCCCTTGCGTCTCCATGGCCAGGGAGATGGTGGCTTCCCTGATTAGCCCGGACCCTAATGGTCGACTATCCAGAGCGTGTACCGGGAAAGGTCTAACCACAGGAATTATGGGGATCCCTAAACTAAGAGTGAACGCTCTGTCTAAAAAATTCTCAGCTGCGCCTGAATCACATAGTGTCTGCATCATGTTATGGGTATGCTTGTCATCATTAAGGACTGGAGAATTTTTAAGGATAAAAAAGAAATGGAATGGAGCTAAGCACAGGCAAAATCCTAGAGGAAAACCTGGTTTCGTTTGCTTTCCACCAGACACTGGGAGATGAATTCACCTTTCAGCAGGACAATAACCTAAAACACAAGGCCAAAGCTACACTGGAGTTGCTTACAAAGAAGACAGTGAATGTTCCTGATGGGCCGAGTTACAGTTTTGACTTAAATCTACTTGAAAATCTATGGCAAGATCTGAAAATCGTTGTCTAGCAAAGATCAACAACCAATTTGAGAGCGCTTGAAGAATTTTGGCCAAATGTTGCACAATCCCGGTGTTCAAAGTTCTTAGAGGCTCACCCAGAAATACTCACAGCTGTAATCGCTGCCAAAGATGCTTCTACAAAGTATTGACACAGGGGTGTGAATACTTATGTAAGTGTTTGTAAAAAACTGTTGGTCACTAAATCCGGCTATAAGGACCATGTAAAAACAGTTGGCTGGTATGCCCTCACCCATCTGAGCGGCCGGCTGTGAAGGCCCTCACCTGCTATATACTTATAACTGATTGGTTTGGTTCTGCCCTCTATAGTGCTGTCCGGTTAGAACATGATGTTCCCGGTCATCACTGTAGTCTTGATAGTCACCACCACACACACGCAGACAAAGCTGTTTCCATTTGAAGATGTTTGTATGATTTTGGTAAACCGAATGACTTGGAATGTTATTGTTGTGGTTCTATAAGACAAAGATATGCACACATGAAAACATTATCAGTAAAGGGTTATAACTATACAATATACATACAGCACTAGTCAAAGGTTTGGACACACCTACTCATTCCAGGGTTTTTCTTTATTTTTACTATTTTCTACATTGTAGAATAATAGTGAAGACATCAAAACTCTGAAATAACACATATGGAATCATGTAGTATTCGAACAAGTGTTAAAAAAATTGAAATATATTTTATATTTGAGATTCTTCAAAGTAGCCACCGTTTGCCTCGATGACAGCTTTGCACACTTGGCATTCTCTCAACCGGCTTCATGAGGTAATCACCTGGAATACTTGAAGGAGTTCCCACATATGCTGAGCACTTGTTGGCTGCTTTTCCTTCACTCTGCGGACCAACTCATCCCAAACCATCTCAATTGGGTTGAGGTTTTGTTATTGTGGAGGCCAGGTCATCTGATGCAGCACTCCATTACTCTCCTTCTTGGTCAAATAGCCCTTACACAGCCTGGAGGTGTGTTTTGGGTCATTGCCCTGTAGATAAACAAATTATAGTCCCACTAAGCGCAAACTAGATGGGATGGCGTATCACTACAGAAGTAGTGAACTGGGCCTTTACTAGTATTAGCGTACTGATATAGACATATGTGGCTCAGTCAAAAACATATTTTCAGCATCTCTACTTTGGCAAAAAAAGGTAGTTGTATAATTAACAACAGAATCTTGCAGGATTCAATAGTTGGAAATATAAGAGTTGTTGCCCTGTAACTTTCTCTGTGATTGTCATTCTAACGGAATCCAGAAAGAACAAAACCCTGTCCTCAAACATTTACACCAAAAGGTGCAAAATTATGGGCAAAGACACAAAACATCCAAATCAAATTAAATATTTTTCTTGATCAAATAACATGGCGGAAAAAAAACACTTTTTGTGCAGTATTAATTTAACATCCTTACAAACCACTTAATGTAAATGTACATTACTATATTGTACATAGGCTTGTCATCTAGGTTCGTACCTGTAGACTTTCTATCACCATGACGATAAACAATGCACAATACAGTAACTGAGCACATTGAGACATCAAGTGGTTTGTGATGATGTGATGTGATGATGTGGCTCAGTTGGTAGATCATGGTGTTTGCAATAATAGGGTTGTGGGTTTGAGTCCCACAGGGGACCAGTATGATTTGCTCTGGATAAAAACTCAACTAAAATGGAAAAGGAATGAATAGACCATTTCAGTTTTCAAATAGAAATAAATTGCATTTTCCAAGTATTTCAAGAAACTGGAAAACATATATCAAGCAAGTATTTTTATTTTCCACAAGTATTATCAGATTAACTGTTTTGTACAGATAATTATCAAACTCAAGTTACAAATGCTGGTAAACACTCAAATGCATTTAAATACATTTTTTTCAGAAAAGTAGTGCACAGGGCCTTTACTATTCATGTATTAATACTTGCGTATTAATTAAAGCGTTTCCACCGGCATTTTTCGCCTAATTAATTTTACCGACACACAAAATGCCACGTTGTCTAGTAGTGTATTTTGTTTTGTCGACATTTGGAAAGTTTACCGACAAAATGTGCTGTTTCCATCAGGCCTGTCATGGCATGTTTTATGCAACATGTACTTTATTTGCATAAAAGTTTGGGTGGAAACCTGGTTAGAGACTCAGTTTTCAGAATTTTAATCTAACTAAAAGTAATCTAACGTAAAATTAGATTGGTACAGAAAGTACAGTAATATCAAATGGGAAATGGATGGCAGAACGTGTTCCCTTGTCTTTCACAAACGAGTCCTAACCTAATACAGTATCTATTCCAAAATATAAGGACAGGTTTCCCAGACACAGATTAAACGTCCTATACTAAAAGCATGCTCAATGAACATAAAATTGTTTTTTAGTCCATGACTAGGCTTAATCTGTGTCCGGGAAACTGTCCCTAAATGGTTGTGTTTAAAAAGATGTTGATATTGGAATTGTCTACGTGAACTAAATTATTCAACGGAGCTACGCTGTATTCCTGACTCCATCCAGTTGCGCAAAAAACGTAATTCATTCTCCCCTATCATATTGTGCTGTCTTGTTTCGTCAGTGATGCATAGTGATCTTGCCTTTTTCCCCTACAAGGCATGTTTTCACTATATCCCTCGTATGTGGCACAGGGATTCATTTCATAGCCCTAATTTATCACTTCGCATTTCATTAAGCCTACTTAATTTTACTGATATCCTAAACGGATGGATGTCCATTTCCACCGCCTACTTGCGTTTATTTTAACGAATTGGATCGCCACCGCAATCTGAGTTGTGCCCTCTGCTCAAGGCAATTCGCGTCATGACCTGTCTATTCTTTCAAATTCGCTAAATGGCATTTTCCTTCGCTACTAGTGTCCTCAAAGAAGTTAGACATAATTCGTTTTCGAATCCTTTTCATCAAATGAAGACTACTGTGGGGATTTGATTTGGTTCTTCACGCACTCTTCTGTGCCTTGCGTAAACCTCAAGACGCTTGCTTCAAAGGTAAGTGTTGATTAGCCTACAATATTTAGCTTTCACCGGGTGAAGGAATGTCAACACATTTTAGTACAATACATTTTCTTGACGTTACACAAAGGATTCGTAATTCGACAGCGTTTCTATTGCTGGTTTCACATTGTTCCCACCCCACAATGTTTTGTGTTGACAGTAGAAATTTAGTCTATGTCATAAAATGTGTACCCTTCCATTTATAGTGACTGTCGTTGACAGATGTAATCTCCCGCACAGCCTACATGGGCTACTATAGTATCATGTACGTCCGACACCTCGTTTGAAATGAAGGTATAACAATAATTAATACACACACAGGCCATCGAAATTCAAAATGGAGTTGTTACAGCACCTGATTTGATTCCTACAGTCCTATTATAGCCTACAAAGCACGTATTAATAGTAGTATGCATAAGCATGACCTGCACTAAAATACACCCTAGCCAATATCCATTTACAGTCACGAAATGATGTTGGTTTTTCCTATCAAAGGCGTGACCCATCTTTCACCAATGAGGTTACAATACTGCATAGGACAACGTGCGTAAATAGTGACCGTCTGTGAGGAACATCATTTGTTTTGGCTTTTTGGTTATACAATTATTATTATTACTATTATGATTTGGACAGAGACAACCCATACAATGTATGCCCCCCCAACCTCTTTTATTTTAGCTACAGCTTATATTTACTGGTTTGAATGAAACAGGTGTGCATCCCTGGGAATTTTGGCGTGGACTGTTGCCAAGTGTCAGCATATCTGAATGGAGCCTATTGTTCCAGTCTGGCTGAACCACACCATTGCATTATAATAGAATAACACAGCCTCAAATATATTGATACGCTCCCATACACTGATTAATAACACCCTTACTAACATAAGAATAACATTTGCAAGTTCGCATATTTCTAATGTCAGAGGTGCAGCCGGTACTGCATGGCAATCTATTAATGTGCTGTTGAGTCCTTGTTTGTCGATCGGCTCTTGTTGATGTGCGTTCCCTAAGGATTTATCCAAGGACTGAGATGGTTTCAAAATAACCTATAGAATCTGTCTCTATTAATAGGGAACAGAAGCCCAGTTCCTATTTCAGTCAGTTTTTATGGCTCATTGTCTGCCAATGGTTGATACTGTGTATCTACTTCCTGTTCTTACTGTGCGGAACATGGCTTCTTGGTTCAGGGACAGTACCGTACTAAGTGACTGACAGAGGAGGAAGTGGATCCAGCGCTGAGTTTATCACCTGGGTTTTCCCCTGGCTGCGCTCCTCCTGTACCCCGCTCCTCCTCTCCCTCCATTGTCTTTGCACAGCAATGGAGGAGAGAAGATTAGATGGGACAGGCCGATAAAACCTTTTTTTCTGGAGAGCCGAGGACTCTGGGACTGCGGAGACAGACACTACCATCTCCTGTGGAGCTTTTTTATCATCCTTTAACGGGGACCGCGAGACAACATCAAGGTGATTCTTGGTCTGTTCTTAGCCTGCATCTTAAATGGCATGCTATTCCCTATATAGTGCACTACTTTTGACCAGAGCCCTATGCCTTAGATTATACGGAATAGGGTACCATTTGAGATAAACCCTGGCACATGCAAGTATTATTGCAATTGTATATCACTGCCATATTACTGCAATTTTCTATGAACCAAGCCTCAATTTGGTGGCCAGGCTATATTTAGCAGAATTGTGGATTGTTCTGAGGATTGTGGATCTATTCGCAGTAGAGTAGTTGGGCGGGAGGTCTAAATATTTCCCCATTTAGTGTTTGTTTTCGCTCCAAGGAACCGGGTAGACCTATGTCAGAATGAGGTGCACACACTCCTTTGTTTCAGATGAGTCTCTTTTGATTTTACCATCAGTCTCAAGTGAAAGTCCCAACTAATTTCCTCAATGGAACAGCAGGACATGCAGAAACCCAAGTAACCATAATTCCACATAACCATTGTACATGGGGATTTGTATTTTTACAGAATGTGCATGGGCGTGTGCAGCAAGTACAATGCCTAGTGAGTCTACACACCCCTTTCACTGTCAGATTTCATTGCCTTCCATTCAATCTAAAAAGGCATTCACTTAGATATTTTTTCCTTACAGATCTACACATTTTCAAAGTGAAAGAAAATGATTGAAACATTTCTAAGTTAATAAAAGTGAATACTTGGTGGAGGCATCTGAAAACCCTGGGATATTATACAGTGGGACAGTTACACATTTTGAATGCAAAAGACATACCAGACCTTTTTAAAAGACATTTGAAAATCAGAGACAAGGTTTGAATATTGCTGTCTATCAATGATTCCCAACCAAATTTACTGAGCTTGAGGGCAATTCCACAGTAAAAAAAAATAATATGTTGAGACAGATTTTTCACTTTAAAATATATGTCAGGCAAAAACTATCGATTGCAAAGTTAAACAGACCATACAACTCTATGCACAAAGAATACTTTAACACATTTCCACTGAAATTTTTACAAAAACAGAATGATGACACAAACAGGGGTTAAAATGTCTTTACCCTCAGGTGCCTGTTGGAGGATTCTGCTTTTCCCACGTTTTTACAGTCTTATGGTGAATAGCAAAGTTCTGAGACTCACATGATTACAATCCCCCCTCCTTTCTCTCCCCTCTTTCCCCGTTTCTCTCTTCTTTCTTTCTCCTTCCTCTCGCCCTTTCCCGTCTTTCCTACCCCCTTCCCGCCCTCTCAATCTCTCAGAATGTGGGAACTAGGAAAAAATCACACAGTCACAGATCCTGATGTTCAAGCCGTCTGGCTCCATATTAGGGGAAGGTGCTACTAGTTGCATTAGTTCCGTTGTTTACACACTGTGACAGGCTGCTAAGGGTGTGCTGTTCACAGTTTCCTCCTGGCAAAGTGCAGTCGTAGTCCCTTAAGAGGTTTCAACAGTCTCTCAGAACTCCTAAATGGCTTCCATCCCTCTTCTCCTCAAAACCCTCATTGCTACTGATTGGTGCCAACAGGGCACAATATTGTAGAACTTTCAGATATAAATATTTTGTATTTTATTTAACTAGGCAAGTCAGTTAAGAACAAATTCTTATTTACAACGACAGCCTAACCCGGACAACGCTGGGCCAATTGTGCGGCGCCCTGTGGGACTCCCAATCACGGCCAGTTGTGATACAGCCTCAAATCGAACCAGGGTCTGTAGTGACGGCTCTAGCACTGAGATGCAGTGCCCTAGACCGCTGTGCCACTCAAGAGCCCAAATACATTATGTAGAACAAACACGCTTCCCTTACATGTAAACAAAGGAATCAGGTACGCTCTGTTTACGACTTTTCTACTTGCATATGCCTACGTGACCCAGGTGATGGCACTGAACAGGAGCATGGCCTTGTCCTGTTTCTCTACCCAATGCCCTTGCACAATCCCCCCTCATTAATCTAAAGGGAATGGACTGGTGTAGGAACAATGGTGGGAACCCTCCAACTAATTCTTGCACCCACCCAAAGTTTTTAAATCCATGACAAAGGAGTGTGCAAGTACACACCCAGGGAGAAGGGTAGAGAATCGCAACACAACCCCAATGGGGTCATGGAAGAGGTTGTTTGAGGCTGTTGAGTACATTCTGTACCGCAGACTGCTCCAGCACTTCAGGTTGAAGTCGAAAGGGAAGAAACTCCATCTTGATCCTTCACCGTGGTCTTCCGTCTTCTAGTTACTTTTCGATTTGTATGATACTGTGCTTGTCTTTTGTCACAGGTCACTGAGCAATAATGCACTCAGGCTAAATTGTTTGAAGGCAAGTTTAGGGGCAAGAAAAATGTCCAGGAGTTATCCATAGAGAGAAACCTTTTGAGGGACCAAACTTGTAACCATGGAAACCCATAATTTTCTGATCAGTAGCATGGGCCAAAGGTTCATTGGAGTGTTCTTTTGAATCAGGCCATGCAAAAGGAATTAGGGATGTAGGGTTTTCTATATACAATAAGTTGCATGCTGTGCTAATGTAGGTACCACGCTGGTATTCTGTACCACACTCCCACCAGCACTCCAAAGTAAATGTCAGCAGTAGGTCTACTGCAGAGGAGGCTGGCGGGAGTGGCTATAGGAGGACGGGCTCATTGTAATGGCTGGAATGGCATCAATGGAACGGTATCAAACATATGGAAACCACATGTTGGACTCCGTTCCATTTATTACATTTCAGCCATTACAATGAGCCCATGCTCCTATAGCTCCTCCCACCAGCCTCCACTCGCCTACTGGTATACTTCTAAAACATCAGGACAGAAGGTTTTTGAAACACAAAAAAAACTGAAATTGAGCATTCCCCTGTTTCAAAATGGTTTCTTCCATTTTGTACTGAACGTAATGAGCCAGATCAGGGAAGGTGATGTCACTGCTTGAGCTAGCTAAATGTCCACCGTTCTAGGACATTGGTACAGGATTTTATCCCTGAATGTTTTGTCCAAATCCAGACCTGTACACGAGCGAGCTAAGCTAGTTTACACCAATTAATGCTAGGCCATTGGTACAGGCTTTTGGCCTGGATGCTGTTTGGTCCAGGGCCCGGCCAATGCGCCGAGCTATCTTAACTAGTTAGCTACCACTATGCTAAGCTAATACATTGATACAGACTTTTGACCCCAGCCGATGGTATTTTGTCCAGGGCCAGGCATGTGTACAGTATTTGTCCTTTTAGTCCCTCTGGTCCCATAATAACAGTAACTTACAGTAGCAAACCAGCCAGTACTAAAAAAATATAGCCCAGGCTCTGGCCAGCCTCATCGAACGCCCACTAACATTGAGCAGTCATCTACCCCCCCAGGTCTCTCTCTGTGTGACTAAGCAGCATGAAACTGAGGGAGACGTTAACCCCTTCACTGGGCTGGCTTTCATTCTGGCTCCGGATGAATCAAAGACACTCACGTCCACACTCACTCACACACATACAGTAGGCATGCATGCGAGGGCCGGGACGATACCAGTATCTCCATAGTATTTTTATTTCTTTAACCTTTATTTAACTAGGCAAGTCAGAACAAATTCTTATTCACAATGACGGCCTACCAGAAGGCAAAAGGCCTCCTGCGGGGACGGGAGCTGGGATTAAAAAAAAATATAATAAATATAGGACAAAAACACACATCACGACAAGAGAGACAACACAACACTACATAGAGACCTAAGATGACAACACAGCATGGTAGCAGCACAACATGACAACAACATGGTAGCAACACAACATGGCAGCAGCAAAAAACATGGTACAAACATTATTGGGCACAGACAACAGCACTAAGGGCTAGAAGGTAGAGACAACAATACATCACGCAAAGCAGCCCCAACTGTCAGTAAGAGTGTCCGTGATTGAGTCTTTTAATGAAGAGATTGAGATAAAACTGTCCAGTTTGAGTGTTTGTTGCAGCTCGTTCCAGTCGCTAGCTGCAGCGAACTGAAAAGAGGAGGGACCCAGGGATGTGTGCGCTTTGGGGACCTTTAACAGAATGTGACTGGCAGAACAGGTGTATGTGGAAGAGGAGGGCTGCAGTAAATATCTCAGATGGGGGAGTGAGGCCTAAGAGGGTTTTATAAATAAGCATAAACCAGTGGGTTTTGCGACAGGTATTCAGAGATGACCAGTTTACAGAGGAGTATAGAGTGCAGTGATGTGTCCTATAAGGAGCATTGGTGGCAAATATGATGGCCGAATGGTAAAGAGCATCTAGCCGCTCAAGAGCACCCTTACCTGCTGATCTATAAATTACGTTTGCGTAATTTAGCATGGGTAGAATGGTCATCTGAATCAGGGTTAGTTTGGCAGCTGGGGTGAAAGAGGAGCGATTACGATAGAGGAAACCAAGTCTAGATTTAACTTTAGCCTGCAGCTTTGATATGTGCTGAGAGAAGGACAGTGTACCGTCTAGCCATACTCCCAAGTACTTGTATGAGGTGACTCCCTCAAGCTCTAAACCCTCAGAGGTATTAATCACACCTGTGGGTAGAGGGGCATTCTTCTTACCAAACCACATGACTGTTGTTTTGGAGATGTTCAGAAGAAGGACAATGGCAGAGAAATCTTTGTTGTAGAGCATTTAACACAAAATCCGGGGAGGGGGCAGCTAAGTATAAGACAGAATCGTGGCAAGGAAACAAAATACAAAGCGGATTTAACTTCTTTAGGAAATCAGCTCTGTTGGAAACAAACATCATTATGTTGTCATCCAGAGTTACATGCATTTATTTTCCAAGCTATAGCACCCAATATTTACACACAGCAGGTTTTTAAAGGACCATAGAGTTTTGCTTGCTTCGTGGTTTCATTTTTGCCGTGGAAAAAATATTGCGATACTGGTATCGTCCCGGCCCTAATGTGCACGCACACACACACACAGAGAGTTGATATGCACACTCGCACACATTCCCTTCCATATATACAGATGCACACAGAAGCACTCACACACAGCAGATTTACATACACACAAACTATGTACATTGAGTGTACAAAACATTAAGAACACCTTCCTAATACTGAGTTGCACCCCCTTTTGCCCTCAGAACAGCCTCCATTCGTCAGGGAATGGACTCTACAAGGTGTTGAATGCATTCCACAGGGATGCTGGCCCATGTTGACTCCAAAGCTTCCCACAGTTGTATCAAGTTGGCTGAATGTCCTTTGGGTGGTGGACCATTCTTGATACACACAGGAAACTGTTGAGCATGAAAAACCCAGCAGCGTTGCAGTACTTGGCACGTGCTTGGCACCTACTACCATACCCCATTCAAAAGCACTTAAATCTTTTGTCTTACCCATTCACCCTAGGAATGGCACACACACACACAATCCATGTCTCAAGGCTTAAAAATCCTCCTTTAACCTGTCTCCTCCCCTTCATCTACACTGATTGAAGTGGATTTAACAGATGACATCAATAAGGGATCATATCTTTCACCTGGATTGACCTGGTCAGTTTATGTTCTAATGTTTCGAACTCTCAGTGGTGTATTTAAAACCCCACAACTCAGAAGAAAGCACAACACCTGACTGTGTCGAGGTCTTTTCACACTCATGGACAATGCAGCAACTCTCCCACATACTGTACACACCAGACTCAACCCCAGATGCTGCAGCAACACTCCCACATACTGTACACACCAGACTCAACCCCAGATGCTGCAGCAACTCTCCCACATACAGTACACACCAGACTCAACCTCACCCTCAGATGCTGCAGCAACACTCCCACATACTGTACACACCAGACTCACCCTCAGATGCTGCAGCAACACTCCCACATACTGTACACACCAGACTCACCCTCAGATGCTGCAGCAACACTCCCACATACTGTACACACCAGACTCAACCTCAACCCCAGATGCTGCAGCAACTCTCCCACATACTGTACACACCAGACTCACCCTCAGATGCTGCAGCAACACTCCCACATACTGTACACACCAGACTCAACCTCAACCCCAGATGCTGCAGCAACTCTCCCACATACTGTACACACCAGACTCACCCTCAGATGCTGCAGCAACACTCCCACATACTGTACACACCAGACTCAACCCCAGATGCTGCAGCAACACTCCCACATACTGTACACACCAGACTCAACCCCAGATGCTGCAGCAACACTCCCACATACTGTACACACCAGACTCAACCCCAGATGCTGCAGCAACACTCCCACATACTGTACACACCAGACTCAACCTCACCCTCAGATGCTGCAGCAACACTCCCACATACTGTACACACCAGACTCAACCCCAGATGCTGCAGCAACTCTCCCACATACTGTACACACCAGACTCAACCTCACCCTCAGATGCTGCAGCAACACTCCCACATACTGTACACACCAGACTCAACCCCAGATGCTGCAGCACCTCCTACGTTCTCTAGACCTTTTTCAGCTATTCCTAGTTCCCCTGCTCCTTCCCCACCCACTGTTAGTCACACTCAGCCCTGTCTCTGTCTACACACACACACACACGTTATGTTCTTCTATCCTCGTGGGGACCTGAAATGTATTTCCATTCAGAATTACCCAAACGCTAACTCCTAATCCTAACCCCCTTACCCTAACCCTAATTATAAACCTGACCCTAATTATAACCCTTAAACCTAACCCCTAAGCTTAAAATAGCCTTTGTCCTCATGGAGAATATTTCTTGTTTTACTACCCTTGTGAGGTAATTTGGGGATTTTAGGTCCCCGCAAGGATAGAAGAAACAACCCACACACACAGTCACAGGGAGTGTGTTGGAAAGGAGATGTGAGAGACACGGGGTGTGTGTGTGTCAGAGCTTCTGTTCTCAGGGACAGACGAACAGCTGCTCACACACACACTAACTGCCGCACACAGCGGAACAAGCCGTGTGTGTGCGCGTGTGTATCATCTAGCCTGTAATAGGTTTCCATTGTGACTCATTCTGTTGTACAGAGGGAAGAATTTAACTGGTGTTTGTGTCCATGTTTGTAACAGAGTCTGTAAGAATAGGATTCAATTTGAAATGCAGGGGTGATAAACTAAGTACTGTAGAATTACCGACGATGATAAAATTCTTGTTGTCAATGTCGGCCCAGGCCAAAGTTTCCGCTCAGAGCTGTCATACACTGTGTCTTAAATTGTGTACATTGTAGATCTGTATTTATTTAATACCAGATTGAATCAACATATTATATGACCTTGAATCTACAAACACCCGTCGCTGTCTGTTGACTTTTTCAAGCTGTCCTTTTAGAGTATTTGCCTTGTAAGCGGCTCCAGCAACTGAAAGTGGAAGATTTCCAAGGAAACTCAATGAATGGACGCTGAATGGAGACTCAATAGCAGGGTCGTGTTCATAAGGTCAAGTTTTAAAAATGTTTTGCAATGGAAAATGTGTGTGCCATATTGGCCCAGGTAGTCCCTTTCAGCCAGTTTTCTTCCATTTGGTTCCTAATGAACACCACCCTGCTGAATGACTGTTGCAGGGACAGGGATAATATAGAACCAGACCTGGGTTCAAATACTATTTCAAATATCAATTACTTTTACATAATTTTTTTTTGTTGAAAAGACAAGTAGTTTAATGTATTTGGAAATACACTTGGAAAGTATTTTAAAATTCACTGACCGAAATACACTCCCATGCATTTAACCCATGTATTTCAAAATAGTATTTTAAATACAATTTGGTAGAGTATATGTTTTTTTTTTACAAATAACCATTTAAATACTAAAATAAAAGTACTTATTTTGAAAATACTCAAATACACAGAAAAAAGTATTTTAAATACCAGATACTCAAGTACACATCAGGACGAGATGGGTCTCTCCATCCAATCACCAGCTCGAGCTTGAGTGAATTCAATTCAGAGTTTGTATAGAATTGAATTGAGTGATTGCATTGAATCAAACAGGACTGAACTGCATTGAGCCAGATTGAAATGAATCCATTTGAGATTTTAATCATTGGTTCTTTTTATCAGGCCTGCTGATGGGGGCAGGCAAGAGCAAGCCCAAGGAGCCGGGCCAGCGCTCACTGAGTCTCGATGGCACCATTGGCACGGGCTCGGACAGTGGGCACCACCACCACCTCAACTCGACCCAGCAGACCCAGACCCCCAACAGGAGTCCCGCCGTAGGGGGAGCCAGGCATGGCCACCACCCCGGGCATGCTCCCACCAACACCCCCGAGCTGGCGCTGTTCGGTGGAGTGGACCACACGGGCAGTATCACCTCCCCTCACAGAGGACCACTGGCAGGTAGGTGGAGCAGGAAGTTCTAGGCTGCATTCAGCAGGGGAAAATGTTGTGGAACGTTTAGATGGGCTGCTTTCAGCAGGGGAAATTGTTTTGAAATGCTCTGCGATTAGCAGGGCAAAGCATTGTGGAATGTTCAGATGGAAATATATTACCGTAATTTCCGGACTATTAAGCGCACCTGAATATAAGCCGGACCCACTGAATTTAAAAAAATATATTATTTTGAACATAAATAAGCCGCACATGTCTATAAGCCGCAGGTGCCTACCGGTACATTGAAACAAATTAACTTTACACAGGCTTTAACGAAACACGCTTGTAACAAAAATAAAGAAGCTTTAACGAAACATGGCTTGTAACAAAAATAAATAGGCTTTAACGAAACACGGCTTGTAACAAAAAAATAAAAATTAGCAGTAAACTTTAGTTGTCTTTTTGCACTGAGTCAATTCCTGCCGCTGC
This sequence comes from Salmo trutta, assembly GCF_901001165.1. Taxonomy (NCBI): domain Eukaryota; kingdom Metazoa; phylum Chordata; class Actinopteri; order Salmoniformes; family Salmonidae; genus Salmo; species Salmo trutta. The sequence continues at coordinate 11,071,850 of NC_042972.1, read as the reverse complement.
TGTTTCCAACGTCTTATCATTGACTCATTAAGACCAAGCTCCCGTGCAGCAGCTCTATTTCCTTTTCCAACAGCCAGATCAATCGCCTTCAACTTGAAAGCTGCATCATATGCATTTCTCTGTGTCTTTGCCATGATGAGGGTGACAAAATGACTACCGTAATCAGAATGATGGGAAGTTTGAGAGCGCTCGATTTAATCTAAACAGTAAACAAAAAAGTTGTTTGACCTTAACCCGTTCGGCAATTTCATTGGTCTAATGAAAGCTTCATGCCGCCAAAACTGAGCACGTCACAGAATGTGTTTTTTTGGAGCAAAAAAATTTGAAAGCGGGAAAAATCCATATATTAGCCGCGTCATTGTTTAAGCCGCGACGTTCAAAGCTGGGAAAAAAGTTGCGGCTTATAGTCCGGAATTTACGGTATGTAAAACAAACATGTTAATGTTCCACATTTCTTTGAATTACTTCTCAATAATAATTTTGGATACATATTTCAAGTGTATACCAAAAATACATCCCCCAAAGTACAGTACCTTTCTATTGATTTTGTTTGAGGAAGATCCAAAATGTCATTATTCATTCCGGCTAAGGGCTGTTCTTATGCACAACGTAACGCGGAGTGCCTGGATGCATTCCAGGTGACTACCACATGGAGCTGGTTGAGAGAATGCCAAGCGTGTGCAAAGCTGTCATTAAGGCAAAGGGTGGCTACTTTGAAGAATCTCAAAAATAAAATATATTTTGATTTGTTTAACACTTTTTTGGTTACATGATTCCATGCAGTTGCACAAAAAAGTATGTGAACCCTTTGGAAATACCTGGATTGCTGCATAAATTGGTCATAAATTTGATCTGAACTTCATCTAGGTCACAACAATAGACACACAGTCTGCTTAAACAAATAAAACACAAACAATTATACTTTTGTCTTTATTGAACACACCATGTAAACATTCACACTCAGGATGCAAAAAGTATGTGAACCCTTGGCTTTATTAACTGGTTGACCCTCCTTTGGCAGCAATAATATCAACCAAATGTTTTCTGTAGTTGCTGATCAGACCTGCACAACGTTCAGGAGGAATTTGACCATTCCTCTTTACAAAACTGTTTTAGTTCAGCAATATTCTTGGGACGTCTGGTGTGAACTGCTCTCTTGAGGTCATGCCACAGCATCTCAAATCGGGTTGAGGTCAGGACTCTGACTGGGCCACTCCAGAAGTTGTATTTTCTTTTGTTGAAGCCATTCTGTTGTTGATTTACTTCTCTGTTTTGAGTCGTTGTCCTGTTGCATCATCCAACTTCTGTTGAGCTTCAATTGGCGGACAGATAGCCTTACATTCTCCTGCAAAATGTCTTGATAAACTTGGGAATTAATTTTTCCGTCGATGATAGCAAGCTGTCCAGGCCCTGAAGCAGCCCCAAGAAAAGCAGCCCCAAACCATGATGCTCCCTCCACCATACTTTACAGTTGGGATGAGGTTTTGATGTTGGTGTGCTGTGCCTTTTTTTCCTCCACACATAGTGTTGTGTGTTCCTTCCAAAAAACTCAACTGTAGTTTCATCTGTCCACAGAATATTTTGCCAGTAGCACTGTGGAACATACAGGTGCACTTTTGCAAACTTCAGACGTGCAGCAAAGTTTGCTTTGGACAGAAGTGGCTTCTTCCATGGTGTCCTCCCATGAACACCATTCTTGTTTAGTGTTTTACGTATCGTAGACTTGTCAGAGATGTTAGCATGTTCCAGAGATTTCTTTTAAGTCTTTAGCTGACACTCTAGGATTCTTCTTAACCTCCATTGACCGTTGAGCACTCCTAGAAAGAGTAGCAACAGTGCTGAGCTTTCTCCATTTATAGACACTTTTTCTTACCGTGGACTGATGAACATCAAGGCTTTTAGAGATACTTTCGTAACCCTTTACAGCTTTATGCAAGTCAACAATTCTTAATCTTAGGTCTTCTGAGATCTATTTTGTTCGAGGCATGGTTCACATCAGGCAATGCTCCTTGTGAATAACAAACTCAAATTTTGTGTTTTTTTTTTTTAAAGGGCAAGGCAGCTCTAACCAACATCTCCAATCTCGTCTCATTGATTGGACTCCAGGTTAGCTGATTCCTGACTCCAATTACATTTTGGAGAAGTCATTAGCCTAGGGGTTCACATACTTTTTCCAACCTCCACTGTGAATCTTTAAATGATGTATTCAATATAGACAAGAAAAATACAATAATTTGTGTGTTATTAGTTTAAGCATAGTATGTTTGTCTATTGTTGTGACTTAGATGAAGATCAGATCAAATTTGATGACCAATTTAGGCAGAAATCCAGGTAATTCCAAAGGATTCACATACTTTTTCTTGCCACTGTATGTCGTGAGGAGAACACACTGGAATAATTTAGCCTTTGGTTGGAGTGGGCAATGTATACTGTAGGTGGAGCAAAACACCAGTCTCAACGTCAACAGTGAAGAGGCGACTCCGGGATGCTGGCCTTCTAGGCAGAGTTGCAAAGAAAAAGCCATATCTCAGCCTGGCCAATAAAAAGAAAAGATTTAAGATGGGCAAAAGAACACAGACACTGGACAGAGGAACTCTGCCTAGAAGGCCAGCATCCCGGAGTCACCTCTTCACTGTTGACGTTGAGACTGGTGTTTTGCGGGTACTATTTAATGAAGCTGCCAGCTGAGGACTTGTGAGGCGTCTGTTTCTCAAACTAGACACTCTAATGTACTTGTCCTCTTGCTCAGTTGTGCACCGGGGCCTCCCACTCCTCTTTCTATTCTGTTAAGAGCCAGTTTGCGCTGTTCTGTGAAGGGAGTAGTACACAGCGTTGTACGAGATCTTCTGTTTCTTGGCAATTTCTCGCATGGAATAGCCTTCATTTCTCAGAACAAGACTAGACTGACGTGTTTCAGGAGAAAGGTCATTGTTTCTGGCCATTTGGAGCCTGTAATCGAACCCACAAACGCTGATCCTCCAGATACTCAACTAGTCTAAAGAAGGCCAGTTTTATTGCTTCTTTAATCAGGACAACAGTTTTCAGCTGTCTAACATAATTGCAAAAGGGTTTTCTAATGATCAATTAGCCTTTTAAAATTAGAAACTTGGATTAGCTAACACAGTGTGCCATTGGAACACAGGAGTGATGGTTGCTGATAATGGGCCTCTGTACGCCTATGTAGATATTCCATAAAAAATCTGCAGTTTCCAACTACAATAGTCATTAACAATGTCTACACTGTATTTCTGATCAATTTGATGTTATTTTAATGGACAAAAATATGCTTGTGTGTGTGTGTGTGTGTGTGTGTGTGTGTGTGTGTGTGTGTGTGTGTGTGTGTGTGTGTGTGTGTGTGTGTGTGTGTGTGTGTGTGTGTGTGTGTGTGTGTCTGTGTGTGTATATATATAACAAAAATATAAACACAGCATGTAAAGTGTTGGTCACATGTTTCATGAGCTGAAATGAAAGATCACAGAACTTTTCCATACGCACAAAAAGCTCAAATGTTGGGCACAAATTTGTTTACATCCCTGTTAGTGAGCAAAAATAATCTGACAGGTGTTGCATATCAAGAAGCTGATTAAACAGCATGATCATTACACAGGTGCACCTTGTGCTGGGGACAATAAAAGGCCAATCTAAAATGTGCAGTTTTGTCACACAACACAATGCCACAGATGTCTGAAGTTTTGAGGAAGCTTGCAATTGGCATGCTGTTTTGCAGGAATGTCCACCAGAGCTGTTGCCAGATAGTTTAATGTTTATTTCTCTACCATAAGTCTCCTCTAAAGTCATTTTAGAGAATTTAGCAGTACGTCCAACCGGCTTCGCAACCGCAGACCACGTGTAACCACGCCAGCCCAGGTTCTCCACATCTGGCTTCTTCACCTACGGGATCACCTGAGACCAGCCACCCGGTCAGCTGATGGAAACTGTGGGTTTGCACAACCGAAGAATTTCCCTGAGATGGTCAGAAACCATCTGATAGACGGTCAGAAACCCGTCTGTTTGCTGATAACAACGTTGTGAACAGAGTGCCCCATGGTGGGGTTATGGTATGGGCAGGCATAAGCTATGAGCAACGAACACAATTACATTTTATCGATGGCAATTTGAATGCACAGAAATACGAGATCTTGCGACGAGATCTTGACGAGATCTTGAGGCCCATTGTCGTGCCATTCATCCGCCGCCATCACCTCATGTTTCAGCATGATAATACACAGCCCCATGTGGCAAGGATCTGTACACAATTCCTGGAAGCTAAAAATGTCCCAGTTCTTCCACGGTCACCAGACATGTCACCCATTGAGCCTGTTTGGGATGCTCTGGATTGATGTGTATGGCAGCGTGTTCCAGTTCCCGGCAATATCCAGCAACCTTGCACTTCCATTGAAGAGGAGTGGGACAACATTCCACAGGCCACAATCAACAGCCTGATCAACTCCATGCGAAGGAGATGTGTCGCACTGCATGAGGCAAAAGGTGGTCACACCAGATACTGACTGGTTTTCTGAAGGTGGTCACACTAGATACTGACTGGTTTTCTGAAGGTGGTCACACTAGATACTGACTGGTTTTCTGAAGGTGGTCACACCAGATACTGACTGGTTTTCTGAAGGTGGTCACACTAGATACTGACTAGTTTTCTGAAGGTGGTCACACTAGATACTGACTGGTTTTCTGAAGGTGGTCACACTAGATACTGACTGGTTTTCTGAAGGTGGTCACACCAGATACTGACTGGTTTTCTGAAGGTGGTCACACTAGATACTGACTGGTTTTCTGAAGGTGGTCACACTAGATACTGACTGGTTTTCTGAAGGTGGTCACACTAGATACTGACTGGTTTTCTGAAGGTGGTCATACTAGATACTGACTGGTTTTCTGAACGTGGTCACACTAGATACTGACTGGTTTTCTGAAGGTGGTCACACCAGATACTGACTGGTTTTCTGAAGGTGGTCACACCAGATACTGACTGGTTTTCTGAAGGTGGTCACACTAGATACTGACTGGTTTTCTGAAGGTGGTCACACTAGATACTGACTGGTTTTCTGAAGGTGGTCACACTAGATACTGACTGGTTTTCTGAAGGTGGTCACACCAGATACTGACTGGTTTTCTGAAGGTGGTCACACTAGATACTGACTGGTTTTCTGATACACACCTAAACTTAAAAAAGGTTATCTGTGACCAACAGATGCATATCTGTATTCCCAGACATGTGAAATCCATAGATTAGGGCCTAATGGAGTTATTTCAATTGACTGATTTCCTTATGAACTGTAACTCAGTAAAATCTTTGAAATTGTTTCATGTTGCGTTTATATTTTTGTTCAGTGTAAATCACACAACTGAGCAAATTACGCAGTATGTTAGTTCTGGGTTAACCAAGATTATAAATAGCCAGGTTGTTCAGCTATATATGTACAAGCCACAGGAGGTTGGTGGCACCTTAATTGGGGAGGACAGGCTCGTGGTAATGACTGGAGCGGAATAGGTGGAACGGTATCAAATAAATGGTTTCCATGTGTTTGATGCCCTTCCATTTTCTCCGTTTCAGCCATTTATTATGAGCCGTCCTCCCCTCAGCAGCCCCCACTGGTACAAGCCTAGGAGGAGAACCACAGGACCTCAACAAGGTCACGATAGTACACATACAGCCACAACACAGTGGTCCTACTGACGATTGGTATGTAGTTAGCTAGCCAGGCAGTTAACTGCAGTGCCCAACCACCTGAATATCAGCTATGATGCCCAATATGTGAATGTTTGTTTGTTTTAGGCAATCACCATTGTGATAGTAGCTATGATGGTAAAGCTTTCCATTTGGCTATTACCGTTAAGTGTATATCGTCTGTCTTGCTTAAAATTTAAGTAATTGACCCAAACAGCCATGTGATCACATTCAAACATGTTCTCATGTGGCAACTGCATTCTGATGGCGACAGAGCGAGGAAGCAAGTGCTGCAAAAGTTCTGCAGTCTGCAACAACTACAAGGAGGGGATTCAGGGGTTTATCACCGAGCACCCGGGATTTGTGGCCAACTGCCTGATTCGCTATGTCTAGTTGTAGCTAAGTTGGTAGAGAATGGCTCATGCAACGTCTGGATAGTGGCTTTGATTCCCAGGGCCACCTATACATAAACAAATGTATGAACACATGACTTTAGGTTGCTTTGGATAAAAAGTCTCTGCCAAATTACAGTAATATTATTATAATACCCGTTTTTATGAGTTGGTGCACTATGACGAGAAGGTGAAGTAACTATAAACGAGTACGCTGTCAGCAATCAGTGAACACATTTTATTTCCCCTAGCTTTATGCTATAATTGCAATATAATGTGCTTTCTGAGACCGACGTGTGTTTTATTCTCTTTCAGCACCTTCTAGTGTACTGGCGGTTTGTGTAGACTACTTCCTTTGGTGCAGGTTAGGAAGAGGAAACGGGGGTACCTTTCCCTCAAAAACCATTCAATTTATTCCATTCCGTCCATTACAATGAGCCCGTCCTCTTATAGCTCATCCCACCAGCCTCCACTAGTGTATTTGCAACATCTGTTGACAGCGAAAATTGAATTACAATAAATATAATGTAGTAAGTTTGATTTTTGTGAAGACTGAAAACATACAGGTATTGTTGAGATGGAAATGGTATGATCATGGAAGTTGTATGACACAAAAACCTTCTTTAAGGCCACATCTGCTTGGAGTGCCAAGCCCATCTCCAGGGGTGCCAAGTCCGTCTCCACTTTGACTTTGAAGACTCTCACAGACCTGACATGACACTATAGTGTGTCTACAGCAGATGGTCAATCATTATTTCGCGTCTCCTGTAAAGTGATTGGTTGTCCTTTCATTTCTGGGATGTTCTGCTGGCCAGCTCTAAGAAGAGTCTTGGTGGTTCCAAACTTCTTCCATTTAAGAATGATGGAGGCCACTGTGTTCTTGGGGACCTTCAATGCTGCAGAAATGTTTTTGTACCCTTCCCCAGATTTGTGCTTCTCTGAGCTCTACGGACAATTCCTTCAACCTCATGACTTGGTTTTTGCTCTGACATGCGCTGTCAACTGTGGGACCTTATATAGACCTGTGCGCGTGTGTGTGTGTGTGTGTGTGTGTGTGTGTGTGTGTGTGTGTGTGTGTGTGTGTGTGTGTGTGTGTGTGTGTGTGTGTGTGTGTGTGTGTGTGTGTGTTCCTTTCCAAATCATGTCCAATCAATTTAATTTGTAGAAACATCTCAAGGATGATCAATGGAAACAGAATTCACCTGAGCTCAATTTCAACTCTCATTGTAAAGGGTCTGAATACTTATGTAAATAAGGTATTTCTGTTTTTCACTTTGTCAGTATGGGGTATTGTGTGTAGATTGAGGAAAAAATATTATTGAATCCATTTTAGAATAAGCCTGTAATGTACCAAAGTATGGAAAATATCAAGGGGTCTGAATACATTCTGAAGGCACTAGTAGTTCTATGTGTATTACAAAAAGAGGATACTGTACTTTGCCTTGAGAGATGCCAATCCTCAGCTGCTTGTGTGTTAGCCCAAAACTCTCCCATCTCTAAAATGTTGTGTGTGTGTGTGTGTGTCCGGTCCTGTAGGAGGTGTCACTACATTTGTGGCACTCTATGACTATGAATCACGGACTGCCTCGGACCTGACCTTCAAGAAAGGCGAGCGGCTGCAGATCATCAACAACACGTAAGGAGATGCCCACTCCATCCTCTTCCTGTTAATACACCCACCACTCCATCCTCTTCCTGTTTAGATACTCCATCCTCTTCCTGTTTAGATACTACATGTCCACCATGGACTCTCACCTAGACACACACACTCATCCAGACGTAGACAAACCCAAACACACACCGTGTGGACACACAAGCATGCACACTGTACACACACAGTCACAGTGAGTGCTGACTTATTCATAATTCCTCGTTAGCCAGACAACACTGTCTGTCCCCTTTCTGTCGCCCCATCTGCTGTGTACAACATTACTACTAATGTATTCAGATCTTACAAGGGCAACCTTGTCAGGTCATGTTCATTAGGCACCAAATGAAAGAAAACAAACTGAAACAGTGAGGCACTACTGCTGTAAAATGTTTTCTGTTGCGTGCCCTAATGATCGCAATCCTGGTTCTAGCCCTTCAACTGTTGATTGGGTGTAATAGTTCAAGTTTGTCCTTTCCAAAAGCATCACTCTAACAGACACAAGCCAGTTTGTTTCCAAAAAATCTTTATTGTTCCATCACTGGGTATTTTGGTTGCAGCAGGAGAGAATACGTCATACCCAGATACAACAGAGTTGGATTACAGGAAGACAGTTCATAGCTCACTATAGGAAGACATTTAAAATGCACCGTTTAAAAACATCAATTTCAGATCAGGCCATGTGGGAGTTAGGTACAGGATGGTCTCTACCTGTTTTACACATATACACACACACACATACAGTTGAAGTCGGAAGTTTACATACACTTAGGTTGGAGTCATTAAAACTAGTTTTTCAACCACTCCACAAATTTCTTGTTAAGAAACTATAGTTTTGGCAAGTCGGTTAGGAAGTAATTTTTCCAACAATTGTTTACAGACAGATTATTTCACTTATAATTATTCACTGTATCACAATTCCAGTGAGTCAGAAGTTAACATACACTAAGTTGACTGGGCCTTTAAACAGCTTGGAAAATTCCAGAAAATGATGTCATGGCTTTAGAAGCTTCTGATAGACTAATTGACATCATTTGAGTCAATTGGAGGTGTACCTGTGGATGTATTTCAAGGCCTACCTTCAAGCTCAGTGCCTCTTTGCTTGACATCATGGGAAAATCAAAAGAAATCAGCCAAGACCTCAGAAAAAATATTGTAGACCTCCACAAGTCTGGTTCATCCTTGGGAGCAATTTCCAAATGCCTGAAGGTACCACGTTCATCTGTACAAACAATAGTATGCAAGTATAAACACGATGGGACCACGTAGCCGTCATACCGCTCAGGAAGGAGACGCCTTCTGTCTCCTAGAGATGAACATACTTTGGTGCGGAAAGTGCAAATCAATCCCAGAACAACAGCAAAGGACCTTGTGAAGATGCTGGAGGAAACGGGTACAAAAATATCTATATCCACAGTAAAACGAGTCCTATTTCGACATAACCTGAAAGGCTGCTCAGCAAGGAAGAAGCCACTGCTCCAAAACCGCCATAAAAAAGCCAGACTACGGTTTGCAACTGCACATGAGGACAAAGATCGTACTTTTTGGAGAAATGTCCTCTGGTCTGATGAAACAAAAATAGAACTGTTTGGCCATAATGACCATCGTTATGTTTGGAGGAAAAAGAGGGAGGCTTGCAAGCCGAAGAACACCATCCTAACCGTGAAGCGCGGGGGTAGCAGCATCATGTTCTGGAGGTGCTTTGTTGCAGGAGGGACTGGTGCACTTCACAAAATAGATGGCATCATGAGGAAGGAAAAGTATGTGGATATATTGAAGCAACATCTCAAGACATCAGTCAGGAAGTTAAAGCTTGGTCGCAAATGAGTCTTCCAAATGGACAATGACCCCAAGCATACTTCCAAAGTTGTGGCAAAATGGCTTAAGGACAACAAGGTCAAGGTATTGGAGTGGCCATCACAAAGCCCTGACCTCAATCCTATAGAACATTTGTGGGCAGAACTGAAAAAGAGTGTGCGAGCAAGGAGGCCTACAAACCTGACTCGGTTATACCAGCTCTGTCAGGAGGAATGGTCCAAATTCACCCAACTTATTGTGGGAAGCTTGTGGAACGATACTCAAAACATTTGACCCAAGTTAAACAAATTAAAGGCAATGCTACCAAATACTAATTGAGTGTATGTAAACTTCTGACCCACTGGGAATGTGATGAAAGAAATAAAAGCTGAAATAAATAATTCTCTCTACTATTATTCTGACATTTCACAGTCATAAAATAAAGTGGTGATCCTAACTGACCTAAGACAGGGAATTTTTACTAGGATTAAATGTCAGGAATTGTGAAAAACTGAGTTTAAATGTATTTGGTTAAGATGTATGTAATCTTCTGACTTCAAATGTGAGTGTGTGTGTACATATATATATCACACACACACGGTGTACCCACCGTTAGTTGCTGCTACTGTTCTATGGTCTGGTCTTGTGTGCTCTGCTGTTTGCTGCATTTCTTTCTGTGTGTTTTTGATGTTCTCTGCTGTCTGTTATTTCCCTCTCTCACGCTTCATGGTTTCTCTTAGGAGAAAGTACAGCTTCAGGTCAGTGAACTAATCCTTTCTGATCCCCCTGTCTTAACTTCTCGTCACCTTTCCTCGTTCCGATCAACCCCGTTTTTCCTCAGTGTGCACTGAGGTGATGTTTGTCAGCTCAACCTACAACAAACCAAACCATTTGTGCTTATGAACACAAAGGCAAAATGACAGTGTGTGAAATACGTTTTGTCATTGTTTTCACTTGTTTTCCCTGTTTTTTTTAAATGATTATTTAGTCAAGAGAGGTTAAGATCTTTTTTGATCCTATGAATGTCATGGTGTGAGCACACAGTGTCCTCCACTGGTTTACTCCCAGGGCTGTTTTTAGGCTTCAACCACCGTCAAATGTGTCTGTCTGATGTGAGTGACCAGTTAGTTCTCTGAATGAACCCAGGGAGGGCTTCTGGTTGTCCAAGTCAATAACCCTGTCATCACCTCCTTCTCTCCTCTGTCTCGCTGCAGGGAAGGGGACTGGTGGCTGGCTCGGTCTCTGACTACCGGAGAAAGCGGTTACATCCCCAGCAACTATGTGGCCCCCTCTGACTCCATTCAAGCAGAAGAGTACATCAACTATTTTTTTTTTGTTTTTATCTCGATCTTTCCTGTTTTTGTTGGGTTATAACATTTATATCATTTTTATAATTTATATAATTTTTTTATATTCCCAGTTTTTTCTGAAATTTTGGTTGGCAGATTCCTGGAATCAGCAGGAAATGTGGAATCCTCCAACCAGGATTTCTGGAAAAACCTGGGAATTTTGTTAGTGGAATATTGCAACCCTAGAAGAAGCAGCATGGCGTCCAGCTTTAATAACGTTGGCCAAACTCTCTCTAAGATGTATGATTATGGACAAACCCATCTGGATAGTAAAATACCCTGGTCTCAGATGTACTTCAGATGTACTTCAGATGTACTTCAGTGGAGCTCCATAAAGATATTAATGGGATAGTTTCCCTCCAAAATCACAGTTTGTTAGGCATTTTCATTTCTCAAAAGTGGCCTTCTGATGGCATAACTCCATCTCCCAGGCCATCTGTTTTGTAGATCCACCTATATGCCACAATCAAAAATATGTTGGAAAAGATAAGCACTGTATAATTTCCCCCCAAAAATGATGTGCTTATAAAGCTGGATCGACACAATACCACTAGAATGTGGACTCGTTGACGTTATGCTTTTTTTGAGATCTGAATACGTGACCCAACTATGCGTTTGGAGTGCAATGTCACTTTGCTCAGTGGCAGGTTCTCACTGTTCTTTCTCACTCACTCTGGCCCACTTTCACAGGTGGTATTTTGGGAAAATAACTCGGCGCGACTCAGAGAGGCTCCTTTTGAGTTTACAGAACCGACGGGGCACCTTCCTGGTCCGAGAGAGCGAGACAACCAAGGGTGAGAAGAACCTCTCAGAGAGCGACAGACATTTTAGTCGTGGAGTAGAAGCACTGTTAGATTATTGTCAAATTCCTTGTTGAAGTTTCCTCTTTCTATTGTGAAGTAGTATATTTGAACACGGAATGAACCCACCAAATGGTTGAAGAGGCACTTTGTCCCTCTCCCCCGAGTAATGACAAAAATGCAGTGAAACTGGCTTGTAGGTCCAGAGTTGAGTTTGAGGGTTCTGAGGTAATGAGGTCATGTGGTGTAGTTTATGCTGTGAACATGCAGTGTGCTGATGTGTGTAGTGTGGAACACTAGATGTGTAACTGGCTTGATTGGAGTATGACTACTACAGATGTCCAGGTGATCCATTCAAACTTGAAGTTAACTGGTTTTGACCCACACATTACTCCTTCCACACACACAGAAGCATAGAGATGATGCAGACAATGTATCAAATTATTTTGTAATTCTATTTTTCTGCACAGGTGCATACTGCCTGTCCGTGTTGGACTACGACAACACCAAAGGTCTCAATGTCAAACACTACAAGATACGCAAGCTAGACAGCGGTGGTTTCTACATCACCTCACGCACCCAGTTCAGCAGCCTGCAGCAGCTGGTCTACCACTATCATAGTGAGTAACCCGCTGGTCTATTACTGTCGCGGTGAGGGACCCGCTGGTCTATTACTGTCGCGGTGAGGGACCCGCTGGTCTATTACTGTCGCGGTGAGGGACTCGCTGGTCTATTACTGTCGCGGTGAGGGACCCGCTGGTCTATTACTGTCGCGGTGAGGGACTCGCTGGTCTATTACTGTCGCGGTGAGGGACCCTCTGGTCTATTACTGTCGCGGTGAGGGACCCGCTGGTCTATTACTGTCGCGGTGAGGGACTCGCTGGTCTATTACTGTCGCGGTGAGGGACCCGCTGGTCAATTACTGTCGCGGTGAGGGACCCACTGGTCTATTACTGTCGCGGTGAGGGACCCGCTGGTCTATTACTGTCGCGGTGAGGGACCCGCTGGTCCGTTACTGTCGCGGTGAGGGACTCGCTGGTCCGTTACTGTCGCGGTGAGGGACTCGCTGGTCTTTTACTGTCGCGGTGAGGGACTCGCTGGTCCGTTACTGTCGCGGTGAGGGACCCGCTGGTCCGTTACTGTCGCGGTGAGGGACCCGCTGGTCTATTACTGTCGCGGTGAGAGACCCGCTGGTCTATTACTGTCGCGGTGAGGGACCCGCTGGTCCGTTACTGTCGCGGTGAGGAACCAGCTGGTCCGTTACTGTCGCGGTGAGGGACCCGCTGGTCCGTTACTGTCGCGGTGAGGAACCAGCTGGTCCGTTACTGTCACGGTGAGGGACCCGCTGGTCTTTTACTGTCGCGGTGAGGGACCCGCTGGTCCGTTACTGTCACGGTGAGGGACCCGCTGGTCCGTTACTGTCACGGTGAGGGACCCGCTGGTCTATTACTGTCGCGGTGAGAGACCCGCTGGTCTATTACTGTCGCGGTGAGGGACCCGCTGGTCCGTTACTGTCGCGGTGAGGAACCAGCTGGTCCGTTACTGTCGCGGTGAGGGACCCGCTGGTCCGTTACTGTCGCGGTGAGGAACCAGCTGGTCCGTTACTGTCACGGTGAGGGACCCGCTGGTCTTTTACTGTCGCGGTGAGGGACCCGCTGGTCCGTTACTGTCACGGTGAGGGACCCGCTGGTCCGTTACTGTCACGGTGAGGGACCCGCTGGTCTATTACTGTCGCGGTGAGGCACCAGCTGGTCTATTACTGTTGCGGTGAGGGACCCGCTGGTCTATTACTGTGGCGGTGAGGGACCCGCTGGTCTGTTACTGTCACGGTGAGGGACCCGCTGGTCTATTACTGTCGCGGTGAGGCACCAGCTGGTCTATTACTGTTGCGGTGAGGGACCCGCTGGTCTATTACTGTGGCGGTGAGGAACCCGCTGGTCTATTACTGTCGCGGTGAGGGACCCGCTGGTCTATTACTGTGGCGGTGAGGGACCCGCTGGTCTGTTACTAGCGCGGTGAGGGACCCGCTGGTCTATTACTGTCGCGGTGAGGCACCTGCTGGTCCGTTACTGTCGCGTTGAGGAACCAGCTGGTCTATTACTGTCGCGGTGAGGAACCAGCTGGTCTATTACTGTTGCGGTGAGGGACCCGCTGGTCTATTACTGTCACGGTGAGGAACCAGCTGGTCTATTACTGTCGCGGTGAGGAACCCGCTGGTCTATTACTGTCACGGTGAGGGACCCGCTGGTCTATTACTGTCGCGGTGAGGGACCAGCTGGTCTATTACTGTCGCGGTGAGGGACCCGCTGGTCTATTACTGTCGCGGTGAGGAACCCGCTGGTCTATTACTGTTGCGGTGAGGAACCAGCTGGTCTGTTACTGTCGCGGTGAGGGACCCGCTGGTCTGTTACTGTCGCGGTGAGGAACCAGCTGGTCTATTACTGTCACGGTGAGGAACCAGCTGGTCTGTTACTGTCGCGGTGAGGAACCAGCTGGTCCGTTACTGTCGCGGTGAGGAACCAGCTGGTCTATTACTGTCGCGGTGAGGGACCCGCTGGTCTGTTACTGTCACGGTGAGGAACCCGCTGGTCCGTTACTGTCGCGGTGAGTAATGCATTATAAGCACATTATTAGCACCTTATATGTTAATAGATGCTTACAAGCATGATTATTATACAGCGAGTTACACCAAACTTGAAATGAATGTTTTGGTGTTTATTTGTTCATGTACTGTAATATGGTGTAAAGTCAAGGGCCTGGTTTGGGCAATTCAGTCTTTCTGTTTCACAACCGTTTCCAACTAGTGTAAAGTGCAATGGCTATCTGTCTCCGGACTTGAAACCCATTGAAAACCTGTGGTTTGAATTGAAGAGGACAGTCCATAAGTACAGACTAAAGATATCAAGGTTTTGGAAAGATTCTGTATGGAGGAATGGTCCAAGATCCCTCTGAATGTGTTCTCCAACCTCATAAAACATTTTAGAAAAGGCTCAGTTTTGTAATCCTTGCAAGGTGAGGTATTGTTTACTTGTTAAACAAAATATTTTTCTATGATAAATTGTATTAAAAAATCTAATTCCCAAGTTTTTTTGCAAACAATATAGCTCAGTATTTGAATTGTTATTTTGTATTGTGATTTTTGCTCATTTTTATCAAGGCTGTCAATAATTTCCGACCCAACTGTATATATTAAGTATATACTTTTTCTTACATGGTATGCAGTGTCTTTGTCAATGATATTGATAATACATCAAAGTAAAACCGAATACAGGCTACACAGACGGAATAACTCAATAAGAATATTGAACACGTCTTTATTTTAAACTTTTTACCCCTTTTTTCTCCCAATTTCGTGGTATCCAATTGGTAGTTACAGTCTTGCCCATCGCTGCAACACCTATACGGACTCGGGAGAGGCAAAGGTCAAGAGTCATGCGTGTGCCAAAACACAAACCTGACAAACCACACTGCTTCTTGACACACTGCTCGCTTAACCCGGAAGCCAGCCGCACCAATGTGTCGGAGGAAACACCGTACACCTGGAGACCGTGTCAGCGTGCATGCGCCCGGCCCGCCACAAGGAGTCACTAGAGCTTGATGGGACAAGGACAAACCCTCCCCTAACCCGGATGACGCTGGGCCAATTGTGCGCTGCCTCATGGGTCTACCGATCGCGGCCGGCTGCGACAGCCTGGGATCGAACCCGGGTCTGTAGTGACTCCTCTAGCACTGCGATGCAGTGCCTTAGACGGCTGCGCCACTCGGGAGGCCGAACACATTTCTGAACACTTGTCAGATGTGCCAATCTCTCAGAAAACCCAAAACAACTGTCTAGGTGGATAGTGTTAACAAGGGTGTGGACAGTTCCAGTTGTCTACGCGGTGACAGTATGCCTCGCTCTGTCTTCCCGTACCGAACCACAGAGCATGCAGATGGACTGTGCCACTGTCTGACAGAGGTGTGTCCGGTGCTGAAGCCTCAGACCCAGGGCCTGGCCCGCGACGCCTGGGAGATATCCCGGGAGTCCCTCCACCTCGACCTCAAACTGGGCCAGGGCTGCTTCGGAGAGGTCTGGATGGGTAAGACACACACACACTGTTTTTTAAAGTATAGATGAATAATAAATAGTCTTTTAACAGACACTTTTATTCCAACTTCATGTATTTCAACTATAACTTCATATAAGGACTGTGTAGTTGGTTGTGGCAGAAACGTGGGTCTGTTCCATGGGCTGTCCTGTGTACTCCTTTAGCTTCGTTGGCTAGGTACTCTGGGTACTCTGACCCATTGCTACTGTGTTTCTACAGGGACATGGAATGGTACAACGCGGGTGGCCATCAAGACCCTGAAGACAGGTACCATGTCCCCAGAGGCCTTCCTCCAGGAAGCCCAGGTCATGAAGAAGCTGAGACACGAGAAACTGGTGCAGCTCTACGCCGTGGTGTCTGAGGAACCCATCTACATCGTCACCGAGTACATGAGCCAAGGTAACAGTAGAGCAAACATCATCATCATCGCTGACTACATGGGCTGTGGTACAGGCTGGTCTTCACGTGTGTATGCACACACACACGTTGTTCTTGTGTTCCCTTTCTCCTGCCCTCTCTCTCTCTCTCTCTCAGTATTCTGATAACATTGTCGCTCCCACAGGTAGCCTGTTGGACTTCCTGAAAGGTGACACGGGCAAGCTGCTACGTCTACCCCAGTTAGTGGATATGGCATCTCAGGTGGGACAAATGCTACAATGTTCAATACCTTTTGGCATAATGGTCTTATTTCAGTTGATTTGAAGTTTTTCTCCTCTTTTATTCATTTTTACTCAGAATTTTCTTTCTCTCTGTGTCTCTCTCTCCGTGTCTCTGTGTGTGTATAGATTGCAGCAGGGATGGCATACGTAGAGAGAATGAACTACGTCCACAGAGACCTCAGGGCTGCCAACATCCTGGTCGGGGACAACCTGGCATGTAAAGTGGCCGACTTCGGCTTGGCCCGCCTCATAGAAGACAACGAGTACACTGCTAGACAGGGTAAGGCTTCAGTCAACAGGGACACTGCTAGACAGGGTAAGGCTTCAGTCAACAGGGACACTGACAGACAGGGTAAGGCTTCAGTCAGGCTACAGTACCCTGCCAGACAGGGTAAGGCTTCGGTACACTGCCAGACAGGGTAAGGCTTCGGTACACTGCCAGACAGGGTAAGGCTTCGGTACACTGGCAGACAGGGTAAGGCTTCAGTCAGGTTTTAATACACTGGCAGACAGGGTAAGACTTCAGTCAGGCTTTAATACACTGGCAGACAGGGTAAGGCTTCAGTCAGGCTTTAATACACTGGCAGACAGGGTAAGGCTTCAGTCAGGCTACAGTACCCTGCCAGACAGGGTAAGGCTTCGGTACACTGGCAGACAGGGTAAGGCTTCAGTCAGGTTTTAATACACTGGCAGA
Source organism: Salmo trutta (assembly GCF_901001165.1). NCBI lineage: Eukaryota > Metazoa > Chordata > Actinopteri > Salmoniformes > Salmonidae > Salmo > Salmo trutta. The sequence goes on along the minus strand of NC_042972.1, from coordinate 11,054,740 downwards.
CAGGGCAAGGCTTCAGTCAGGCTTTAATACACTGGCAGACAAGGTAAGGCTTCAGTCAGGCTTTAATACACTGCCAGACAGGGTAAGGCTTCAGTCTTTAATACACTGGCAGACAGGGAAAGGCTTCAGTCAAGGCCAAATCTGTAGTTGTGTGTCCTAAACCTGGTCTTGGAGGACCTCTGTTTATCCTGGTCTTGGAGGACCTCTGTTTATCCTGGTCTTGGAGGACCTCTGTTTATCCTGGTCTTGGAGGACCTCTGTTTATCCTGGTCTTGGAGGACCTCTGTTTATCCTGGTCTTGGAGGAACCCTGTTTATCCTGGTCTTGGAGGAACCCTGTTTATCCTGGTCTTGGAGGACCTCTGTTTATCCTGGTCTTGGAGGACCTCTGTTTATCCTGGTCTTGGAGGACCTCTGTTTATCCTGGTCTTGGAGGACCTCTGTTTATCCTGGTCTTGGAGGACCTCTGTTTATCCTGGTCTTGGAGGAACCCTGTTTATCCTGGTCTTGGAGGACCTCTGTTTATCCTGGTCTTGGAGGACCCCTGTTTATCCTGGTCTTGGAGGACCTCTGTTTATCCTGGTTTTCTTTCCAACTGGTCTCGGTGTGTAAAGTTTCCAACTTTACCCTTCCTCAAAGAAGATAATGTGTACATCGCCAGACAGGGTGCTGCTCTGGTCTGGGTCCAATATCTCTATGTATTGTATGTCCTAAGCCTGTTTTTGGAGGACCCCTGCTTAACCTGGTCTCTTGATTACTTGTGTTTATGTTTTTAAAGTTGTTAGATGCAGACTTTGTGACTTCAGTGATTGTAAAAAAGGGGCTGAAATAACTTCAGGAAAATGTACTAATTCTGACTTTGTGAAAGGACCAGTGTATATCACAACCAGGCCCACTGGAGACGAGCAAAATTAGAACAGCGAAAGTAACCGTGAAGTTTTCCATTTGGCGGACTGTAGAGAGGCTCAACTCTAGCTTTGTTTTAGGAAAATAGTCTTGTATTGATGTATTCTAGTTAAAACAGTGACATTTTGGCTACCATGGTCTATTATCAGAGTGTGTCATCAATCAGGTTTTTGTTTCCCCAGGTGCCAAGTTCCCCATTAAGTGGACGGCGCCAGAGGCTGCACTCTACGGACGCTTCACCATCAAGTCAGATGTCTGGTCATTCGGGGTCCTGCTCACTGAACTGGCCACTAAAGGCAGAGTCCCATATCCAGGTACCGGTGACTTTTCTCCATGAAACATTAAGACAAGTAGTTACACACTGCTCACAATAGGTATAAAACACCAACGTGTTGACACACAATGCTTCTTCAGGTTTACATATGCGGTATACTTTGATTACATATACGGTATACTTTGATTACATATACGGTGTACTTTGATTACATATACGGTGTACTTTGATTACATATACGGTATACTTTGTTTACATATACGGTATACTTTGTTTACATATACGGTATACTTTGATTACATATACGGTGTACTTTGATTACATGTACGGTGTACTTTGATTACATGTACGGTGTAATTTGATTACATGTACGGTGTACTTTGATTACATATACGGTGTACTTTGATTACATATACGGTGTACTTTGATTACATATACGGTGTACTTTGATTACATATACGGTGTACTTTGATTACATATACGGTATACTTTGATTACATATACGGTATACTTTGATTACATATACGGTATACTTTGATTACATATACGGTATACTTTGATTACATATACGGTATACTTTGACTAAACAGTCGTCCAAGATGAGGAGTTGCATACAATTGCACTTAGAAGGCAGTGAAGGGTTGGTCTTTTTCTGTGTGTTTATTTCTAATATAAATTAGAGGAGGGGTGTTGGATTGAATGCTATGTTATTTTCAGCTATTATTTGATTTCCTAGTGGAATCATGTGCTGTACAAAAGTTGAACAGGTTTTATAGAAAAACACTGTCGAACGTGTTTCTCTCTCTTCTCCCTCTTTTATTTATTTATCTATCTATCCCCTCCATACACTGTCTTCAGGCATGGTGAACCGGGAGGTGTTGGATCAGGTGGAGCGTGGCTACCGGATGCCCTGCCCTGCTGAGTGCCCAGCCTCCATGCACGAGCTCATGCTCACCTGCTGGAGGAAGGACGCAGAGGAGCGCCCCACCTTCGAGTACCTCCAGGGCTTCCTGGAAGACTACTTCACCTCCACCGAGCCCCAGTACCAGCCTGGGGAGAACCTATAAGGCTCAGGGACATCAACCCCCCCCCCCCCCCCCCCCCCCCCCCCCCGGGGCCTCATGGATGGACTTGTCCACCCACCCACCCCTGCCCAATGCCCACCCATGTCACTGCCCACCCCTCACTGCAGCCTGATCATGGGTCAGGTTTGTGTTATTTCCCCCCTGTAATGGACAATGGTTAAGGATGGTTTAGAAGTGGGAAGAAAAGGAGAGCTTATCCTAGACCTGTTGTTATGAGTGACTTCTAACCTGGAGCTACAGAGACAGGTTTTGTGGGGACTGTCATAGTGGTTGAGGGTTGTGCTGATCCTAAATCTGTGGAGGAAAGATGGTAAGTGTCCTAAGGTGGAGTAGGGTGCAGTTGCCCCTGGATGCTGATCTTGGGTCAGTTTAGCATTTTCTCTACTAATGGTTAAGATCAGGGGAGGGGAAGCTGATCCTAGATCTGTAGCTAGGAGAAACTTCAACCCAAAGTGTCCTAAGGAAGGACGGAGGATAGTGAGACGGAACATGCCCACTGCTTTGACCCTCCCTCTCTGTCCTCGTCCCCTTCTCATCAAAGGCTGTGCCCGGATTCCTTCAAACTTTTCCCAAAGTGTGCACTTGTGCACTACCTGTCAAGCATTGGATTAGTGTAAGCATTGGCTAGACTAGAGGAAGTCTCCCTCATTGTTGAAATCCACCCTCATTGTTGAAATCCACAAGGGGGAGTGTGCAAGTGCCCACTTGCAAGTTTGGAGAAATTAGAAGCAGCCATAGCATCTGACCTCTCCACCTCCTCTCCTCTTGCAGAGCGCTGCCAACGTGGCACCGGTGCTGATGGAACGCCAGTCTGTTTTCCCTCTCTCTTGTGCATACAAAATGGCTCCCTATTCCCTACATAAATGTAGTGTACTACTTTTGACCAGAGCCCTATGGGAATAGGGTCAAAAATAGGACCGTAGGGCACAACAAAAAGTTGTGCACTATGTAGGGAATAGGGAGCCATTAGGGATGTAACTTCTGTGGGTCTGTCTCTCTGTCTACCTTTCTTTGTCTATTTCCTCCTCTCTCTCTCTCCAGTATTCTCAAGTGCTGCTTCCTCCAGATTTCCAACTCTCACATTTAATTTTTTGAAAGTTTTTCTTTGTTTTGTTGTCTAAAGATGCTGCTTCTTTCTTTCATCCTCTGTCAATAAAACTGAAACGTTGTAAAGCTCCCAGACAGTTTCACATGAAATGTATCGGATGACAGCATTGTATACCCATAGAAGTGATGTCAAGCATACTGGGTGCTAATAGACTCCCTGTTAGTACAATTGCACCTGGGTCATGTTCCCGTTTTAAAAACATTTTGCAGCAGAAAATGAAAATGTATGGTTTGTTATTAGATAAGCCCACTTTGTCCATGCCTTTTTCCGTCCGTTTTATTCCATTGGGTGCCTATTGAACACAGCCCTGTTTTTTTGTTGTGTGCAATCACCCTGAGATTATTGTGACTCAGTTGAACAATCATTAGACAGGTTTATTGAGGACACCAAAACTTTCATTCTTAAATGCATTCCTTTTAATGTGGTTTGTGAAATAAGCAGGGTACTGAGAGCCAGTCAAATATGAAGGATTGCAAACGTGCACAATGAGTTAAATGCTGTGTGAATTCTTCTGTGTGGGTCAATTCAATCCCTAAATCTTTGCTAATCAAATCTGGCAGTAGAAGCTATGCATCTTTAGATAACCCCTTTCATCCCTTATTGGGATTTAGGTGGGTTTTTTATCCCCCAATGATCATTACTTATGTAATGAACCACGACTAAATATTTTTTGCTAATTAAGTAACAATATGTTTAATGATTAGAAATCACCTTGGACTTGTGAAATCCCTTATAAATCGTAACATTGCCACAATCCTTCACAGGCAGAAAGACGGGTGGGGGAATTTACAAAATGTTTACACTATTGTGCTCACCCAAACTGTACTGTCCCAAACCATACCACTATGGTGGATGTGAAACCAGGCTAGTACAGCTCAGCTAAGCTCAGGAGTGTGAAGAGGGTTTGAGTGGGTGTTCTGAACTGACAATGAGAGGGACCTGCAGGGGGCGGTGCTGTCATTTTGGGTTCTAGTGAAGATATCACTGATCTAACACGGTAAGATTGGTGAAAGCAATGGAGTGGAAACCATGTCTTCACCAATCCACTCACTTACAGATCAGTGATTACCTCAAGTAAGGGAAGAAGGTAGGAAGGATGCATTTTGTAGATATCTGAACAGGGCCTAGGACTATTTCAATGGATCTGTAGGACATTATGTAGGATGTACATACAGTCAATGCTGCCAACTAACCTCAGCCAGTAGGATGCATGTATTGGTGATATATTGTAACTAATACATCTCCCAGCAACACAACATTAAGGGCTAGTTTCCCAGACCTAGATTAAAGCTGCAATCCAGTTGAAACTGCCACGGCCGTTTGTGATATTTTAACAAAGAAGTTACTGCAGACAACGAACCCATCCCCCCCATGTGATAGAACAGCAGCACGTTTTGTATGGTTTTTTCCACAACGGCCACTGTTATTGGTTTTGTTTTGTTGACGAAGCGGAGCGATGCTCCCCAGCTCTGCGTCGTCAACAAAACAAAAACCAGAACAATGGCTGGGGGGGGCAGGCAGACGGCGCTGTTTCCCCTACAGCAAATTCCACCTTTAAGCCTAGTCCTGGACCAAAGGGCATGCTAAAAAGAAGTGTTTCTTAGTGAGAATCTAAGCTTAATCTGTGTCTGGGAAACCAGCCCTAAGTGAGTTGGATATTAGATCAATCCTGTCTCTGACTTTTCTTCTACTCCCTCTTGAAACTGTAGTACCAGTTCATTTCTTCCTTGCGATGCCTTGGGTTTTCACGAGGTGAAACGCATATGGGTTGCAGAGAGTAGCTTTCAGTGTTTTCCAACGTGTACATTTTCATCAACCTTGATTTAACTGGAATGTAGCGTGATCTGAGAGTGACACATGACAAATACATTCTTGGGAGACGCTGCAAAGTGTTACGTAGGCAGCTTAAAGGAGAAAGACTCCTTTCTCAAAGGAGAAAGACATGGGAACTTAAAACTAGGTTTGCAAAATGCCAGTAACTTTCCCAAATTTCCCAGGTTTTCCGGAAATCCTAGTTGGAGGATTATGGATTTTCTGCTTACTCCCTCTGAATTTTGGGAATATTTCCGGAATTTTGCAATCCTAAACCTCTACTGCTAAAGACAACCAAAAGACCTCGAAAGAAGAAACCGAATTGGTCCACACTTGGTCTTATGTGAAATGGCTACTGATTGCATTGTTCAGTTCAACTGATTGCACTGGCCCTGAAAGCCTACTGCATTTTGTGCCAATGAAAGCCATATATATATATTTGTACTGCTGTCCATGTACATAGTGTACTTTTGTTACGCCTGAACTCACTGTAGTTCAATGGGCAACCAATCAGCCTGATGTACTAGTCTATAACTACCAGTGGTACAGACTATGTTAATGGTTCATTGGCATTAACGATTCGGCCTACGATTTTTCAACTGACTATCTTCCATCCCGACACAGTATGCTACCAAGTCGACGAAACCTGTATAGCGAGGATTTTAATAATTTGAACTCTAGCTAATTCTAGAGCTATTTAGCATGCTGTTGTATTTAGTCAAATAAGGATGATCTTGATCATTGGCTAGTCTGTATTTGTACTGTACCTTGAGAATGTGTGTTTACTTTTGGATTAGGGACGGGGAAGTGACTCTGGGGGAGAATAATCTTAAATCTTGTGCCATCAACTGATACTGTTCTTTTGTATTGATTCGACAATATCAGAAGGCCTTTTTCAATCGCAGTTGTCACATACTGTATATATACCCCCAGTAGGATGCATTTTGCATCGTCCCTTTTCAAGAAGCCAATCTGCATAGTGCATTCATTGCTGTTTGTTTGTGTAGGAGTAGTTTGGTCCCAGGGTAGAAGCAGTAGTACCATTTTGAAGCTATGATGAACTGCCTACTTGATGATGCATTAGAATTCTCTGGTCTAGATGGGTCATATGAGTGCACTGAGGTGAGACCCTGGCCCTGTTTTAAATACTTCAAGAATGAATATCTCCTTCCTACCTCCTTTTGAAGTAATCACAGATCAGAATTGGTGGGATTGTTGAAAGTGGTAATCTTGCTTACACCTATCCAGTCTGACCTGTGCTTAACTGGAGGAAACAAGGAAGGATGCATTTCTAAAGAATTTGAACAGGGCCCTAGCCCCTATTCCATAGCAGTGGTGGAAAAAGTACCCAAAAGTAAAGATACCTTAATAGAAAATAGCTCAAGTGAAAGTCTAAAAGTATTTGGTTTGAAATATACTTAAGTATCAAAAGTAAAAGTATAAATGTTTCCAAATTCCTTAAATTAAGCAAACCAGACGGCACAACACTTTTTTTATTTACAGATAGTCAGGGGCACACTCCAACACTCCGACATCATTTACAAACAAAGCATTTGTTTAGTGATTCTACCAGATCAGAGGCAGTAGAGATGACCAGGGATGGTCTCTTGATAAGTGTGTGAATTGTACCATTTTCCTGTCCTGCTAAGCATTCAAAATCTAACAAGTACTTTTGGGTATCAAGGAAAATGTATGGAGTAAAGAGTACATTATTTTCTTTAGGAATGTAGGGAAGTGAAAGTCAAAGTTGTCAAATATAAACTAGTAAAGTACAGATACCCCCCCCCCCCCAAAAAAAACTACTTCAGTACTTTACACCACTCTTCCATAGGCACTCCTGTAGATCTAAAAGAATCGGATACGTTTTACAATATGGCAATTGCTTCACTTTGTGGTCTGAATTTTCGCCATATTGTTTATAGTTATACAGATCTTGTCGTTTCAGATCTGCATAAAGCGTAATTCAGTGTAAAGACACAGAGATGTGACAGTGGCTCTGAGACCAGCGTCAGCGGGGGACGAGCAGCCCGGACCACCCCAAGTCCTCTATTCATTTGAATGTGTTGATAGGTGGAGAAATAGCTTGAGCCACACTGGGAATTTGAAAAAGTATGAAAGTCAACGGTCCAATATTCTAGAACACTGCTGTGCGTACAAGCACACGTTTTGGACTCTTATAGGCGCTTAAGTGCCTAAGGGTTGTGAAGGGCATCACTGGTATGTTGATGCCCTTCACCCACCAGGAATAAGAGTACAGAAGAGTTAATTGAGTATTCAGGCGAACTGCTGTAGATTTAAGATTACAGTAAAAGTTATTGAAGACCTTACACAAACAAGATGACTTGTGACATAGCAATAAGAAAGCAGTGCTGTCCATGGTTTGCTTTGAAATCGAGAACTTCCTCAATGAGAAACAAACAGTGTTCAACCATCTTGATCAATATGATGATATGTATGCTGAAAAATGAGTCCCAGTATCTAATAATAGAAGTACGAAATGTGTGGTAGTGATGTAGGTGTAAGTATTTCTAAAATTAATGACTGACGATCCTGTTATTTGATTGTTTATTTTCCCTAAATCTGCCATTTTCTTTCACCCAACATGATGCAATGACACAGACGAACTGGCCATCTAGCATTTCGGGGCAAATGCCAGATGGGCCAGTCAATTATTTTGCCCAGTGGGCCTATCTAACTTTGGTTTCTTACGCAAAATGATCATCTGGCCAATAATGGGGGCCTCGAGGAACATAATGGGCCAGTATGGGGGGCCTCAAGTAATTTATTATTTTTTTTAAATGTAGAAATGCCTGGGCTGATTTGTGGCCCCTTGATACTGTAAATGGGCTACATTTACACCCTCCCACATTGACCTATTTTGGGGGGTTGAATAATCTGTATGTAGCTTTTTGTCCTTTGAATGAGGGGTAGACAAATGGCAAAACATGGCAAAATTATGCATAGGCTTCTTTGTACTTTCAATTGAATATTTGAACCTGTCGGTACATTGACAAGGACAACTTGAGGCCATTGTACTGCAGGTCAAGCATTGGAATGTATTCTAATATATATTGAAATATGGACCACAACGTTTCTTTCAAATCTGTTGGACGAAATAGAGGACAAATGAATAGTTTAATTTCAAGCCAAGGACTAGATTCTTGATTCCCTGTCCAACATGTTTTATAAACCTATGCAGTTTCTGGTTTACCATTCCTAAAACATTTATCATTTGAAATGGACAATATCAGAAGATTGAGGATTTTGTAAACAATATTTTCTCTTTTTTTGTGCATATCAGGATTGGATTGAAATGGGTATTGTGCCACTTTATGTTATCTTTAAATGTGCAATAAATTATATTTCAAGAGCGTTTTCATATCTCAGTGTGTGTGTCCTTTTTAATGGACTTTATTGCATTTCTGTGAAAGTGCCAGTTTTAGCCAGCTGGCTAAGTCTTGGTATGTGTATGTTGAATGCACTGACTAAGTTGCTCTGGATAAATGACCAACATTATAATTTAAAATGCAAGTTATTCTGATTGTTGTATTATCCTAAAAGAGTGATATCATGGGATGATTTATCCTATATTGTTGACACTTTAAATTTGCCCTCCATGCATATCGCCTATTTGATTATGAGTCCAGTGAGAAGTTTGTTCTCCAGATCTCAATTTGTCTTTCTGCGAGTCCTTGCATCCTATCTCCTCCTCAACCATTTTAGAAGAGAAGGTCCAGGGTCCCTCCTCTCTGACCTTATTCTCCTACAGATTTGGAGGAGGTGGCGAAGGAGAGAGGATGTGAGGGATCAAGGAAAGAGGAATTCAGAAAAAGCCCAGGAGTGAATTTCAAAAGTATTTTCATTCATGCGAGGAGGGTATTGGATGAGAAGATCTGAGTAGAATATTTTCTCCAATGCCCTTCTTGCTTCCCTCTGCTGTTATGAGGAAGAGGAGGAGGAGGAGACTATTCAGATACAACGCGTACAGGAAGTTACTGACGTATCAGTTACAGAGTGGTGATGTCCCAATTGCACTCTATTCCCTATAATTAGTGCACAATATAGGGAATAGGGTGCATTATTTTTAACTAGAGCCCTATGGCCCCTAGTAAAAGTAGCGCACTATATAGGGAATAGGGTGCCATTTGAGATGCCCACAGTACTCTCAAGATGTTCTTTTTAGTCACCCACAAGGAGGCAGCATTTGACTGTAGCATGGCCACTAACTGTTGTAGCATGGCCACTAGCTGTAAAGCGACGCCCTCATTAGCCTGCATAAATTATCATAATCAAACAAGATTACAGTCCAGTAAAGATAGATCTAATCTACTGTCCTTATGTTTCTTTGTTATATTTACTCATTTACAAACAAGAATGCACAACTCAAAGGCATGGACGTATGACATGTAGGCCTACTAATAAAGCATTGATCACTGGTAGTTTTTAATGAAATAATCTTTCATCTAACCTTTTATCAAACCTATATGTGAACGCTAACATTTCATTAGTAGATTATAGATACTGGCTGTGTCTTTCACTGCAAAGTTCATACCCTAACATACACATATTTATTGAATTGTTAATTGACAACAGATGGGCTCTCTCCGCAAGAATCGGTCCATATTGAATCAATCTAGTGCTGAAACTACACGACTAACGAGAGTCTAAGTTGTTCTGCGGTCTACTGTTGTACTGTAATTAGGAAGGAAAAATATATCCGAGGAGATGTAGGCAACAAGTATTTTATTTCATGCCATCTGTTGCAGAATACTAGTGTCTCTCTCTCTGATTATTTTGGTGTGAGTTATGAGTGCACCTGAACTGTGACCTTTTGTTTATTGGAGTTTTCCAATGTGTGTGTATATGTGCACTCATGTTTAAGCATGCATGTGTGTGGCACGTAGGTACTCATGCTGAGTGTGTGTGTGCGTGCGTGCGTGCGCGGCTGTTGTTTCCCCTCATCTGCTGTTCTCGAGTGCTAGTCATTTATCTCAGTTACCCTGACAGTGTCAGAACTCCATCTGTGAAAACAGTAAACACACTGACTCACTCCTGCACCACTCTTAGTAACTGCTATCGATACCAGGCATGGGAGCTTAGTGCAAGACCTGGACCCCAGCCGCACACACACTGAAGGCACATCCATGTTCCAGAGAATCTTAGCTTTCAGGAATGGGGTCATAATAGCAAAACAGTTCAAATGCTAGAGTCAAATTCATAGGAAGAAAATAAATTCAACATTGGCTTCAGAAACCGCCAGCAGCTTCTGTTTACCACAAAGAGCATTTTATTCTATCAGTTCTCCTCTACCTTTCCTGGCTTGCAAAGTACCAGGATGTTGTTTTTGGTTTTGAATCTGAATTTAGAGAACTGAATCTGAATGCATCTGAGAAGTTGAATATATGAAACTTTTTAATAAGCTTGAAATTATACTTTGTAAACTTGATACTGACAATGAATGCAATATCTACTTATATGGAAACTGAATATATAAATATTCAATTGGAATATTCAATTTAATTCATGTAAAACTAAATATTCATTAAATTCAGTTTGAAATCATGAGATACAAGTTCAATTTATTAATTCAATGATTTTATTTGTGCATTACAAATAAAAAAATATTAAATTCAAATTCAATATCCAAATACAATTTCTGTTAGCACTGAAAACACTCCATACATGCAGTCTGGTCTCAATTGTGATTTATGGCTAGTAAATGGTGGGGAGGGGAAGGATAAGAATGAGGGGAGAGGGAGAGGGATGCCAGAGCCAAAACGAATGACTGGATGACTGGGAATCAAGGAGGAAGAAGAAAGATGGAGGGTGGGGGCAAAAAAGTACAGAGGGAAGCAGGCACTCGTTCCCATCTGGACTGTAACAGTGGAGAGCGGATACCAAGAGTAACTAGCAGGGTATGTTTTTATGAGTCTGTAACCCTACCCTTTCTCTTCACCCAAAACCTACCTCTTCCTCCCTCCACCGTCTCCCCCTACCTCACCCTGGGGTTGCGACATCATAAGATCTCCAAAATTATGCTATGCAAAAAGTTAGCCGAGTGCCCATTGTGATTGAGAGTAGTATGGACAAAAATATCTGTTTTGTTAAGCTTGTTTTTACCAGGCCTGTAGTATCTATTGCAGTCGCATCGTAAGTTGGAAGTCCATTAAGGATATGTAAATCAGGTTCTCTGTCTTTCTCGAAACATCAACCACAGTTTCCAATGCCAGTTCATCATCATGCCCACTGAGTTAAATAAATCCAATTTATTTCAAATCAAATGTTATTTTACCTTGAAAAGCTCTTACGAAGGCCGTGAGGCCGATACGTAAGCTTATTAAAGATCAGTCATACTATCAAGAGCAGTGTGCAGTTTCCTTTTTCCCCTCACCTTGAAATGCTTACTTACAAAATAAATCCAATTCATTTAAAATCAAATGTTATTTTACCTTGAAATGCTTAATACTGTAATCATATGCTCATTGTAGAGAGGCACGCACTGTGATTGTTGACAGCCCTTAACCAACAATGCAGTTCAAGAAATAGAATTAAGAAAATATTTACTAAATAAAGTAAAAAATGTAATAAAAGTAACAATAATTAGGCTATATAGATGGAGGGGGTACAGGTTAGTCAAGGTAATTTGTACATGTAGGGGTACAGTGACCATGATAATAAACAGTGAGTAACAGCAGTGTAAAAACAGAGGGGGGGTGTCAATGTAAATAGTCCGGATGGCCATTTGATTAATTATTCAGCAGTCTTATGGCTTGGGGGTAGACGCTATTAAGGAGCCTTTTGGACCTAGACTTGGCGCTTCAGTACTGCTTGCCGTGCGGCAGCAGAGAGAGCAGTCTATGACTTGGGTGACTGGAGTCTTTGACAATTTTTGGACCTTCCTCTGATAGCGCCTAGTATATAGGTCTTGGATGGCAGGAAGCTTGGCCCCAGTGATGTACTGGGCCGTACGATGCCGAGCAGTTTCCATATCAGACGGTGATGCAACCGGTCAGGATGCTCTCGATGGTGCAGCTGCAAAACTTTTTGAGGGTCTGGGGAGCCATGCCAAATCTTTTCAGTCTCCTGAGGGGGAAAAGGCGTTGTTGTGCCCTCTTCACGACTGTCTTGGTGTGTTTGGACAATGATAGTTTGTCGTGATGTGGACACCAAGTAACTTAACTCTACGACCCGCTCCACTACAGCCCCGTCAATGTGAATGGGGGCGTGTTTGGCCCTCCTTTTCCTGTAGTCCACGATCAGCTTATTTGTCTTGCTCACATTGAGGGAGAGGTTGTTGTCCTGGCACTACACTGCCAGGTCTCTGACCTCCCTATAGGCTGTCAACCTTAATGATGGTGTTGTACGCGTCTCTGTGTGTGGAGTAAAGGTGGTATAAAGTTTTTTCCTCTGGTTGCACATGTGACATGCTGGTAGAAATGAGGTATAACGGATTTAAGTTTGCCTGCCTTTAAATTCCCCGGCCACTAGCAGCGGCGCTTCTGGATGAGCATTTTCTTGTTTGCTTATGGCTTTATACAGCTCGGTGAGTGCGGTCTTAGTGCCATCATCGGTTTGTGGTGGTAAATAGACAACTACGAAAAATATAGATAAAAACTCTCTTGGTAGATAGTGTGGTCTACAACTTATCATGAGGTACTCTACCTCAGGTGAACAATACCTCGAGACTTCCTTAATATTAGACATTGTACACCAGCTGTTATTGACAAATAGACACATACCACCACCCCTCGTCTTACAGGACAAAGCTGTTCTATCCAGCCGATGCACGGAAAACCCAGCCAACTGTATATTATCTGTGTAATCGTTCAGCCACGACATGGTGAAACATAAGATATTACAGTTTTTAATATCCCGTTGGTAGGATAGTCTCAAACGGAGCTCATCCAGTTTATTCTCCAGTGATTGCATGTTGGCCAATAGACCTAATGGCCTGAAAAAGCTGTTACTCAATCACTCTATAAAACATTTACCCTATAGTTTCAAAGACAAAAAAAGAAGAAGAATTTTTTTTCAACTACTTCTATATAAATTACTATTCAACATTCAATCTTAAAGGGATAGTTCACTCAAATTTCATATTGGTTTCCTTACTCTGTAAGCAGTCTATTGACAAGGTAAGACGGCAATCATGCTTTGGTTTTCTTTATCTTGCTGTCTTACTATGTCCATAGACTTTTTAACATTTGTCAACTGTCCCTTTAACCCATTTCAGTTTATTTGGTTGAATTGAATTTAAATCTGGCATTTTTAAACATTCCCTGTATATACTATGCTTACTTTCTTACTTTACTGTGCATTTCATATTTCCTATTCTTATTTCTCGTGTTTTTTCTAGTAATAGATTGTTAGTGATTGTTGCATTGTTGGTTTGTGAGTTTGCAAGAAAGGCATTTCACTGTACTGCATGTGACATTAAAACTCAACTTCAAAGTTATCATGAGAAGATAGAATTTCCACGCCTTATCTTTTGATTGAGCAGGTGTGTTAAACTTAAACTGTAATCATATGCTCATTGTAGAGAGGCACGCACTGTGATTGTTGACAGATGGGTTTGGATTCTATCATTGTTTTTACCTGCATGTCTCAAAGGTTTCCTGCTTGGCTTGTGGCGTGTGAGCTCATTGTGACATTGCTCTGCTCTGTGCCCGCTGGCTATTGTGTATATCAAAGCGCACTGGCAAGAGTATTAAACCAGAAGAAGTCCTGACTTGTCAGCGTGCATGTCTCAAGATTATTATGATACACATGAAAAAGCGTGCAAGAGACCTGGAAATATGTACCATGTTCTCAGCCCATCTTTGATGTTGTTCCAGCATTGTTCCAGTTTCACCTTTGTCTAGGTCAGGTTTTCAAGGAACGTTGTGAATTGATCTCTCTCACTTTAGCAAGCCATTTTGCTTGGAGGTTTTGAATAATACAACAATCGTATGCCTATTCATCAGTGGGGACTGCTGAGGGGAGGATGGCTCATAATAATGACTGGAATGGAGTGAATGAAATGGTACCAACAAGTGGTTTCCATGTGGTTGATCCCACTCCATTAGCTCCATTCCAGACATTATTTTGAGCCTTCCTCCCCTCAGCAGCCTCCACTTCTATTCATATATTGTCTCTGGTCTTCTTCTTCATCTACAAATACGAAATGTCAAAGTTTTACATTTTATTCAATAAACTGTGTTCGAATGCAATGCATTGTGAATAGGCCTACCATAGAGATCCTATTAAATTAGTATTCTAATTCCTAATTGTATGGAGCCTACTGAAACTTTCTCAGTGCTTATACGTCTAATTTTGTCTATTGTATTTAAATGCAGTTTATTCAGTGTGGGCGGTACTCTGACTTGAGATTCACACACAACTCTCCTATTGACCCCAATGAACAATTTGCGTTAAAGGGGAATTTCACCCGGGCTCTGCCACAGCATTTAGTCATATTAACAACATTACGCTTTTATCATAAACATCACAATTATCCGTTCCACAAGCTAGAACTAGCACAATTTCCTTTCACTGGTAGAAATCGTGAAGTTTGGACTCCCTATGTATTTGTCTGCTCATAGTGAACCACAAAGTCCGGCATTCATAACGAATGCAAGTTTTTTTTTTTTACGTTTGTTTATCACTAATGTTTGTTATCATATCCGCGTGGTGTTCTGTGCCTGGCTGTGGTAATTACAAACAAGCAAAAATGTGTTATCTTTCACCGTTCTACCTACTAGAGATTCACCCCGATTCTGTCAGTGGCTTGCGGCTATCAATAATGATGCCGTGACCAAAGATTATCAGAGGGATTTTCAGGCTAAACTGATGGGGAATCCATTTCAAGGACAGCTGAGACATGATGCGATACCATTTACTTTTTTCCTTCACAACAAAACTGAAGAGTCTCAATTAGAGGTAACAATGTTAGCTATCTTGCTTGCCTACGTGGGTAAGTTACGTTACAGTCCTTTATTGAACTCAAAGCCGTCAGCTAAATCATATAGCTATCTTTTGGTATACACACGGTCAATCAATTTTGCCTATGCCATGGTACTCAATGCTAGACTTTCAGCAGAGTAAACCTGTTTGTTTGTTCTTTCTTTCTATCTTTGACTGACGTTGTCTAACGTAAGCTAGCTAATGTTACCAAATAAAAGTATCTCAATTTGCTAGCCATCTATTCCACCCTTGTCTGGAAAACACTCCGTTACTAAAAATATAATTGTCGATATAACTACCTAAATCTCTGTTTGTGTGTTGGTAGCAATGATGATATAAATGATCTATGGTTGTTTCTCAGCCAGTCTCAGCTGGCTAGCAATCTTGCTGCTAATTTAGTGACGCTAGTTAGCTAACAGCAAGCTGACAATATTAAAATGTCCATGTTAGGTATGCTTAGTTAGCCAGTCTAATAGAGATCAATACAATTAGGGTGGTGGTTAAATTGTGTAATTGTTGTGTATTTTGTTGTAGGTGGTACAGAATCTGATTCCACCAACATGCACTTCCAATCTCCACAACGTGAAGGTGAATTGGCCAAAAGCTGACGGCTAAGATAGCTCAATTTACAGTAAGCATGGTATAAACAAAAGAACATGCACTTGTTCATACAAAAGGAAACTCATATAGTAGTGTTTGTATGGTTAGGTGTTATGGGGTTACAGGTGGTTAGAGGTAGCCTGAGGACCACAGAGTACCTTCAAGACCATGTCATCAATTTAGTGTACCCCACTTCTCTTTTTGTCTTTAATATTTGTAAAACTGGTTATCTGGAGTCATTCCACAGTGCCCTGGTGAAAAATACCCCAAAGCGGGGCATTCTGGGTACACAAGCATGAGGGAGCGGCCACACCTTGCGGTTATGGAGCACAAGGGACTCTGAAAGGTATAAATCAAGACTACAACGGTAATGACACAACCACCTCATTCTTCTCTCTGCAGATTCTCAAAACACAATACAAAGACACGTCTACAAAATTCCCCTGCAAACGACTACTATTGACAAGAATGATCTGTCAAAGTTAATGGGGTGGGGGAGGTTTACATACCGTACTTTGAGATGAGGAAGGTGTTTTTGGTTGTGCAGGGTTGTGCTTAAACAGTAAATGTATTGTTGTGTATGAGAGCGATTGAGGTGCCATTTGTCTTCAATCTCCCACACACAACAGTTCATACTGTGCAAGAACTGCCATATTAAGACTTTCCACACCTTGTTTGGCCCCCCGGCCCATTCCCGTTGTTAACTGAACGTTCCTCTCAAAAGCAGCTCCCAATGTCCCCTCATTGTCCCTAAACAATACGCTTGCCGGTCCAGTTCTGTTGAAACCTTTACCAACAAAGGTGTGTTGCCCTACGTCCCTTCCACAAAAAGTGTCAAATGCTAACACTACAACCATGTCTTTCCAAGAGACATGCAGTACCAGCAAATCTTCTGCAAGAGGACCAAACAGCTGATGGTTAAAAAGCCCTACACCACTTTCGGCAGAGTCTTATTCAGCTGGCCGTTCACCGCAGACAGGACAAGACCATTCGCTATAAGCACAAAGAGTCTCAGCTTCCCCAGCCCACCATGCCAAACACCATTGCCAGTGTACTGTTGCCAGATAAAGGACTATGGCTGCGTTTACACAGGCAGCCCAATTCTGATATTTTTTTCACTAATTGGTCTTTTGACCAATCAGATCAGTTCTAAAAAAAGATCTGATGTGATTAAGACCAATTAGTGTAAAAAAGATCATAATTGGGCCGCCTGTGCAAACACAGACCATGTAGAACCAGTGTAACGGCTGTCTTCAGGAATGGACCAAGGCGCAGCAGGTATGTGAATACTCATATTTAATTACCCAAAAAAGGAGTAAAGCATCCACAGGAAACAATAAAGATGACAACAGCAACAGTTCTGCAGGCTATAAACGCAGTGCAAAAACAACCACCCACAACTCCAAAGAAAACACACACACCTATATAGGACTTCCAATCAAAGGCAACTCAACACACCTGCCTTCAATTGGAAGTCCCAATCAACAACCCAAACATTCACATACACAAAACTGCCACGTCCTGAACCCAAAACTAATACAATAGCTCCATCTGCTGGTCAGGACGTGACAACAGGGGTCTCCAACCCTGTTTCTGGAGAGCTACCCTCCTGTACACTGAAAAAACGGGACAAGGGTGGGCTGTCTTATTTACGAAAACATTATGTGTGATTTACTCAAACATGTTTTGTTTCTCAAAGTGATTTCATTGCTTGCAATCAATGCAACATGAAGCAAAATCAGATCTACTAGTTTGAATCATGTAGGGGGAGTGTGAACCAATAAAGTTAATTAATGACGAGTAATCAGGAACAATTCAAGCCGCGAGAGAATCTAGCTAAGTTAGCAAACAGAACAATTATTTGATTTCCTCCCACTGTAGCACAGTAGTATGTTAGTCGGCAATACACATTATGGGTTTCAGTAGATAAACTAAAGCTAGGCACCACATTTGTCACCTGCCTCTTGGTCCTGGCTGTAGCTGAGTTTCTAACGTTAGCTAAATCCAACTCTTTGTTTTGAATCTTCTTCACTTTATTCCAGTTGAAACATTTATTGTTGAATGTCAACACGTAGCTAATGGATACTCCATCGTCGAATTCATGTTGATGAGAGGAATCACTTGAAGCCATTGCGTCTGGTCAGTTCATTCAGTTTTGCCCAAAGGACTGTTAGTGTCCGCCTCTTTTTCAAAAAAGCCCGCCTTGGGGGGATGACAGGGGCCAGAGCACGAAGCACCGCCCAACACAAGTTGTAGTCTTTCAGAGATTGGAAAAAATGTGTCTGCTTGTATATTTAGCAATGAATCCATCGATAGGAACATCGCTGACGTCCATATCTACACCCACAAAAACGTTTTGTGCGATCAGTATAACATAGATTCTTCGCAAAATGCCACAAAGCAGGACTACATTTATTTTTAGACCCCCCACCCCCCCACCCCACCCCACGCCACCCCACCCACCACCACCATCAATACACTGGAAGCCATCATAGGGTGTATCATTCAGCAAACGAAGCCCTGACCTGCCTTTCTCCTGGGTAATTATGTGTGAAACACATCTCACTGTCATAGAAATGCCTCAGACATGATGAAAACAAGCCCGGATTCCCCCAGAGTGAAATTCCCCTTTAAGGGGAAAGTAATCAGATTAAGTTACTGAGTTTGGGTAATTTTGGACAGGTAACTAGTAACAATAATGGATTACATACAACTGAGAACCACTGATTGACTTCCTATTGGTTGTCTGACCTCCTAGGACAAGAGGACAATAAAGTCTGTGATTGGCTAACAAAGTTTAGATCGGTATACATGGAGATAAGATGTAATACCATCCCATGATGTCTCGAGGGTAATTCAGATTAACTGTACATTTGCAGTCGCCTTACGCCTGTATGTAGGCTGTGATACCCGGAACTCGACCAGCCGTATACCATTCTATTCAGTGGAATCTCCATATTCAGTGGGAAAGACATGTACTTTCTAGCATTTACAGTTCAGAATGTATTAATATGAATACAAACATTTTACATGACACACATGCGTGCATGCACACAACACACCCACACAGATTCTAAAGTGTCCCTCTCTCCACACCCTACTGTGATTACAACCCTGCTCAACCCCATCCTCCTCTATGGTCTTTGTCCTCTCTCCTCCCTGCTCTTTGTCCTCTCTCCTCCCTGCTCTTTGTCCTCTCTCCTCCCTTCACTTGCTCTCTCTCTCAACACACCATCTCCCTCTCTCGCGCGCTCTTTTCACAACTTTGCGCTACATTCACTTTTTGGGCCTCACCTTGACCTCCACTTCCACAAATCCCACCCGTGGCATTCTATTGGCCCATTAATCATGGAGCAAGAAAGGGCTCTGTAGACAGGGCTACAGGGGCTAGCAAACATCCCCAGGAATTTAGTGTTGGAGTCAGATTCCTAATGCTTTGCAGCAGTTTACAGTACGTTTCTAAGGGGGAAGAAGACGACCCGAAGTATGATGGAGCACAATGTGATGAAAACCTGATAGTTCTTCCACTGAGAGGGAGTCATTTACAAAATGGCCGCCTCATCCTCAACAGAAATGCAAGCAATGGAAGTTTCAGTTGAATTTGATTGGGTTTCAATGATGTTGACCAGCTTCAGGCATTTTGATATCCTACCATGTTGAACAATTTATTTTGATATCCTACCATGTTACGATTCTATTGTGGAGGAAGAAGGGATATTTTGTTTGCACAGAAAAATGTATTTCATTTGGGGTCAACAAGAGGTTGAGTTTTAAAATAACTGTCCACTGACATCTTAGGCAGAGAAAAGGAGAACCCGGTCTTGGACTTAGGAGCCGACTGACTATGACAGATACTGCAGACAAAAGATAAATGGTAACAGACACACCCCCCAAATATTTGCTAGTGGTTAATGATTACAAACATACACACTGGGTGATTGTATGATATAAGCGATTAGTCAGAACTTGTTCTGCATGCTAGTAGTTAGTGACTACCAATCTCCTCTCACACAGCCTAATAGTTGTGTCTCAAGAGAAAATAAAGCTGGACTTGAGCAGTAGTTCCTACAGTGCAGAGGTGAAAGCCTAACAGACTGTACAACAAAAGACGGTACAACAAAAGTCCAGGCCCATGTGTAGAGGCAGTACAACGCTGTGTTATGGTTCTATATCTACGTATGTACAGTGGCCATCAAACCTGGTCCTGGAGAGTTTCAGGATGTGGCCTTCAAACCTGGTCCTGGAGAGTTACAGGGTGGTGGCCTTCAAACCTGGTCCTGGAGAGTTTCAGGATGTGGCCTTCAAACCTGGTCCTGGAGAGTTACAGGATGTGGCCTTCAAACCTGGTCCTGGAGAGTTACAGGATGTGGCCTTCAAACCTGGTCCTGGAGAGTTACAGGATGTGGCCTTCAAACCTGGTCCTGGAGAGTTACAGGGTGGTGGCCATCAAACCTGGTCCTGGAGAGTTTCAGGATGTGACTATCAAACCTGGTCCTGGAGAGTTACAGGATGTGGCCTTCAAACCTGGTCCTGGAGAGTTTCAGGATGTGGCCTTCAAACCTGGTCCTGGAGAGTTACAGGGTGGTGACAATCAAACCTGGTCCTGGAGAGTTACAGGGTGGTGACCATCAAACCTGGTTCTGGAGAGTTACAGGGTGGTGACAATCAAACCTGGTCCTGGAGAGTTACAGGGTGGTGACCATCAAACCTGGTTCTGGAAAGTTACAGGGTGGTGACTATCAAACCTGGTTCTGGAGAGTTACAGGGTGGTGACAATCAAACCTGGTCCTGGAGAGTTACAGGGTGGTGACCATCAAACCTGGTTCTGGAAAGTTACAGGGTGGTGACTATCAAACCTGGTCCTGGAGAGTTACTGGGTGGTGACCATCAAACCTGGTCCTGGAGAGTTACAGGGTGGTGACCATCAAACCTGGTCCTGGAGAGTTACAGGGTGGTGACTATCAAACCTGGTTCTGGAGAGTTACAGGGTGGTGGCCATCAAACCTGGTCCTGGAGAGTTACAGGGTGGTGACCATCAAACCTGGTCCTGGAGAGTTACAGGGTGGTGGCCATCAAACCTGGTCCTGGAGAGTTACAGGGTGGTGGCCATCAAACCTGGTCCTGGAGAGTTACAGGGTGGTGGCCATCAAACCTGGTCTTGGAGAGTTACAGGGTGGTGACCATCAAACCTGGTCCTGGAGAGTTACAGGGTGGTGGCCATCAAACCTGGTCTTGGAGAGTTACAGGGTGGTGACCATCAAACCTGGTCCTGGAGAGTTACAGGGCGTGGTCATTCTAACTAGGCCTTACCATCCCATGTTAGTGGGCATGATTGAAATCCAAAAACAACCCTGAATTATCCAAGGATCTACTGTAGGAACGTAGCAGTTTACATTAATCTCACAAATCTCAGTTCTGGAAGATAATGACTTGACAAATTATGACATTTACACTTTTTAGTAATGTTTTTTAACGCTAGAATCATTACTTCTGTTCCTACCTATCGTTATTATTGGTATGAAGTATGACCAGAAACACGGACTACATTGAATCTCATGTTGTAATATAAAATAATATCTGTTTGCTTAAATGCTTAATTTCTATGAACTGCTCCTGGTTAAATGTAATTATCTTTTTGTAGAAAGTGCCTACATTGTTACGTGTATTATCTAATTTGAAAGGAATTAATGCATTCATGGAATTTCGTTTCTAAAATAATTTTACAATGCTTACCGGTGCTAACCTGTGTTTGTGCTGTATGTGTGCAATTGAAGCTGCATGCAGTGTTGCCGGGGTTCAGGTATTGTTATTCATTGTTGGTAAATGTTGAATTGAGTTGAGCAGTTGTTATAAGACGGCAAAAGTGTTCGTAGTACCTGAAGAGGTGCGTTAGGAGTATTGATAGCGTTTCACAGTGAAACATTTCACATACATAAATGCACATAGTCAAGCACAAATACACAATTATTTGACAGTATTCCAATCTTGTTTAGGATTATTTGGTTGAAATATGGCACGAGTCCGTTTCTCTGAGGGACTTTTATTTTGAAGATAATCTGTAAAATCAACTATTGTGGCTACCTTTACATAGGTCAGTTCTTAGTATTACAACATGCTGACAGCAGTCTCTTTTAACCCACTGTAAATGTTATGCGTCATCTGAACCTTTGTGAAACTGTACACTCGTTTCTAAACCTAACTTTAATTCGATTAGTGCCCTATGGTTAGATGAAGTTTAGTGGTCTGTTGCAAATACACTTAAAAACAGACTAGGCCTAAGCAACGTGAAGTAGCATTACGCAGCTAACGTTATTACACATGTCTAAGCATAGCTAGCTAGCCAGCTAAGATTAAGTTAGCTAGCTACCACCTAACCAATTGAGCTCAAGTTGTGGCACTGTCAAAGTCTCAAACACTAGGAGCAATCAAATAACTTAGATAAAACCACTTGCAAAATCGCCCAAAAATTTAGCTAACTTGTTGTAGACTCAGTGATGTGATGTTGATGCAGAATGTAAACTGCCAAATGGGTCAATTTCCGCAACTCAGAGTTTAGAACAGGCCTGGGCAACTCCAGTTCTAGGGGGCCTGATTAGTGTCACACTTTTTCCCCAGCCCCAGCTAATACACCTGACTCCAATAATCAACTAATCATGATCTTCAGTTAAAAATGCAATTAGTTTAAATCTGGTGTGTTTGCTAGGTGATGGGGGAAAAGTGTGACACCAATCAGGCCCGAGGACTGGACTTGCCCAGGCCTGGTCAAGAAACATCAGGCTCAACTTCTCCACTGTAGTGGTCCTGTATCTATCACATTGCAACTGTGTGAAGGGACTTGTGCAGATACTGTGTGTGACTGTGTGAGCGCTAAGTCTTGCATCTCTTATCGCAATATCTGTTGCGCTACTCGTGCAACGTCACATCGCTGAGTATAGTTGTACAACACTCTTACTTACCTAGCTATACTGAACAAAGATATAACCTGAACATGTAAAGTGTTGGTCCCATGTTTCATAATTGTGATTGTGTGGGTGCATTGTTGGTTCCATAGCACCACCATCAGGACAAATTGCACCCATTCCCATAGGATGAAATGCTTTCTAATTTGTTTGCCAAATCTAACAGATCATACAAAATGCCTGTTTTGGACATTTTCCAATGATTTTAATTACTTTAAAAGTCTTCTTCTCCAGAATCGCTGGACCGATCAACACCCCATTTGGTATATAGCATCTATCCACAGATGTCTTTAAACACAGGAATTTACAAGACTCTATCTCAAACAACATGGCCACTACAAGCCAATGAACTTGAGGGAAATGCTTTTCCTGTAAATAACACCACCATGTACCGGACTGAACCATACTTTACAACTTAGCTACACTCTTATCCCTGAGCATGAGTAGCTGCTGCACTGGCAGGAACTAATGGGGATTGGCTGCTCTTTCCCGCTCGGTACAGCCATACCTGTCACCGCTCACTAGGGGCGCAGTCCAAGAGGTTTGAGCATGTTTATCAAGAAGAGAACACACTGCTGATATGCTTCAGACACATTACAAGGTATCCCAGTTACTGGGACACACTCTCCACCCCATTACATTTATGTAATTTAGCAGACGCTCTTATCCAGAGCAACTTACAGTTGTAAATGCATACATTTCATTTCATACATTTATTTTTCCTGTGCTGGCCCCCCGTGGGAATTGAACCCACAACCCTGGCGTTGCAAACACTATGCTCTACCAACTGAGCTACAGGGAATCCCAGCATGGTTGCAGCATGGTTGCACCCTGGGGTGCACATGACAGAGGCCGGTGTATTCCAGCCTCCAGAACGCCCACTTCCCGAGTCTATCCAGACTGACTTTTGATCCAAGCAAAAGAGGACATTTTGGGCCTGGCAGTGAGAGGATGGGTCTGAATGTGACAGGCTTGCAACCCTAGGTCATTGAGTATCCAGAGTGCCAGAGTCCCTTCTACATGCACAGTGTACGGAAACAAGTGGTGCGATTTTGAGAAATGGTGCAACCTAAGGCAGATCATTCCTTACCAATGCTTTGTATGTGAGGTTCTATGCTTTTGTAGGAACTTCTTTGGACAGAAGGAAGGTTCTCCGCTGTAAAGGTCTATTTACCCACTATCTCGGCCTGTCTCTCCAAGCCTTTAGCTCCATTTTGGGACCCGTCTATTGTTCACCCCGCTATCATCCAGGAGGCGAGGTCAGTACAGGTGCATCAAAGCTGGGACCGAGAGACTGAAAAACAGCGACTATCTTAAGGCCATCAGACTGTTAAACAGCCATCACTAGCACATTAGAGGCTGCTGCCTATAGGCATAGACTAGGAATCACTGGCCACTTTAAAGAATGGAACACTGGTCACTTTAATGTTTACATATCTGGTATTACTCATCTCATATGTATATACTGTATTCTGTACTATTCTACTGTATCTTAGTCACTTAATAATGTTTACATATCTGGCATTACTCATCTCATATGTATATACTGTATTCTGTACTATTCTACGGTATCTTAGTCACTTAATAATGTTTACATATCTGGCATTACTCATCTCATATATGTATATACTGTATTCTGTACTATTCTACGGTATCTTAGACACTTAATAATGTTTACATATCTGGCATTACTCATCTCATATGTATATACTGTTTTTTCTATACTATTCTACAGTATCTTAGTCCGTTCCGCTCTGACATTGCTCGTCCATATGTATATAGTCTTAATTCATTCCTACTTATATTTGTGTGTATTGAGTATATGTTGTGTAATTGTTAGATATTACTTATTAGATATTACTGCACTGTCTGTGCTATAAACACAAGCATTTCGCTACACCCGCAATAACATCGGCTAATCACGTGTCTGTGACCAATAAAATTTGATTTGATTTGTGCTTGAGGCTATTTCGCAGCAGCCTTTTGAGCCGCTGGAAAGCGTGGAGATGAAATATCTCTCCTTTTAAAACCGCTTTACTGATTGCCCTTAGGAGTGAGCTGCAGGCACTATCAGTCCACCATTGGTGCCTGCAGTTTGCACCTTGTTACCCAACCCCGCCTCTATGCTTATGGTCTGTGATAATTATAATTGTCTCGCCGCCCTTCACTTCTACAGAAGGAGAGAGTCTCCAACGTTTACGTCCAGTATGCGCTTTGCAATTTACTTGGATAGAACAAGAGTATAAAGTAAGAATTACCTCTCTTAATTTCTTGGCCCCTCTCTCGCAAACTGCTATCCCATTGGATAGTGGATGCTACTCATATTGGCTTATAATATCAAGGGTTTACAGCCCCCGGAGGGCCTGAAGGCTCATTCCACTGTTTCGATACCGTTCAAAGGCATCTCTTTACAGGAGATTTGGGATATGGCATGTTGGGCCATTCCTCATCCATTGATGAGGTGTTTACCGACTGGATATCACTTCACCTTCGTTGGCGCCTTCTGTCCTCAGTGTTGGAGCCTCTGAACGGTGATACTGTTGGGACTACCCTGGCTTCAGAGAGCATGTCTGAAGGGTGATACTGTTGGAACTACCCTGGCTTCAGAGAGCATGTCTGAGGGATGATACTGTTGGGACTACCCTGGCTTCAGAGAGCATGTCTGAAGGGTGATACTGTTGGAACTACCATGGCTTCAGAGAGCATGTCTGAGGGGTGATACTGTTGGAACTACCCTGGCTTCAGAGAGCATGTCTGAGGGGTGATACTGTTGGAACTACCCTGGCTTCAGAGAGCATGTCTGAAGGGTGATACTGTTGGAACTACCCTGGCTTCAGAGAGCATGTCTGAAGGGTGATACTGTTGGAACTACCCTGGCTTCAGAGAGCATGTCTGAGGGGTGATACTGTTGGAACTACCCTGGCTTCAGAGAGCATGTCTGAGGGGTGATACTGTTGGAACTACCCTGGCTTCAGAGAGCATGTCTGAGGGGTGATACTGGTGGGACTACCCTGGCTTCAGAGAGTATGTCTGAGGGGTGATACTGTTGGGACTACCCTGGCTTCAGAGAGCATGTCTGAGGGGTGATACTGTTGGAACTACCCTGGCTTCAGAGAGCATGTCTGAAGGGTGATACTGTTGGAACTACCCTGGCTTCAGAGAGTATGTCTGAGGGTGATACTGTTGGAACTACCCTGGCTTCAGAGAGCATGTCTGAGGGGTGATACTGTTGGGACTACCCTGGCTTCAGAGAGTATGTCTGAGGGTGATACTGTTGAGACTACCCTGGCTTCAGAGAGCATGTCTGAAGGGTGATACTGTTGGAACTACCCTGGCTTCAGAGAGCATGTCTGCGAGACAGGAGTTGAGCATATTTGTATTTTTATTTCACCTTTATTTAACCAGGTAGGCCAGTTGAGAACAAGTTGTCATTTACAACTGCGACCTGGCCAAGATAATAGTATAGTGTATAGTGATACATCGAAAACAAATATTTGAAAGAGAACTTAAGGTTATATAAGTTTTATATTTCCTGTTCGGTTGATAGGTCAGTCTGTATCTCTGAGGTTCTACTTTACTCAAATACCCACCTTAATTACCCAGGTAACAATTTAAATTGGAATTTGACAACTAAACTATATTTAAGCTGAAGCCATTGAAAATCCTCACTTGGACTGGTACATCTCGTCCTCTGCTTCACATATTAAAGGTTCTGTAAATGAAGAGGATGCACTAGATGCAATGTTCACTTCGGTGGATTGGAAGGTGCTGTGTCATTTTATTGCATTGAATTGACATTTTACTTTTTTGTGAACAAATGTTTTTATTTGAAATTGCACTAATCTTTACTGTCCCGGCCTCTCCCACCCCACATCCCAAGCTAACCATGGCTGCCCACCCCATCCTCAACCTCAGTCTGAATACACTACACCTAAGTTTTGCGAATATTTCAAATATACAATCATCTAACTGTATAATTGTAATTTGGTCTAATAAGATGGCAATTTAGTACTCACGTTCTTATGCTATTCTAGTCTCTTATTGACTGTTTAGTGCAACGAAAATACTTTAACTCTGTAATGGATGTTCGTCTCTTGGTGACAATGCAACTATTTTTCACTTCTTCCTCCTCACATACGTACCTCCATTAGTAGGAGGTTTTGGTCCGATAGAAGTTGTCAAAGAGTAACAAAGTCTAACCAGTTCAGCAAGTTCAGTTACAAAAGAAGCTAAAGAGAAGCCATAAGATACCTGGCATTTGATCATAGATTAAAAAACAAACATTAGATTGGGCTTTTCCAGGTCAGACATGACTATACAGTCAGGTATATACAGTAAATGGTATGTGAATATCGGACAGTTGCAGAATAACGAGCATCACTGTTCTCCTTCGATAGCTCAGATTGAGTGAATGCGATAGAATGCCCATTCCTATATGCCCAGCCATAGATCACGCGACCACACTTCCACTGGTGGTACGAGGGCGGTAGAGTGGCACAGCTGAAAGGTGATGCCCATGCTAATGAGGGGGTGCCAACCACCCGCAGTACCCCAACTGTTGCTTGCGGGGAGTGTGTGTGGGTGGGTGTGTGTGCGTTTGTGTGTGTGTATGTTGTGTGTGTGTGTGTAAGCATGTAATCCCTCAGACATGTGGTGCTCCCACATTCCTTCCACCCCACTCATAAATCACACAACCCACCCATCGCAGTCCCACATTCCTTCCACCCCACTCATAAATCACACAACCCCCCCATCGCAGTCCCACATTCCTTCCACCCCACTCATAAATCACACAACCCCCCATCGCAGTCCCACATTCCTTCCACCCCACTCATAAATCACACAACCCACCCATCGCAGTCCCACATTCCTTCCACCCCACTCATAAATCACAGTCAGCTGGGGTCCTTAGAGGGGGACGGTGGACACACACACACACACAGATGGATGGACGGTTAGTCTAACATTGCAGTTTTCCCTTCATCTGTTTATTTGGGTATATGTTATCTGGTAGGATGTAAAGCATTCTTTTTGTGTGACTTACTGAGGAGATTTGCCATATCAGTAAGATTTCTGGTTTCCCACCTGTGTGGTACTTTGTGGTAATCGTACATACAGTAGTATGCCCTGTAGGGTTTTCATTACTATTACTATACATTATCCTAAATGGATTGCTCTAACAAAATGTTAGGTTTGCTCATTTGAAGTCATTGACAGACCCAACGTTGTGCCAAAAACCAAGGACATCTGTGAATATTGCATTATGGATACATGCAGTTTTTTGCTCCCCTCAGCCCTTGAGTAACCTTTCAAACAACCCATAAAGCTATCCACAGTGGTGCGATATTATCCTTTATAAAAACATATTCATGGCTGTGGAAAATCAATCCCACGGAGCGTTGTGGGCTGAGAAAGCCTGTCCCTGACACGCACCGTATACCCGTCTAGTGACACTTACCATAGAGGGCTTACATAACATGCCAGGGAAGCTATGTGAAATTCCACATCGCTCAGCTACCTGGCCTGGCCTCACATGCCACTGACAAACAGCAAGTGAAGCCTGATTAGCAAGGTGCTAGAGACGGGCCGGAATCTCCACGGCTAATAAACAGTGAAAGACACCACCACAGAGGACGAGTCAATGACAGTGTAAAGTGTAGTTTGTTCAACCTAGCTAGATAGTTGTTTGCAGTGTGTGTGCGTGTGCTGTGTGCATGCATGCCTGCGTCTGTCTTCCTGCCTGTCTGCCTTCCTGTCTGCCTGTCTGTCTGCCTGCCTGCCTGCCTGCCTGTCTCTGTTTGTTTATTAGTACAGGCTTGGGTGTGTGAGAGTATGTGTACAGTATGTGAGACACACACTGAGCAAGGGAAGGCAAGTGGCCAATTTCCATAGCTAATTCCAAATGGCACCCTACTCCCTACATAGTGCACTCCTTTTGACCAGGGCCAAATGACACCCTTCTCCCTACATAGTGCACTCCTTTTGACCAGGGCCAAATGGCACCCTACTTTCTACATAGGGCTCTGGACAAAGGTAATGCACTATATAGAGAATAGGGTGCCATTTGGGAAGCAGACAGAGACTGAGGGTGAGGATGAGGGTGATAAATAATGGAGTATTCCCACCATCCATCCCTGCAGGAGAACTCATCATCCATCCCTGCAGCAGAACAAAAGGATTGAATACTGTGCAGGCAGACACACTGGACTTGGCCAGTACACAACACAAAAACGATTGAATCTGGCCCTGAACCTAGTCATAAACCCGGTTTATACCTGGTTCTAACATGTATCCATGTCTAGATCTTGTCCATATTCTGATTATGCCCACATTTTCAGACAGGTGTAAACTATTAAAAGATACATTATGATCTGATTGTGATCGGATATTATAAAGTGTAAACGGACAAGATCAGGACAATATCAGGACAAAGGATGCATTTTAGAACTATGTATAAACAGGGATTTTAAATAAGAATCATGTTCAATGGAGATTCACCATTGAAAGTAGTTCTTAGTCCAAAAGACTATATTTAACCTGTGTCTGCGAATCCGTCTCGTACAGTTTAGGATTAAACTTTTTCTTTTTTTCAACAACATTGAAAACATTTCATTAAACATTAGTTGGACGTGAAAGCCCTATTATTAACGTACATATGAGAGAATTTATATTGAGCCAGACAATCCGTTGCCAAAATACATGAAATCATCTCCCTAAGATTGTTTGTTGACCAGAGTCTTATCAGCTTTTCAACTCAGTGACCTTTCACAAAGCCTACTTCTATACGCCCCTCTCTTTGGCTAAGTCCCAACTGGCACCCTATTCCCTTTATAGTGCACAAGTTTTTACCCTGGCCCATAGGGCTCTGGTCAAAAGTAGTGCACTACAGATAAAGGATCTTGAACGTTCCTACAATGCAGGAAATTAAAAACTCCCACAACCCCATTGCTCTTTAAATCGATGGTTATCTTACAATGCAGACAGTACAAGGGAATCCCATAGGCCCCGTACACACTCAGCTTGCACAACTGATGTACGTGCTTCTACACCTGCATTGCTTGCTGTTTGGGATTTTAGGCTGGGTTTCGGTACAGCCCTTTGTGACATCAGCTGATGTAAGAAGTGATTTATAAATACATTTGATTGATTGATTGATGTACAACACATTTGACACAACTGTTTTGATACAACAGAGAATTTGTATGCACTAAAATGTAAACAACAGTTGTCGAGACACCACAAGATGGTTGTGTAATCCTTTTTCTTGTAGACAAACTCTCCATTATATCACAAAATATCTGTTGTGTAAGATGAGTGTGTATGGGGCCATAGGGTGAGTACTTATTTTTTGGGGAGTGATGTAGGGGAGAGTGGGGTAAGTTGTGCCAAGTGGTTAGTCGAGCCACCCCCTGTTTCTAGGAAACCAAATACAAAATGAATCATGTGACCAGATGTTTAGGAAGAGGTCATGATTTCATGGAGTAGTTGAAAGAATTAACCACATGGAAAGAGTAGTAAGCAAGTTTGGCCTATAATACACATTTTCTGAAAGTCAAATGAATGTATTGTATGCTTGTATCTAAACCAAAGTAGATTGTTTTATAAAGACTGTTTTATTAATCAGTTGGGGTCTTTGAAAGCTTAACCTAGCATGAAAGTCCATCCTTGTAGCTTTGTGGGCGAATATAGTCAAAGTGGTTGCTTTAGGGTAAATTGTGTCATTTGGCCAGAGGTAAATTGAGCCAATGGCTCAACATACTGTACTCCATACTAATTAAGATGACATAATTTGAACTCAAGATATTGCATTTTTATTGTTACAGAGCAGACATCATCATGTCCCGTGTATACAAATGTAAAACAAGCAGGGGTCTACCCCCCCCCCCCCGAAAGTTATTGAAAGAGCAGCCAAGGAAGTGAGAAAAGGGAAGTAGTACACTTGAGCAGCAGCAAGGGATGAAAAAAATTTACCGAATGACACGAGTTATATTGACAAAAAAAATAAAAACACAAACATGTACCTGTGCAAAAGAGGGGCTATGCTGGAGAAGCAGAGGCACAAGGTCTTCTGTGACTTGTTTCAGGAAACTAGGTGTATGTCACAGGAGCGGCATTTGAACGTAAACATTTTTTTTTTTAATCAAAATGCTTTTTTTTTGGCAGAAATGCCTTCTGGAACATGTGGACTTCAATGTATCTTAATAGTAAACTTGTATTCCATCCATAAACACGAATAAAATTGTTAAATTATGAGCCCAGTTGGTTTAGCCACGGAAAAAGGCAGGAACCTTCCCGCTAGCCATAATTGGCTGAGGTAATGGGCGGGCTGGACATGCCGGGAGATGAGTTTGGATTAGTCTGCCATGTAACATGCTTCCGTCTATAACGTGAGCTGTTCAGTATGTGTTAACAGTAATTTCTACTGCGCCGTTTTTGAAAGATATGTTAGCCATCGAGAAACTACAGAAGTTTTGCTACTGAGTTTAGCATCTGCGATTGACAGATCAGTTGAAAAAAGTGATGGGCTACTTTCTGCGTACGCCACGGTCAGTGTGAACTGGAGTGACTTGACACAATGCTGGCCAAACAAGATGTAGCTACAAACAAAACGGAGCAAATGGTTCCAATCTGCGTGGAGCGTTCATCGATGTATTTGGGTAAAAGTCTAGCTACATTTTCAGATATATGTTTCTGATTTTGTCAGAAAGTCGTTTTTTATTGCAAGTTAAAGCGTACTGTTAGTTAGCTAGCAAGCAAACGTTAGCTTGCTGGCTCGATAGCTAACTTTACGTTTATGATCTGTGTAGTAATACTATTCAAATCAGAAATAAATTTTTTTGATAGTTCTAGCCTAATGTTAGCTAGCTAACATTGAACCTAGTTTGTTAGCTTTAGCTACCTGCAGATTCATACTACAGCTATGACAATGTTTGTATTGGTAGTAGTATGAGTTGAGATTATGGCGCTTCATTGTTTCTCTAGCTAGCTACATGTCTAAACAAAAGACTTCGGCTGGATTATTACATGACCCATCAATTTAGCAGGTGTGTCTGGGGGTGATTATGGCCATCTATTGTATTTTATGAACATGTGTACATGTCTAGACAATAGTGACCCGTACACTTAGCTAGATGTGGGTGAGGAGTGGTTATAGCATTTCCTTCACATGACCCATCAATATAGACAAGTGTGTCTGGTAAGCGTCATCTAATAATGATACAATATTTTTATCTGGACACTTTGTTTTTGATATCGCTACTATGCAAGTAACCACTTCACTGTACCGTTTACACCTTCTGTATCCTGTGCATGTGACAAATAAGCATAGATTTTATTTGATATAGCGTGTGTTTACCACATGGCCTCACACATTAATCTTTAAATAGATGAATTGGGCTAAAGCTTATGAGGGTGTGAACGATGCTGAATAGGTGTAGACAAAGTAGGTGTACTAAAACATTCAAAGGCCATTTTCTCAAATGTAGGGTTACAAGTTTATCAACTTTCAAAGCAGAATTACTTTCCCATTGTTCCTCAACTGCAGTGTATGATATAGCATTTTGTAGCTCTGAGTCTCTACTTTTATCCAATGTAAAAAACACAATTTAAAATGTTGCTACATAAGACCGAATCGGGGCGGTCGGTCACTTATCTGTTAACATCGTGTCTGAGCTTGCTAAACATATCAAGTATTCTGAGGACCAGTTACATGGGCTTAGTAGCCTCAAATGCAGAGAACTTGCCTATGAATTGGCACATCAAAACATCTCTATCCCAGACAACGGGTCAAGAATATCTGAATGTAGGCTAACATTTAAGAGATACAATTTACCACATCCCCATTCCAATTCATTAAACTCAACATCTATCATGCCAGACATCACAGGCCACATCCTTGGCAAGGGCCACTGTCTTCAATGAACACAATGTGGGTGAGTTCTTTGATAATCTGGCATCAGTGATGGACAGGTATTTGTGATAGGAGGTTACACCAGAGCCCGAGCCTATGCTAAAAGTGTTTTAAAAAGTACAAAGTGTTAGGTGTTAAGCCTATGATAAAGATGCACTCAAATTCGTAACATATAGGACGAATCATACGAATTGCCAATATGTATATATTTTTGGAATTGCAGGATGTAACATATATACGAAATGGATGATGTACACAATTTGATGACATAGTACACAAAAAACGGGGACCACTTTTGGCTCGTGAGCACCACTTTCAAAACTACTGGCTGAAATCAAAAGTTAGAGAGTGCATCTTGAAGTGTTAAACCTGTGTTAAAAGAAGCTTAAAACAATTAAAAGAAAAACGTGATTGTGATTGTGTTGAAACGTTTTTGTGAAATAAAGATAGACACGGTTTTAAAAAGGTGTTGGTAATTTTTCATTCAGCAAAGAACTTTGGAGAATAGCGGCTCAACTTGCCATACCCGGGGTAAATTGTGCCGAGACCACTTTTTTCAGACAAGCTATGTTAACATGAATTGCGATTATTTTCAGGGATGCACAACATTCTGAAATATATGTAGATATCTTTGTTAGAAAGAATATTATATTTCCATTGAAGGTGTGATGCTGAATGTAAAAACATTGCAACATACCGCACTCTCCCCTAATGTAGCTAGCTAGGTAAGCAAGCGCTTCACGCTATGAGCACAACACTATATCTGATGTTCATTTCTCATTTGATTTGCTTTTGAAAACTGCTGTGGAAGAATTAGCAAAACGTTTTGTCTTGTAGGATTTCAAATCAACAATGTCATGTTTCCAAGATGCTGTACCATAAATGCAGGCTGTTTTAGTATGGTTTGACTTGAAAACTTACCAATAGACCTACTCATTCTGATTATTTTACACTTTGGACTCAGTGTAACCTTATTGATGAAAGCAGATGGAAGTCATGAGGACTCCTGTCAAGCAAGTGTTCTTCCCTAGGCTGTCCATATTAGGATAGCCTTAGTCTCAGCAGGAATTGAAAGAATAGACTGAAGCTGTCCTAATATAGACAATGTACTTCCAGGATTTGTAGCACTACAGATAAAGTGATTCTGTCTGAAGCCAATGAATGGAAATCATTAAGGGTGATTAGGAAGTTTGGCTCATCTCGTCTCGTCTGCACCAAGCCTTATAAATGTCTGACATAACCATCTATTGAGTTTGATGAGACTCTTGGACAAGGCACTTGGCATCAGAAACACAAGCATATGACTTTTGTATTATTACACTGTCAGACATTGTGTATGTTTCTGAATGAGTCTGTCGGTCTGTCAGAGAGCGAGAGCGAGAACAATTGCCTTGAGTTTTTGATAATGGGCTAAATATGTCGGCTAGGCTTACTTTACTCTGTTGTTAATATTGTGTCTGGCCTTTTCATTCTACCCCTCCCCTCATATTTCCCCTCTCCTCCCTCACCCTAATCTCTGACCTCCCTCTTTCCCTCTCTCTTCATGCCGTCGCCCCCTCTCTCTTTACGCCCCTCTCTTTAATCTTCCTCTCTTTAATCTTCCACTCTGTCTTGGCAAGCCTGTACTGGTTAAACTAAATTAGATGTTACTGCTGAGGGGTGTGTGTGTGTGTGTGTGTGTGTGTGTGTGTGTGTGTGTGTGTGTGTGTGTGTGTGTGTGTGTGTGTGTGTGTGTGTGTGTGTGTGCGTGTGTGTGTGTGTGTGTGTGTGTGTGTGTGTGTGTGTGTGTCAGAGGGGGATGGGTGGGATCCAGGGGGCAGAGGTCAAGCTGAATGTGATGGTCCCTAAGATGGATGAGCACATCACAGCTGCCGTGTACAAAGCCACTGTGAATACTGTAAAACCACCCCTGGCTGTGAATACTGTACGGCCACTGTGAATACTGTACAGCCACGCCCGGTTGTGAATACTGTACAGCCACTGTGAATATACTCAGTGGTGGAAAAAGTACACAATTGTCATACTTGAATAAAAGTAAAGATACCTTAATAGAAAATGACTCAAGTAAAACTGAAAGTCGCCCAGTAAAATACAACTTGACTAAAAGTATTTGGTTTAAATACACTTAACTATCAAATGTAAATGTAATTGTCAAAATATATTTAAGTATCAAAAGTATAAATAATAAAAAAATCCTTACATTAAGCAAAACAGATGGCACCATTTTCTTGTTTTTAACATTTATGGATACCTAGAGGCGCACTCCAAACATAATTTACAAACAATGCATTTGTGTTTAGTGAGTCCACCAGATTAGAGGCAGTAGGGATGACCACGTGTTCTCTTGATAAGTGTGTGAATTGGACCATTTTCCTGTCCTGCTTAACATTCAAAATTGAATAAGTACTTTTGGGTGTCAGGGAAAATGTATGGAGTAAAAAGTTAATTATTTTCTTTAGGAATGTAGTGAAGTAAAAGTAAAAGTTGTCAAAAATATAAATAGTAAACTAAAGTACAGATATCCCACAAAATGACTTAAGTAGTACTTGAAAGTATTTTTACTTAAGTACTTTACACCACTGTGAATACTGTACAGCTATCCCGGGCATCTGGAGCCGACTCCCTCCCCATTTCCCTTCACACCGGAGCTCCTCACTAAAACAGTTGAACAGGATAGTAAAGGCTGTGGAAAGCCCATCTATAAATGTCATATTATCTCTCCCAAGCCGTGGCAAGATTTGAATTCATATGAACACTACGTTAACACTAATTTATGGAGGAGTTACAAAGGAAAACCTGAGCGTGAAATGAAATCCCTATTGTTGTCACTTGAGAATGTACAGTACTTTGTGAATTGAACACTTTTATGCCAAGTGATCTATTGAACTTTTAAACATATCTAATGGCTCACAGCTCGTGTTCCTCTGAGCCGTCCTCGTGTTCCTCCGACCCTCTGAGCCGTCCTCGTGTTCCTCCGACCCTCTGAGCCGTCCTAGAGTTCCTCCGACCCTCTGAGCCATCCTAGGGTTCCTTCGACCCTCTGAGCCATCCTAGGGTTCCTCCAACCCTCTGAGCCGTCCTCGGTTTTCTCCAACCCTCTGAGCCGTCCTAGGGTTCCTCCGACCCTCTGAGCCGTCCTCGTGTTCCTCCGACCCTCTGAGCCGTCCTAGGGTTCCTCCAACCCTCTGAGACATTCACTTTTGTTAACTTGGAATTTCATATAGTTATGTTGTAGGCAATATCAATTATGAATCCACACGGCAACACTAACACTCCACCGCTCACCCAACAAAGACCCGTCAATTACACAAACCATAACCCCGGCATGGTAACCCCGATACTACAAATTAAATGTAAAAAATGTTGGTCGCATACCCATATTTAGCAGATGTTATTGGTCACACACACATATTTAGCAGATGTTATTGGTCACATACACATATTTAGCAGATGTTATTGGTCACATACACATATTTAGCAGATGTTATTGGTCACATACACATAGTTAGCAGATGTTATTGGGCACATACACATAGTTAGCAGATGTTATTGGTCATAATACACATATTTAGCAGATGTTATTGGTCACATACACATATTTATCAGATGTTATTGGTCACATACACATAGTTAGCAGATGTTATTGGTCACATACACATAGTTAGCAGATGTTATTGGTCACATACACATAGTTAGCAGATGTTATTGGTCACACACATATTTAGCAGATGTTATTGGTCACATACACATATTTAGCAGATGTTATTGGTCACATACACATATTTAGCAGATGTTATTGGTCACATACACATAGTTAGCAGATGTTATTGGTCATAATACACATATTTAGCAGATGTTATTGGTCACATACACATATTTAGCAGATGTTATTGGTCACATACACATAGTTAGCAGATGTTATTGGGCACATACACATAGTTAGCAGATGTTATTGGTCATAATACACATATTTAGCAGATGTTATTGGTCACATACACATATTTATCAGATGTTATTGGTCACATACACATAGTTAGCAGATGTTATTGGTCACATACACATAGTTAGCAGATGTTATTGGTCACATACACATAGTTAGCAGATGTTATTGGTCACACACATATTTAGCAGATGTTATTGGTCACATACACATATTTAGCAGATGTTATTGGTCACATACACATATTTAGCAGATGTTATTGGTCACATACACATAGTTAGCAGATGTTATTGGTCATAATACACATATTTAGCAGATGTTATTGGTCACATACACATATTTAGCAGATGTTATTGGTCACATACACATAGTTAGCAGATGTTATTGGGCACATACACATAGTTAGCAGATGTTATTGGTCATAATACACATATTTAGCAGATGTTATTGGTCACATACACATATTTATCAGATGTTATTGGTCACATACACATAGTTAGCAGATGTTATTGGTCACATACACATAGTTAGCAGATGTTATTGGTCACATACACATATTTAGCAGATGTTATTGCGGTTGTAGCGAGATGCTTTTGTTCCTAGCTCCAACAGTGGAGTAATATTTCACAATACACAACAATACAAACAAATCTAAAAAGTAATAAAGAAATACTAAGACGAGCAATTTTGGAGTACGGAGTATAATTATACATATTTATTTAACCTTTATTAAATTAGGCAAGTGAGTTAAGAACACATTCTTATTTACAATGACGGCAATGACGCTGGGCCAATTGTGCGCCGCCCTATGGGACTCCCAATTACAGCCGGTTGTGATACAGCCTGGATTCGAACCAGGGTGTCTGTTGTGACAGTGATGTAGTGCCTTAGACCGCTGCTCCACTTGGGAGCCTATATATATGATGGGATGTATAGACATTATGGACAGTATATGGATATAATATGTAGTATATCTGTAGAATACATAGGATAGAATAGTATATGTACATAAATAGTTAAATAGAATAGGCCTTGACTAGAATACAGTATATACATAGAGTGCATTCTGAAAGTATTCAGACCCCTTCACTTTTCCCACATTTTGTTACGTTACAGCCTTATTCTAAAATTGATGAAATAAAAATGTTTAATCCTCAATCTACACACAATACCCCATAATGACAAAACGAAAAATTTTAAATTTTGTACATTTATTCAAAATTATAAAACAGAACCTTATTTACATAAGTATTCCGACTCTTTGCTATGAGACTCAGGTGCATCCTGTTTCCATTGATCATCCTTTAGATGCATCTACAACTTGATTGGAGTCCACCTGTGGTAAATTTAAATTGATTGTACATGATTTGGAAAGGCACACATCTGTCTATATAAGGTCCCACAGTTGACAGTGCATGTCAGAACAATAACCAAGCCATGAGGTCGACGAAATTGTCCATAGAGCTCCGAGACAGGATTGTGTTGAGGCACAGATCTGGGGAAAGGTACCAAAACATTTCTGCAGCATTGAAGATCCCCAAGAACACAGCGGCCTCCATCATTCTTAAATGGACGAAGTTTGGAACCACCAAGACTCTTCCTTGAGCTGGCAACTCCGCCAAAATCAGCAATCAGGGGAGAAGGGCCTTGGTCAGGGAGGTGAAGAACCCAATGGTCACTGACAGAGCTCCAGAGTTCCTCTGTGGAGATAGAAGAACCTTCCCGAAGGACAACTATCTCTGCAGCACTCCACCAATCAGGCCTTTATGGTAGAGTGGCCAGACGGAAGCCACTCCTCAGTAAAAAGCACATGGCAGCCCACTTGGAGTATGCTAAAAGGCACCCAAAGGACACTGAGACCATGAGAAACAAGATTCTCTGGTCTGATGAAACCAAGATTGAACTGTTTGGCCTGAATGCCAAGCGTCATGTCTGGAGGAAACCTGGCACCAATCATCACGACGGTGAAGCATGGTGGTGGCAGCATCATACTGTGGGGATGTTTTTCAGTGGCAGTGACTGGGAGACTAGACAGGATCGAGGGAAAGATGAACGGAGCAAAGTACAGAGAGATCATTGATGAAAACCTGCTCCAGAGCACTCAGGACCTCAGACTGGGGGTGAAGGTTCACCTTCCAACAGGACAACGACCCTAAGCACACAGCCAAGACAACGCAGGAGTGACTTCAGGATAAGTCTCTGAATATCCTTGAGTGGCCCAGCCAGAGCCTGAACTTGAAACCGATCAAGCATCTCTGGAGAGACCTGGAAATAGCTGTGCAGCAACGCTCCCCATCCAACCTGACAGAGCTTGAGAGGATCTGCAGAGAAGAATACGAGAAACTCCCCAAATACAGGTGCGCCAAGCTTGTAGCATCATGCCCAAGAAGACTCAAGGCTGTATTCTCTGTCAATGATGCTTCCACTAAGTACTGAGTAAAGGGTCTGAATACTTATGTTAACGTTTTTGTTTTTATATACATTTGCAAAAATTTGTCTTTATGGGATATTGTGTGTAGATAGATTAGAAAAAAAATATTTAATTAAAATAAGGCTGTAACGTAAAGAAATGTGGAAAAAGTGAAGGGGTCTGAATACTTTCCGAATGCAATGTATGGAGTAGGTAAAACAGTATGTAAACTTTACAAACTTTTTGTAAACCAAACATTACGACCGACTATTTATTACATCCTGTTCAAATCTCCACATAATCCAAGGCTCTACCTACCCTGACCGTAACCTGAACCTGACCGTGCTTTAACTCCCCGGAAACGAAGCATGCAAGCTACAGTAAACGGACAAACATAGAGGGGCCTCTAGGATGTAGAGACACCGTGGGCCTTAAGCCTGGGGATCAGCCACCTGTTTGTTATCCAAGGCAGACAGTTAATACCCCCGTTCCCCTCTCCCCCCAGTCTTATCCCGGACCACTGCCTTCCTTTTGATATCACTTGACTGGTTTAGCTGGGGGTTTCTCACGGTCAAACCGCTACAGAAACAGTCTAATACACACCCCATCACCAGTGGCAGCTCTGATTAGCTAAGAATACAGGCTGTTTGGATAGTGAGATCATATGGATGTGGAATCCTAACTTGAGACGCATGAGCGCCATTTAAAATGTTCACATTTATGGGATTTAAAAGGTTCACTCCGAAATCAAAGTTGGACAGATGTTTACAGATCTCAAAAATACGTCTCATGTCAAGATGAACGTTCCTCACCATCAGTTGTGTAGATTCATCTGAATCCAAAAATGTATGGGAAAGATAAGCACTGGATAAAATCTAGACATTACATAATGCTTTGTTTTTCCATGCATCATGTTTTGAGGCATATCGCTGGAATCAGTGATGCAGTGATTAAAAAAGCAGTTCGGTGAATAAAGTATCACTCTCTATATGTTCAATAAATGTTTCTGTTATAGGTGGGTAAATGCTTGTGCAAAATTAAAAAAGGTGAGTAAACAGTATTTACAACCTCTTCTACACCACTGGTTGGATCTGCACAACCATTGGCCTGAAACGTGGACTCAACACAATCGCAACAGAATACCCACTTTTGAGGTCTAAGAAATATTAAACTTTGATTATAGAGTGGATTGTCCCTTTAATGTCAATGGCAGATATGCACCAACATTTGAGTAACATGCAAGCATCACAAGTTCGGCTTTGGCACACAGTGCAGATACGCATGGTGAATTCCTTGAAAACGGAAATGGCATTGGTTTTAAGTGGTACTGTAAAGTAGTAAGCCCGATACAGTGTACTATTCCACATTAGAGATGACCAGCCAAGGTCAGATGAGAAGATGGCGTCAGGCAACAGTATGTTGGTTTACAAAATGTATTTATTTGTTTATTTGTCAGGGACAATGTACAAAATGCCATTGCACCAGATTTAGCTAGATAGCTCATTTTCATCTGCAGTCCCTGGGCAGAAAACAATCAACATCAATACAATTTCATTACAAATTTACAAAGTCAATGTATGTAAAGACCTTCATTGAAGACTATGGCAATTGCCTATTCAGTATTTGAAATTCAATAACATAACTTCCCTCAACTTTTTTGCCGTGCTCCACCAGCCAAAATGGTATCACCTATGATCACATTGCTCACTTCGCCTCACATTGCTCTTCTTCCAATGGAAATGAATGACCTCCAGCATATCTTCACCTTTTATCTCTGTGTTAAAAAATCCACCGTTAAAATGTAATCAACCCCAATCCTGATGTGGGGACTTTTTTTTACACCATTCGAGACATAAAAAAAAGGTCCTTTATGCAAATTACATACAGTCTATAATTTCCCCCCCAAAATTCAAGAAAATGCAAAACCCCCAAATTCTTCTACAAACCGCATCACAGTAGGAGATTAAACCACATTCTCACAACCCAACAAGATGAACACTGGAGCCAACACGCCTTCTCCCCTTTTCACTTGTTCCTCCTCCGGTGCTGTTTTTAATATTATTCTTCCTTTCAAAGAGGGAAACTCCATGGCGAAAAGGGTAAACCTATCCAACAAGGGAGCCCATTCTTTGGAAGGAACACTAAATTTTGAATGTAATTTCAATCCTGCATGCCTTCTGTCCCGTATAATGGCTCTGTGTCTCCAAGGTAAAACGCCGTAGTAAATAACGTCTGGTGTCTCCACTTTACCGCACTTGGCTGTATGGTAGAGAAATCATAAAGGGACTCGAGTCGTAAATATACAGTGTCGAGCGCGATAAAGAAGCCGCTGATGGGTGGTGTGGCGATGGTTGCTTAAATGTAGTATCACAAAGCCATGAAATCAGACGCCTATTGTTTTCATGAAAAGGCTGAAGATATTATGGATGGAGTGGAACTAACGAGCAGTGACTAGAGAAGAGTTGACCAGAGGGTGAGTTAAGAGTCTCGGGGAGAGGTCTATTAAAAATACTATCACAGCAGACCATGGATCACTTGGAGATAGTCATCAACTTAGGGAGGATGTTGAAAACAACCACCGTTCATTTATCTACAGTTTGGATGTGGAAGAAAAATAGGATTCTTGAGAAATAGGAAATGATTTGTAGTGGTTTTCAAATGATTCAGATACACTCTTGGGGTTTAGGCAGTACCTGGCCACATTCATCACATTTAGGTGAATTTCAGATCTTAATAAAAGAAAACAGATGTTGCGAAACATTAAAATGAGTAAAACAAACACACGTTAGTATATAATCCAGGTGCTTTGACAACAACAAGAGGTATTAATTCAGTGAAGAAAATTTGAAAAACATTCTGCCTCCTCGTCTTCCAAGAGACTATCCACATACCCAGCCCTGGTAATCTGACACAACTACCCCCCTTTAGGAGTGAAAGCAGGAGGAATGAAAATCTATCGTTACCAGATCAGTGGTGGGGAGAAGAGCGAGGGAAGGAGGTATACCGTAACCTTCTTTGATCCTCTGTAAAGGTCCTTTCCCCCCCTTCATCCACACACACACAATGCCTTGCCAAGCACCTGTCCACAGGTATGAAATGAGAGAGATTGGACTCTTTCAACTGCCGCTGTGCCCTACCTGAGCACAAAGCTTTCCAGCCTCACCTAACCCTGCCTCCCTCTTATCTCTCCATCTGTATTCCTCTCTTTGCCTGCCTTCCGCACTCCCGTTTTCTCCTCTTCTTTCATCGTCAATATCTCTGCCCAAATTATGGGCTGCAAGTGGAACAAAATGGAGGCAATGGTGATTAGAATCGTTCATGGGTGTATGCAATTTGGATACGCTTTGAACCAACACCAAACACACTAGCTTTGGGTGGTCATAATAATGCTGGGTAAGCAATGTTCTGGGGCTCGCAGACAAACGTGGCATAGCTGTGGTTCTCTTATCTGCCTCGGAAACTTGCTCTTGCTTTGAATCCTGGTTGCTTCGTGTTGCTTTGTAAAACAGGGGAGCATCTCAATAGTCCACAATATGTTATTTATTCCCTCGTCTTCTCTCTTTATCCTACAATGATCTGAAAACACAAGAAATATGATGGATGCCTACTGGAAACTACAATCACCTGCCCAGTTTTACATACCAGAAAAAAAGGAAAATAGACTAGGAGATCACTCGAGAATATTGAGATGCTCAAGAGATACTTTTTTTTTTTTTAAATCAACAGTAGTGAAAATTGGCGTGTGCCTATGTAACAAGTGTAAGATATACTTTATGTATTTCACTGAAAATCTCTCATTTATTTTAATTTATTATTTTAAGGTTAATTTGAGATGTATTACACTACTTTCAAGAGTTAACTATTTTATTGTATTTATTCTCTAAATTGTGTTAATGTTGTGATGTCATCAACGGGAGCCATGCTTTTACTCCTCAGTTTACTCAAAGCGTGATGAGGAGAGGAAAATATACTTGGGCATGAGAGTCCAGAAGGCAGCATTAAAGATTGCTTTTCATTTGTATCCATGCAGCCATTAAAAGAGAGACAACCGGCAGAATTGTGTCCTTCCCTTCCACCTACACCTCACTAGAACACAACGCAGAAAGGTACCGGTACAGAACCAGTTACACATATGTGTCCAGTTATGGCTAGAAGCTATGCAGCTAATATCAAAATGATGTCACACTCCCGCTGTGAACTCAGACTTCGTCGAAGAAACCTACAAACCCGCTAGCTACCTAGTTTATGCTGGCTAGCTGTCAACAACAGCAGGGCGCTAGTTAAAAAGGAAGTTTTATTTTGATGGTCTCAGGAGAAATAACTTGTAATATTGGCCCCCATCTGGATGTCACAATAACATGCCAATTAGCTAAAGCTTCTGCCCTCAGGCGTACGACGACAAGCCGGTGTGAATGGCCAGTGCACCAGGGTTGTTGTATCGAGGCGTTTGCCGACATAGGCAGCTGTATCAGTATG
Source organism: Salmo trutta (assembly GCF_901001165.1). NCBI lineage: Eukaryota > Metazoa > Chordata > Actinopteri > Salmoniformes > Salmonidae > Salmo > Salmo trutta. The sequence goes on along the minus strand of NC_042972.1, from coordinate 11,011,319 downwards.
TCGCCGGTGGTAGCTAACGTGGTCATATTTTTCCTCCCAAGATTTTATTTACAAGAAATAACTTGTAAACATCTGGATGTCACCGTGCTACAGTCAGTCTACTTAGTGGGGAGCGCATGCGTGGCAACCCGGCAGCACAACACTGGGATACAGTGTCCTGCACTCCCGTTTGCCGAGCACCGCTGTCTCGCAATTCAGCAGTGAAGAAAGACTGCCAGCTACCTACTGTAGTCAATAGGCTGACATCTAAAGCACAGTGATTTTCACTGAAAATGTATAACTACAGCATTAACGTCTACATTTCATGAAAAAAACGAACAATTATTCGAAATGATTCTATCACTGAATGATTCTAAAGATTTTCCTAAGTTCCAACTTTGGCAGACAAGTTCAAATCAAATCAAATTTTATACACATATTTAGCAGACGTTATTGCATGTGTAGCAAAATGCTTGTGTTCCTGGCTCCAACTGTGCAGTAGTATCTAACAATTTACAACAATTTAATTAAGAAATATATAAATATTAGATCGAGCAATGTCGGCGTGGCATTGACTAAAATACAATAGAATAGAATACAGTATATACATGAGATGAGTAAAGCAGTATGTAAACATTATTAAAGTGACTATTGTTCCATTTTTAAAGTGGCCAGTGATATCAATCTATGTATATCAGGCAGCAGCCTCGAACGTGCAGGGTTGCGTAACCGGGTGGAAGCTGGCTAGTGATGGCTATTTAACAGTCTGATGGCCTTGAGATAGAAGCTGTTTTTTAGTCTCTCGGTCCCAGCTTTGATGCACCTGTACTGACCTCACCTTCTGAATGATAGCGGGGTGAACAGGCCATCGCTCGGGTGGTTGATGTCCTTGATGATCTTCTTGGCCTTCCTGTGACATCGGGTGCTGTAGGTGTCCTGGAGGGCAGGTAGTTTGCCCCGATGATGCGTTGGGCAGACCGCACCACCCTCTGGAGAGCCCTGTGGTTGCGGGCGGTGCAGTTGCCATACCAGGCGGTGATACAGCCCAACAGGATGTTCTCAGTTGTGCATTTTGAAACTACCGCAGGAGTTTGACATCACTTTTAAAATTTGCTGCATCCCTTCTATCCACAACTGTGTGACAAACCCAATGTCCACTTTGGGTATCAATAAAGTTGATTCAATTCCCTCTAAGTCAGATCTCGCTCAGGGCCCAGTTTTGGATTTAGCCTTTTGGATAGGATTAAATGCATAGAAATAGAATGATTAAGACGGACAAATCATTGACTTGAACGGGGACCCCCATTCTATTAATTACATTTCTATGCATTTAATCCTACCTGATAGCCGAAATCCAGAGATTTTTGAAAAACTGAGCCCAGTATGTCAGATGGAGGCGGTCGGTGGGTCTCCCTTATAGAGTTGGAAGAGGGCCCATCTCCTATATCTTTGTCAGTGGGCACTCTATGAATCTCTATGTTCTCCTCCCAAAAGGGCCACCCAACGGCCATGTTGTTGCCACTGTTGCTCCCAGCCAGCAGTTCTAATCTGCTCTGGGATCAGCTCTCGCTTGCCTGCCTCTCTAATCTCTGCCGTTAACACCAGGAGGGGGCTCAAGTACCCCATCCAGGAATGTGATGAAGTCATGAGACTACAAGGCTTTTTCAGAATATTGTTACTGAAGTAGTGACTTCGATCAGGGTTTGAACCTGGGTTCCCTGTGCTTCAAAAGACTGTTTAGTTCAGAACCACTGAACTAAAGCCTCGGCATACGGTCGACCAGGGTTTGCAGCCAGGTTACCCGTGATACAAGTCAGTATTCAACGTCCATCCATGTTGAGGATGTAGGGAAGTGACGTGAAAACCGGCCACTAGGGGCAACAGTGAGCTGCTGACTTGCACCCTGCTGTCCAATACTTTGCTGATGTCATGGCAGAAAGGTGGGGGGTCCGACTAGGATATGTCCCTCCCCCTTCGAGAAGAAACTGTGCATGTCAAAGAGAGAGGTAAAGGAGAACCTCGAAACCTCAAAGTGAGAGAGAGTGGGGCGTGTGAGTATTTGCTCGTCCTGACATGCTGACCACACCGCTTGGGTTGTGTGCGCGACCGTTGCAAAATAAAATTTGAAAACATACATGTTATTCAATTATTGCACCCACAATGCTCGCGTGCGCCAATGAGTGTCTGCGTTGCCAAATAGAAGTCAGTTCTTTTTTGTGACGCTGAATGCGGTGCAAGTACTGCCTCTCCCATCTCCTCATTGGTTTATAGAAGCAGATACCCACGTGCCATCTCCTCATTGGTTATACCTACATGGGTGATTGAAAGATGAACTGAGTTCGGCCGGTTGTCATGGTAACTATGAAAGTTAGATGCCAATCGCCATATAAAGTCCAAAGAAGAAAAAACCTGGAAGGAGGAGAGATGACTAGAAACGATTCGTTTGACCGTTTTATTTGTGGATTAATAAAGAGGACAAATTAGCTAGCAACTGCAAGCTAGCTAGCTAAATTGCCATAAATGTTTAATGCTTTTCGACCTGTCCCCAAATTCATATAATTGGTTCAGAGTTTGTTTTGATATTTCAACCGGCATGTCGTGATCGCGTTTGGTATGGGGGACAAAATCAATTTGCGCATGATGGCGCATGCACGCGACTGGTTTGGGTACGGTGTAATATTGATATTATTTTTTTAATTATTTAACTAGGCAAGTCAGTTAAGAACTAATTCTTATTTACAATGACGGCCAAACACGGACGATGCTGGGCCAGTTGTTTGCCGCCCTATGAGACTCCCAATCACGGCAGGATGTGATACAGCCTGGATTCGAACCAGGTATTGCAGTGACGCCTCTTGCACAGATGCAGTGTCTTATATTTCTTAACTCCATTATTTTACTTTAGATTTGTGTGTATTCTTGTGAATTGTTAGATATCACTGCACTGTTGGAGCCAGAAACACAAGCATTTCGCTACACCTGCAATAACATCTACTAAATGTGTTTGTGACCAATAAAATTTGATTTTGATTTGATTTGTATGCACATTAGCCACTCTGTAATTGCCACAAATGTGAGGCAGTAGGGACAACATTTAGCCGATACTACGCCACTTAATTTTGCCAAGAGCTCACCCACTGGGCACAGACGTCAATTCAATGTCTATTCCACGTAATTTCATTGAAATAAAGTGGGAAAAAAACGTTGATTCATCCAGTGTGCAATGGGTAGGAACTCTTTCCATACAATTTATAGCACACCATCAAGCTCTCACCGTCTCAATGCATAATTAGACGTTTGTCCACATTGCTCCAAACGTCAAATTTCGAAGTTGCTCCAAATGTCAAATTTGGAAGCTCCTGCTCTCTATTGTTCGATTTCTCCAAATGTCAAATTTCAAAGTTATGAGCTAAGTTTTGGCACTCATTCCGAATGGTTAAAGGTCCCGAACAGTGAAAATCATGTTTTTAATCATATTGGATGATATTTGGATGAACCAGTTCATAGGAGGTTGACCCAAGTATGGATTTTATCTTGAAACATGGGACCAACACTTTATATGTTGCGTTTATATTTTTGTTCAGTGTAGTATAAGGGAATGTAAATTGCCATAGCTGCATTCTTCATCTCTACCACACATTCCCACTCCAGGATGGGGAAATGCTTACAGATGAAGACAGAGTCAGAGTTGTCCATTTGCATTGTTACTTGTAATGTTAAAAATGGAAGAAAAAGACGATCCTGTTTCTCTAAATCAGCTAGCTAGACTACTACTCACCACCACTAGAAAATGTATTTGTATGTTATAAAATCGCCTACATATTTGTTTAATCTAATTAATCCAAATATGAATCTAACAATCCTTGTAATTTTATAAGAAATGTTAATTATTTTTAAACGCTGCAATAAAGTTGACTAAAGGAGAAGCTCATCTTCTGTTTGTAGGTATTTTCAGTTGGTAATGAGTAGTAAATTCCTTCCAGTTCTCTGCTGCCAATGAGTGGAACGAACTGCAAAAATCACTGAAGCTGGAGACTCATATCTCCCTCACTAGCTTTAAGCACCAGCTGTCAGAGCAGCTCACAGATCACTGCATCTGTAAACAGCCCATCCAACTACCTCATCCCCATACTGTATTTATTTATTTATCTTGGTCCTTTGCATCCCAGTATCTCTACTTGCACATTCATCTTCTGCACATCTACCATTCCAGTGTTTAATTGCTATATTGTAATTACTTCGCCACCATGGCCTATTTATTGCCTTAACTCCCTTATCTTACCTCATTTGCACTCACTGTGTAACTCTGTGTTGTTGTATGTATCGAACTGCTGTGCTTTATCTTGGCCAGGTTGCAGTTGTAAATGAGAACTTGTTCTCAGCTAGCCTACCTGGTTAAATAAAGGTGAAGTAAATAAATAAATGATTATATAGAAATTGCTAATCTACATCTTGTGTATTTGTAAACGCAACCAAGTTCACCAAGATGGTACACTTTTTGAGTGCAAGTACTAGCAACAATACTGAGTGGAAATGTTGAACTGTGTATTCACAGGTAGGTAATTAGAGCCTATGTGTAACAGTGTAGGTTCCGTCCCTCTCTTCGCCCCAACCCGGGCTCGAACCAGGGACCCTTGCACACATCAACAACTGACACCCACGAAGCATCGTTACCCATCGCGCAACAAAAGCCGCGGCCCTTGCAACGCAAGGGGAAACCCTACTTCAAGTCTCAGAGCGAGTGACGTCACTGATTGAAATGCTATTAGCGCGCACCACCGCTAACTAACTAGCCATTTCACATCGGTTACATGTGTAATCTTGGGACACCCAGCAAATCTGTCTACAAGAGATTACAACCTTGTGATAGTTGTTACTGAACCGGATTCAGCGGAGAAGCAACCAGGAAACCTGCCCATTTGTAACAAGCATAGTAACAAGCATTCGTTGTTACACCTCTGTAATTATTCTGCAATTACATGTTATTACAGTGTAACTTAGTTATTACAATGAACCAAAATGCTTGTTAGTGTAATTACACTGTAACAAGAACCCCTTAAAAATGAAGTGTTACCAAATATTTCATATCTCAAATTCACTACTTAAAAAACACCCTAAAACAGTGTAGAATGAATAGATCGCTACATCAACGAATTGAAAGAAATTAAATTCACTACCCATTTAAAATGTCCCTTTTCAAGAACATTACAGGCTACATAGACAGGCTCCTGGATCTCCTCATCAATGAGGTCACCCTTGATCCAGCGCCGTATTTGGGGAAGCTGTGCGAGTCGTCCATCCGAGGATCCCTGTCTGCACAGTATGAGAGGCCTGACATGGACATTTATATTATATGTGACATTTGAACTCTTCTATAGATTCCCTGTTAATATGCATTGACTCCCGATTCGGCAGTCTCTAATCAATTATCTGCATGCACCTGTTGCGCATATTACGCACATCAGGTGTTTCTTCTTAAGTATGAAGGCATAAGGCTGAAACGTATGCTCTGTTCCCTTTAACTGATGAAGGCATAAGGCTGAAACGTATGCTCCGTTCCCCCCAGGTGTGTGCAATCTAAATTTCACATTATCTGTCACATGATCTCATTATATATATATATATATATACACACACACACACACCTGTTCTGAAAGCCCCCAGAGTCTGCAACACCACTAAGCAAGGGACACCACCAAGCAAGCGGCACCATGAAGACCAAGGAGCTCTCCAAACAGGTCAGGGACAAAGTTGTGGAGAAGTACAGATCAGTGTTGGGTCATAAAACATTTTGAACTTTGAACATCTCATGGAGCACCATTAAATCCATTATTAAAAAATGGAAAGAATATGGCACCACAACAAATCTGCCAAGATAGGGCCGCCCACCAAAACTCACGGACCAGCAAGGAGGGCATTAATCAGAGAGGCAACAAAGAGACCAAAGATAACCCTGAAGGAGCTGCAAAGCTCCACAGCGGAGATTAGAGTATCTGTCCATAGGACCATATTAACCCCTACACTCCACAGAGCTGGGCTTTACGGAAGAGTGGCCAGAAAAAAAGCCATTGCTTAAAAATAAAAAAATAGGCAAAAACATTAGGTGTTCGCCAAAAGGCATGTGGGAGACTCCCCAAACATATGGAAGAAGGTACTCTGGTCAGATGAGACTAAAATGTAGCTTTTTGGCCATCAAGGAACACGCTATGTCTGGTGCAAACCCAACACCTCTCATCACCCCGAGAATGCAATCATTGGCAGGGACTGGAAAACTGGTCAGAATTTAAGGAATGATGGATGGCGCAAAATACAGGGAAATTCATGAGGGAAACCTGTTTCAGTAAAATCCAGAGATTTGAGACTGGGACGGAGGTTCACCTTCCAGCAGGACAATGACCCTAAGCATACTGCTAAAGCAACATCTGAGTAGTTTAAGGTGAAACATTTAAACGTCTTGGAATGCCCTAGTCAAAGCCCAGACCTCAATCCAATTGAGAATCTGTGGTATGACTTAAAGATTACTGTACACCGGCAGAACCCATCCAACTTGAAGGAGCTGGAGCAGTTTTGCCTTGAAGAATGGGCAAAAATCCAAGTGGCTAGATGTGCCAAGCTTATAGAGACATACCCCAAGAGACTTGCAGCTGTATTGACTTTGGAGGGGGGAATAGTTATGCACACTCAAGTTTTATTTTTTGTCGTATTTCTTGTTTGTTTCACAATAAAACATATTTTGCATCTTCAAAGTGGTAGGCACATTGTGTAAATAAAACGATACACCCCCCCCAAAAAATCTATTTTAATCCCAGGTTGTAATGCAACAAAATAGGAAAAATACCAAGGGGTGAATACTTTCGCAAGCCACTGTACAGACACATGCATACGCACAAGCACTCCACACACACACACACACACACACACACACACACACACACACACACACACACACACACACACACACACACACACACACACACACACACACACACACACACACATTGTAATATTGTTGTATGGTGGTACTATACATTCTGTATTGTAGATATGTAGTGGTAATAATGTTATGTACTGTTTTATCTTTTGTTTTATATGTAACGTAAGCGCCTTAATGTGTTTGGACCCTTGCCATCAGCTAATGGGGATCCCTAATAAATACAATAAGTGATCTGTATTCTGTATTTAAAAACAATCAAAATGCAATTGTGTATTGCTGCCGTTTGTCTGATATCCAACAGTCCATTATCAGCTCTTGACTATGAGAGCATTTAGCAGAGAAACGGGTTGAAGCATACTATTTAGGCTCTGAATTTACCTGGCCCATTGTTTACCTTGTTACCTCAAAGAGCTGTCATTCAAGGTGAGCTCATGAATATAAGCTCCCTGCCCACTCAGGTACAATTTCTTCAATTCTGAGCATTTTAATAGTGTAAAAATATTATGTTTCGGTTGTTCAAAGGCTAGGGTTAAAAAAATAATTGAATAATGGGTCCATTACTGGGATCAAACACACAACCTTCTGATCCAAAGTCTTGGGAAAACCCAAACCAAATCTGCAGGGATTTTTCTATTTTCGGCAACGATTTCTGCTGAAAATCTGCGCAAAGCTTTTTTTTGCCTATAGTGTAGTAACAATATTTAATTACACTGGGAACATGGTTTTATGTAACTGAATGCTTAATTCTGTGTATAAGTTGACAATGAACCTACAGTTATCCTTCTACTAAAGTTAAAGAAAAAAATAATTAAAAACTCTACACAGACCCACCTTTAAATTATAATTTTATTGGAAACATTTCCTTAAGAAAAACATGATAGAGCGTCATCAACAAAGTGCAAAGGCAAATAAAATGATGATTCCATCTACTGTATAAATACAAACACCAAATAAATAAGATGAACAATTCTCTCTCTTCATTCCATTCCACCATATATTTTCATGAACAATTATCACATTTCTTCAAACCAAAACACAGAGAGTGGCATAGTTGGTGTGTGTGTGTGACTGACATGCTTTTTAGTGCTCGATACTTTGCAATCAACAACATTAGCATTTCTCTATTAGGCTCCTTCTAAGCTGACTAAATAGCATTTGATAATGTGAGAAAAGTCTCTATACCTCCACTGAGGTAGTGGAGGGACACAGATGTATCACACTAATGTGAGCTAAGGCTGTGATCCAATCCTGACTAGCAGCCCACCAGTCCACTGCACTCACTTCCATAGCATCTGTCTTGGCGATGCCTATTTATCTGTGCCACTCCTCTGCAGACACCTGGCTCAGAGCAGGGATGACATGGACATAGTCCGTAATGTCCTTTCTTGTGCCTATCACCTGGGCTTGATCTAGAACAGTTAGTGATGTGAACATGTGAAGGCAGGGGTTCTTCTCCAGCACAGTCTGCAACTTGATGGAGCATGCTGCCATGGCAAACTGGAACAACTCAGTGCAGGAGAACTGGTCTTCCTCTGGAAGCTGCCCCAGCAGCTCAGTTGTATGAAGGTGCCAGTCATCAGCCCCAGCTCTTCTGCCATACTCAAACTGCATCTGCAGGTCCTCCAGATTGCTGGTGATATTGTGGGCTGTTGGCACAGAGGTGTCCTCCAGTTCTGTCAGGTTAGCCACTCCACACAAAGAACACTGCCTGGGCCGTCAGCTGGGCCTTGTGTTCCCGCTGCAGCTCACAAAGGTCCTGGGCACAATTCACCGTCTCTGGTAAGGTCGTAGTAAAGTCGGTGAGCACATCCATGTACTCTGCCTGGTACTGAACAACACTAATCCAGGAGCCCTACCTGGTCTGCACAGCAAACAGGCATCACAGGAGAATGGCCATGTTCCAGCATGAATGCTCTCAGCTCCAGATGACTCTGGGTTGCCTGACAGAACCACTTCTTCACCACACACAGCCTATTCACGTCCTCAAACACCTCTGGAAAAACCTCCAGCGCCAGGCTCACGAGATGGGCAAAACAGGTGACATGTCCGGAGTTTGGGAAGAGGCCCTTCAAATCAAATCAAATTTTATTGGTCACATACACATGGTTAGCAGATGGTAATGTGAATATAGCAAAATGCTTGTGCTTCTAGTTCTGACTATGCAGTAAAATCTAACAAGTAATCTAACAAATTCACTACTACCTTATACACAAATGTAAAGGGATGAATAAGAATATGTACATATAAATATATGGATAAGCGATGGCGTGCAGCATAGTCAAGATGCAGTAGATGGTGTAGGATACAGTATATACAGATGAGATGAGTAATGTAGGATATGTAAACATTATTAAAGTGGCATCAATTAAAGTGACTAGGGATACCTCTATGTAAACATTATTAAAGTGGCATTATTTCAAGTGATCCGTTTATTTAAGTGGCCAGAGATTTTAGTCTGTATGTTGGCAGCAGCCTCTCCATGTTAGCGATGGCTGTTTAACAGTCTGATGGCCTTGAGATTGAAAAACAGCTTCTGTCTCTCGGTCCCAGCTTTGATGCACCTGTACTGACCTTGCATTCTGGATATTAGCGGGGTGAACAGGCAGTAATCAGGCCTACCACTGTAGTGTCGTCTGCAAACTTGATGATTGAGTTGGAAGTGGGCATGACCACGCAGTCATGGGTGAACAGGGAGTATAGGAGAGGGCTGAGAACGCACCCTTGTGGGGCCCCCTTCTGGATCAGTGGGGTGGAGATGTTGTTTCCTACCTTCACCACCTGGGGGAGGCCTGTCAGAAAGTCCAAACCCAGTTTCACAGGGCAGGGTCAAGACCCAGGGTCTCGAGCTTAATGACGAGTTTGGAGGGTACTATGGTGTTAAATGCTGAGCTGTAGTCAATTAACAGCATTCTTACATAGGTATTCCTCTTGTCCAGATGGGATAGGGCAGTGTGCAGTGTGATGGCGATTGCATCGTCAGTGGACCTATTGGGGCGGTAAGCAAATTGGAGTGGGTCTAGGGTATCAGGTAGGGTGGAGGTGGAGGTGATATGGTCCTTAGCTAGTCTCTCAAAGCACTTCATGATGACAAAGGTGAGTGCAATGGGGCGATAGTCATTTAGTTCAGTTACCTTAGCTTTCTTGGAACAGGAACAATGGTGGCCATCTTGAAGCATGTGGGGACAACAGACTGGGATAAGGATTGGTTGAATATGTCCGTAAACACACCAGCCAGCTGGTCTGCGCATGCTCTGAGGATGCGGCTAGGGATGTCGTCTGGGTCGGCAGCCTTGCGAGGGTTAACACATTTAAATGTTTTACTCACGTTGGCCACGGAGAAGGAGAGCCCACAGGCTTTGGTAGCGGGCCGTGTCAGTGGCACTGTGTTGTCCTAAAAGCAAACAAAGATGTTGTTTAATTTGTATGGGAGCAAGACTTCGGTGTCCGCGACGGGGCTGATTTTCTTTTTGTAATCCATGATTGACTGTAGTCCCTGCCATATACGTCTCGTGTCTGAGCCGTTGAATTGCAACTCTACACTGACGCTTTGCTTGTTTGATTGCCTTGCGGAGGGAATAGCTGCACTGTTTGTATTACGTTGTGTTTCCGGTCACCATGATTAAAAGCGGTGGTTCGTGCTTTCAGTTTTGCGCGAATTCTGCCATCAATCCACAGTTTCTGGTTAGGGAGGTTTTAATAGTCACAGAGGGAACGACATCTCCGATGCACTTGCTAATAAACTCGCTCACCGAGTCAGCGTATCCATCAATGTTATTGTCTGAGGCTATCCAGAACATATCCCAGTCCACGTGATCGAAGCAATCTTGAAGCGTGGAATTCGATTGGTCAGACCAGTGTTGTATTGACCTGAGCATGGGCGTTTCCTGTCTATAGGCTGGGAGCAACAAAATGGAGTCATGGTCAGATTTGACGAAGGCAGGGCGGGGGAGGGCTTTGTATGCATCACGGAAGTTTGAGTAGCAATGATCCAGAAAGCTACCAGCTCTTGTTGCGCATTCGAAATGCTGAAAGGAAGTATGGTTCTTAGGTTAGCTTTGTTAAAATCCCCAGTTACAATAAATGCAGCCTCAGGATGTATGGCTTCCAGTTTACATAGAGTCCAGAGAAGTTCTTTCAGGGCCGACGAGGGATCTTCTTGAGGGGGATATACATGGCTGTGACTATAATCAAAGAGAATTCTGCGGTTGGCATTTGATTGTAAGGAATTCTAAGTCGGGTGAGCAAAAGGACTTGAGTTCCTGTATGTTGTTGTGAATACACCACGGGTCGTTAATCATAAGGCATACACCCCCGCCCTTCTTCTTACCAGAGAGATGTTTGTTTCTGTCGGCGCGATGCATGAAGAAACCAGGTGGCTGTACCGACTCTGACAACATTTCCCGAGTGAGCCATGTTTCCGTGAAAGAGAAAATGTTACAATCTCAGATGTCTCTCTGGAAGGCAACTCGTGCCCTAATATCATCCACCTTCTTATCTAGAGATTGGACATTGGCGAGTAATATGTTCGGAAGCTGTGGATGGTGTGCTTGCCTTCTGAGTCTGACCAGTAGGCCGCTCCGTCTGCCTCTCCTGCAGCGACCGTGTTGTTTTGGGTCGTCCTCTGGGATAAGATCACATGTTCAGGGTGGAGGTCCAAACAGAGGATCCGCTTCGGGAAAGACGTATTCCTGGTTGTAATGATGGTACGTAAGTTGACATCACTTTTATATCCAATAGTTCTTCCTGGCTGTATGTAATAACACTTGAGATTTTCTGGGCTAACAATGTAAGAAATAATACATAAAAAAAACAAATAACTACATAGTTTTCTAAGGACCTGAAGTGAGGCGACCATCTCTGTCGGCGCCATCTTCAAGATGCTGGTGAAAGCCTTCTTCATGTAGCTAGCTGAGTCGCTTACAAAAGCCCACACATTGTTAAAGTCAACCAAATTGTTGTTGAGACAGGAAATGACAGATTGGGACACAGTAGTAAAGTTGACTTTATCCAAGAAAGCCAGGTCTGTTACAACAGGTCGCTCACCCACTGGCTAGAGTTGGATGGTCAGTGCACATCTTGCAACGGTCGTCTCGTCAAGGATGACATAAATGTCCTTTCCCTCAACAGCATCACCCTCATATTGTGGATAGAGCTCTGGTAGGTACTCTGTACGCAGATGGGATGGCGCTGGGGTAGACCCTCCCTGCAGTGTTTCTTCAGAAATGTGGAGAACTTGGGCCCCTTCTCAAGAGGTATATCTGCTTTTATTAATGTTCTTGTGAAGTCCAAGGTGAACTCCTTTCTCTCAGCTGTGGAGGGGGTCTTTGCCAGACAGTCTTGTTTAGAATGAAAATAATTTAGAAAGTAAAGAACAATGGTTACATTTGGTAAATTAGGAATTCTCAGGTTGAGTTTAATGGCAGGCCGACAGTGGATCTCAAGATTTGAACCTAAGCACACTCTCTCCTAAAGCATGGCACACGCACACAGCCCATAAACCTGACACAGAAGCCTGGAACACACAGACAGAGCCCATAAACCTGACAGTATGTCTCACACAAAAACCTTTCCAAACAATGACAGTTAACTACAAAAAGTCACACAAAAGTCACAAAAATGAGGTCTGTGACTTGCTGCTTTTGTAATTCCTAACTTGTCACTTGTTTTGATAACTCCACCATGTCACTTAGACTAACTTGTTAGCTAGCGAGATACCTTAAATGACGTGATGTAGTGACAACTTGGGAAGCTTGCCTACCTAACATTAGCTAGCTAACTTGCCACTATGTAGATGCAGCCAAAATGGTAATTGTCAAGAACAGATATTAGCTAACCTGAGCAAACCTAGTAGCAAGTTAATATATCTGTATCTAGCTAAAGCATCAGAATGCTTACCTGGTCCACTAGACCTATTGTTGTGTCAGAGTGTCCTCAGGTGAGCCACCGCAGTTTGACCCCGTATGTAGTCAATTGAATGCTGACAGACTTTGCAGAACATTACTCCTCCATCCTCATACAGTTCAACTGGAAACTCCCTGGCCCTGTCCCTGGCTGTTATTCTGGTTGCCAAGTGTTCACTTATCAGCTCCTCTGCTGTAAATCTGGGCATTTTTTGTTGTTAGATACTTCTCTTCTCAGACAGCTGTCATTCATTCACAGAGCTGTCTGCGCCCTGTGGTTCTCACTCACACAGGGGATGAGCTACGGTGAGGAGAATGGGCTGCACCTCTGTGGTTCTCACTCACACAGGGGATGAGCTACGGTGAGGAGAATGGGCTACACCTCTGTGGTTCTCACTCACACAGGGGATGAGCTACGGTGAGGAGAATGGGCTGCACCTCTGTGGTTCTCACTCACACAGGGGATGAGCTACGGTGAGGAGAATGGGCTACACCTCTGTGGTTCTCACTCACACAGGGGATGAGCTACGGTGAGGAGAATGGGCTGCACCTCTGTGGTTCTCACTCACACAGGGGATGAGCTACGGTGAGGAGAATGGGCTACACCTCTGTGGTTCTCACTCACACAGGGGATGAGCTACGGTGAGGAGAATGGGCTGCACCTCTGTGGTTCTCACTCACACAGGGGATGAGCTACGGTGAGGAGAATGGGCTGCACCTCTGTGGTTCTCACTCACACAGGGGATGAGCTACGGTGAGGAGAATGGGCTGCACCTCTGTGGTTCTCACTCACACAGGGGATGAGGTACGGTGAGGAGAATGGGCTACACCTCTGTGGTTCTCACTCACACAGGGGATGAGCTACGGTGAGGAGAATGGGCTGCACCTCTGTGGTTCTCACTCACACAGGGGATGAGCTACGGTGAGGAGAATGGGCTACACCTCTGTGGTTCTCACTCACACAGGGGATGAGCTACGGTGAGGAGAATGGGCTACACCTCTGGCTACACTTTTCGGTGATTGAAATACATAAATGAAAACAGATGAAACTTAAATTCAACCAGTCAATTTAATGAACTTTGCTATCAGCTGTCAGTTTACTTTTAGCTTTAGAATCATGTGCATTCTATTACTTTTAGCTTTAGAATCATGTGCATTCTATTACTTTTAACTTTAGAATCATGTGCATTTTATAACTTTTGGCTTTAGAATCATGTGCATTTTATTACTTTTGGCTTTAGAATCATGTGCATTCTATTACTTTGGCTTTAGAATCATGTGCATTCTATTACTTTTGGCTTTAGAATCATGTGCATTCTATTAGGCCTCACTCCCCCTATCTGAGATATCTACTGCAGCCCTCATCCTCCACATACAACACCTGTTCTGCCAGTCACATTTTGTTAAAGGTCCCCAAAGTGCACACATCCCTGGGTCGCTCCTCTTTTGAGTTTGCTGCAGCTAGCGACTGGAACGAGCTGCAAAAAAATGAGGCTGGACAGTTTTATCTCCATCTCTACATTCAAAGTCTCAATCATGGACACTCACTGACAGTTGTGGCTGCTTTGCGTGATGTTTTGTTGTCTACCTTCTTGCCCTTGTGCTGTTGTCTGTGCCCAATAATGTTTGTACCATGCTTTGTGCTGCTACCATGTTGTGTTGTTACCATGCCATGTTGTCATGTGTTGCTGCCATGCTGTTGTCTTTGGTCTCTCTTTATGTAGTGTCTCTTGTCGTGATGGGTGTTTTGTCCCATATTTTTAATCCCAGCCCGTCCATCAAGAGGCCTTTTGGTAGGCCGTCATTGTAAATAAGAATTTGTTCTCAACTGACTTGCCAAGTTAAATAAAGGTTAAAAAAACTGGTTTATCGGCAAGTCCCACTGCACAATGTAAAATGTCCTAGAGGTTAAGAGTGTTGGCCCAGTAATCCCGAGCCAACTAGGTGAAAAGTCTGTTAAATCGACTAAACCAAATCAATAAGGGTGCCAAATACTAATTAAAGAAAACAGTTAAAATCAATAACTAAATCTAAAACCCAGTTGCTCCCAGTGCTGTCAAAGAAGCACAACCATGCACACCAGAAATTATACCACCAACACTACAACTACAGCAAATCTTCCCTTCACATGTACGTTGGCCTCCACTCTTCTACCACACATAGTAACGTTTGGGACAAGCTCACCGGATGCCCGGGAGTTGACAGGCTCTGTCGACCTCCCAGTGATACGTGGCCGCTCGTCTGCTTCTCATCCGTGCTTCATAGCTGACTGGATTGGTAGCTGACTGGATTGGTAGCTGACTGGATTGGTAGCTGACTGGATTGGTAGCTGACTGGATTGGTAGCTGACTGGATTGGCAGCTGACTGGATTGGCAGCTAACTGGATTGGCAGCTAACTGGATTGGTAGCTAACAGGCTGTGGCGATTTAGTGTGCATCGTCTGCCAGGAGCATGGAGTGTGTGGTCAATCACTGTTTACAACATTTCTAAATCCTCCTACCTGACTTCAGAGAAAATAAAAAAGAGCCCTACTAATTTCTAATAGACCCTCCCACATCCCCAAAATCACTTCCAACCCCCCCAACCCTGTCCAACCTCATTGACCCTACACTTCAATCTTTCCCTCTTTTCAACATACTTACAACAATATAACACATGCTCTACCATTTCATCGACCATACACTCGAGACACAAACCATTCACATGCTTGCCAACCAGATTTAATGATGAGTTCAATGTACAATGTCCTAAGCGTAATCAAGCAAACACTACCTCTTCCTTCCCTAATCTGACCTTTGACTCTTGGTCCACTGACCTTTCTTTGGAGGGCATATAAATGCTTGCGCTTGGGTCTCTGTCAGAATGATTCAGTCTCTTCTATTTCAAGGGAACCGCCACTGGCTGCAGGTGTATCAACACAGGTAATCACCACACAACCTAACTATGAGACGGGGCTCACATCCAGGGATGAAAAAGGAGCAGGTCAAACAGAACAAAAGACACGTTGTACATTCAGCACATCATATCCCCCTTTTCACCAGTGGTGTAAAGTACTTAAGTAAAAATACTTTAAAGTATTACTTAAGTAGTTTTGGGGGAATCTGTACTTTATATTACTATTTATATTTTTGACAACTTTTTCTTTTAGTTCACTACATTCCTAAAGAAAATAATGTACTTTTTACTCCATACATTTTTCTTGACAATCAAAAACACTCATTACATGTTGAATGCTTAGCAGGACAGGAAAATTATCAAATTCATGCACTTATCAATAGAACACATGGTCATCCCTACTGCCTCTAATCTGGCAGACTTACTAAACACAAATGCATCTCTTGTAAATGATGTCTGAGTGTTAGAGTGTGCCCCTGGCTATCTGTAAATTTAAAAAACAAGAAAATGGAACCCTATCCTGCTGTAAAGAACCCTTTTGGAACCCTTTTCTCTAGCTCCTTGGGCTTCTCTAGCTCCTTGGGTCTCTGTTGCTCCTTGGGCTTCTGTTGCTCCTTGGGTTTCTGTTGCTCCTTGGGTTTCTGTTGCTCCTTGGGTTTATGTTGCTCCTTGGGCTTCTGTTGCTCCTTGGGCTTCTCTAGCTCCTTGGGTCTCTGTTGCTCCTTGGGCTTCTCTGTTGCTCCTGACATTTAACATATGTCAGGTCAGAGACCACTCAGGTAACCATCTTTCCTGGATATATCAGTTCCTCATACCTCTTTAAAAGAAGTGGTCCTCCACTGCCAATCAGCCACTGTCTTAATTAAGGCAGGGGGGTCTTCTCTAGTCCATGGAGAGACATGGTCTACTCTACAGTCACCACTATCCATCTTCTGAAAAAATGTATTTTATGAAGAGAGTGCTATTGACTTCAGGACTTTTTTTAAAATGTTGAATCAGTGTTTAATATGGAGATTTACAGAGGTCCTCTCTTATCCATATTTGACAGAGATTAAGGGGTACTTTTTAAAGGGTTGCTGGTATTAATTTAGAACCAGAGTTAACAATACTATTGTTTGATGATTAATTATGTTTGTTGTCATTCTAGGTGACACTCATTAGTTAGAGTACATGATTGAAAAGTACTGTATTTGAGGGGAGACAGCGAAATCAGACTAAGAGACTGTGGTATGTGGTTTGCTATCTCCATTTTCCACAGACTGAGCAGATACCAGCAACAGACCAGAGACATGCCCCAAATTACTTGATTACCCAACTCATACTCAGTTTTGTCTGTCTGTCTGTCTGTCTGTCTGTCTGTCTGTCTGTCTGTCTGTCTGTCTGTCTGTCTGTCTGTCTGTCTGTCTGTCTGTCTGTCTGTCTGTCTGTCTGTCTGTCTGTCTGTCTGTCTGTCTGTCTGTCTGTCTGTCTGTCTGTCTGTCTGTCTGTCTGTCTGTCTGTCTGTGTGTGTGCTCTGGTGGGGTCTCTGGAATATCAGCTCTCATCCTGCGTCTCCTAATAACATCTTTTATCACCCAACCCCAGACAAACACAGCATTCGGGAGAAAGTCAGCACAAATGAACCATGTGGTTTGAGACAAACGTTTGAAGAAGATTCTTCTCTGTTGGGTTCAATGTCCAGGGTTCGTATTCACTAAGAGTAAATGTATGGGACTGTTTGCAGAAATCGGCAAGTCTCTACTGGTGTCGCTACTTTGTAACATTTTTCCAACGCGATAACGTTGTAGGCAGCTAGAACAGTCAGATGCAGAACTCAGTGAACAAATCACAACAGGACAGCAACTGCCTTATCATGAAAACTATTGTTTTCATGTTATTAGCTAGACGGAGGGAGTATTTACTCAGCATTTAGTGTTAACTGGTGCTGTGAGCATCACTTTTGGATTGGAGACTGGCTCAGCTAGCAAGTAAAGCCGATTTTCATAAATACTGGTCCTACAACCGCAAAACTCCTTAGCTAGATGTTGGATTAGGTAGTTAAGACTTCAACATTTTGCCCCTTTTCAACTTTTAAGGGGGGCTGAACTTCCTGATTTGGGGATGTGGTTGTATGTGGGTGTTTCTTGGGTGTGTCTTTGCCATTCAATCACAGCAAACAAGGGCCGTCGTGAGTAGTGACAGCGAGGTAAGCTAATAGCTTTACTATTGAGAGAAGTTTTGAAGTTGACTGACTCGCCATCTCAAGATGATCAGCTAATTTAGTTCTATGTGTAGGCTAAAGCCTTCACTGACCTCGTGACAGCAGCTAGTTAGCATACTGCAGCTGGCTAGCCTATCAAGCTAGATGATATTTCGATGTCAAATCCAATTATTCCAACAAAGTAAGAACCCGTGTCTGGAATGTGTTTCCTGAGACACTGGTTCTACAACACCTTGCTACGAAAGTAGCTTGCAACTTGAAGTTTCATCACATCATGTAACTAAATGTTACAGTGGAAACGATGTCAACAACTGCGAGTTGAATGCCCGGTCTTCAGTCAGCTTAGCTGTCTACACAATATTCTATAACTGACTAGTTATGTCTCATCTCAAGGTTCCGATTTAGGACCACTATTGTTTTCACTGTATATTTTAATGTCAATTTTCACTGCTATGCAGATGACACACAGCTGTACATTTCGATGAAACATGGTGAATCTCCAAAATTGCCTACAGTGGAAGCCTGTGTTTGAGACATACGGAAGTGGATGGCGGCAAATGTTTTACTTTTAAACTGGGACAAAACAGAGATGAGTTCTGGGTCCCAAGAAACAAATAGATCTACTGTTTTATCTGACAAGGTACAGTCGTCTTAAATAAAACTGTGAAGGACCTCGGCGTTACTCTGGACCCTGATCTCTCTTTTGACGAATATATCCAAAATATAGGGCAGCTTTTTTCCATCTTCGTAACATTGCAAAAATCTTCAACTTTTTGTTAACAAATTATGCTGAAAAACTAATCCACGCTTTTCTCACTTCTAGATTAGACTACTGCAATGCTCTACTCTCCGGCTACCTGTATAAAGCACTAAATTAATTTCAGTTAATGCTAACAAGTTTTGCAATGGAGCCCTTTTCGTCTGGAGAAGTAAATGAACGTTTCCAGCGCTATAGGAGCTGTATCTACTACGCTTCTTTTCGGGACAAGCAGGATCACTCAGAGTTCCAATGTGACAATTGTTTTCTTGCCGAGGATTATAGGATTGAAGTGGCTTCCTTGATCAAGCAGGTCACCAGTCTACGTAAGAAACTGGGTAAAACGCAGAGTGGAATGTTTACCTTTTCTACTCCAGTGGCTTGACGGGGTTCGGGCTTGATGATGCATCTCCACCTTGCTGTGTTGTCATTGTCCAACTGGCTGGTGTTGCCTGGAGTTTGTTCGCCAGAGGAGCCATCTCCTTCCTCTCCTCCTCCATCTGATGGTGGAGTCAAAGGTGCACAATAAGAGGAGCATGCCAATCAACGATGGTCACATGTCATGAGCCGTGGAAGCCGAAGACAGTGGCCTCCCGCAAAGCAGGCTACACTCCCAACGAGAGGTTTCTCAGAATCCTGTGAAGCATGTGAGTCTGCGTATTTCCTCATCCTTCTCACCATCCATGATTTTGGGCAGCTCCATGGTAAGACATGTTACTGTTGCTGGTGCAAAAACAATGTCCTATCCTGGAGCTCAAGTAAATGCCATTACTAAGCTGCTCCCGAATGTTCTACACCAGGACATGGAAATCGATTCTATTGTAGTCTTTGTGGGTTTTAATAACATTATGAAGGGCAGCTATGAACATTTGAAACAGGATTTTAAAGAGCTGATTGATTTCACTAATAAAAGACCCATCATATCTGGCCCTGTGCCCTCTCTGAATTGTGGCATTGAATGCTTTAGCAGGATTCTTTCTCTTCACAACTGGCTACGTGATTATTGCAGCTCAATGGGTGTAACTTTTGTTGACAATTTTGATACATTTTGGAAATAAAACACATTTTATAAGGAGGATGGAATCCACCCAAATAATTAGGGTTCCTGGATCATTTCACAGCATTATAAGGCAGCCCTGGAAAAAGTGACTGCCAGCACCAATATATGCTAAGGTGATCAGTGACATTTACTCCGAGTGCTACTTTTCAGCTTCTGTTTTCAATACTGATAAGTGTGTTGTAAATAGTTATCCTGTGCCTGTTCATTTACCTCCCTGCAATGACTCTGTTA
The DNA here is from genome assembly GCF_901001165.1 of Salmo trutta. Taxonomy (NCBI): domain Eukaryota; kingdom Metazoa; phylum Chordata; class Actinopteri; order Salmoniformes; family Salmonidae; genus Salmo; species Salmo trutta. The sequence continues at coordinate 10,991,362 of NC_042972.1, read as the reverse complement.
ATTCCAATGTTGAACCTAGTGATTTTGTCAATAGTTTTGACAACAGTTATCTTTTGATTGCTGACCTAAATTCCACAAATAGTTCTGTTAGCTACAATAGGGAGACCACTGTTATTAGCCCCTCCAATACTATCAACAGGGTTGTATTTAGATATCGTACTGCATGTGCTCACAAGCATAGAGGTGTTGTATACAGTATAGCAATCTTGTGCCCAATTCCTTGAAGTCTTCTGTTAGCGCCTAAACCACAAATCCAATATTTGATCTGGCTTGTGTTGATACACTACTGGAATACAAAGACCGTAAAGGTTTGAAAATTATGCACTTAAACATACGTATAATGAATGCATAAATGTATATATGTTTGACTCCGTTTCTAAGCCAACTCACTTTAAGTGTGGTCTGGATATTAATGGATGTACAGTTGAAGTCGGAAGTTTGCATACACTTAGGTTGGAGTCATTATAACTCATTTTTCAACCACTCCACAAATTTCTTGTTAACAAACTATAGTTTTGGCAAGTCAGTTAGGACATCTAGTAATTTTTCCAACAATTGTTTACAGACAGATTATTTCACTTATAATTCACTGTATCACAATTCCAGTGGGTCTGAAATTTACATACATACACTAAGTTGACTGTGCCTTTAAACAGCTTTACATTTTTAAACATTCCATAAAATGATGTCATGGCTTTAGAAGCTTCTGATAAGCCAATTCACATCATTTGAGTCAATTGGAGGTGTACCTGTGGATGTCATTTCAAGGCCTACCTTCAAAATCAGTGCCTCGTTGCTTAACATCATGGGAAAAGACCTCAAATAAGTAATTCTCTCTACTATTTTTCTGACATTTCACATTCTTAAAATAAAGTGGTGATCCTAACTGACCTAAGACAGGGAATTTTTACTAGGATTAAATGTCAGGAATTGTCAAAAACTGAGTTTAAATGTAGTTGGCTAAGGTGTATGTAAACTTCCGACTTCAACTGTAATTTGTTGAATGATACTGAAAATGTTGGTCTGGGGTTTTCTTTCAGGCAATTCTCTGTTAAGGAAGTTAATACATTAAGAAATTTAAAGGGACAGATCATTTGGAACCTGGTCTGCTAAAGTGTGCAGCGACCCTCATTGCTCCCTCAGTAACTCATATTTGAAATTTGACATTGTCTTCAGGAATTATTCCCAAAGTATGGAAATCTGTGTACCTGTATGTGTTGCCCCTCCATAAATGAAAACCAATCAGGGTTTAGAACAAGGCATAACACTATTACAGCCACGACATTAGTTGTGAATGACCTTGTCAATGCTTTGTATGCTAAAATTAGTTGTTCTGCTTTGTTTGTAGACCTGTCTAAGGCCTTTGATATTGTTGTTCGGGGTATTCTGTTGAAGAAACTGTCATCAACAGGCCTTGGCTCTGCCGCATGCGTCTTTGTTTTCTGACTATCTTAGAGACAGAACTCAGGCCATTGTGTTGGATGGAGTTAAGTTGAATTTTCTTGAGTTACATAAAGGTGTTCCACAGGGATTTATATTAGGACCTGTTCTTTTTTATGATTAACATAAATGCTATTGGTCAATCTGTTGAAAATTGTGATCTTCATTTGTATGCGGATGATGCTATTGTGTATTCAATTGCTCTGACTGTTGATTTAGCTGTGTCAAGATTAACGTCTGATTTTGCAGCTGTTCAGGAAGCCCTTATGAATGTAAAGCTTGTACTTAATACAAGCAAAACTAAGTACATGCTGTTTTCAAAGTCTCGTAAAAGTATCTCAGTTGGGTTACATCTTCACTCCTTGAATGGTTCTGTAATTGAACAAATCCCTGCATACAAATCACTTGGTATTTAGATGGACAATGATCTATCTTTTAAGAAACATACAAATGAGCTTGTTAAGAAGCTTAAATGTAAAGTGGGTTTCTTTATATAGAATTAAAACTTGTTTTTAATCTGGCTAGCAGGAAGCAATTGTAGAATCAACTTTTCTATTTGTCCTTGACTATGGTGATACCATCTACCGAAGTGCAACTGACTCTACTCTAAAATCCTATGATTCGGTGTATAATAGCTCCTTTCGTTTTATTACATCTGACAGTTTCAATACTCATCACTGCATCCTTTACCAAAAAAGTTGACTGGACCTCTTTGAAGACTTAATTATTCTCTTTTTGATCATAAAGCCCTACTCCACAAGCTTCCAAAATACAACATCTTTGTTGAAATTTAGAATTTCAAGTTATAGTACAAGGTCACAGGGTTGGTTAACGATGATGTATCCCTTGGTAACCACAGAGTTGGGGAGATCTGCTTTTTCATATCAGACACCTCATGTGTGCAATAGTCTCCAGTTGGCACTTTATTTGGATGATTTGGTGTCCCTGGGTCAATTTAGGAAATTGGTTAAGGATTTTATAGTGATGAATGTGTTTGTTTTATTTGATTGTAATGGCTAATGTGTATATTGTATGTATTTTGTGTAATGGTTGTGTATTTTGTATATAATTTTCTGTGTGCTAATGTGACTGTTGTTCCCGCTTGTGAATGAGACCTAGGACTCAATGTGTCTCCCTGTTTACATAAAAGTTCAATAAAAAAATACGGCTGCTAGAATCTTGACTAGAACCCCCCCAAAAAAGATCAATTTTCCTGTGCTAGCCTCCTGTTAAGGCTAGGGCTGATTTCAAGGTTTTACTGCTAACCTACAAAGCATTACATGGACTTGTTCCTACCTATCACAAGACGCAGGCCTCCTTATTGTTCCTAGAATTTCTAAGCAAACAGCTGGAGACAGGGCTTTCTCCTATAGAGCTCCATTTTAATGGAATGGTCTGCCTATCCATGTGAGAGACGCGTACTCAGTCTCAACCTTTAAGTCTTTACTGAAGACTCATCTCTTCAGTAGGTCTTATGATTAAGTGTAGTCTGGCCCAGGGGTGCGAAGGTGAACAGCAAGGCACTGGAGTGACGAACCACCTTTGCTGTGTCTGCCTGGCCAGCTCCCATCTCTCCACTGGGATTCTCTGACCCTATTGTATTTTTTATTTATTTTTAGGATCTATTTTAGTCCTCATTTGGATTAATCTTCCAAGAGTCTTCTTACGGGGCTAAGTCACTGGCTTACTAGTGCTCTCCCAAGCCGTCCCTATGAGGGGTGCATCAAGTTGTGCCAGGCTTTTTTAGCTATACTCAACTTTGAGTCACTGACGTGATCTTCCTGTCCAGTTTTGCTCTACCTCAGGCTCATGTGGTGGGGGAGATCTTCGTGGCTATACTCAGCCCTGTCTCAAGTTGGTGGTCTGTTGATATCCCTCTAGTGGTGTGGGGGCTGTGCTTATCTCGCTGTGCTCTAATTCTCTCTCTCTCTCTCTCTCTCTCTCTCTCTCTCTCTCTAGGACTACCTGGCCTGACGACTCCTGACTGTCAGAATCCGTCAGTTTAAGCTATAGCATGAGCTGCGTCTCAATCCGCCACATCCGCCCATGTTGGCCTTCTGCATCTGCGTTGGAAGGTGGCAGAGCTTCAGCGGTGTTTGTCAGATCATGAGACATTCTGAACCATTTGGGTTACAAACTAATATTACTCCACTTTGGAAAGGCGAGATTCTCACGAACACGAAGGTGTTCTCAGTTTTGCTCTACAACCCAAAAGTGTCACATGACTCATCTGAAGGTAACCTGAAGGTAAAAAAAATATGGAAGTATGGAGGTAGTTTTGTGGAAAAAAAATTGTGATTAAATATCTGTCCAAAAACTAAAATATTTCCTTTATCTCCTAGATATAGGAAAGACTCTTCAAAACCTTATTCCTTATGATGTATTTGTTGACTGTCAGAATAACACATTCATAAATGGCAAAACAATGTGTTTCTATGGACTGTAGTAGTAAAGGCCAATTTCAATATTTTATAAAATGTTCATACATTTTTTAATACATTTTTTACATGTATTTTTTTAGACTTACATGGATCCTAAAATTCTATATCAAATAGCTAAATGATCCATGGTATGACATCTTAAAACAATTCCATGTGTCAGCTTAGAAGTTAACCTGTCTGGGAACGTGGGACGCCAGTGGAATCGCGTCGCGCGAAATACAAATACCTTATAAATGCTATAACTTCAATTTCTCAAACATATGACTATTTTACACTATTTTATAGATACACCTCTCCTGAATCGAACCACGTTGTCCGATTTCAAAAAGGCTTTACAGCAAAAGCAAAACATTAGATTATGTTAGGAGAGTACCCTGCCAAAGAAAATCACACTGCCATTTTCAAAGCAACTAGCATGCATCACAAATACCCAAAACACAGCTAAATGCAGCAATAACCTTTGACAATCTTCATCAGATGACACTCCTAGGACATCATGTTACACAATACATGCATTTTTTTGTTCGATAAAGTTCATGTCTATATATAAAAACAGCATTTTACATCGGCGCGTGACGTTCAGAAAATATTTTCCCTCAAATGCTTCCGGTGAAACAGCGCTACAATTTACAAAATTACTATTCGAAAACATTGTTAAAATTGAATATTGTCATTCAAAGAATTATAGATTAACATCTCGTGAATGCAACCGCAATGCCAGATTTAAAAATAACTTTACTGGGAAATCACACTTTGCAATAAACGACGTGGTATGCTCAGAAAAATAGGCTAGGCGATACATGTTAGCGCCATCTTGGAACCATCTAAAATCAAATATACTATTGTAAATATTCCCTTACCTTTGATTATCTTCATCAGAAGGCACTTCCAGGTATCCCAGGTCCACAACAAATGTAGTTTTGTTCGAAAAAGTGAATAATTTATGTCCCAATAGTTCCTTCTTGTTAGCGCGTTCCGAAGGCTACTCATAATGTACTGAAGCGCGCGGGACTTGTCGTCACGAATGTGCAAAAAATATATATTTACGTTCGTTCAAACATGTCAAACGTTGTATAACATAAATCTTTAGGGCCTTTTTCAACCAGAGCTTCAATAATATTTAAGGCGGACGATTGCATTGTCTTACTAAACGTTTCGGAACAAAAGGGTTCCCATGGGCGCCCGCGTCATGGTAGTAATGGCCCTCCCCCTGTGACCAACTTCCCAAGCCTCTCTTTGGGTCAGTTTCTACCATAGAAGACTCAAACCACTTTGTAAAGACTGTTGACATCTAGTGGAAGCCTTAGGAAGTGCTAAATGATTAATAAGTCCCTGTGTGTTTCAATGACAAAGGCTTGAATGTGATTCCACACATCAGATTTTCACTTCCTGTTAGGATTTGTCTCAGGGTTTTGACTGCCATATGAGGTCTGTTATACTCACAGACACCATTCAAACAGTTTTAGAAACTTTAGAGTGTTTTCTATCCAAATCTACTAATTGTATGCATATTCTAGTTACTGGGCAGGAGTAGTAACCAGATTAAATCGGGTACGTTTTTTATCTGGCCGTGCAAATACTGCCCCCTAGCCCCGACAGGTTAACAAATATCAGGGCAGAAAAATGTTGTGTTATTTGAGTGACGTCACATAAATATCCTGTAAATACACTACCGTTCAAAAGTTTGGTGTCACTTAGACATTTGCTTGTTTTTGAAAGAAAAGTAAATTATTTTTTAACAGTAGTGCATGTCTATCAGCTGTTGCTCATCTCAAATCTTGACTATCTATCAACATTTTCAGCCTGACACTCTCTCTGGAACACGCTTGAAGAACCTATTTCACACTTTTCTCTGGCTTATTATTCATCACAGCACTATCACAGCTTCGCTTGCCAAATTTCCCTAAGCCAATTTAAGTGTTGGCAGTCAGAATGTGTGTGTACGTGCGTGCATGCGTGTGTGTGTGTGTGTGTGGGGGGGGGGGGGGTAAGATTGGGGACAGATGGAGGTCCTGTGGTATCCAGTTACAGATGTAGGATTTTAATTTGATCACCCTGTTGCAGGGTAACTTTCCTGCAGGAAATGTAAAACTTGTAGTGTATTTGAGGTTTAAAAGCTTGTAATTTCCAGTTTGAAATTTCAGACTTGATTTTCCCTTACGAAAAATGCATCAAAAACACCAAAATATATTTTAATTATAATCCACATAATAATTCACATTTCCTGTTGCTGCAGGATTATTTTCCTGCTGTAGCAAACTGGCTCAAATTAAGATCCTACATCTGTAGCAGTGTATCTAAGTATCACCTCCAAAGACGGTGTTCGCTCATGTGTCTGTGTGTGTGTCAAAGTGTGACAGTCAATGACCAAGGGAATGTGTGAAATGGACCCGCTAACTTTTTTCCCCCTCAAGCACGGTGTGAATCTGCAGCTGGCGCACATGCCAACCTCTGGAATGCCAATTGGTGTGCAGGAGGCTAGTTTCGCATTGGTGTATATGTATGGAATGGGGCCACAAACAACGCAATGTTTGTCTAGAGCCTGGAATGGAGTGGTGGGAAAACAGGGCATAGGGACTCAATCTGCCCCATTAGGAAACATGTGTTTTAGGACTAAATCATTATGACTAGATAGAATTCAGCTTCATATCAAACATCATACTCAGTCCCCCTTAGTGTGGGTGGAACATAAGACCACAACAATCTTCTACCACTAGAATCCATCTCTGGCCTCAGCTTGTGCACTTTCCCATGAGAGACCCATCTCTTTCAGCTTAGCCACCTCTGTCCTGTCCCATGAGAGACCCATCTCTTCCAGCTCAGCCACCTCTGTCCTGTCCCATGAGAGACCCATCTCTTCCAGCTCAGCCACCTCTGTCCTGTCCCATGAGAGACCCATCTCTTCCAGCTCAGCCACATCCCATGAGAGACCCATCTCTTCCAGCTCAGCCACCTCTGTCCTGTCCCATGAGAGACCCATCTCTTCCAGCTCAGCCACGTCCCATGAGAGACCCATCTCTTCCAGCTCAGCCACGTCCCATGAGAGACCCATCTCTTCCAGCTCAGCCACGTCCCATGAGAGACCCATCTCTTCCAGCTCAGCCACCTCTGTCCTGTCCCATGAGAGACCCAATCTCTTTCAGCTTAGTACATCATAGAAGGTTTCACCATAGAAATGTAATCATTGTATTTCTATGAGTTATACAGACCCAGTGGCAGAACCAACACTTCAGCCAGGCATTTAATTGTGTTGCCCGTTTTGTATGACAGACATATCAATGTTTAGTATAGAGAAATTTACATTTTAGTCATTTAGCAGACACTCTTATCCAGAGTGACTTACAGTAGTGAATGCATACATTTCATACATTTTTTCTCCGTACTGGTCCCCCGTGGGAATCGAACCCACAACCCTGGCGTTGCAAACACCATGCTCTACTAACTGAGCCACACGGGACCATGTTTGTCTAGAGCCTGGAAATGTATGTGTGTAGGTATATGATGTCGTGGTATCATATCGCCTAACAAAATACAGACTTCAATTTGCAACGGCGAGTATCCTCTAATGTGTTTACCAACAACCCTCTACGCAGCAGTAGCCTTGCACCCAGTGGTTATGACTGTGTAATCGATGATCAGAATCTTGAATTCTGAATGTTCTGTTCAACACAATAACCACACCATAACCACATAAAACAGCAGATGTCGACCTTGACCACCACATTGTGTCAAATATACTATTATAATCCTGATTGGGATTTAGCAAGCAATATAGGCTACCAAACAATGCACAGTCCATTCAGTCCGATGCTAGCCTGAGTACCAGTCTGTTTGTGCTATCATGCCAAATCCTTGCCGTTGTCTTGCCAACGCACTCAGAAGTTGAGCAGGCAGGTGGTCAAGCTTGGATATGAATATTCTCATTAGCTAGCAACATTTTGAAACAACACCATTATAAATATCTGCTAAATGATGTCGGGACAGGTAATAACTATCAAGCTTGGTAGTTAGCTGGGTTTAATTGGCAGCTAGGTTTGCTAGCTAGAAAAATACAACTCAATACCTCCTCTAAAAACGTTGATTAAATCTTGCCTGGGAAGATCCTCCTTTCAAATGATATCTGATAATAATTACAAGTGAGGTAATACATTCCATTTCACAGCTAACGTTAGCTACTACTGTCTGATACCTGTACTGTGCCAGCCTGGGTAGGTAGCCTACTAGCTAACTAACTGACATGCTCAGTCGATTGGTGCAACAAGTACAACAACAAACAAATGAACAATACTGCTCGAGGTACACATTTCCTATAATTTAACATTTGAACATATGACTCTGCATAAGGGAATTGGCTGCATATACAAGCAACTTCTGATTATTTCAACAATATCTCAAACAACATGAACAGGTAGGACTCCATTTTCAGCCACAAACATTTCAGGAGATTATGGCTGGGCCACTACATGAGTGAAAATAAGAATTTGTTCTTAACTGACTTGCCTAGTTAAATAAAGGTAAAAGTGACAGAGCGCTTGGAGGTCCACCCATAATGCCGGACCTGGTTATATTGCCTGTTTGAATAATACATGTGGTGATAGTATTAGATTGAGATATATACTGTATAGAGACAGACACACGGACAGCTCAGATGAAGAGAGACAGACACACGGACAGCTCAGATGGAGAGAGATAGCACAAAGAAGAGACAGCTGAAGGACTGGGGCTATCGGACTGGAAGCAGAGTGGGCTTAAAGAGGCAGCCAGGAGGAGACATGAGAGGGGAGAGAGAGGACCCTCCTAGCGTGCTGATGGGTGGAGAGACAGACTGAGCCCTATGGGGGCGCTGTAAGCACATGTTGGGGCTTGGAGACACGTCTAGGCTTTTTGAAGGATCTGATTTGATACAGTATCTTAATAAAGTGGACACAGCTAGTACATGAATGGGGAGGGAGAGAGAGAGAGGGAGAGAGAGAGAGGAACACAGCTAGTACATGAATGGGGAGGGAGAGACAGAGAGGGAGAGAGAGAGGAACACAGCTAGTACATGAATGGGGAGGGAGAGAGAGAGAGGGAGAGAGAGAGAGGAACACAGCTAGTACATGAATGGGGAGGGAGAGAGAGAGAGAGAGAGGAACACAGCTAGTACATGAATGGGGAGGGAGAGAGGGAGAGAGAGAGAGAGGAACACAGCGAGTACATGAATGGGGAGGGAGGGAGAGAGAGAGGAACACAGCTAGTACATGAATGGGGAGGGAGGGAGAGAGAGAGGAACACAGCTAGTACATGAATGGGGAGGGAGGGAGAGAGAGAGGAACACAGCTAGTACATGAATGGGGAGGGAGAGAGGGAGAGAGAGAGAGAGGAACACAGCTAGTACATGAATGGGGAGGGAGAGAGGGAGAGAGAGAGAGAGAGGGGAACACAGCTAATACACAAATGGGGAGGGAGGGAGGGAGGGAGGGAGGGAGAGAGAGAGAGGAACACAGCTAGTACATGAATGGGGAGGGAGAGAGAAAGAGAGAGCGAGGAACACAGCTAGTACATGAATGGGAAGGGAGAGAGAGAGAGAGAGAGAGAGAGAGAGAGAGAGAGAGAATGTACACAGCATGAATGATATGTTCAATAGTGTTTATTTATTTGTGTGTGCCTGTGTATGCACATGTTTGTTCATTGTGTGTGTGTGTGTGTGTGTGTGTGTGTGTGTGTGTGTGTGTGTGTGTGTGTGTGTGTGTGTGTGTGTGCGCACGTATTAAAATTCCAGACAGGAGCCGCAGTGGATCAAAGCTCCACACACCCGAGGCAGAACTCTCCTCAGGGAACCAACTGGCTGGTCTGGGATCTGTCCACATCTATTACCTATCTGCCCCCTGATCCCAGAACCCATGCCAACACCGCCCTGGCAGCCCCCTTTCAAACCCCAGCAATGTCAACTTCGCTGCTTGACCACACGTAAGCGTATTAAACAGCGTGAGTGGAGGGTCTGTGTCTGTGTGTCCATGTGTCCATGTGTCCGTGTGTGTATGTCTCAGCAGTAAGGTGTGATTTGGGGTGTGTGTATAGTGTTGCTATGTAGCTACCACAAATTAGATGCAAAATCATTTAAGGGAAATGGCAACAACAAAAAAACTCTTTATACAGAGGAATTCTCTCAGGCATGAAGACACATCCACCTCATAGATGTGTTGGGCCTTTGAGTGTTTCTCACTTGTTGTACTGTAGCCGTGTAGCTCTTGCTTTGCTCTGCCCTTTTGCACCTTACTCTGAAAACTCCCCTGAGGCTTCAGTTGAAGAAGTCCCCTCCTCTCTCTCTCTCTCGCTCTCTCTCTCTCTCTCTCTCCCTCCCCATTCATGTACTAGCTGTGTTCCTCTCTCTCTCTCTCCCTCCCTCCCTCCCTCCCTCCCTCCCTCCCTCCCTCTTCTCTGCTCATATCAACAGTCAGACGGGAGCACACACAGCACGCAAACAGAGTGCAGCCCAGGAGGAAGATAGACATCTGAGGGAGGGAGAGAGAGAGAGAGCGCGAAAGAGAAGAAACCTCTTCTCTACCCTTACACGCTGAGTTTAGTAGTGTGAGAAGGTTGTATCAAGCAGATGATTCTGACTCAGTGGACTGAATTTCATACCATGGGAGACACAAGCTGAAATAGAAGAGGAAACCAGAACTCACCCTCTGATCTGTAAAGGACCCCTGTTCAAATTGGATTATTGGACTTTCCCCTCTCAATCTTTGGCATGGTGATGTCCTAAATGACCAGCACGTATTGAAGTGGCTGCTTGTTCTGGACCACAGTGGACTTTGAGGTTTTTTTTCTGAGTGTGTGAGAGTGTGTATGTGTGAGCGGGATCATGTCAGGAGGACGTTTCAATCACCTGTTGAGGGTACTGTGGCAAGGTGAGTTCACGCCTGCTGTCTCTGTCCATCTGTCTTTCCAACCGTCTGTCTGTCCATCTCTCTTTCGACCTGTCTGTCTGTCTGTTTCTGTCTTTTGACCTGTCTGTCTGTCTTTCAACCTGTCTGTCTGTCCATCTGTTTGGCTTTCGACCTATCTGTCCATCTGTCTGTCTTTCGACCTGTCTGTCTGTCTGTCTGTCTGTCTGTCTGTCTGTCTGTCTGTCTTTCCACCTGTCTGTCTGTCTGTCTTTCCACCTGTCTGTCTGTCCGTCCGTCTGTCTTTCCACCTGTCTGTCCGTCTGTCTTTTGACCTGTCGGTCTGTATGTCCGTCTGTGTCCTCTGGTTGACCTCGACACCCAGTGACACAACAGTCTTTGTCCACTCACTTTGCATCTGGACAGTAACAGCTTTAACAGCCGAGCCTGACGAAGCTGAAGCCTCATTCTGTTTTCATTATGATTCAATTCTAATAGATGATTTATGTTCATGATGTAAATTATGGTGAATTTTCACTCAAATGTAATATTTTCAGAAGTGGATTTTATAGGCTACATGTATTAATGAATGTGATTTTATTTAGTGAACATACACTACCGTTCAATAGTTTGGGGTCACTTAGAAATGTCCTTGTTTTGGAAAGAAAAGCACTTTTTTTTACCATTAAAATAACATTAAATTGATCAGAAATACAGTATAGACATTGTTCATGTTGTAAATGTCTATTGTAGCTGTAAACGGCAGGTTTTTTATGGAATATCTACATAGGCGTACAGAGGCCCATTATCAGCAACCATCACTCCTGTGTTCCAATGGTACGTTGTGTTAGCTAATCCAAGTTTATAATTTTAAAAGGCTAATTGATCATTAGAAAACCCTTTTGCAATTATGTTAGCACAGCTGAAAACTGTTGTCCTGATTAAAGAAACAATAAAACCGGCCCTTTTTAGACTAGTTGAGTACATGGAGCATCAGCATTTGTGGGTTCGATTACAGGCTCAAAATGGCCAGAAACCAAAACCTTTCTTCTGAAACTCGGCAGTCTATTCTTGTTCTGAGAAATGAAGGCTATTTATTTAACTAGGAGAGATTGCCAAGAAACTGAAGCTCTGGCACAACGTTGTGTACTACTCCCTTCACAGAACAGTGCAAACTGGCTCTAACCAGAATAGAAAGAGGAGTGGGAGGCCCGGTGCACAACTGAGCAAGAGGATAAGTACATTACAGTGTCTAGTTTGAGAAACAGACGCCTCACAAGTCCTCAACTGACATGTTCATTAAATAGTGAAGAGCCGACTCCGGGATGCTAGCCTCTTGTCCTCATGCTCAGTTGTGCACTGGGGCCTCCCACTCCCACAGGATCGGTGCAACCCCCCCCCCCCCCCGCGCGGGATGGTTGAGCTAACGTAGGCTAATGCGACAGCATTGAAGTTGTAAGTAACAAGAACATTTTCCAGGACATAGCATATCTGATATGGGCAGAAAGCTTAAATTCGTGTAATCTAATTGCACTGTCCAATTTACAGTTGCTATTACAGTGCAAGAACACCATGCTATTGTTTGGAGCGAATTTACAGTTATGAACTTGAAAATGTATGAATAAACCAATTAGGCACATTTGGGCAGTCTTGATACCGCATTTTGAACAGAAATGCAATGGTTCATAAAAAGAAAAATCTGTCTAAAACTTTACACATACGCTGCTGCCATCTAGTGGCCAAAATCTCAATTGAATCTAACCTGGAATAGTACATTATGGCCTTTCTCCTGCATTTCAAAGATGATGGTACAAAAATGTTTTCTTTGTATTATCTTTTACCAGATCTAATGTGTTATATTCTTCAACATTCATTTCACATTTCCACAAACTTAAAAGTGTTTCCTTTCAAATGTTATCAAGAATATGCATATCCTTGCTTCAGGTCCTGAGTTACAGATTTGGGTATGTCATAGGTGAAAATGTAAAAAAAGGGTCCGATCCTTAATTAAGGGGTTGTAGTTACAAGCATTAATGGTTCACAGCTGCTGATCTACTTTCAAAAAATGTTGTGAAACTTGTCTGATATGAATTTAAACTCATATAATAAATGACAGCGTTTCAGAAAGAACATGGAGTAGACATTCAATAACGATAAAGAAATAAGCTGGGTGTTTCCTAAAGTACACATTTTAAACAAGCAATGATGCAACTTGATGATGAAAGACAGAACATTTTATAGCAAAGTTACATATTTAAAGTTATATGACCCTAATAAAAAACTGAATCTTGAAATTAGACTAGTCTGACTTCAAAAGGCTCTCATTCTCTCTCCGGAGAGACAAACTGGCGTAGTTAGCCTTGGACCCCTTGAAAAAGCATTGGTGCGCCTAAACAATGGTTCCCCAGGAGCAGGGAAGCATGGCCCTGGAACTAATGTTGCCATTATGGTAATAGCTGGAATAACAGGACACTACCATTAACTGACCCTACCTCAGGATAGCATTTAGAGTTGATTTTCCTCCTTGGGGAAGCTAAGCATTTTGCCCGTTAGGGCGGGTTAAGATGACAAGCCTGGAGACAGTGGAAGGCATCTGCCCACTCATAATCACCATAATAGAATAGCTGCTCGGGGCCAATAGAATGGTATTTGAAGAGCTGTTTTTCAAGTAGGGGAGACAGGAGCATTTGAGTCCCTTGCCCCAGACACACCAGACACACGCCACAAGCACTTAGCCACAACCCAAGAGGATTTTTTTCATGAGCAACCCACTCATTATTGTTTGTGGATCAAAGATGGTATTCAAGGAACTTCCATTAACTTTCATTAGTGGTTGGACATATATGGTTATCTAAATAGCAACATTGCATTTTTAATTGTCTGCTTTATACAGATTCCTATCCTATATTAATTGTGTGATTTTTGTGTCAAGTCCTAAACCTTTTTGAATGAAGGTAAAAAAATTGGGGGGAGTGGCTAGGCACAGATTGTGCCTATTGCAATAACTTAATTATGGTGATGAACTTTGTCAGGCAAACAATCCAAGACTACTTCATCGAAAGTTTTCCAGAAAGACAATAGCCTAAGGAATGACTTAAGACTCCTAAGAATCTTCCATATTGATCCAGACTTTTGGGCAACTCTACCTATCTTAATGTTGCAACAACACAGCAACAATGTCAATACTTGGCCTATTTACGTAACACCGAATGACCTTACCTCTTTATTAGTTGTACCCCTCTCCCCTCTCGTATTGTATTGGTGAGATGACTGAGAAACACTGTGTTTGAATGAGGCTAAATAGAGTCAAATAGAATATTGTATGTGATAAAAAAAAATCATGTCATATGAGATAAATGTTTGAGATATGACACTACCCAGCGACTGTAAGAATTTCACCAAACCAAAACAGCGAGGGTTGGAAAGAAAGTCAAACATTTTTACAAGTGAACTATTCCTTTAAGATGAAACCAACCCACTAATCAGCTCAGAGGAATGGCTGTGGGTGAATGTTGGTAGTGTTTGGTGAGAGGAATGTCTGTGGGTGAATGTTGGTAGTGTTTGGTGAGAGGAATGTCTGTGGGTGGATATTGGTAGTGTTTGGTGAGAGGAATGTCTGTGGGTGAATGTTGGTAGTGTTTGGTGAGAGGAATGTCTGTGGGTGGATATTGGTAGTGTTTGGTGAGAGGAATGTCTGTGGGTGAATGTTGGTAGTGTTTGGTGAGAGGAATGTGCAGTGGGTGAATGTTGGTAGTGTTTGGTGAGAGGAATGTCTGTGGGTGGATATTGGTAGTGTTTGGTGAGAGGAATGTCTGTTGGTGAATGTTGGTAGTGTTTGGTGAGAGGAATGTCTGTGGGTGAATGTTGGTAGTGTTTGGTGAGAGGAATGTCTGTGGGTGGATATTGGTAGTGTTTGGTGAGAGGAATGTCTGTGTGGTGTTAGATGAATGGGAGCCAGAGTGAACCACAAAGGAACTGGCATGTCCTAGTGGAAGAACCCCTTCATCCCTTGACAAAATCAACAGGGCCGCTGGATTAAGTCAAGTTCAACTTTTATGAAAAGACAACAATGGGTGGCGATATGACTCGAGAGGGGAGACTCGAGGGGGGTTGACTCGAGAGGGGAGACTCGAGGGGGGAGGCTCGAGGGGGAGGCTCGAGAGGGGAGGCTCGAGAGGGGAGACTCGAGTGGGGAGACTCGAGGGGGGAGACTCGAGGGGGGAGACTCGAGAGGGTAGACTCAAGGGGGGAGACTCGAGTGGGGAGACTCGAGAGGGGTGACTCGAGGGGGGAGACTCGAGAGGGGAGACTCCAGGGGGGAGACTCGAGTGGGGAGACTCGAGTGGAGAGGCTCGAGAGGGGAGGCTCGAGAGGGGAGGCTCTAGGGGGGAGACTCGAGAGGGGAGACTCGAGGGGGGAGACTCGAGAGGGGAGACTCGAGAGGGGAGACTCGAGGGGGGAGACTCGAGAGGAGACTCGAGAGGGGAACAAATAAAACCAACCCGGTGGCCCCCGTGAAGAAATACCCTTATGAATGGTTGATGCTGAGGATGTCTTTGGGAATGTGAATGGCTGATGCTGAGGATGTCTTTGGGAATGTGAATGGCTGATGCTGAGGATGTCTTTGGGAATGTGAATGGCTGATGCTGAGGATGTCTTTGGGAATGTGAATGGCTGATGCTGAGGATGTCTTTGGGAATGTGAATGGCTGATGCTGAGGATGTCTTTGGGAATGTGAATGGCTGATGCTGAGGATGTCTTTGGGAATGTGAATGGCTGATGCTGAGGATGTCTTTGGGAATGTGAATGGCTGATGCTGAGGATGTCTTTGGGAATGTGAATGGCTGATGCTGAGGATGTCTTTGGGAATGTGAATGGCTGATGCTGAGGATGTCTTTATAGGGCACGTCTTTTGACCAGAAGGTGTCCATATGTAATTGGGACATCATTGTAAAGGACAATGTATTTTTAATAACTTAACTTGTTTAATGAAGGAAATACATAAATAAATAAGGAAGTAAAAACTTCTTTATACATACCAATGTGATACAATAAAATGTTACACCAGACATTTGATTAGGCTGTTATATTATGAAATCTTCGCCTGGGAAAGGGAGATGTAATGTAATGAATAGAGCTGACGTTGTTTCCTGATTCTACACGTCAGGGAGGCGTGTTTGTTCCATATGATATATTTCTATCAGTGTGGTGTCCTGCTGAATACATTCATGCATCAATCAAAACATGGTGGAAATGTTAGAAGCCTTGTCCCTATTTAATACATTTTTTAAAATTCAACCTTTATTTAACTAGGCAAGTCAGTTAAGAACCAATTCTTACTTACAATGACGGCCTACCCCGGCCAAACCCGGATGACGCTGAGCCAATTGTGCGCCGTCATATGGGACCCTCAATCACAGCCTGATATGAGAAAAAGGGACTATAGTGACTGTAGTGACTCCTCTTGCACTGAGATGCAGTGCCTTAGACCGTTGCACCACTCGGAAGCCTATGAGGAGGCCTGAGGATATGTTTTCACCATCAGAACATGGGTGGTGAGATACTTTTTTTTTCTCCCCAATTTTGTGATGACGATCTTGTCTCATCGCTGCAACTCCACAACGGGCTTAGGAGAGGCGAAGGTCAAGTCATGCATCCTCCGAAACATGACCCACCAAGCTGCGATCCTTAACACCTGCCCGCTTAACCCGGAAGCCAGCCGCACTAATGTGACGGAGGAAACACTGTTCAACTGATGACCGCTGTCAGCTTGCAGGCGCAAGGAGTCGCTAGAGCGTGATGAGCCAAGTAAAGCCCCCACCCCCCCGGCCTAACCTTCCGATAACCTGGACAATGCTGGGCCAATTGTGCGCCGCCTTATGGGACTCCCGGTCATGGCCGGTTGTGACACAGCCTGGGTTCGATCCCAGGCTGTAGTGACGCCGCAACACTGTGATGCAGTGCCTTAGACCGCTGTACAACTCGGGAGGCCCTAGAGATACTTCTCTCTATAAAAGTGTTGCTGCTACTACAGTGCTTTCAGATGAGTATACATACCCCTTGACTTAATCCACATTGTGTTGTGTTACAGCCTGAATTCAAAAATGGATTAAACTGATTTTATTTTCTCAACCAACTACACACAATACCCCATAATGACAAAGTAAAAACATGTCTTTAGAATTGTTGTTGGGTTAAATCTAATTTACATAAGTATTCCTTTGGTGATTACAGCTTTGAGTCGTCTTGGGTATGTCTGTATCAGCTTTTGCACATCTGGATTTGGGGATTCTCTCCCATTCCTCCTTGAAGATTTTCTCAAGCTCTGCTAAAACCCCCTAGAGTCAATGTCCACGCCCACGTGGAAATCTCATTCGTAAAATAAAAAAATCCACATCAAAATCCGTCAGTTTAAGCTAGAGATATCTGTTTTTTGCAAGGTCTGCTTCTCAATCCACCGCATCTGACGTTGTTGCGCTTCCGCATCTGCGGTGAAAGGTACCAGAGCTAGAGCAGTGTTTGTAAGACCATGAGACATCCCGTAAATCGGTCTTCTCACGAAAACGTCTGTAGTGTCAGAACGGTTTGGTGTACTATTATGACCCCTCTATGGAAAGATGAGACTCTCACAAACACGAGGGTGTTCTCCATTTTGCTCTACACACCCCACAACTGTCATGGAACTCATCTGAAGTTGGTACAGCCGATCTGCCAAGTTCTGTCTGTAGAGTCTGAACAGTTTGGGTTATACAGTAAAATGACACCTCTGTGGAGAGGTGAGTTTCTCACGAACACATACATGTCACTAGGATGCCCACAAGCCTCACAAGACTAGTTTGAAGGTAGCCTGGTACCAGTTTAAGTTAGACGGGGAGTGGCGGTGAACAGCAATCTTCACAGATTTTCAATGGGATTCAAGTCTGGGCTTTGGCTGGGCTACTCGAAGACTTTCACATTCTTGTTCTGAAGCCAATCCAGCGTTGCTTTGGATCATTGTCCTGTTGGTACGTGAATCTTTGCCCCAGTCTAAGGTGACACTCTGAAGCAGGTTCTCATTAAGGATTTGCCTATAATTGGCTCCGTTCATTGGTCCCTCTATCCTTACCAGTCTCCCAGTTCCTGCCGCTGAAAGCATCCCTATAGCATGATGCTGCCACCACCATGCTTCACAGTAGGGATGGTGTTAGATGGGTGATGAGCTGTGCCTGGTATTCTCCAGACGTAGCTCTTTGGATTCAGGAAAAATAGTTAAATTTTTGTCTCATCAGACCACAGAATCTTTTGTCTTATGCTCTTATCCCATAACATCTTAAACAACTTCCTATGGGCAGGTGGGATGGTAGCGTCCCACCTGGCCAACATCCGGTGAAATTGCAGAGCGCCAAATTCAAAATACAGAAATACTCATAATAAACATTCATAAAATATGCAAGTGTTATACATCGGCTTAAAGATTAACTTCTTGTTAATCCAGGCGGTGTGTCAGATTTCGAAAAGGCATTACGGCGAAAGCATACCATGTGATTATCTGAGGACAGCGCCCCACTTCCAAAAGCATACAAACATTTTACAACCAAGTTAAGGAATTACAAAAGTCAGAAATAGCGATAAAATTAATCACTTACCTTTGATGATCTTCATATGTTTGCAGTCACAAGAGTCCATGTTACACAATAAATGTTCGTTTTGTTAGATAAAGTCCCTCTTTATGTCCCAAAAACTCAGTTTTGTTGGTGCGTTTTGCTCAGTAATCCACTGGCTCAAAGGCGGTCACGACATGCAGACGAAAACATCCTAATAGTACCTGTAAAGTTCGGCGAAACATGTCAAACGATGTTTATAATTAATCCTCAGGTTGTCTATTGTCTAAATAATTGATCATATTTCAACCGGACAATAGCATCTTCAATTGAAAAGAAAAACAACGAACGGCGCACAATCGGTCATGCGCTCAAAACAGCTCTGGTTCATTTAGAGTCCACTGAAAGAATGTTCTCATTCTTCCTCGTTTTTCAGAATACAAGTCTGAAACAATGTCTAAAGACTGTTGACATCTAGTGGAAGCCATAGGAAATGCAATTTGGGTCCTATCCAAATACATACTGTATAGGCATTCAATAGAAAAGTACCCATATCAAAAATATCCCACTTCCTGGATGGATTTTCCTCAGATTTCCGCCTGCCATATCAGTTCTATTATACTCACAGACATTGTTTTAACAGTTCTGGAAACTTTAGAGTGTTTTCTATCCAATACTACCATGCATATGCATATCCTAGCTTCTGGGCCTTCAGAATACTGCCCCCTACCCAAGAGAGGTTTTAACATGGAAATAGCTGTTCTATCATTCAGCCTACGGTAGCTGCCAATGTGTTGTGTTCAATGTAAGCCTACATTCCATGAGACTTTTGAAAAAAACATGCAGGGCTTGACATTAACCTGTTTATCAGACAAGGAAATGACTGAAAATGTTGTGTTGTTTAATGCAAGAAACCACTTTACAAAATAAAATACATTATTATTCCCATACCATTATTACAGAGAATCAGACAAATTATGCTATCCTCTGCCTATTGGCAAATTAGCTTATTCAAGCCGGTCTCAAAATACAACAATACAAAAACTATTTACCTGACTCGCTTTTCAAAGATGTTTAGAAATGTACACATTGTGTGCTCTTGTAGGAAGCAATCACTCCCCTATTGCTGACCACAAATTATCTATAACAGGGCAAATAACTCACTAACTACTGTAGCAAAGGATATTAACTAAATGTTCACATGTGGCTACAAGCAGCTCTCGCTTTGATCTCAAAACAAGCGCATCTACTCACTACCGCTCATGCTGTAAACACAGTCCAGTTCAAAGTAAATGGCACTGATTCATATATGGCAATGGTCTATTTGCATATAAGCCTACTGCAGCTCTACTTGTTTATGCCGCACCGGTCTGTGTAGAAACGGGCTGAGTCGTGCATGTCAATGCAATAGAATCCTACTCCGAT
The DNA here is from genome assembly GCF_901001165.1 of Salmo trutta. Lineage (NCBI taxonomy): Eukaryota > Metazoa > Chordata > Actinopteri > Salmoniformes > Salmonidae > Salmo > Salmo trutta. The sequence goes on along the minus strand of NC_042972.1, from coordinate 10,971,607 downwards.
TCATTCTGCCTACAACAAAATCTCTTGCAAAGAAATTGGATACACCTGAGCTCAATTTGGAGTGTCATAGCAAAGGGGTGTGGATACTTATGTAAATGAAAAATCTACAAACATGTTTTCACTTTGTCATTATCGGGTATTGTGTGTAGATGGGTGAGAAAATAAATATATTTAATCCATTTTGAATTTAGGCTGTAACACAACGCAATGTGGAATAAGCCAAGGGGTATGAATACTTTCTGAAAGCACTCCATATCCCTGATTCTTGCTGTGGAAGCCAACACAGCACAGTCTCTGAAAAAGCAGCTGTACTTGATGGGACCGGAGCCAACTCAACCTGCAGGACAGATTGTATCACTCACACGATGACGGACGCCCACACACACTGAAGCATGCATCCCATACATTTTTTTCTCTCATTGGTTAGTTTATAAGGTACATCCATCTACTACCGGGTCGGACCCCCCTTTGCCTCCAGAACAGCCTAAATTATTTGGGGCATGGAAACGTTGCTCACTTGGTATCAAGGGACCTGATGTGTGCCGGGTAAATATTCCCCACACCATTACATCACCGCCATAAGCCTGTACTGCTAACACCAGGCTTACGGCAAATCCTGACTCTGCCATCAGTATACCACGCTCAAAGTCGCTTAGGTCACTCGTTTTGTCCGTTCTAATGTTTAATTGAACAGTAACTGAACTGAATGCTTCAATGCTTCAACCTAGCTAATGTTTCAACCTAGCTAATGCTTCAACCTAGCTAATTTCCGATTTATACGAAATTGTTTGACTATAGAGGTAGCAAAACTGTACTTCAAATCTATGATACTCCCCCACTTAACATACTGCTTGACTAGTTGGGCCCAAGCTTGTTGTACAACATAAAAAAACATTCAGTCTGTCTACAAGCAGGCTCTCAAAGTGCTTGATAGGAAGCCCAATAGCCATCATCACTGTTACATCGTCAGAAAACATGAGCTCCTGAGTTGGAAAAATCTAGGCAAGACTCAAGATCCTAAATGGCCTGGCTCCCCCTCCACTCAGTACTTTTGTTAAACAGAAAACCCAAACATATGGCAGCAGATCCACAAGGTCTGCCATGAGAGGTGACTGTATAGTTCCCTTAAGGAAAAGCACCTTTAGTAAATCCGCTTTCTCTGTGAGAGTTTCCCATGTTTGGAATACACTGCCATCAGACACACATAACTACACCACCCATCACACCTTGACAAAAAACAATAAGACATGGACAAAGGCCAATCAGACTTGTGAACATAATCCCTAGCTGTGTATTGTCTCTTTCCATGTTATATGTTGTCTGTAGCTTGTGTGGAAAAGCTTTGTTGCTTTTATGTATTTTGTTTTGTTACTTTTTGTGCTATTGCTCTGTCTGCATGCTATGTGTTGCTTGTCCTATGTTGCTCTGCATGTGCTCACTGCTCATTGATTGTCTGTATTGTTATTGTAACTGTTTTTAATAACCTGCCCAGGGACTGTGGTTGAAAATTAGCCGGCTGGCTAAAACCGGTACTTTTACTGAAACGTTGATTAATGTGCACTGTCCCTGTAAAAATAAAAAAATTAACTCAAACTCAAACTCTGCCTGCTTTATACAGCAAGCCACAGCCACCCGACTCACTGTCTGTAGAAGTGAACAGGGTGGTACATACATTTTCGGATGCATTTAGCATACTGTACAGTACCAGTCAAAAGTTTGGACACACCTACTGCAGCAGAGGTAACACTGGGTCTTCCATTCCTGTGGTGGTCTTCATGAGAGACAGTTTCATCATAGTTCTTGATGGTTTTTGCGACTGCACCTGACGAAACTTTCAAAGTTCTTGAAATTTTCCAGAATGACTGACCTTCATGTCTCAAAGTAATGATGGACTGTCGTTTCTCTTTGCTTATTGAGATGTTCTTGCCATAATATGGACTTGGTCTTTTACCAAATAGGGCTAAATTCTGTATACCACCCCTACCTTGCCACAACACAACTGATTGTCTCAAACGCATTAAGAAGGAAAGAGATTCCACAAATTAACTTTTAACAAGGCACACCTAATTGAAATGCATTCCAGGTGACTACCTCATGAAGCTGGTTGAGAGAATGCCAAGATTGTGCAAAGCTGTCATCACGGCAAAGGGTGGCTACTTTGAAGAATCTCAAATCTAAAATATATTTAGAATTGTTTAACACTTTTTTGGTTACTACATGATTCCATATGTGTTATTTCATTGTTTTGATGTCTTCACTATTATTCTACAATGTAAAAATAGTAAAAATAAAGAAAAACCCTTAAATGAGTATGTGTGTCCAAACTTCTGACTGGTACTGTATATTGTGGTATATATACATTCGAAATGCATTCCGTAAGATATGTTGGAATGTGTTTAAAATGTATTAAATATGATTTATTTTTTAAATACATTATTTGTCCTATTTTTATATATTTCACATGTATCAATTTTCGTTTATCTAAAAGTATATTTAATTATTTAAAACATTTCTGGGACACACACACACACACACACACACACACACACACACACACACACACACACACACACACACACACACACACACACACACACACTCTACTCCCCCCAGTAATCAGGGAACTGGGAGTCTCATTACACCAGATGAAGAAGCTTTCCTTCTTCTCCTTCCGACCAACTGCACCTCATCAGGCCCGGACACACACACAAAAAATGAAAAGAAACCACGAAAGCAAGAGAGAAAAAAGAAAGAATCTGAAATCCATCCAAAAGACATGAGGCATAAACATGGCTTTTTCATCAAGGGAGAGCTAACCAGGAGGAGATGGGCATGGCATGTGTTAGCTCCACACAATAGCCATGTAGCATTGTATGGAGCTATTCAGGGTTTTGTCATCAAGCATTGGAGCAGTGAGAGAAGAGAGAGAAGCAGTGAGAGAAGCAGTGAAAGAAGAAGAGAGAGAGGCAAACTACAGAACAGTAGCCACAGGCTCTGGGACGCAGTCGAGTCTGACGGGCTGGCTGGCTTAATGGTTGACTGACTGGCTGGCTGATTAGCTGACTGGTTGGCCTACTGATTAGCTGACTGACTGGCTGGCTGATTAGCTGACTGACTGACTGACTGGCTGGCTGATTAGCTGACCGGCTGGCTGATTAGCTGACTGGCTGGCTGGCTGGCTGATTAGCTGACCGGCTGGCTGATTAGCTGACTGGCTGGCTGGCTGATTAGCTGACTGACTGACTGGCTGGCTGATTAGCTGACTGGCTGGCTGGCTGATTAGCTGACTGACTCACTGGCTGGCTGATTAACTGACTGACTGGCTGGCTGATTAGCTGACTGGCTGGCTGGCTGATTAGCTGACTGGCTGGCTGGCTGATTTGCTGACTGGCTGGCTGGCTGATTGGCTGACTGACTGGCTGATTAGCTGTCTGACTGGCTGGCTTACTGACTGCCTGGATCCTCATGTGTGCATTGCATTGGACAGTTCCAAATAGAGAGGTACACAAAAAAGGATTTGTGCTCGGGCCCTGGTGGAAATTATACTTTTAATATTACGTGTTTACTTTTCCATTATTTATCTATAGTCTTTCTCTCTGCATTGTTGGGAAGGAATAGGGTGCAAGCATTTCACTGTTAGTCCACACCTGCTGTTTACTAAGTATGTGACGAATACAATTTGATTTGATTTGAAGGAGACATGATGTGGAGAGGCTCTTGTCCTCCAGCAGTGGAGGAGACATGAGGTAGAGGAGCGCGAGCTGCAAAACCCTAATCACAAACACAAACAAACAAATAGGAGCCCGGAGGTCCATCATAAATGGCATCCCTTCTCTAAATCAATGTCTGCGGTGTGTGTGAATGATCATGCGATGGAATATCCAGGCAGGTAGATGACTTTGGCCAGGGTTCAGACATACCTGTCTGTCCGGGTGGCAGTGGTAGGGCCGGGCCGGTGTCCCAAATGGAGCCCTGTACCTTTTAAACTGCACTACTTTTGACTAATGAGCCCTGTTCAAAAAAAGGGAATGGATGTCATTTGGGATGCACCCTGGGGGTTAGACCACACACGATTCACTGCACTGCCCCCTGGTGGGTCTAACTGTGACCACATATTGGTCACACACTGCAGGTGAGGCCATGGATGAGCAGATGCTCAGCGGCAGTACAGTGGCACCCTCCATAGGTTACAGACAGGACTGTGTACAAGTCTTTTGTAGACAAGTCTTTGGGCGCGTCCCTCTTCCCAGGCGTTGCTGACGCATGCCAGATCTTACCATGCAGATAGGTATTTTAAAGGTGGAATGTGCAGAAATCCCTCCGCCATTTACTGGTTGCTAAAATTCTAATAGTTTGTCTAATTTCAGTTTATATCACAAAAAAAGCAATGTAGAGAATCGTTGTACCATCTAAACCGCTGTGAAATATATTTTCCATAACTACAGATATTGTATTTTCCGTTGTTTGAAGCTGGTGTACAAAACCAAAAGTAAAAGATGCAAAAACGAAACTTAAGAACGGGAAGCATAGAAATCTTAGACTTGCTTTCAATGAGAATGACGTATCTATAACTCACATTTCTATGTGAATTTGGTTGGTTCACCCAAAAAAGTGACATATTGCAGCTTTAAGTATCATCTAACCAGATCATATGTTATAGCAATCTGTCAGTCGATGACACAGTCAATGACATGGCATGCAACCATTGGTTGATGCATGCAACGTCTGAGCAACCTTACTCTGGTGGTCAGCCAGAAATTACATCAAATGGATGGGGCTGAAGAAATGTAACCATTCTCAAATTCATGGACCTCAGAGCTTTGGATACAAAGAGTGAACATCCTGAATCTAAATGATAGTTTTAACCATGTTTTGAGGCTATGCATTGTTTGTTTACAATTACAATGTTTACTAACAAAGGAGTAAAACAAGCTTATATTTTGGGTGATGATGGGGTACGACAGTTGAACTACACTAATGAGGCATCTATAAGTTATATTCTTCAAGAATCAATGGGTATATCATACATTTAAAAGTAGAAAAATGAATGTAGCAATTGCAGATTGGCCCTTTAAGGTACAATCTGCATTATGTACAGCTGTTTCAACTAAAGGGAAAATCTGGGATTGGTACATCTATTTTTTGGGACTTATAAGTTAATTCTATATAGCCATAAATTCCTAAGGAATATAAGTTCTAAATACCTCATGACATTAGAAGTCCAATAGTCTCAGATCATAACCCAAAGTATGTTGTGAACAAACGATGTATAGTTTCAAAACATTTGTATTACTTTAATGCTCATCTCATGGACTATCAGTCCTTGCATCCATAGCTCCAAATTAAAAGTGGTTACTTTTGTCCCCATTCTTCATAGCAAACCAAGTGGTAGGGCTGCTGATTGAATAACAAAATGGCCACAGGTGAATAATCAGTGGAAATTATTGAATTACTCTAACAATAGATTACGGAAAACTACTAGGTTGCCTTATCAAGTCTAAAGTCAAGCTATGACACTCTTTTGTTAAATGCACCATATATCCCATTGGCATGAGATCCATGGAAGGAGAGAAACAGAATGACATCTCTATAGAAAACTTTGGCAAAACGGCCCAAATATCACACCCTAAAAGATTCTTCATAGTCATATCTCATAAGGCTTGTGCATTTCCTGGAGTTTGGTGAGTAACTGTTTGGCAATTCACATTTTCTCTACTAATGCAAAACAGACCTGTCAAATGACCAAAGAGGAACAAATTAATTCATCCTGATTAGTATTTCAGCAAATCCCTCTCTCGGGAACAAAATGCGTCAGTTTGACGGTGACGCTCGCCAATAACAGAGACACGGAGAATAAATAAATACATCTTTGGGAAAATTGCAAACATGTTTTTCTGCTTTGGACAATTATTTTGTATATTAACAAATTTACTTTAATCTCAATAAAAAAAAATGCCTCTAGACAAATCTGGGTAGTGCCTCCACAAACCACACAAACAGAACACGGTGCTGAGTAGAGAGAGTATCTGACTGAGTGTCAGACAGTGCTTATAAGGCAGCTGCAATGGCACGCAGAAACCATTCCAACATCTAAGGAACAAACATCCCCAGGCTGACTTTAAGAAGTAGACTAAAAATCTAGTAGAATGCCTTGGGGCGACTCGGGCGGCCCTCTCTCCTCTCTCCTCGTCACCCTAAACCCTTGATGAGCTATACATGAGTGAAATGTAATTTAACCAGATGCTTTCGAGCCAGAGCCTTCACATTGACACTTCCACAACCAACTCCCACTTCAACCTCGGCCTCAACCGGTGACGTCCCCTCGCAAACAGCAGAAGGTCGGGGAGCAAAGTGAGCTGTATCAGAGACAAACATGGGACGGGGCGACGAGCTTCCCGGAGCCAACCCAGATAACATCCGTAAAGCTGTCCACAGGGTCATGACGAAGCCCACCAACCCCTGGTCCTGAGGGGACAGACTAAGAGACAGGCAGATTGAAGACAGAGATGGGCTGATTGAAGACACCGAGACTGACTGATTGAAGTGACAAGCCAACCCTAGAAGCTATCGCCTAGGTGCATGTGGCCAGGGTCTGATTAAAATCGATATCTGCTTTGTAATGGAGGGAGAACAGACACAGAGACAGGGACATAACACAGGGACAGAGAAAGAGGGAGACAGAGAAAGAGATAGAGAGGGAGACAGACAGTTAGAAAAAGACAGAGTGAAAGAGAGAGCGAGAGAGGGAGAGAGAGAGAGAGAGAGAGAAGGACTAAGCAACGGAAAGAAAGACACAGACCAAAAGGAGACATAGAAGAAGAAAGAGAGGGAGAGCATGGTGGGTGATGGAGAGCATGGTGGGTGAGAGAGAGCATGGTGGGTGATGGAGAGCAAGGTGGGTGAGGGAGAGCAGGGTGGGTGAGGGAGAGCAGGGTGGGTGAGGGAGAGCATGGTGGGTGAGGGAGAGCAGGGTGGGTGAGGGAGAGCATGGTGAGTGATGGAGAGCAGGGTGGGTGAGAGAGAGCATGGTGGGTGATGGAGAGCAAGGTGGGTGAGGGAGAGCAGGGTGGGTGAGGGAGAATAAGTGGGTGTCTGTGGGGACTCATCCCTTTGCTGTTTCAACATTTAACTGGGGAGATTGAAACCGGAGCCGTAGTGTCTCTCTATCAAATAGCCATCCTCCTGCTGGATCCCGGTCCATCTCCTGCTGGATCCCGGTCCATCTCCTGCTGGATCCCGGACCTTCCTTCTGCTGGATCCCGGTCCATCTCCTGCTGGATCCCGATCCATCCTCCTGCTGGATCCCGGTCTATCTCCTGCTGGATCCCGGTCCATCCTCCTGCTGGATCCCGGTCCATCTCCTGCTGGATCCCGGTCCATCCTCCTGCTGGATCCCGGTCCATCCTCCTGCTGGATCCCGGTCCATCTCCTGCTGGATCCCGGTCCATCCTCCTGCTGGATCCCGGTCCATCTCCTGCTGGAACCCGGTCCATCCTCCTGCTGGATCCCGATCCATCCTCCTGCTGGATCCCGATCCATCCTCCTGCTGGATCCCGGTCCATCTCCTCACACTCGCAGCATTTGGGTTCAATCAAAAAATCTACTAGGGCACGGTTGTCTTGGTCTCGGCTAAAATGATATGGTTGTGGGCCTTGCCCCATCAAAAGCCAGTCTATACACATAAACAAGTACGTAACAATATGTGGGTATACAGTAGCAGTCAACAGAAAGATAGAGATTGCAGATGTGCATGCTTCGGATCCCTTATGCTGATAAATTAGAGAAAAATGTATTGCTTTTGGTATGAGCCAATGCACCATGCTAATGTTTGAGTTTGCTGTTCTTGGACGAGCTATGATTATTTAAACATTGGGAAAGTATTTAAAAAGTGCCAAAGAAGGGCCTAATTCATCTAATTTAATCTCCTTAGTTGCAGCCATTGGATGTAGTTCTTTATCGCACACACACATTTTGTAGTTTTGGGGATATGTCGGAGTGTGTGTGTGTGTGTGTGTGTGTGTGTGTGTGTGTGTGTGTAAGTTGGAGTTAGAGGCCAGGTGTTGGCTGATTGAAGTGACAAGCTAACCCTAGAAGCTATCCTCTTGGTACATGTGGCCAGGGTCTGATTCAAATCAATATATGGCCTATAATGGAGCCCATCACATCTCATTACATGGAAAATTACAGAAATGTGAACCCTTAAACTGCTTCCAGTCAACCCGAATCTTGTTCGCAGCTGAAACAGGGGCAGACTAGGACCAGAAATCAGCATTTCCAACACACCGACCCAGTGTTTTCCTATAGGCCTACATTATAAGCCAAGTAAGACGGGCCCACTGGGCTAAAAATGTACCAGTCTGTCTGGCATTTGCCCGAAATGCCAGATGGCCAGTCAGGCCCTGACCTGAAAATCTCAGGGAGTGAATCATTTCCATTGGCTATTAATTGTTCTGTGTGTCACCCCTCGATTTTGGATGGATGAGGTTGATAATCATCTTCCAAGCATATAATTTTGTGTTTCTGTTTCGTGTAATGAAAAGTACTCATGGATCGTTGATGTTATGTTTGAGATCTAAATTAGTTACAACAGATCCGAACTGTGGTTATCTGATTGAAATAGTGATAACCGGGAGTGTTCTTGTTTTCTTGGTTCTAGCTGTGCTTGTGTCAGGGAGCAAGCTCTGGGAGGTACCCACAGCCCCCTTAGGATTTTCCTCCAACCATACAACCAGCCTGGAATGGGAGCCACAGTGTCAGTATCACCACTTGCAGGATGGCGTCAGAATCACAGCCGACATTCCCCCAAAACTGGAGGGCAACTGGGTGTCAACCAGGCAAGTTCTCTGCATTGTTCAAAGAAAGGCTCTGAATATTCACTTTTTTCTAATATATCAGGTTCAGACAGTGTTGGGGAAGCTACTCTGAAAATATAGTTTACCAAGGTACCAATTCCTTCACACTGGAAGAAGTTAAGCTAAACTAAAGCTACCCATAAGAAAAATATAATTTACTTAACTAAAGTTACTTTGAAAAAGTAGTTCACTACATCCAAACTACTTGGTGATACATTATCATATCTAAATCAGAAATGTCATAGACTTACGGAAGTCCAGACAGGAAATGAATATTAAAAAAAATCCTGCTTTATGTCGAGATCAAAACTTATTTATCTCATGATCATGACTATGGGGTGGTACATTCCATGCTAACATCATGCTAGTTTGAGTTCATTATCAGTTTATAAGTAGAGAATGTTAGCATGCTAAATGTCCTTTACCTTGAGCTAAGAGTTGGTGGGTATTTAAGCCCTGAACGATGGCTGACAGGCAACCCTGTCTCCCAACCTGTGTGCCACCCACAAGACCACTTGGCTAGTCTTGTGAGCGAGCGAGCTAGATAGTTAGCTAGGTAGTCTTGTTAGCTAGATAGCTTGTTATCTATGCTTGTTGTTAGCTTGCATAACTGGCATGTGTATAATTGTAAGGGACACTTAAAATGTTTTAAGGATAATATTTAAATGTACAGAGTGGGTGAGCTCCATTCCTGACAGGCTGATTTAGATTCAATAGCAACCTCAGAGGCCGAGAAGCCAGGATGCTGCCTTGTAGGCTGTCTGCAAGGTGCCTTACATATGAAACGGCCTACAAGGCAGCATCCTGATTTATCAGCCTCTGAGGCTGCTATTGAATCTGATCAGCCTGTCAGGAATGGAGCTCATCCACTCTGTACATTTAAATATTATCTATAAAACATGAAGGGTGCCTTATAATTATATACATAGGTTAATTATATACATCAAATGCTCTCATTTGTTGACTTCTTTAACCGTAAAAGCCTTGGTTTCAATCATGTTAACATTAGACGCTTACTCCCTAAGTTTGTTTTACTCACTGCTTTAGCACACTCTGCCAAACCGGATGTCTTAGCCGTGTCTGAATCTTGGCTCAGGAAAACCACCAAAAACCCTGAAATCTCCATCACTAACTATAACATTTTCCGCCAAGATAGAACTGCCAAAAGGGCCGGTGTTGCAATCTACTGCAAAGATAGCCTGCAGAGTTCTGTATTACTATCCAAGTCTGTACCCAAACAATTCGAGCTTCTACTTCTAAAAATTCACCTTTCCAGAAACAAGTCTTTCACTATTGCCGCTTGCTATAGACCTCCCTCTGCCCCCAGCTGTGCACTCGATACCATATGTGAATTGATTGCCCCCCATCTATCTTCTGAACTCGTGCTACTAGGTGACCTAAACTGGGACATGCTTAACACCCCGGCCATCCTATAATCTTAGCTTGATGCCCTCAATCTCACACAAATGATCAATGAACCTACCAGGTACCACCCCAAATCCGTAAACACGGGCACCCTCATAGATGTCATCCTAACTAACACGCCCTCCCAATACACCTCTGCTGTTTTCAATCAAGATCTCAGCGATCACTGCGTCATTGCCTGCATCCGTAATGGGTCTGCGACCAAACGACCACCCCTCATCACTGTCAAACGCTCCCTAAAACACTTCTGCGAGCAGAACTTTCTAATCGACCTGGCCGGGGTATCCTGGAATGACATTGATCTCACCCCGTCAGTAGATGATGCCTGGCTATTCTTTAAAAGTGCCTTCCTCACCATCTTATATAAGCATGCCCCACTCAAAAATTGTTGAACTTGGAATAGATATAGTTCTTGGTTCACTCCAGACCTGTCTGCCCTTGACCAGCACAAAAATATCCTGTGGCGTTTTGCATTAGCATCGAATAGCCCCCGTGATATGCAACTTTTCAGGGAAGTTAGGAACAAATATACACAGGCAGTTAGAAAAGCTAAGGCCAGCTTTTTCAAACAGAAATTTGTATCCTGTAGTACTAACTCAAAAAAGTTCTGGGACACTGTAAAGTCCATGGAGAATAAGAGCACCTCCTCCCAGCTGCCCACTGCTCTGAGGCTAGGAAACATTGTTACCACCGATAAATCCACTATAATTGAGAATTTCAATAAGAATTTCTCTATGGTTGGCCATGCTTTCCACCTGGCTACCCCTACCCAGGTCAACTGCCCGGCACCCTCCACAGAAACCCGCCAATGCCCCCACCATTTCTCCTTCACCCAAATCCAGATAGCTGGTGTTCTGAAAGAGCTGCGAAATCTGGACCCATACAAATCAGCCGGACTAGACAATCTGGAACCTCTATTTCTAAAATTATCTGCCGAAATTGTTGCAACCCCTATTACTAGCCTGTTCAACCTCTCTTTCGTATCGTCTGAGATTCCCAAAGATTGGAAAGCTGCCGTAGTCATCCCCCTCTTCAAAGGGGGTGACACTCTAGACCCAAACTGCTACAGACCTATATCTATCCTACCCTGTCTTTCTAAGGTCTTCGAAAGCCAAGTTAACAAACAGATTACCGACCATTTCGAATCCCACCGTACCTTCTCTGCTACGCAATCTGGTTTCAGAGCTGGTCATGGGTGCACCTCAGCCACGCTCCTGGTCCTAAATGACATCATAACCGCCATCGATAAGAGACATTACTGTGCAGCCGTATTCATCGACCTGGCCAAGGCTTTCGACTCTGTCAATCACCACATTCTTATTGGCAGACTCGACAGCCTTGGTTTCTCAAATGATTGCCTCGCCTGGTTTACCAACTACTTCTCTGATAGAGTTCAGTGTGTCAAATCGGAGAGCCTGTTGTCCGGACCTCTGGCAGTCTCTATGGGTGTGCCACAGGGTTCAATTCTCGAGCCGACTCTCTTCTCTGTATACATCAATGATGTTGCTCTTGCTCCTGGTGATTCTCTGATCCACCTCTACGCAGACGACACCATTCTGTATACTTCTGGCCCCTCTTTGGACACTGTGTTAACTAACCTCCAGACGAGCTTCAATGCCATACAACTCTACTTCCGTGGCCTCCAACTGCTCTTAAACACAAGTGAAACGAAATGCATGCTATTCAATCGATCACTGCCCGCACCTGCTTGCCCGTCCAGCATCATTACTCTGGACGGCTCTGACTTAGAATACGTGGACAACTACAAATACCTGGGTGTCTGGTTAGACTGTAAACTCTCCTTCCAGACTCACATTAAGCATCTCCAATCCAAAATTAAATCTAGAATCGCAACAAAGCATCCTTCACTCATGCTGCCAAACATACCCTCGTAAAACTGACCATTCTACCGATCCTCGACTTCGGTGATGTCATCTGTAAAATAGCCTCCAACACTCTACTCAACAAACTGGATGCAGTCACAGTGCCATCCGTTTTGTCACCAAAGCCCCATACACTACCCACCATTGCATCCTGTACGCTCTCGTTGGTTGGCCCTCGCTTCATGCTCGTCGCCAAACCCACTGGCTACAGGTTATCTACAAGTCTCTGCTAGGTAAAGCCCCGCCTTATCTCAGCTCACTGGTCACCATAGCAGCACACACTCGTAGCACACGCTCCAGCAGGTATATCTCACTGGTCACCCCCAAAGCCAATTCCTCCTTTTGTCGTCTTTCCTTCCAGTTCTCTGCTGCCAATGACTGGAACGAACTGCAAAAATCTCTGAAGCTGGAGACTCATATCTCCCTCACTAGCTTTAAGCACCAGCTGTCAGAGCAGCTCACAGATCACTGCACCTGTACATAGCCCATTTGTAAACAGCCCATCTATCTACCTACCTCATCCCCATACTGTATTTATTTATTTATCTTGTTCCTTTGCACCCCAGTATCTCTACTTGCACATTCATTTTCTGCACATCTACCATTCCAGTGTTTAATTGCTATATTGTAATTACTTCGCCACTATGGCCTATTTATTGCCTTAACTTACCTCCTTTGCACTCACTGTATATAGACTTTTTGTTTTCTTTTGTTCTACTGTATTATTGACTGTATGTTTTGTTTATTCCATGTGTAACTCTGTGTTGTTGTAAGTGTCGAATTGCTATGCTTTATCTTGGCCAGGTCGCAGTTGCAAATGATAGCTTGTTCTCAACTAGCCTACTTGGTTAAATAAAGGTGAAATAAATAAAATAAAAACAAAAAATGCAAGCTAATAACCAGCATAGATAACAAGCTAGCTTGCTACAGTAGTCAGCTAGCTAACAACACTACCTAGCTAACCTGCTAGCTCACAAGACTAGCCAAGTTAGCTGCGTTGTTCCTTGAATGCGATTGGCTGTGGTTTTGGGGGCGGCACGGAGCCTGGGACACAGGGCGCCCTAAGAAATTAATGGATAATGCGTGATACTTTTGATTATTGCTTGATAATGAGAAAATTATTTTGTGATCTCGACAAAACATCTCATAAGATATAATGAGGGAACTATTTTTTTTATTCATATGTCCTCTGTGGACTTCCGTATAGACTACAAATTGCAAAAACACATCACTGTGGAGACAGATGTTGTTAACAGAAGGTGTAATTAGGCATATTAAACACAAACAAATGTGTTTCAAGTGAGAATTAGGCAGGTCTGATGCTGAAAAAGAAAGGAAATTCTTTCCTACTTCACCCATATTTTCTCTTCTTTTTGCAAAAAAAGTAATGTGTAGTTCCAGTAGTTATCTACACCACTACATGGTAAAACAGTAGTGTGTAGTTCCAGTAGTTAGCTACACCGCTACATGGTAAAACAGTAGTGTGTAGTTCCAGTAGTTAGCTACACCGCTACATGTTAAAACAGTAGTGTGTAGTTCCAGTAGTTATCTACACCACTACATGGTAAAACAGTAGTGTGTAGTTCCAGTAGTTAGCTACACCGCTACATGGTAAAACAGTAGTGTGTAGTTCCAGTAGTTATCTACACCACTACATGGTAAAACAGTAGTGTGTAGTTCCAGTAGTTATCTACACCACTACATGGTAAAACAGTAGTGTGTAGTTCCAGTAGTTATCTACACCACTACATGGTAAAACAGTAGTGTGTAGTTCCAGTAGTTATCTACACCGCTACATGGTAAAACAGTAGTGTGTAGTTCCAGTAGTTAGCTACACCGCTACATGGTAAAACAGTAGTGTGTAGTTCCAGTAGTTAGCTACACCGCTACATGTTAAAACAGTAGTGTGTAGTTCCAGTAGTTAGCTACACCGCTACATGTTAAAACAGTAGTGTGTAGTTCCAGTAGTTAGCTACACCGCTACATTGTAAAACAGTAGTGTGTAGTTCCAGTAGTTAGCTACACCGCTACATGGTAAAACAGTAATTAACTACTGAAAACACTATCAAGAGTTGAATTTAGTTCAAGTACCACCAAGCTACTGCAACATTTTAAATTACTAGTTGAACTACATGTAGTTCACTATTCCCCAACACTGGCTTCAAGTCATGTAACATGTCCTGGTTAACCAAATGTAATGATAAATAGGGAAGCTCTTCTATAGGCCTTCTTTGGATTTGTGAAGGTGCTGCTCGGTCTTGGTGTCCTCCCAGGTGATTCAGACATCATTGTTTGCGCAACAATTCCATATAGTGAATTGATATATCAATCATGTATCCATCCATCTATCATTTTAGTAATTCATTCATTCATTTATCCATCATTTTGGTAATTCATTCATTCATTCATTTATCCATCATTTTGTTAATTCATTCATTAATTTATCCATCATTTTGGTAATTAATTCATTCATTTATCCATCATTTTAGTAATTCATTCATTCATTTATCCATCATTTTGGTAATTCATTCATTAATTTATCCATCATTTTGGTAATTCATTCATCCAGCCATCCATCATTTTAGTAATTAATTAATTAATCCATCCATCCATAATTTTATTCACCCATACATCCATCGTTTCGTTCAATAATTTCATTTCAGCCATCTGTCTTCAATCTCTTCATCCTGTGTAGATGTGAAGTTCGGCCTGGTCCTGAGTTTCTGACCCGGTCCTACACCTTCTACCCGAGCCACCTGTTCAAGGCACTGCAGCACTATTACACTGACAGCGGGTGTGAGGAGCCCACCTACTCTCTAGTGGTACGGGGCAAGCTCCGTCTGCGCCAGGCGTCCTGGATCACCCGGGGTGCCACCGAGACAGAGCACCACCTTCACAAAGTGGGCATCGTCATCCACAGCCAAGGCGTCATGCCCCGGCTGCCTGCCCGTCTACCCTCTGTGTGTGTGGGCCTCACCCTGGGCGGTATGGTGCCCGGGCGCCTGTATGAGCTGTACAACGCCCAGGCAGGGAGGGACTGTCTGGGTGCCCTGGGGTTCTCGATGATGGAACTGGGCTTGGTGAGAGTGGAGACCCAGCATAAGCCCCATGGAGGTCTGGTTCAGGAGCTCTTCCTTGGTGATGTGCACACGGACTGGACAAAGAGGACGTACTATCAACCAACGGGTTACCAGCAACCATTGCAGAACGCTATGGTGAAAATATGAACACTCCATTAAGATACTGTAAAGTTTACTCCAATTAGGGGAGGGGGTGGTAGGGTTAGGGAATAATAATAAAGGAAAAAAAAAATATATATATATATATATATATATATATATATGTATATATATGCTGTGTTTGGATAGATATATGTGATATAGTTCATCAATCTATCTGATATATTAAAGCTGATCTACCCCCCCATACATTTTTTTTTAAGTATCCTGTACATGTAGATCAAGGCAGGGATTTTAATTAAATGGTGTCTCAGGACATTATAAAGAAATGTAGTCATTCTCTCTCCATCCATTCTTCATCTGATGCTGAACGCCTTCCATGGTGATAAACTAACTCAAGCATAAAACTATGTCCAAATATCCAAACGAGCATACTATTTAGTATGTCTGGTCAATACATAGCTTCATATTAAGTAGCGTGCCATTTTGGATGACAGTTATATTGTATAATCCTAACCATTACCATTCCATATCTATTTCCACCAGCACCACATCCACCCCTGCCCGGTGTGCGCCCTGGTCTTCCGGGCCTCGGAACAACGCCCCCCGGTGTTGCCCCGTGTCCCTGCGTCGGCTCCTCCATCTCTGCACGGCCGCTGGGTGAGCCAACGCTGTGAAGTCCGGCCTGCCGTCCTCTTCCTCACCCGAGACTTCACCTTCCGCCCAGATGAGCACTCCTGGGAAGGCTTCTACCATCACTACTCGGATCCCTCCTGCAGCCAGCCCACCTTCACCCTGCAGGCCTCGGGCCACTATGCTCAGGGAGACCCCTCGGCCAAAGTGGCGGGAGGCACCGAGTTCGTCTTCAAGGTGACCCGGGTCAGTGTCACCATCCTTGAGGGGGCCACGGCCAGGGTGCTCAACGAGACCCGGCCGGGAAGCTGCGGGAAGGTGGGGGGCTGGGAGGTGGGGGTGGAGCAAGACATTACCCCCACGGATGGGTGTACCGTCTTGGGGATTAAGCTGCCCCACAAGGAGTATGAGCTGTTCAAGACAGAGATGGACCATCGATGGCGCCCTCTGCTGTTCATCGGGGAGAGGCCAACGGATGGCTCCAGCCCCGACCGTCCCCAAAAGAGGCCCACATCTTACCAGGCCCCCATGGTGCATTGTGGCGAGGAGGACACCCCCACGTTGTATCACCACACCAACCAGCTCAAGCTAGCAGCTAGTGGAGCCAAGAACCTACCATGGCAACCAAGCTTTGTCCTAGTCCTGGTCTCTTTACTGTTGCTTTGGTACGATGGCGGAACCGCTCACAGTGTATGAGGAAGCTCCATGTACTCCTCCTCAATATCAAGATAACGGCAGACCAAATAAAAGATGGCTTTTCAGGAGAGAATGATTTGTAAAGGTTGGTACTCTATGTTCAGCAACCTGAATAAGTCAATCATATGACAATGACATCAGCATTGTTGATGCCCTTGACATTGTGCAAAAGGAAACTGACGAACATTCAACAAGTGTCAACAACTGTCATTTCAATGGTATTCCAGTGAACAAAATGTACAAGAAAACTGTACATACACTGACTGTGTATACAAGTTGCATATCTATCATATTATATACAGTACGTATCACTTTGTTTTCTTTTAAACTAGAGATGCCTTTTGGCAAATGCTTAAGACCCATAAGAGCTCCTTTCTCTAAAGATTTATTTTCCCTTCAAATTACATAAGGCAGTATATTTTCAAACATAACAAAGGACAATACTGACCAATAAATTCAATGCACAAGCAACCGACATTCAAATGGACTTCAGATTGTGTAAATCAGGAACTGGATACCAAAGAGGAAACGCAAATGTGTGTCTCATCAACAGGTCATAATCTAATATGTTCAATTTTGATTGGAGGAAAACCCCACCTGACAAGTGCACTAATTGGACACTAGTTTACAATGCTATCCTACAAACCATACTTATTGTCATTGTTAAATTAATTGTTATATTAAAAGGGAAGATATGCTGCATTTATTGCATTGTCTGTGTGTTTTATATGTTATGTACAGTCTGTCCTGCTTCTTTCTCATCTTTTAAATATCTTCACAAAATCTATCATCTTGATTTACTAACCAGCTGCATGAGAAATAATTTCTATCATTATTCTATCATTGGCTGTAAAATGAATAAAGATTTTGACATGAATAATAATGAATCATGAGAATAATTAAGAATATTTAAGAACTGAGTGTGAAATATTCATCCTTAAGGCAAAATAGTCACTTCAGTACTACAGTAAATGCTGGATTCTCCAATCTAACAGGCTTTCCAAACAATGGTCCAAGTTTGAAAGCCCAGATGCTGGATATGAGTGCTGCCATGTGAGAACTAACTGGCATATGGCTCACACATGAAGCATTGCTATCCAGCTCCAATTTCTGGAGCATAACTCCCTGAGTAAAACACAGAGTAATATCTGGTTGGATGCATTTGATTAGAATGCTCACAGTTAAGCCAGCCTATAACACAATGTACCCTACTCAGCAAAATGACAATTATTGCGATTTTGAAATAATGTAGAATTTGTTTTAGCTAGAAGATAATTTGTAATAGACAGGAAACTTGGGTAACACTATAATAACTGTCATGAATTAACAATAAATCATGTATAAACAATTAAGTATTTCATTATTTGTAAACCTTTATAAACAATTATAAGCATTACAAATGTATGATGACTTAAACTGAACAAAAATATAAACGCAACATGTAAAGTGTTGGTCCCATGTTTCATGAGCTGAAATAAAACGTACCAGAAATGTTCCATATGCACAAAAATAGTATTTCTCTCAAATGTTGTGCACAAATTTGTTTAGATCTCTGTAAGTGAGCATTTCTCCTTTGCCAAGATAATCCATCTCTCTGACAGGTTCGACATATCAAGAAGCTGATTAAACAGCATGATCATTACACAGGTACACCTATAAAAGGCCACTCTAAAATGTGCAGTTTTGTCACACAACACAATGCCACAGATGTCTCAAGTTTTGAGGGAGC
Source organism: Salmo trutta (assembly GCF_901001165.1). NCBI lineage: Eukaryota > Metazoa > Chordata > Actinopteri > Salmoniformes > Salmonidae > Salmo > Salmo trutta. The sequence goes on along the minus strand of NC_042972.1, from coordinate 10,953,210 downwards.
GTGCAATTGGCATGCTGACTGCAGGAATGTCCATCAGAGCAGTTGCCAGAGAATTGAATATTAATTTCTCTACCATAAGCCACCTCCAATGTCATTTTAGAGAATATGGCAGTATGCCCAACTGGCCTCAGAACCGCAGACCACGTATAACCATACCAGCCCAGGAACTCCACATGCGGCTTCTTCATATGCACGTGAGCGATCTGGTCAGCATGTTAGAGTTATGATTATCATTTTGGATTGGTAGTTGACCATTTCTATTATTTTTAAGTCTGCATTGGCGTAATAAAATAGGAAAAGACTGCGGTTGTTCTGTGAAAGAACGGACGAAAGATTGTAGCTGGCTCCGGTGGTGCAGTTAGAAAAAGCCCAAGAGGAGAAGATCCATATGAGTCATTTTCAAAGGCAACATACTGTTCAGATTAACTCCTCTCATAATAGTGATGGTGGCTGCTAGACCCATGAGGTCATCTTTCGGGTTTGAGCAAGTGTACTCCAGGCTTGGATTGAAAATCTAACGAAAAACCAAGAGGGAGAGAAAAAAAAGACGGAAGATGACTGGCATTTATCAGAACACTAATGTGCAGGATTGTCATTTAATGGACTCTAAAGCCTCCTAAATCCATGTTCCACAACTGGGCCAATAACAACACATGGATCCACCATGGTTATGTTCCAGGATGGCTAGGAGGAGGGTGATGATGACTGAGGAAGGCCGGGGAACGACCGCTTTTTATAGTCTGTTTGCGGTTTCTGTTGCGCGCCATAAAAGCTGAGCGTCAGGCAAGGGTGAATTACGGGCTAACCTGTTTGCAATCAAGCCAGTGGCTCGTTAAAGGCATCCGTTAAAAATAAATTATAAAAGTGCTTTTAACTGCTACCCTATTTGGTGAAAGCGACTGCTTCCAGGGACATGCGTCGTTGTGTGCCAACTTGGCTGCCGAGTTAATTGAATGAGCTGTTCGTTGAGCAGTTGACTTTGGACAAACGTTTAGCCAGTGAGTTTTGGTAGAAAAATCAGAACCAAAACCATTGTAGTGCCATTGTACCTGATGCACAATGCTAATCTAATGTGCTCAGACATTCAATTATCTGGAGAGCTTCACCAACTGTGGGAAAGTCTGGATGCTGAAGTGGGGTCTCCGAAAAGTGTCATACTTCCTGCAGGAAAAGAATGCTCCGTAAAATAAGTAGAAATAAGGCAAGCCAAACATGCTGAGAAAGGTTTCCTTTCAGCGTAACAGGGTTTCCAAACCTCAGACATTTTGGTGGGTTTGTCTTACTAATGCCCTGTGAGAGAACACTTGATCCAGTCTTTAGAATGTACAGTCGTGGCCAAAAGTTTTGAGAATGACACAAATATTAATTTTCACAAAGTCTGCTGCCTCAGTTTGTATGATTGCAATTTGCATATACTCCAGAATGTTATGAAGAGGGAATTACGTTGCAATTAATTGCAAAGTCCCTCTTTGCCATGCAAATGAACTGAATCCCAAAAAAACATTTCCACTGCATTTCAGCCCTGCCACAAAAGGATCAGCTGACACCATGTCAGTGATTCTCTCGTTAACACAGGTGTGAGTGTTGACGAGGACAAGGCTGGAGATCACTCTGTCATGCTGATTGAGTTTGAATAACAGACTGGAAGCTTCAAAAGGAGGGTGGTGCTTGGAATCATTGTTCTTCCTCTGTCAAAAAGGGCTTCACAGGCAAGGATATTGCTGCCAGTAAGATTGCACCTAAATCAACCATTTATCGGATCATCAAGAACTTCAAGGAGAGCGGTTCAATTGTTGTGAAGAAGGCTTCAGGGTGCCCAAGAAAGTCCAGCAAGCGCCAGGACCGTCTCTTAAAGTTGATTCAGCTGCGGAATCGGGGCACCACCAGTACAGAGCTTGCTCAGGAATGGCAGCAGGCAGGTGTGAGTGCATCTGCACGCACAGTGAGATGAAGACTTTTGGAGGATGGCCTGGTGTCAAGAAGGGCAGCAAAGAAGCCACTTCTCTCCAGGAAAAACATCAGGGACAGACTGATATTCTGCAAAAGGTACAGGGATTGGACTGCTGAGGACTGGGGTAAAGTCATTTTCTCTGATGAATCCCCTTTCCGATTGATTGGGGCATCCGGAAAAAAGCTTGTGAGCTACCATCAGTCCTGTGTCATGCCAACATGCCAACAGTAAAGCATCCTGAGACCATTCATGTGTGGGGTTGCTTCTCAGCCAAGGGAGTGGGCTCCCTCACAATTTTGATCATGACCTAATGTTAACCTGGAAAAATGGAGGAGAAATCCTCATTAAGTTACTTTGAACCAAACTATTAGGTCCCGCTAGTCAACAGGCAGTAACGTTGTCTCCCATTGAGAAAGAAGATAAACCTTTGTGGATTGAAGGTACCCTAAAACATCTACTGTTTCTATTGGCAACACTCTATATCACAACACCTGCTTCCAAGAGCCATCACAATGTTACTGGAAAAGCTTCAGCAGTTATTGTTCTCCCCCCCCCCAAAAAAGACGCAATGAGTGTTAGTTGTCATGACTCCAACAGATCTGGCATACTCCTGCTTTCAAATCCTATTTAGACAGTAATGTGGTCTTTGCATATTTACAGGTTGAAATGAGTTGCATGCAATCGGCTTCCTCGTCAGACAAATATTTCTGTCTTGAGGGCCATTAAAAATGTTCAGGGTTACACTTATGCCTGTAAAGGACAACAAATGAAATCTAAACATACGCTGGTTTACTTGTTGCTCAAACTGTTAGAAGCTGGAAGGTGGATTATTTTCCCCATGTACTTGAACAAGTTACAAACAATGGTCCGCACATTGCCAATACTAATTATGGCATACAGTTAACACCAAGAAGCCTATTTGATGGTGAATAAGTGTGCTCGATGCATAGTTTAATGTAGTGCACTTGGACAGTTAATGCTTTATATGTTTATTAACTTGGAAACACAGCCAGATATCAGTTTTATTGAACAAACTTCAATGAGTACCAGATTCATTAAAATAAAGAGGTGATTGAGCTAGACACTAGCACATTTGAGGCTGCTGCCTATATACATAGACTTGAAATCACTGGCCACTTTAATAAATGGAACACTAGTCACTTTAATAATGTTTACATATCTGGCATTACTCATCTCATGTGTACATACTGTATTCTATACTATTCTACTGTATCTTTGTCTATGCCGCTCTGACATTGCTCGTCCATATATTTTTATATTCTTAATTCCATTCCTTTACTAGATGTATGTGTATTGGGTATATGTTGTGTAATGGTTAGATATTACTTGTTAGATATTCCTGCACTGTCGGAGCTAGAAACACAAGCATTTCGCTACACCCGCAATAACATCTGCTTAACACGTGTATGTGACCAATCAAATTTGATTTGACAGTTGTTGGATTAAAGTCACAACCCTCAATCAAAAGGGGGAGGACAAACTTTAAACTGGAGCACAAGTGAATACAGTCCTGACCTGTGACACCTTCACAATGTCTCATCCTACAGCGGATTCCGTTTCTAGGAGGACAGTAACATCTGCACAATCTCTCCTGTGACAGACATTGATTTGAATATACATTGAGTCAGCTAGCTACGTAGAGTGACATTTGCTGATATGGGTTCAAACATCAGCACAACCTAATTTAGGCTTGAATTAATTCAGGCCTAAAAAGGCAACGTAGCCATTGACCAGCACTTTCTGTGACTCACTTTGTCAGAGTCTGCCAGCATTCAAATAGCTACAGTGCCTTCAGAAAGTATTCATACCCCTTGACGTATTACACATTTTGTTGTGTTACAGCCTGAATTCAAATTTGATTCAATATTTATTTTTTCATCAATACCCCATAATGACAAAGTGAAAACATGTTTTTAGAAATGTTTGCACATTTATTTAAAATTAAATACAGAAAGATCTAATTTACATAAATGTTAAAATACCCGAATCAATGCTTTATAGAAGCACCTTTGGCAGCGATTACAGCTTTGCGTTGTCTTGGGTACGTCTGTATCAGCTTTGCACATCTGTATTTGGGAATTTTCTTCCATTCTTCCTTGTAGATTAAATTAGATTGGGAGTGGTGGTGAACAGCAATCTTCATGTCCTTCCACAGATATTCAATGGGATTCAAGTCTGGGCTTTGGCTGGGCCACTCAAGGACTTTCACATTCTTATTCTGAAGCCATTCCAGCATTGCTCTGGCTGTATGGTTGGGGTCATTGTCCTCTAGGAAGGTAAATTGTCACCCCAGTCTAAGGTTATTTACACTTTGAAGCAGGTTCTCATCAAGGACTTGCCTATTTTTGTTTCCATTCATTGGTCCCTCTATCTTTACTTGTCTCCCAGTTCCTGCTGCTGAAAAGCATCCCCATAGCATGATGCTGCCACCACCATGCTTCACGGTAGGGATTGTGTTAGGTGGGTGATGAGCTGTGCCTGGTTTTCTACAGACATAGCGCTTTGCATTTAGGCCAAAGAGCTACCCTTTTGTCTTATCAGACCACAGCCTTTTGCCTTATGCTCCGAATCGTCCACGTGCCTTTTTGCAAACTCCAGGCGTGCTGTCATGTACTTTTTTCTCAGGAGTGTCTTCCGTCTGGCCACTCTCCCATAAAGCCCAGATTGGTGAAGTGCTGTAGAGACTGTTGTCCATCAGGCAGGTTCTTGGCCAAGAAAGTTCTGTCAGAGTGGTCATTGGGTTCTTGGTCACCTCCCTGACCATTATCCTTCTTTCCCGGTTGCTCAATTTGGTTGGACGGCAAGCTCTAGGTAGAGTCTCGGTAGTTCCATATTTTTACAATTTCCACACTCTAGAAAAAATGTTATAACCATCCCCAGATATATGCCTCGTCACAATTCTCAGCAATCTACAGACAGTTTATTGGACTTCATGGTATAGTTTCTGCTCTAACGTGCACACCAACTGTGGGACCTTATATAGACAGGTGTGTTTCTTTCGAAATCATGTCCAAATAATTGAATTAGCCACAGGTGGACTCCAATCACATTGTAGCAACATCAAGGATGATCAAAGGAAATTGGAAACACCTGAGCTCAATTTGGAGTATCATAGCAAAGGGGTGTAAATACTTATGTAAATTAGATATTTGTCCATTTTCAATACATTTGCTAAAATTTCCCAAAACATGTTTTGACTTTGTCAATAAGGGGTATTGTGTGTAGATGGGTGAGAGATAAAATATATATTGACTCTATTTTGAATTTAGTCTGTAACACAACAAAATGTAGAATAAGTCAAGGGGTATGAATACTTTCTGAAGGCCTTGTATGTACACTACAGGCACCATTGGAACCAATCCAGTCAAGGGCCAAAACTCAAACACGTAACATCTAATGTGGTTTTCCTGTGGTCACTGTGGAGTAAAAAACATCTGTATTGTTTCATCCACCAGACTATAGGTCTGTAAAGTCTGTGAAGAGAATTATTGGAAACCATCCATTTCCTCATAAATCTCTATGACAAGTCTTCTGGTGTAAATTCCTCCTTCCTTAAGTGTATATAAACATTCTCGATGGAAAATTGGCACACGTCAACACACGGTGTCAATGCATAGGGTATTTCTGAGTTGACCCGTTTTCAGGTGCGTCGAATAGGGTCGATTATCATTATCACAGTTTTGAGAACATTCCATTGCTATTTTACTTGGAAATGACAATTCCCAAGCTGAATAAAAAAATGTAAATGAATATGGGGTCATTTCCACAACAGTGTCTCTAGATGTAAAGTATCTAGGCCCCACCAACTTAAACACCACAGTTCCTACTGACTTCAGGTGCACCTCAGGAGGTTACACCAAAACCTGAAGTGCTGACAGAACGTTTACAGGGTGTTAAAGATACAATAACATTAATAAAACAATTTCTCATTTAACATCACCACACAATGAAAGCCAATTACCACAAGGAAACATCGTTTTCAACGTAAAACAAAAACATTGCAAGAACCACAGCCAAATAAAGCAAACCATCTATAGCTAACGTAGCAGCAGATGTCAGTGGAGATGTATTAGCTGTGAGGGGAATGCTAATTTCAGATGCTGACATTTCCCTATCCAATATTTAATCTAGACATGTGAAAGTAGCGACATCCGACTAAGTCCCTCTTCCCTCGGACACGGTGATGAGCTTCCCTCGGACACGGTGATGAGCTTCCCTCGGACACGGTGATGAGCTTCCCTCGGACACAAGCTTTTTACAGCTTGACACTTTGTAAAGCAGATGAAACCGGTCAACAAGGCTGTCGGCTTCTTCAGCCAGAGGATGAGAAATGTAATTGTTTTCCGGACCGGTTCGTTGAACAAAGAGGAAATTACTTCACACAGAATTAGGTAGGGTCTTTATTCACTTAATTTATTAAGATGCTACATAGTCCATCAAGGTTTAACACCATAGACTGACTACTTGACTAGGAATAGGAATTTTTCTTACTTATATACATACAAAACAGTTGCCGACTGCTTACATGGATCACGATGGTAGACAGGTCAATTTTAGTGTATTCACAACCATTGGGACAGCATAGCTCAGCTCAGACCTGTTCTGCCCTCCCTCTAAGCAGAGTCATGCTCAGTCACACGTAGATACAGTAGGTTACGCTCAGTCACACGTAGAAACAGTAGGTTACTCAGTCACACGTAGATACAGTAGGTTACGCTCAGTCACACGTAGATACAGTAGGTTACGCTCAGTCACACGTAGAAACAGTAGGTTACTCAGTCACACGTAGATACAGTAGGTTACGCTCAGTCACACGTAGATACAGTAGGTTACGCTCAGTCACACGTAGATACAGTAGGTTACGCTCAGTCACACGTAGATACAGTAGGTTACGCTCAGTCACACGTAGATACAGTAGGTTACGCTCAGTCACAAGTAGATACAGTAGGTTACGCTCAGTCACACGTAGATGCATTAGGTTACGCTCAGTCACACGTAGATGCATTAGGTTACGCTCAGTCACACGTAGATGCAGTAGGTTACGCTCAGTCACACGTAGATACAGTAGGTTACGCTCAGTCACACGTAGATACAGTAGGTTACGCTCAGTCACACGTAGATACAGTAGGTTACTCAGTCACACGTAGATACAGTAGGTTACGCTCAGTCACACGTAGATACAGTAGGTTACTCTCAGTCACACGTAGATACAGTAGGTTACGCTCAGTCACACGTAGATACAGTAGGTTACACTCAGTCACACGTAGATACAGTAGGTTACGCTGTCACACGTAGATACAGTAGGTTACGCTCAGTCACACGTAGATACAGTAGGTTACTCAGTCACACGTAGATACAGTAGGTTACTCTCAGTCACACGTAGATACAGTAGGTTACGCTCAGTCACACGTAGATACAGTAGGTTACTCAGTCACACGTAGATACAGTAGGTTACGCTCAGTCACACGTAGATACAGTAGGTTACGCTCAGTCACACGTAGATACAGTAGGTTACGCTCAGTCACACGTAGATACAGTAGGTTACGCTCAGTCACACGTAGATACAGTAGGTTACTCAGTCACACGTAGATACAGTAGGTTACGCTCAGTCACACGTAGATACAGTAGGTTACGCTCAGTCACACGTAGATGCAGTAGGTTACGCTCAGTCACACGTAGATACAGTAGGTTACTCAGTCACACGTAGATGCAGTAGGTTACGCTCAGTCACACTTAGATACAGTAGGTTACGCTCAGTCACACGTAGATCCAGTAGGTTACTCTCAGTCACACGTAAATGCATTAGGTTACGCTCAGTCACACGTAGATGCAGTAGGTTACTCAGTCACACGTAGATGCAGTAGGTTACGCTCAGTCACACGTAGATACAGTAGGTTACTCTCAGTCACACGTAGATACAGTAGGTTATGCTCAGTCACACGTAGATACAGTAGGTTACGCTCAGTCACACGTAGATGCATTAGGTTACGCTCAGTCACACGTAGATGCAGTAGGTTACGCTCAGTCACACGTAGATACAGTAGGTTACGCTCAGTCACACGTAGATACAGTAGGTTACGCTCAGTCACACGTAGATGCATTAGGTTACGCTCCGTCACACGTAGATACAGTAGGTTACGCTCAGTCACACGTAGATACAGTAGGTTACGCTCAGTCACACGTAGATGCATTAGGTTACGCTCCGTCACACGTAGATACAGTAGGTTACGCTCAGTCACACGTAGATGCATTAGGTTACGCTCAGTCACACGTAGATACAGTAGGTTACTCTCAGTCACACGTAGATACAGTAGGTTATGCTCAGTCACACGTAGATACAGTAGGTTACGCTCAGTCACACGTAGATGCATTAGGTTACGCTCAGTCACACGTAGATACAGTAGGTTATGCTCAGTCACACGTAGATACAGTAGGTTACGCTCAGTCACACGTAGATGCATTAGGTTACGCTCAGTCACACGTAGATGCATTAGGTTACGCTCAGTCACACGTAGATGCATTAGGTTACGCTCAGTCACACGTAGATACAGTAGGTTACGCTCAGTCACACGTAGATACAGTAGGTTACGCTCAGTCACACGTAGATGCATTAGGTTACGCTCAGTCACACGTAGATGCATTAGGTTACGCTCAGTCACACGTAGATACAGTAGGTTACGCTCAGTCACACGTAGATGCATTAGGTTACGCTCAGTCACACGTAGATACAGTAGGTTACTCTCAGTCACACGTAGATACAGTAGGTTACGCTCCGTCACACGTAGATACAGTAGGTTACTCAGTCACACGTAGATGCAGTAGGTTACGCTCAGTCACACGTAGATACAGTAGGTTACTCTCAGTCACACGTAGATACAGTAGGTTATGCTCAGTCACACGTAGATACAGTAGGTTACGCTCAGTCACACGTAGATGCATTAGGTTACGCTCAGTCACACGTAGATGCAGTAGGTTACGCTCAGTCACACGTAGATACAGTAGGTTACGCTCAGTCACACGTAGATACAGTAGGTTACGCTCAGTCACACGTAGATGCATTAGGTTACGCTCCGTCACACGTAGATACAGTAGGTTACGCTCAGTCACACGTAGATACAGTAGGTTACGCTCAGTCACACGTAGATGCATTAGGTTACGCTCCGTCACACGTAGATACAGTAGGTTACGCTCAGTCACACGTAGATGCATTAGGTTACGCTCAGTCACACGTAGATACAGTAGGTTACTCTCAGTCACACGTAGATACAGTAGGTTATGCTCAGTCACACGTAGATACAGTAGGTTACGCTCAGTCACACGTAGATGCATTAGGTTACGCTCAGTCACACGTAGATACAGTAGGTTATGCTCAGTCACACGTAGATACAGTAGGTTACGCTCAGTCACACGTAGATGCATTAGGTTACGCTCAGTCACACGTAGATGCATTAGGTTACGCTCAGTCACACGTAGATGCATTAGGTTACGCTCAGTCACACGTAGATACAGTAGGTTACGCTCAGTCACACGTAGATACAGTAGGTTACGCTCAGTCACACGTAGATGCATTAGGTTACGCTCAGTCACACGTAGATGCATTAGGTTACGCTCAGTCACACGTAGATACAGTAGGTTACGCTCAGTCACACGTAGATGCATTAGGTTACGCTCAGTCACACGTAGATACAGTAGGTTACTCTCAGTCACACGTAGATACAGTAGGTTACGCTCCGTCACACGTAGATACAGTAGGTTACTCAGTCACACGTAGATGCATTAGGTTACGCTCTCCCTCGCTCTTTCCTCAAATCCATACTTCCATCGGCAAGTTATTTTTTGTTATCCATAATCTGCGACAGTGAGATGAAAGAAATTGAGTGTATTGCATTTTTGACATGAATCCCATTAAGGACAAAGCAATCAAAAACAGTAGGGACAAACACAAAAGGCAGAATGGTCCCTTCAGGATATAGTTTAGTATGTTTTCTCGTGAGTTAAATGCATACACGTCAACTAACAAAACAGTTACATTGATAGATATTGGGAAAAAACATTCTTGAGAATATAGTGCATTAAAATGAACATGAGTGCAGTGATGGCTATAACGGTGAAAGAAACAGACAAAGATCCAAACCTATCGATGCTGACCGTAGTGGGGTGAATGAAGCCAATGACCATGACCATACAGTTGGAGAAATGTTCTTTAAGAGTTACGTGGACAGTCACAGCATGGTGAACGGACAGCATAAAGCATTTAAATGACAGTTCTGCCTGACAGATCAACAAATGTATGGCTTGGAGAAGAAAAAAGAAAACAGACAAAACCGTCAGCAGTATTATTGTTGAGGTAAACCTCAGCAAAACTCACTTCTACATGTTCCTTTCCTCATTCCCTCTCTCCCTTCTTTCCTTCCAGAATAACTTGCTAATAACAGTCACAAGGTAAGTAGTTTATTCAGTGACTCAGTCCCAACCCATCCGGAGTTCATTTAGCTGCATACATTTTTTAATAATACCTCAAACCCTAAAAATCAAAAAAACTTTAATCACAAAAATGAAGAAGAAAAAAATGAAAGGGGAAAAAACAATCTGAAGATTGAGTTGAGAAAACCTAAGGCTGAAAAGAAACATCACAATGATGAAAGCAATTCAATTAAATGTAAAATGTCCCAAAAAATGCAATGCTCTTTAGTGGACGCATGCAATCAAGAATATACTGCCAACTCAGGTGTTTATGATCAAAAGCTGAGGGGGAAAAGTTCTAGCTTGGAAAAACAGAGAATGAGGAGACAGAGGAGGGGTTGTTGTGTCGATTAAGGATGTTCCCCAATCACAGAGGAGACGGTCTATACAAAGCCTCTGATTGGAAGAGTCAGTTTGGTTGACAGTAGCCCTGTGCATAACCCCATCTACTTCCTGAAGCCTCTGTGTCAATCATGTTGTAAAGGAGGTGAGCCAAAAAGAGTGCTGCCCACCTGGCATTACTTTACTGCAGGGTTACTATGGATTCTTTACACAGAGCTCTGCCCACCTGGCATTACTTTACTGCAGGGTTACTATGGATTCTTTACACAGAGCTCTGCCCACCTGGCATTACTTTACTCCAGGGTTACTATGGATTCTTTACACAGAGCTCTGCCCACCTGGCATTACTTTACTCCAGGGTTACTATGGATTCTTTACACAGAGCTCTGCCCACCTGGCATTACTTTACTCCAGGGTTACTATGGATTCTTTACACAGAGCTCTGCCCACCTGGCATTACTTTACTCCAGGGTTACTATGGATTCTTTACACAGAGTGCTGCCCACCTGGCATTACTTTACTGCAGGGTTACTATGGATTCTTTACACAGAGTGCTGCCCACCTGGCATTACTTTACTCCAGGGTTACTATGGATTCTTTACACAGAGCTCTGCCCACCTGGCATTACTTTACTCCAGGGTTACTATGGATTCTTTACACAGAGTGCTGCCCACGGCCTCAGGCCACTTGTGAAAAGAAATGACAATCCGTGAAAACAACATTCACACAAGGCAAACTGACTCAATCGCAAGCCCCCCCCAGTGTTTAGAAAATCCTTCCCTTCAATGACTATCAATGATCTGCATTTTTCTCCCTCCTACTGCTCATATTGTATCTGTGGCGTAGGCCAGAATGATTATGTTATGATTAAAGAGATCTTGTAACAAGTTGTTGTTGTTTTTTCTCTCGTTGGTTTGTTCATAACATGGAGTTTTTATTTGTATCTTTTTTTATTTGTACATAACTGAACGATTCAAAACTACCCCATTGATATGGCATTTCTGAATTTAAAAAAATCCCAAATCCGTTTGTTTCAATCCCCCGAAAGCATGCGGTTGGCCGTCTCTCGCTCGCCGCTTGCTCTTACAAGACCAACTTGCCGATGATGACTCCGACCACGAAGAAGAGCACGATGAGGGCCACCGTGCGCAGGCTCAGCCCCTCCTCCTTCACCGTGGAGTGGGAGGAGTGCTGGGAGGAGGACAACACGTTGCTCTTCCTCATCCGCAGGCCATCGTCTTCCTGGAGGGGGTGGTGAAACCAAAAGAGAGGGAGAGAAGGAGAAAGATGAAATAGGAACAGAGAGAGGGTGGAGAGATAGATATGGAGAAATATAGAGAAAGAGAGAAAAAGAGGGGGAGAGGGATAGATATGGAGAGAGAGGAGAAAGAGAGGGATAGATATGAGAGAGAGGGAAGGAGAAAGAGGGATAGAGGGGGGAGAGGGATAGATAGAGAGAGGGAAGGAAGGAAAGAGGAGGGGGAGAGGGATAGATATGGTGAAATAGAGAGAAAGAGTGGGGAAAATTACCATCAGTATTATCCACATCCCTCAGTCATAGATAGGTAATGTCATTCATTCATTCAAAGATAGGTAATGTCATTCATTCATTCATTCATTCAAAGATAGGTAATGTCATTCATTCAGTGAAAGATAGGTAATGTCCTTCATTCATTCAAAGGGGATGTGTAAATCATCTAAACCCCCTCAGGACTCCACCAGACGCCAGCTTTTAACACACTTAATTTCCCAACAGCGGGTGGGGGTAATCGGGACCCCGGGACAGGAGTGGCCAAAAGCAATTCCGCCTCTGGCACTACTTAAAGGGGAGGTGGCAGGCCAGCGGGTGGCGTGCTGCTCCTGAGTCTGACTCATCGTCTTTCCCCTTTAAAAGGGGAAATCTGGGGCTGCTACATCCATTTTTTAAATTTAAAATTAATGATTTTCACTGAGTGTACAAAACATTAGGAACACCGTCAGTTGCACTCCCTTTTGCCTTCAGAACAGCCTCAAATCGTCAGGATATGGACACTACAAGGTGTCTAAAGCGTTCCACAGGGATGCTGGCCCATGTTGACTCCAATGCTTCCCACAGTTGTGTTAAGTTGGCTGGATACTGAATATCCTTTGGTTGGTGAACCATTCTTGATACACAAACTGTTGAGCGTGAAAAACCCAGCAGCGTTGCAGTTCTTGACACAAACCGGTACGCCTGGCCCCTACTGTACTACCATACCCCGTTCAAACGCACTTCAATCTTTTGTCTTGCCCATTCTCCCTCTGAATGGTGCACATACACAATCCAAGTCTCAATTGTCTCAAGGCTTAAAAATCCTTATTTAACCTGGTCTCCTCCCTTTCATCTACACTGATTAAAGTGGATTTAAAAAGTGACATCAAAAGGGATCATAGCTTTCACCTGGTCAGGCTATGCCATTGAAAAAGCAGATGTTCTTAATGTTTTGTCCAGTCAGTGAATAGCCATTGATTGAGTCCTTGATTGAATCCCAGACGTCTCTTGGTTCTCACCCTGATCTGCTTGTTTTCTTCCCGTAGTCGCTGTGCCTCCATCTGCAACCTCTTACACTCCTCCATGACCTTCTTGACCTCGCCGCCGTCGTCCAGGGTGGAGCTCATGGACTTCATGGACAGTGTGGAGGACTCTGACTTGAGCAGGTTGGACGACATCATCTTGTTGGCATCCGGGTCCTGGTGCTGTGGGTGGAGGAGCGGAAAGAAGGAGAGAGGGCTTAGGTTTATTTCAACCTCTTGGTACATATGCAGAAACATACAATAGGGAATCAATAGGGAGAAAGTGAATGTTGGTAACTTGTTCTGCTGCAGGCCTGGCTGGTAGTGATTGCAGTCATGTCGTACACTAAGAGAGAGGCAGGCGCGTGCACTCACTCTCTCTCACACACACACACACACACACACACACACACACACACACACACACACACACACACACACACACACACACACACACACACACACACACACACACTCCCAATATTTCCAAAAAGAGACACAAAAGCTGGTTTCAATTTTCACTCCCAACTACGTGGCACGACGATGCTGTTGCTTCCAGCCATGTATCTCGCTGATCATAATTAACAAAAACAACAACGGCCCATTTTCCCTGTGGCTTTGTTTACGGGGCTCATATTTTCTGCTCATCCCGGGGGAAGTGATCTTCTACCATCTGTGTGTGCTTTGCAGAGTAATCACAACAATAATAAAATGTGTGAAAAGTGAGAGTGTGGCCCAGGGAACTATGGTTGTGGCTGGGGTTATGGTTATGGCTGGGGCTATGGCTAAAGCTGGGGTTATGGCTATGGCTGGGGTTATGGTTATGCTGGGGGTTATGGTTATGGCTGGGGCTATGGCTATGTCTGGGGCTATGGCTGGGGTTATGTCTGGGGCTATGGCTGGGGTTATGGTTATGGCTGGGGTTATGTCTGGGGCTATGGCTGTGACTGGGGTTATGGCTGTGGCTGGGGTTATGTCTGTGGCTGGGGCTATGGTTATGGCTGGGGCTATGGTTATGGCTGGAGCTATGGTTATGGCTGGAGCTATGGTTATGGCTGGAGCTATGGTTATGGCTGGGGTTATGTTATGTTATGGCTATTTCTGGGGTTATGGCTATGGTTATGGCTGGGGTTATGGCTATGGCTGGGGCTATGGCTATTTCTGGGGTTATGGCTGGGATTATGGTTATGGCTGGGGTTATGGCTATGGCTGGGGTTATGGTTATGGCTGGGGCTATGGCTGGGGTTATGGTTATGGCTGCGGCTATGGCTGGGGTTATGGTTATGCTGGGGGTTATGGTTATGGCTGGGGTTATGGCTATGGCTGGGATTATTGCTGGGGTTATGGCTGGGGCTGGGGTTATGGCTATGGCTGGGGTTATGGCTGGGGTTATGGCTGGGGCTTTGGCTGGGGCTGTGGCCGGGGCTATGTCTGGGGCTATGGCTGGGGTTATGTCTGGGGCTATGTCTGGGGCTGGGGCTGTGGCTGGGGCTATGGCAAGACAAGCTCTGCCTCTACTCCTGATGACAGGGATTTTCTCTACTAAATCACTTGAGTTTTAGAGACGTGTAACGGATGAGGCGGAGCGACAGGGAAAGAAAAATACGTGTGTGTGAAAAAAACAAGGAAGAGGGAGGATGACAGAAAATGGTAAATATGCAGTTGAAAAAAAGCTGGTTCAGAGAATGGCAAGAGTGTGCAACGCTGTCATCAAGGCAAAGGGTGGCTACTTCTAAAATGTAGTTTGATTTATTTAACACTTTTTAGGTTACTACATGATTCCATTTGTGTTATTTCATAGTTTTGATGTCTTCACTATTATTCTACAACATAGTCCAAACTTTTGACTGGTACTTTACATTTTAAGTTTGTTCACAGACTGTATTTAACGGCAATTAAATATTTTACGCTGAAATTAGCCCCAACTCCCGACTGTTCACTATGTCCCCTCATTAAATTCACCTTTATTTAGCAATTCGACACATAAACCAACACAGAGTTACACATGGAATAAACAAAACACAGTCAATAATACAGTAGAACAAAAGAAAACAAAAATTCTATATACAGTGAGTGCAAATGAGGTAAGTTAAGGCAATAAATAGGCCATGGTGGCGAAGTAATTACAATATACCAATTAAACACTGGAATGGTAGATGTGCAGAAGATGAATGTGCAAGTAGAGATACTGGGGTGCAAAGGAACAAGATAAATAAATACAGTATGGGGATGAGGTAGGTAGATAGATGGGCTGTTTACAGATGGGCTATGTACAGGTGCAGTGATCTGTGAACTGCTCTGACAGCTGGTGCTTAAAGTTAGTGAGGGAGATAAGTGTTTCGAGTTTCAGAGATTTTTGCAGTTGGTTCCAGTCATTGGCAGCAGAGAACTGGAAGGAAAGACGACCAAAGGAGGAATTGGCTTTGGGGGTGACCAGTGAGATATACCCGCTGGAGCGTGTGCTACGAGTGGGTGCTGCTATGGTGACCAGTGAGCTGAGATAAGGCGGGGCTTTACCTAGCAGAGACTTGTAGATAACCTGTAGCCAGTGGGTTTGGCGACGAGTATGAAGCGAGGGCCAACCAACGAGAGCGTACAGGATGCAATGGTGGGTAGTGTATGGGGCTTTGGTGACAAAACGGATGGTACTGTGATAGACTGCATCCAGTTTGTTGAGTAGAGTGTTGGAGGTTATTTTACAGATGACATCACCGAAGTCGAGGATCGGTAGGATGGTTTGTTTTACGAGGGTATGTTTGGCAGCATGAGTGAAGGATGCTTTGTTGCGATATAGGAAGCCGATTCTAGATTTAATTTTTGATTAGAGTTGCTTAATGTGAGTCTGGAAGGAGAGTTTACAGTCTAACCAGACACCCAGGTATTTGTAGTTGTCCACGTATTCTAAGTCAGAGCCGTCCAGAGTAGTGATGCTGGACGGGCAAGCAGGTGCGAGCAGTGATCAATTGAATAGCATGAATTTAGTTTTACTTGCCTTTAAGAGCAGTTGGAGGCCACGGAAGGAGAGTTGTATGGCATTGAAGCTCGTCTGGAGGTTAGTTAACACAGTGTCTAAAGAGGGGCCAGAAGTATACAGAACGGTGTTGTCTGCGTAGAGGTGGATCAGAGAATCACCAGCAGCAAGAGCAACATCATTGATGTATACAGAGAAGAGAGTCAGCCCGAGAATTGAACCCTGTGGCACACCCATAGAGACTGCCAGAGGTCCGGACAACAGGCCCTCCAATTTGACACACTGAACTCTATCAGAGAAGTAGTTGGTAAACCAGGCGAGGCAATCATTTGAGAAATCAAGGCTGTCGAGTCTGCCGATAAGAATGTGGTGATTGACAGAGTCGAAAGCCTTGGCCAGATCGATGAATACGGCTGCACAGTAATGTCTCTTATCGATGGCGGTTATGATGTCGTTTAGGACCTTGAGCGTGGCTGAGGTGCACCCATGACCAGCTCTGAAACCAGATTGCATAGCGGAGAAGGTACGGTGAGATTCGAAATGGTCGGTAATCGGTTTGTTAACTTGGCTTTCGAAGACATTAGAAAGACAGGGTAGGATAGATATAGGTCTGTAGCAGTTTGGGTCTAGAGTGTCACCCCCTTTGAAGAGGGGGATGACTACGGCAGATTTCCAATCTTTGGGAATCTCAGACGATACGAAAGAGAGGTTGAACAGGCTAGTAATAGGGGTTGCAACAATTTCGGCAGATAATTTTAGAAAGACAGGGTCCAGATTGTCTAGCCCGGCTGATTTGTATGGGTCCAGATTTTGCAGCTCTTTCAGAACATCAGCTATCTGGATTTGGGTGAAGGAGAAATGGTGGGAGCTTTGGCGGGTTGCTGTGGAGGGTGCCGGGAAGTTGACCGGGGTAGGGGTAGCCAGGTGGAAAGCATGGCCAGCCGTAGAGAAGTGCTTATTGAAATTCTCAATTATAGTGGATTTATCGGTGGTAACAGTGTTTCCTCGCCTCAGAGCAGTGGGCAGCTGGGAGGAGGTGCTCTTATTGTCCATGGACTTTACAGTGTCCCAGAACTTTTTGGGGTTAGTACAACAGGATGCACATTTCTGTTTGAAAAAGCTAGCCTTAGCTTTTCTAACTGCCTGTGTATATTTGTTCCTAACTTCCCTGAAAAGTTGCATATCACGGGGGCTATTTGATGCTAATGCAGAACACCACAGGATGTTTTTGTGCTGGTCAAGGGCAGACAGGTCTGGAGTGAACCAAGGACTATATCTATTCCTAGTTCTATATTTTTTGAGTGGGCTTGCTCGCAGAAGTGTTTTAGGGAGCGTTTGACAGTGATGAGGGGTGGTCGTTTGGTCGCAGACCCATTACGGATGCAAGCACTGAGGCAGTGATCGCTGAGATCTTGATTGAAAACAGCAGTTAGGCACATTCCTTCATATGATGTGGGAGTGCCATGCAGTTAAATGATTCTGGGACAAAGTTACAAAATTAATTTCTAAATTATGACTGACAAAATATTGGTTCTAAGATGGCCACCACCTCACTCTCTCCCATTTAACCAGTGGATACAGTTACTATTAGAATCTCTGGATGTTATGGGGGGAGGCTCAGGAGATGGATGGGTGGGAGGCATGCTTTCTTTGGGCCGGAGAGGTCGGCTAGGCGGGGTGGGAAACATGGTTTCCGGGTGGGGAGGGTGGAAGGGGCCTGAGGGGGAGTGTGTTAGGGTTATCTTTGTATGCATTTCTCTGAGTGGTTTTTTTGGTGTGTGACTGAATTATGAACATATCTGAATGATTATGACTTTGAATGTTACACCTGTACCAATAACAACTCTTCTGAAAATGAAATAAAAAGTTGGTCACAAACTCCCCCTGTAGTTATGTATTAGAGAGGGCAGTCCATAAGCACAGAGGATCTGGAATGGTCAAGATCCCTCCCAATGTGTTCTCCAACTAATAAAACATTTCAGAAAAAGGCTCAGTGCTGTTATCCTCGCAAAGGTTGAGGTATTGAAAACAGGGGGTGTCAATAATTTTGACCCCTACCTTTTTGAGAGAAAGAAATATGACTTGTTAAACAAAATCGATTTCTCTGACAAATTGTATTAGTATAAAATAATATTAATGCCCCATTTATTTGAGCATACAATATGGCTCATTATTTGAATTATGTATTTTATAGTAGGCTCTCTATTTTTGTGGGTGGCAACTATATAAATATTGCAAGAGAGAAGTAATAAGAGAGAGACTATGAACCCACCGTTTTCTCGTTCTCCGCCGGCAGCTCAAAGACACACCTCAGTTTGGAGTCCATCAGCTCCTCTGGCTTTGCCTCCTTCCACTGCAGAGAGAGAGAGAGACCACAGCCAACAATTGTCAGCCCAAGACCGGGGAAAGCAAACTGGACAGTGGCTAACGTGTACATATAAGAATTACACTGGGGATTGTTAGCGAATTGCTAATGAGCACATGCAAACATTTTATACAGGACAGACATCCGAGCTCATAAACTTATAAAAGTAACAAAAAAATGCTATTCACAGTTTTCTGCACAAAACTAATCTTACACAGAAAGGATCTTGATCCAGGTTAGAATTCTCTGCTGTTATCAAGAAAAGCTTGATTTTGCACAAAGCTTACCACTTGGATAACTAGCTACTAAGTTAGCAAACCAAATGCACAACTGCGTTTTAGACACAGTTAACTTAATAGTTAAGATATCTGTCTGGAAAATATTTAGTTGTGAAGTGTTACCAGATCATTGCATGCTGCACAACAGTGAGAGTGGCTCACGAACAGGGTGGGGTCAAGTCCATTTAAATTCCAGTCAATTCCAGGAAATACAATGAATTCCAAACTTTAATTCCAATGCCTTTCAATGAGGAAAATCTGGAATTGGAATTTGGTTTACTTCCTGAATTGACAGGAACTGAAATGGAATTGATCCCCAACCCTGCTCACGAGGCTCGGGTCTCTCGTCGTTGTGCACTTGTAAACAAACAACGTGATGGCTCAGCTGTTTCAGGGAACTACTGGTAAGCTTCATAATGAAAAATAACCGAGCACATAAATTGAAGAACGCGATCTGCTTTATTTCATAACCGAGGGCCCAAGTTAACTGCAGATATTTACTTAAAAAATCTAAATAAATATGACAATTTAATAAAAAACTGAAATTAGTTTTAAAGGTATTGAAAATCATCCCGTGGGTATTTTAAAATACGGTATATACCGCCCAAACCTATTTCTCACCTATCCCAAGTGTGTGTTCCTGTGTGTGTGTGTCTCAATCGTAATAGCAAACCAAATTCTCAAGAGTCATGTCACTGCAGGGAAAGCACACAAGAGATCACTTAGGCCTACTTCCACACGCAAACGAGACCGAGAGAAGCAGAAAGAGCGAGAAACAAAAAGAGAGAGAAACAGAAAGAGAGAGAAACAGAAAGAGAGAGAAACAGAAAGAGAGAGAAACAGAAAGAGAGAGAAACAGAAAGAGAAACAGAAAGAGAAACAGAAAGAGAGAGAAACAGACAAAGCAGTGACAGTGGAACTAATGTTTAAGGCTTGTTGGTCCTCAATCAAGCTGTGGGCCTAGCCTGGGTTCTTTGTCCTCGTCATCGTCCTCAGGGTGTGTGACCCTTGGCCTAGACTGATTTATGGATTTTGTGGTATGCAAAGCATGTGTGCTAGGGGTGATTTTCAGGTATGCATGATATATTAGTCATATCTGTATCGGCAGATAAATGTCAGGTATGTTTTAAGCTCCAAAGTTAATTTTCCACGTGCACAGGATAGAACAGGTGAAAACAGTACAGTGACATTCTTACCTTGAGACCTCTTTCCAACAATGCAGTGATGATAATAATAATAATAAACATGTAAAATATTTTTAAAACTACAATGTGAGGTAAAGAAACACGCGAATGCAAGTATATACAGGTCAGTGTCAGTACCTTATTCAATGTGCAGGGGTACTGGAGTGGTTGTATATACAGGTCAGAACCTTATTCAATGTGCAGGGGTACTGGAGTGGTTGTATATATAGGTCAGTACCAGTACCTTATTCAATGTGCAGGGGTACTGGAGTGGTTGTATATACAGGTCAGTACCTTATTCAATGTGCAGGGGTACTGGAGTGGTTGTATATACAGGTCAGTGTCAGTACCTTATTCAATGTGCAGGGGTACTGGAGTGGTTGTATATACAGGTCAGTACCAGTACCTTATTCAATGTGCATGGGTACTGGAGTGGTTGTATATACAGGTCAGAACCTTATTCAATGTGCAGGGGTACTGGAGTGGTTGTATATACAGGTCAGTACCTTATTCAATGTGCAGGGGTACTGGAGTGGTTGTATATACAGGTCAGTACCTTATTCAATGTGCAGGGGTACTGGAGTGGTTGACGTGTGTTTATACATAAAAAGTGACTGGTAGTAGGATATACATGTCAACAGGGCTGAAAAGTGACTGGTAGAAGGAATATATAAATATGTATGGTAATATACTAGTGGTAATATACACAAGCAGTCAGAAGTTTTAGAAGACCTACTGATGGGTTTTTCTTTATTTTTACTATTTTCTACATTGTAGAATAATAGTGAAGACATCAAAACTATGAAATAACACATATGGAATCATGTAGTAACCAAAAAAGTGTTAAACAAATCAAAATATATTTTATATTTGAGATTCTTCAAAGTAGCCGCCCTTTGCCTTGATGACAGCTTTGCACACTCTTGGCATTCTCTCAACCAGCTTCATGAGGTAGTCACTTGGAATGCATTTCAATTAAAAGTGAATTTGGGGAATTTGTTTCTTTCTTAATGTGTTTGAGCCAATCGGTTGTGTTGTGACAAGGTAGGGATGGTATACAGAAAAAAAAACCTATTTGGTAAAAGACCAAGTCCATATTATGGCAAGAACAGCTTAAATAAGCAAAGAGAAATGACAGTCCATCATTACTTTAAGACATGAAGGTTGGTCAATCTGAAAAATGTCAAGAACTTCGAAAGTTTCTTCAAGTGCAGTTGCAAAAACCATCAAGCGCTATGATAAAACTGGCTCTCATGAGGACCGCCACAGGAATGGAAGACCCAGAGTTGCCTCTGCTGCAGAGGATAAGTTCATTAGAGTTAACAGCCTCAGAAATGTGATCCCTAATGAATGCTTCACAAAGTTCAAGTAACAGACACATCAACTGTTCAGAGGAGACTGTGTGAATCAGGCATTCATGGCTGAATTGCTGCAAAGAAACCACTACTAAAAGAACATCAGTACGAAAAAAATACTTGGGCCAAGAAACACAAGCAATGGACATTAGACCGGTGGAAATGTTTCCTTTGGTCTGGAGTCCAAATTGGAGATTTTTTGGTTCCGCCGTGTCTTTGTGAGACGCGGTGTGGGTGAACGGATAATCTCCGTGAAGCATGGAGGAGGAGGTGTGATGGTGTGGGGGTGCTTTGCTGGTTACACTGTCTGTTATCTATTTAGAATTCAAGGTACACTTAACCAGCATGGCTACCACAGCATTCTGCAGCGATACGCCATCCTATCTGGTTTGCGCTTAGTGGGACTATAATTTGTTTTCAACAGGACAATGACCCAACACACCTCCAGGCGGTGTAAGGGCTATTTTACCAAGAAGGAGAGTGATGGAGTGCTGCTTCAGATGACCTGGCCTCCACAATCCTCCACCTTAACCCAATTGAGATTTGGGATAAGTCGGACACAGAGTGAAGGAAAAGCTGCCAACAAGTGCTCAGCATATCTGGGAACTCCTTCAAGACTGTTGGAAAAGCATTCCAGGTGAAGCTGGTTGAGAGAATGCCAAGACTGTGAAAAGCTGTCATCAAGGCAACGGGCGGCTATTTGAAGAATCTCAAATATAAAATATATTCTGATTTGTTTAACACTTTTTTGGTTACTACATGATTCCATATGTGCCATTTCATAGTTTTGATGTCTTCACTATTATTATACAATGTAGAAAATAGTAAAAATAAAATAAAAACCCTTGAATGAGTAGGTGTTTTAAAACTTTTGACTGGTAGTGTATACATGTAAACAGGAGTACTAGTGACCAGTAGCAGAATAAATAGATCAATACTATTGGTAATGGGAATTGGTAATGGCAATCAATAATCAATGGACAGCAGCGTAATGGAGTAATACATCTAATCAATAATCATTTTAGCAGCAGTGTAGGTTGTGTCTGAGTGGGTACAGATATGTGGATAGTCTGTGGGAGAGTCAGGGTGGAGAGTCAGGGTGGAGAGTCAGGGTGGAGAGGGAACAGTAGTTGTTAGCCATTTAACACTCGTATGGTCGGGGGATTGAAGCTGTTTAGGAGTATGTTTAGGAGTCTAATTTTGGTGTCCATTTGTCTGAGCCTTGATGCACTGGTTGCGCCTGCCGGACGGGAGCATGGAGAACAGTCCATGTCTTGGGGGGCTGGAGACTTTGGCAATTTTTCATGCCTTTCTCAGTTACCGCCTGGCATGTATGTCCTGGATGGCTGGCGGCTCACCCCCAGTGATGCGCTGGGCCGTCCGCACCACCCTGTATAGGGCCCTCTGGTTGAGGGCGGTGCAGTTGCCATACCAGACAGTGATACAACCAGTCAGGATGCTCTCGATGGCGCAGCAGGATCTGAGGGGCCGTGCCAAATCATTTCAGCCTCCTGAGGGAGAAAAAGGGGGTTGACGTGCCTTCTTTACGACTGTACTGGTGTGAGAGAACCATGATAAGTCCTTAGTGATGTGGACACAGAAGAACTTGAAGCTCTTGACCCTCTTCACTGTGGCCCAGTTGATGTGGATGGGGGTGTGCACCCGCCCCTATTTCCTGAAGTTCACGATCAGCTCCCCACTGGGCACACACTGGTTGAATCAATGTTTTTTCCACGTCATTTCAATGAAAATACGTTGAACCAACGTGGAATAGACGTTGAATTGACGTCTGTGCCTTTGTCGTACTGATGTTGAGTGAGAGGTTGTTGTCCTGGCACCATGCTGCCAGTTCTCTGACCTCCTCCCTGTAGGCTGTCTCATTGCTGTTGGTGATCAGGTCTACCACCGTCGTGTCGTCAGCAAACTTGATGATGGTGTTGGAGTCGTGCTTAGCCACGCAGTCGTGGGTAAACAGGAAATACAGGAGGGGGCTAAGCACCCACCCCTGGGGGGCCCCCGGGTTAAGGGTCAGCGTGACGGTTGTGTTGTTGCCTACCGGCCCGTCAGGAAGTCCAGGATACAGTTGCAGAGGGACGTATTCAGTCCCAGGGTCCCGAGCTTGCTGACGAGCTTGAACGGCACTATGGTGCTGAACGCTGAGTTGTAGTCGAGGAACAGCATTCTCACAGGTATTCCTCTTGTCCAGGTGGGAGAGGGCCGTGTGGAGTGCAATTGAGATTGTATCGTCTATGGATCTGTTGGGGCGGTATGCAAATTGGAGTGGGTCTAGCGTATCTGGGATAATGTAGTTGATGTGTGCCATGACCGGCCTTTCAAAGCACTTCATGATTACAGATGTGAGTGCTGCAGGGTGGTAGTCATGTTGGCATGAAGCCTTAAGAGTTCTTGGGAACAGGAATGATGGTGGTCAACTTGAGACGTGGGGATATCAGTCATATTGGTATTGTCAGATAATTGTTAGAAATGCACAATATATTCGTCATCTTGGTATTGGCAGATAATTGTCAGGTATGCACAATATATTAGTCATATCAGCAGATGTGTTCAGGTAAAAATATCTATGCTATAATTAACGGCCCAGATTTTCATATTGGTGCAATTTCTTCTATAGTATGCGTGTGTGTGAGAGTGAGTGAGTGAGTGAGTGAGTGAGTGAGTGAGTGAGAGGATGGTGACGGGACACACTCACCACTCCCTCCATGTCTGTCATTTCGGGGGGAGCCAGCATGGACTGCACCATGAACTTGTGTTTGCTTTTCTCGTTGGGGTCGTAGTCGAAAGGCTGCAGCATCACTGGGAGAAGGGCACAGCAGAAAGAACCATAAATATACATACAGAATTGTGTTCCTTAGGCACCAAACTGAAGAAACCTGAAAGAGGAGAGGACTGTTTGGACCTGTCCATTAAGAAACCCTGACTTTCGTTTTGCAATTCAAAATGTTTTTCTATGGTTTGCCCTAGGTCTATGAGCTTTGGGACAGCAGAGCGCCTCTATAGCGGAGTAGTGCTTATATATATATGATCCCTTTCCAGACAATAGCAAAGTTGTCTGTCACTTGGTCGTCTCTCGCTGTCATTATCCTATAGTTAAGATTACACCTATTTTTGTTGACTCATAAATCAATGATTCTATTCAGAATCAGGGCAGGCATACAACTTCATTGGTGGGTGAAAAGAATATGACTGTTGAAAATGTGCATGTTCAAAGTCAATGAGCGTTACAGGGATAGTGCGAGATTTTGGCAATTACATGTCTCTGCATGCAGTTTGTTGGAAGTTGCTAACTAGCGTTAGCGCAATGACTAGTCTATGGGATCAGACTTCCACAGACTCCCATTCATTGCGCTAACGCTAGTTAGCAATCACTCGCGGAACTACCTTCAACTTCAATAAAATGCGTGCTTTTGTCAGCACATTCTCCTAATTCTGTGTTTCAGTTGAGGTACTCGGATTTGAAGGAGATTTAACAAGTATTCAAAACGATAAATGATGTGGTACCCTATTCCTTTTATAGCGCATAAAGGGCCCTGACCAAAAGTAGTGCACTATAAAGGGAATAGGGTGCCATTTGGAATGTAACATATTCATGTTACCATGACTGCAAAACATTGACGGATCTACATAACTCCCCACCGGTGGCATTTTTTCTAACAGCTTCAATGTTTTTCACTTCAACATTACAAATTGCCCTAATAAAAAACAGGTGTGTCTGAATATTATTTTACCCATCGTCTCGTCACATCATCCAATCAATTGTTATTTGATGTCATTCCAATGACCAAAAGGTATTTTCAAGCTGTTCAAATGATTTACAATGATCACTTTCTTATGTCGGCGTCTCAACTGCTCTGGCAGGGAATAAAATGGGTATTGATGGGTAATCTTTTTCCTCGTATTCATTACTGTTTTAAGAGGAGCGCGTTTGGACTCAAAGGGCTGCGCGTTTAACATCAATGCCGACTGTGGGAGTGATTTCGGGGGAGCTATGGCTAACTTTCATTCAAAACAAATGACCTCTTCATTTCAAAGCCAGTGCTAGCGCTCTCAGATGTGGCGAACTAGGACGGCTCTCGTATATGGCACATGCCAATTCTCTCCGGAGTACAAAAAAACTTCACAAGTGTTCTTGTACGCCATTACGGCAATCAAGCAAGTTCAATATTGCAAACCAAAAACAGACGGCTGAAACAGATTGACATCCTGTTGCAGTCAGACCCAATTTGCTCAGCCATCCACCGTGGGTCCGAAGGGAAGGAAAGCATGTACGTTCTTTGAGGGTCATTAAATAACCTAAAATAAGTCCCAAATTTGTCAAAAAAATATTTCTTTAAACTCACACGCTTTGAATGACATAACTAAACCGGTCCTGACAGAGCTCCTTTTTATCCTGTGTGATATATTATGGACACCTTCATATGGGAGATAACGTTCCTAATATTCAGAGAAGTTAATTGTAGTAAAACATTAGACAATAATTTGCTAGTTTTTCCTTACTGGTTGTGATTAAATAGAGCTATTAGACGAAGGAGAGTTGGGAGTGCTTAAATATTTGGGTCCGTGGGGACTAAACTATGGAATTATTATCCATATCAACCTCAGTCTGCTAGTGGATCCATTCACAAAGGAAAGACCGAGGGAGGCCATGACTACTGCTAAATACCACAAGCTACGACTGAGAGAACAAGGGCCCCAAGCACTCTGAAAGCTATAGTGATAGACTGAGAGAACAAGGGCCCCAAGCACTCTGAAAGCTATAGTGATAGACTGAGAGAACAAGGGCCCCAAGCACTCTGAAAGCTATAGTGATAGGATCGTATGTTAGGCCTATAGGCTACTTCCAGCATTCCAGCAGAGATTAGTATATATAGAACTTTTGCCTCTGAAAGTGCCCTTAAACTAAAAAGGGGTCCCCTAAGTGGAAGAAGTATTGCGCAGAAATTATATTGTTAGCTTAACTAAGGATTGTGTGGTTTCAAGAGTTAAGAAATTGATTGAATTTCCATTTGTACTGTATAGCAATAATTCATATGCAGTTCAAGAAGAAATATCCCAAACTCTGTAATGTTCCTTAGTGGTTTGTTGAGACACACCATCTCAATAAACCGCTGGTGAGCATTAGAGTTGTGGATATTTCTTCCTTCCAAGTAATGTCCCATCCAAATGGAGTGAGATGATTCATTAAGCAACTTCATCACTCTAGATACTGATCTCCGCCTTGATCAGGAGATTGGATCTCTCATAACAATAATGTGGACCAATAATGTGGAACAATAATGTGTCCTGAGGAAAAAGTTGGCAAAACATTGGCCAGCCATAAGGAAAGGAATTGCCTAAGCTTTTTCTATAGAATGTTGAAATGTCTTGAGGGCTTAAAACTCCTTCAATTTGTTGACATAAGGCCCCTCTCGGTGCTTTCGAGAGCTCCATAGTTTCTGGGGGTGGGAATTGCCAGGGACCTCACGATACGATATTAGCACGATACTTAGGTGCTGATACGATATGTATTGCAATTCTCACAATTCTATATGTATTGCGATTCGATACTGCGATTTTATTGCGATTTGATGTTACAAACATATTGCTCACTTATTGGCTGTTGCAGAGGGACAAGAGAGAGCATGAAAAGAAAGAGAAAACAGAAAATTAGTTGGAAATAAAAAGTGCTGAAAACATGTCGCAATATGTAACTGTATCGATCCCCCCCATCACTAATATTTTCCCATAGAACAGTAGCACAATACCAATCAAGTTGAGCATCTCTGTGGTGTGCGTTTAACATATAACGTTTTGTGGGGGTTAACCTAAGCTTCAAAAGCACAGTGTGTGTCTCCAACTAAGCCTGCAAATGACACATTAGGGATTTTAGATATCCTTTGGCAAAGTGTTCCCTTTCGGTCTAGGCAAAGTTTTCCCTTTCGGTCTAGGCAAAGTGAATTTCCACATTGCCTTTTGTGCTGCTCTGTTGACAATTAGAGAGAAAAGCCTCTGTTGGAGGAGAAGGGCTGTGGCTGTCTGAACCCGGGGTTCTATGTCGCCCACTACAGATTCCCTAGGTGACTCGAAGTGTGGCCTGGCACCGAATCCAGCCAGTGAAAATGGAGCCGGTGGCAGCAAATAGCCATGTTAGTGGACCCAGGAAACTCTAGCCAGGTCCTGTCTCCCTCAAAGAGCAGTCCCGGGGTGAGAACACAGCTGTTGGTCCAAGGGGGGCAGAGAGAACTCTATCTCTAGCCAACAGAAAGCATACTATTCTGCAGAACTGCCTGGACTTCTCAACTGATTTGACAAAATACTACTTTACATAAATACATCCTGTACACATTATTGCTCCAATGATTTGATTCTAAGAGGTGCAGGGATGTCACAATTTTGGTATTCACCAAGGTGGTCCGGAGGGCCACACTGAAAATGGGTTATATTGCCTCCCTGTCACAATCTGCCCAAAAGCATTTTTCTATGCTCTCCTACTGTCTAGCTGTTTATTAGTGGGCTTGATGTGGTGAAGAGAATGTATATTACCGCAGGGGTTACCATTAACCTCTCAAAGGCACTTGCCCATCGGGAAAGTACAGTTAATGTTTTACTTGCCCAAAGGTCGTGGTCACTTGCCCCAAAAATGTAAATGGTCTGTTACATGGACAATGGTTAAAATGGCAAGTACCTTTCATTTTATCATTGTTTGAATGCGCCAGCACACTTATAACAACATTCAAACCCATGTTTTAAATAACTTGCATGCTAATTCTGTAAGGAAGTTCCATTACTTAGACAGACTTCTGTTGAAAAGGGTTAAAGTTATACAGTACCAGTCAAAAGTTTGGACACACCTACTCATTCAAGGGTTTTTCTTTATTTTTACTATTTTCTACATTGTAGAATAATAGTCAAGACATCCAAACTATGAAATAACACATATTGAATCATGTTTTAACCAAAAAATTGTTAAACAAATAAAATCTAAATATATTTATATTTGAGATTATTCAAAGTAGCTACCCTTTGCCTTGATGACAGCTTACTCTTAAGACATGAAGGTCAGTCAGTCTGAAAAATGTCAAGAACTTTGAAGGTTTCTTCAAGTGCAGTCGCAAAAACCATCAAGCGCTATGATGAAACTGGTTCTCATGAGGACCGCCACAGGAAAGGAAGACCCAGAGTTACCTCTGCTGAAGAGGACAAGTTCATTAGAGTTACCAGCATCAGAAAATGCAGCCCACATAAATGCTTCAAAGAGTTCAAGTAACAGACACATCTCAACATCAACTGTTCAGGAGACTGCATGAAATCAGGCCTTCATGGTCAAATTGCCACAAAGAAACCACTACTAAGTATCACCCTTTCCCAATCCCTTGCTAAAGGACACCATCCTGTAGCACAAACTCCAAAAAGTTCTGGAACACTAAAGTCCATGGAGAATAAGAGCACCTCCTCCCAGCTGCCCACTGCACTAAGGCTAGGAAACACTGTCACCACCGATAAATCTACGATAATCGAGAATTTTAATAAGCATTTTTCTACGGATGGCCATGCTTTCCACCTGGCTACCCCGGTCAACAGCTCTGCACCCCTCACAGCAACTTTCCCAAGCCTCCCCTATTTCTCCTTCATCCAAATCCAGATAGCTGATGTTCTGAAAGAGCTGCAAAATCTGGACCTCTACAAATCAGCTGGGCTAGACAATCTGGACCCTCTCATTCTAAAATTATCCGCCGCAATTGTTTCAACCCCTATTACTAGCCTGTTCAAACTCTCTTTCGTATCGTCTGAGATCCCTAAAGATTGGAAAGCTGCCGCGGTCATCCCTCTCATCAATGGGGGAGACACTCTAGACCCAAACTGTTACAGACCTATATCTATCCTATCCTGCCTTTCTAAAGTCTTCGAAAGCCAAGTTAAACAGATCCTCAACCATTTTGAATCCCACTGTACCTTCTCCGCTATGCAATCTGGTTTCCGAGCTGGTCATGGGTGCACCTCAGCCACGCTCAAGGTCCTAAATGACATCATAACCACCATCGATAAAAGACAATACTGTGCAGTCGTCTTCATCGACCTGGCCAAGGCTTTCGACTCTGTCATTCACCACATTCTTATCGGCAGACTCAACAGCCTTGGTATCTCAAATGACTGCCTCGCCTGGTTCACCAACTACTTCTCAGATAGAGTTCAGTGTGTCAAATCGGAGGGCCTGTTGTCCGGACCTCTGGCAGTCTCTATGGGTGTGCCACAGGGTTCAATTCTCGGGCCGACTCCTTTCTCTGTATACATCAATGATGTCGCTTTTGCTGCTGGTGATTCTCTGATCCACCTCTACGCAGACGACACCATTCTGTATACTTCTGGCCCTTCTTTGGACACTGTGTTAAATAACCTCCAAACGAGCTTCAATGCCATACAACACTCCTTCTGTGGCCTCCAACTGCTCTTAAACGCAAGTAAAACTAAATGCATGCTCTTC
The DNA here is from genome assembly GCF_901001165.1 of Salmo trutta. NCBI lineage: Eukaryota > Metazoa > Chordata > Actinopteri > Salmoniformes > Salmonidae > Salmo > Salmo trutta. Next base: position 10,923,269 of record NC_042972.1, on the reverse strand, counting down.
AACCGATCGCTGCCCGCACCCGCCCGCCTAGCTTCACTACTCTGGACGGTTCTTACTTAGAATATGTGGGCAACTACAAATACCTAGGTGTCTGGTTAGACTGTAAACTCTCCTTCCAGACTCACATTAAGCATCTCCAATCCAAAATGAAATCTAGAATCGGCTTCCTATTTCACAACAAAGCATCCTTCACTCATGCTGTCAAACATACCCTCGTAAAACTAATTATCCTACCAATCCTTGACTTCGGCGATGTCATTTACAAAATCGCCTCCAACACTCTACTCAGCAAATTGGATGCAATCTATCACAGTGCCATCTGTTTTGTCACCAAAGCCCCATATACTACCCACCACTGCGACCTGTATGCTCTCGTTGGCTGGCCCTCACTTCATGTTCGTCGCCAAACCCACTGGCTCCAGGTCATCTATAAACCTTTGCTAGGTAAAGCTTCGCCTTATCTCAGCTCACTGGTCACCATAGCAGCACCCACCCGTAGCACGCGCTCCAGCAGGTATATTTCACTGGTCATCCGCAAAGCCAACTCCTCATTTGGCTGCCTTTCCTTCCAGTTCTCTGCTGCCGATGACTGGAACGAATTGCAAAAATCACTAAACCTGGAGTCTTATATCTCCCTCACTAACTTTTAGCATCAGCTGTCAGAGCAGCTTACCGATCATTGCACCTGTACACAGCCCATCTGTAAATAGGCCACCCAACTACCTCATCCCCATATTGTTATTTATTTCTTTGCTCCTTTGCACCCCAGTATCTCTACTTGCATATTCATCTTTTGCACATCTATCACTCCAGTGTTTAATTGTTAAACTGTAAATATTTTGCCACCATGGCTTATTTATTGCCTTACCTCCCTGATCTTACTACATTTGCACACACTGTATAGAGATTTTTCTATTGTGTTATCAACTGTATGTTTGTTTATCCCATGTGTAACTGTGTTGTTTGTGTCCCACTGCTTTGCTTTATCTTGGCCAGGTAAATGAGGTAAATGAGAACTTGTTCTCAACTGGCTTACCTGGTTAAATAAAAGGTGAAAAAATAAAATAAAAATAAAAAAGAGATTTCTTGGGCCAAGAAACACGAGCAATGTACATTAGACCGGTGGAAATCTGTCCTTTGGTCTGATGAGTCCAAATTTGAGATTTTTGATTCCAACCGCTGTGTCTTTGTGAGACGCAGAGTAGGTGAACGGATGATCTCTGCATGTGTAGTTCCCACCGTGAAGCATGGAGGAGGTCTGATGGTGCTTTGCTGGTGAAACTGTCTGTGATTTATTTAGAATTCAAGGCACACATAACCAGCATGGCTACCACAGCATTCTGCAGCGATACGCCATCCCATCTGGTATGTGCTTAGTGGGACTATCATTTGTTTTTCAACAGGACAATAACCCAACACATCTCCAGGCTGTGTAATGGCTATTTGACCAAGAAGGAGAGTGAAGAAGTGCTGCATCAGATGACCTGGCCTCCACAATCACCCGACCTCAACCCAATTGAGATGGTTTGGGATGAGTTGGACCGCAGAGTGAAGGAACAGCAGCCAACAAGTGCTCAGCATATGTGGGAACTACTCCATCGAGACTGTTGGAAAAGCCTTCCAGGTGAAGCTGGTAGAGAGAATGCCAAGAGAGTTCAAAGATGTCATCAGCTCAAGGGTGGCTACTTTGAAGAATCTAAAATCTATTTGGATTTGTTTAACACTTTTTTGGTTACTACATGATTCCATATGTGTTATTTCATAGTTTTGATGTCTTCACTATTAGACTACAATGTAGAAAATAGTATCAATAAATAACAACTCTTGAATGAGTAGGTGTTTTAAAACTTTTGACTTGTACAGCATACTGAACAAAAATATAATGAATGTAACGACAATGGGCCTCAAGATCTCGGCAAGGAATCTTTGTGCACTCAAATTGCCATAGATAAAATGCAATTGTGCTCGTTATCTGTAGCTTATGCCTGCCCATACCATAACTCCACCATGTTCACAACGTTGACATCAGCAAACCGCTCGCCCACATGTGGTCTGCGATTGTGAGGCCGGTTGGACGTACTGCCAAATTCTCTAAAATGACATTGGAGGCGGCTTTTGGTAGAGAAATGAACATTCAATTATCTGGCAACAGCTCTGGTGGACATTCTTGCAGTCAGCATGCCAATTGCACACTTCCTCAAAAACTTGAGACGTATGTGGTATTGTGTTGTGTGACAATACTGTATATTTTAGAGTGGCCATTTATTGTCCCAGCACAAGGTGCACCTCTGTAATGATCATGCTGTTTAATAAGCTTATTGATATGCCACACCTGTCAGGTGGATGGATTATCTTGGCAAAGGAGAACTGCTCACTAACCAGGATGTAATCAAATTTGTGCACAAAATCTGAGAGAAATAGGCGTGTGTATGGAACATTTCTGGGATAATTTATTTCAGCTCATGAAAATGGGACAAACACTTTACAGGTTGCGCTTATATTTTTGTTCAGTGTATATGATGGTGAGTATAGACAATATATGGATAGAAAAGGTTTGGACACCAGTAGTTATATAGGATTATGCGTGACTAGAATACAGTCGTGGCCAAAAGTTTTGAGAATGACAAATATTCATTTTCACAAAGTGTGCTACCTCAGTGTCTTTAGATACTTTTGTCAGATGTTACTATGGAATACTGAAGTATAATTACAAGCATTTCATAAGTGTCAAAGGATTTTATTGACAATTGCATGAAGTTGATGCAAAGAGTCAATATTTGCAGTGTTAACCCTTCTTTATCAGGACCTCTGCAATCCACCCTGGCATGCTGTCAATTAACTTCTGGGCCACATCCTGACTGATGGCAGCCCATTCTTGCATAATTAATGCTTGGAGTGTGTCATAATTTGTGGGTTTTTGTTTGTCCACCCGCCTCTTGAGGATTGACCACAAATTCTCAATGGGATTAAGGTCTGGGGAGTTTCCTGGCCATGGACCAAAAATATCAATGTTTTGTTCCCCGAGCCACTTAGTTATCACTTTTGCCTTATGGCAAGGTGCTCCATCATGCTGGAAAAGGCATTGTTCGTCACTAAACTGTTCATGGATGGTTGGGAGAAGTTGCTTTTGGAGGAAGTGTTGGTACAACTCTTTATTCATGGCTGTGTTCTTAGGCAAAATTGTGAGTGAGCCCACTCCCTTGGCTGAGAAGCAACTCCACACATGAATGGTCTCAGGATGCTTTACTGTTGGCATGACACAGGACTGATGGTAGCGCTCACCATGTCTTCTCCGGACAAGCTTTTTTCCGGATGCCCCAAACAATCGGAAAGGGGATTCATCAGAGAAAATGACTTTACCCCAGTCCTCAGCAGTCCAATCCCTGTACCTTTTGCAGAATATCAGTCTGTCCCTGATGTTTTTCCTGGAGAGAAGTGGCTTCTTTGCTGCCCTTCTTGACACCAGGCCATCCTCCAAAAGTCTTCATCTCACTGTGCGTGCGGATGCACTCACACCTGCCTGCTGCCATTCCTGAGCAAGCTCTGTACTGGTGATGCCCCGATCCTGCAGCTGAATCAACTTTAGGAGACGGTCCTGGCACTTGCTGGACTTTCTTGGGCACCCTGAAGCCTTCTTCACAACAATTGAACCGCTCTCCTTGAAGTTCTTGATGATCCGATAAATGGTTGATTTAGGTGCAATCTTACTGGCAGTAATATCCTTGCCTGTGAAGCCCTTTTTGTGCAAAGCAATGATGACGGCACGTGTTTCCTTGCAGGTAACCATGATGGACAGAGGAAGAACAATGATTCCAAGCACCACCTTCCTTTTGAAGCTTCCAGTCTGTTATTTGAACTCAATCAGTATGACAGAGTGATCTCCAGCCTTGTCCTCGTCAACACTCACACCTGTGTTAACCAGAGAATCACTGACATGATGTCAGCTGATCCTTTTGTGGCAGGGCTGAAATGCAGTGGAAATGTTTTTTGGGGATTCAGTTCATTTGCATGGCAAAGAGGGACTTTGCAATTAATTGCAATTCATCTGATCCCTCTTCATAATATTCTGGAGTATATGCAAATTGCCATCCTACAAACTGAGGCAGCAGACTGTGAAAATTAATATTTGTGTCATTCTCAAAACTTTTGGCCACGACTGTACATTCTAAAGACTGGATCAAGTGTTCTGTCACAGGGCATTAGTAAGACAAACCCACCGAAATGTCTGAGGTTTGGAAACCCTGTTACGCTGAAAGGAAACCTTTCTCAGCATGTTTGGCTTGCCTTATTTCTACTTATTTTACGGAGCATTCTTTTCCTGCAGGAAGTATGACACTTTTCGGAGACCACACTTCAGAATCCAGACTTTCCCACAGTTGGTGAAGCTCTCCAGATAATTGAATGTCTGAGCACATATTTAGATTAGCATTGTGCATCAGGTACAATGGCACTACAATGGTTTTGGTTCTGATTTTGCTAACAAAACTCACTGGCTAAACATTCGTCCAAAGTTTGGGCCACGACTGTACAGTATATACTTATGAAGTGTGGAAAACGGTATGAACAGTTCATTCGGAAAGTATTCAGACCCCTGGACCTTTTCCACATTTTGGTACATTACAGCCTTATTCTAAAATGGACTAAAAAGTTTCTTCCCCTCATCAATCTACACACAATACCCCATAATGACAAAGCAAAAACAGATTTTTTAAATGTTTTGCCCCTCCCCCCCCCAAAAAAGGTGAAATATCACATTTAGATAAGTATTCAGACCCTTTACACAGAACCCAAACTGGCTGCGAGTGTGCGCCATCGTGCGCTACTGTGCATACATTTATTTTGTCCCCCTACACCAAACGCGATCATGACACGCAGATTAAAATATCAAAACAAACTCTGAACCAATTACATTAATTTGGGAACAGGTCGAAAAGCATTAAACATGTATGGCAATTTAGCTAGTTAGCTTGCATTTGCTAGCTAATTTGTCCAATTTAGCTAGTTAATTTGTCCTGGGATATAAACATTGAGTTGTTATTTTACCTGAAATGCACAAGGTCCTCTACACCGACAATTAATCCACACATAAAACGGCCAACCAAATCGTTTCTAGTCATCTCTCCTCCTTCCAGGCTTTTTCATCTTTGAACTTATATGGTGATTGGCATCTACACTTTCATAGTATTACCACAACAACCGGCAAAACATTTCGTCTTTATACCCACGTGGGTCTTTATACCCACCAATGCGGAGATGGGATGTGGGTACCTGCTTCTATAAACCAATGAGGAGATGGGAGAGGCAGGACTTGCAGCGCGATCTGCGTCAGAAATAGAAAGGAGTTGTATTTTAGCCCTTGGCAACACAGACGCTCGTTGGCGCGCGCGAAGCAGTGTGGGTGCAATAATTGAATAACATGGATTTCTAAATTTATTTTGCGATGCGTCCGGTCAGCATGTTACTCAGTACTTTGTTGAAGCAGCGATTACAGCCTCGAGTCTTCTTGGGTATGACGCTACAAGTTTGGCACACCTGTATTTGGGGAGTTTCTCCCATTCTCCTCTGCAGATCTTCTCAAGCTCGGTCAGGTTGGATGGGGAGCGTTGCTGCATAACTATTTTCAGGTCTCTCCAGAGATGTTTGATCGGGTTCAAGTCCGGGCTCTGGCTGGGCCACTTAAGGACATTCAGAGACTTGTCCCGAAGCCACTCCTGCATTGTCTTGACTGTGTGCTTAGGGTCATTGTCCTGTTGGAAGGTGAACCTTCACCCCAGTCTGATGTCTTGAGCGCTCTGGAGCAGGTTTTCAACAAGGATCTCTCTGTACTTTGCTCCGTTCATCTTTCCCTTGATCCAGACTAGTCTCCCAGTCCCTGCCACTGAAAAACATCCCCACAGCATGATGCTGCTACCACCCTGCTTCACTGTAGGGATGGTGCCAGGTTTCTTCCAGACATGACGCTTGGCATTCATGCCAAAGAATTCAATCTTGGTTTCATCAGACCAAAGAATCTTGTTTCTCATGGCCAGTCCTTTAGGTGCCTTTTGACAAACTGCAAGCGGGCTGTCATGTGCGTTTTACTGAGCAGTGGCTTCCGTCTGGCCACTCTACCATTAAGGCCCGATTGGTGGAGTGCTGCAGAGGTGGTTGTCCTTCTGGAAGGTTCTCCCATCTCCACAGAGGAACGCTGGAGCTCTGTCAGAATGACCATCGGGTTCTTGGTCAAGGCCCTTCTCCCCCAATTGCTCAGTTTTACTGGGCGGGCAGCTTTAGGAAGAGTCTTGGTGGTTCTAAACTTCTTCCATTTAAGAATGATGGAGGCCACTGTGTTCATCGGGACCTTCAATGCTGCTGAAATATTTTGTTACCCTTACCCAGATCTGTGCCTCGACACAATCCTGTCTTGGAGCTCTACGGACAATTCCTTCGACCTCATGGTGTTTGCTCTGACATGCACTTTCAACTGTGGGACCTTTTATATAGATAGGTGTGTGTCTTTCCAAATCATGTCCAATCAATTGAATTTACCACAGGTGGACTCCAATCAAGTTGTAGAAATATCTCAAGGATGATCAATGGAAACAGCTACATTTCAAGTCTCATAGCAAAGGGTCTGAATACTTATATAAATAAGGTGTCGGTTTACATTTTTTATACATTTGCAAAACCTGTTTTCGCTTTGTCATTATGGGGTATGGTGTGTAGATTGAGGAAAATGTTTTATTTAATAGATTTTAGAATAAAGCTGTAACATAACAAAATGTGGGAAAAGGGGTATGAACAGTTTCCGAATACACTGTAAACATGATTAAAGTGACCAGTGCTCATGGGGCAGCAGTCTCTAAGGTGCATATATGTTTCCTTACATTGAAAACAGTCTACAGACAAGGAGAGACTGCAATCCACACTTAGTTTTCCCTGGCCTGTTAGGGTTGCACAATTCCTCCAACAAGGATTTCTGAAAAACCTGGGAACATTGGGAAAGTTTCTGGAATTTTGCGACGAGATCCACAATATAATACGTAGGCCTACCTGAGACGTTGATTGAGGTGCCGGCGTCGAGGACGCCGCTGTTCGGCCGGACACAGTAACGGCGCGGGGCCGTCGTCTTGACTTTGAAGCACACATTCCTGTCTGTAGGGTTGGCGAGTTTTAGGGTGGTGTTGACCACATCCGAGAAGGGACCTGTGGAGGGAGAACAAGGTCCCAAAAAGGAAAAGGGTTAGAGAAGCTGGAGCCTCCATCTTTTTATTATTATTCGTTTTTTAATCAAACCTAAATATATACTGGGATTTAGACCGACAATAGGCGACTTAACAGACAACAGGCTTTACAGAGGTGGGCCTAAAAGGGACAATCTGCAGTTGCTACATAAATGTTTGGACTTAAATTAATGATGTACCCATTGATTCTTGAAGAAAATAACATATTAATTATTAATACCTCATGAGCATAGATCAACTGTCATCAGGAACCCAAAATATAAGCTGTTTACCAGTGGAAGGGATGAACTTTGTTATTGCTTCAATTGCCGATTGGCCCTTTAAAAAGGTAGATTCAATAATGACATCATTGTACACAGTTGAGCAACTTCCTGATTAAAGAAATTAACAACAACACAATACAAATCTGGATTTTCCCAAAGGGGGCATGCGTCACAACTCCTTGCTTTGAGACAATGAGGGACAATGACGGGCTCAGCGACAAATCAGTTAGGTTTTAAAAGTAGACTATGCTGAAGACAGCCAGGCAGGTTACAGACACCTGGGGTTCCAATCACAAGGCTATCACATTCCATACCCCTTGTGGTTCCAATCACAAGGCTATCACATTCCATACCCCCTGTGGTTCCAATCACAAGGCTATCACATTCCATACCCACTGGGGTTCCAATCACAAGGCTATCACATTCTATATCACCTGGGGTTCCAATCACAAGGCTATCACATTCTATATCACCTGGGGTTCCAATCACAAGGCTATCACATTCCATACACCCTGTGGTTCCAATCACAAGGCTATCACATTCCATACCCCCTGTGGTTCCAATCACAAGACTATCACATTCCATACCCCCTGTGGTTCCAATCACAAGGCTATCACATTCCATACCCCTGTGGTTCCAATCACAAGGCTATCACATTCCATACCCTGTGGTTCCAATCACAAGGCTATCACATTCCATACCCCTGTGGTTCCAATCACAAGGCTATCACATTCCATACACCCTGTGGTTCCAATCACAAGGCTATCACATTCCATACACCCTATGGTTCCAATCACAAGGCTATCACATTCCATACCCCCTGTGGTTCCAATCACAAGGCTATCACATTCCATACCCCCTGTGGTTCCAATCACAAGGCTATCACATTCCATACCCCCTGTGGTTCCAATCACAAGGCTATCACATTCCATACCCCCTGTGGTTCCAATCACAAGGCTATCACATTCCATACCCCCTGTGGTTCCAATCACAAGGCTATCACATTCTATATCACCTGGGGTTCCAATCACAAGGCTATCACATTCTATAACACCGGGATATATGGGCGGTAACGCTGACAGAAAGAGAGTGTACGAAATTACCACAAGCAGACAGACTAATGCATGTGAAAGCTGTGCAAACCGTAGAGAAAACATGGTGAGCTAATCAAATGAATGTTACTGAATCAGCACATCAAAAGGCATAAAAGCGGAGGTCCGTCACGTGCCGGATCGCCATTTCAGAATGAGGAAAAGGTTTGAAGAAAGAGAGGGAAGTTACAATGCAAAAATCAGGCTTAAGGCGATGCACATTACGTAACATAGAGGAACACATCCTAAGGACAACAAGTCTGAATACTAATCCAAGGTTGAGGAGGCCTATGCTTTTGAGCTATAGGGGGCCTATGCTTTTGAGTGGGGACATCTATGAACTGTATTAGCTAATGACCCACATCCAGACGTGTAGGCCTAGTCACTGAAAGGGCAGTAGGCCTAATTTATACCATGAAATTATTATCTGGAGCAAAGCTTCATCAACATGCGTTTGAGGTGTATGGACGTTGACACATGATGCCAACACCAAAATAGAACCCCAGACTTTGGTTATAGCCTGAACCATAATAGAGTTGCCTCTACTAACCTCACTCTAGGGTCCTTCCATCTGATTTAAATCACTTTGACTGCACCCTTTTTGATTTGAACAAAACCTTCCATACATGTTTTGCCCATGGTAGAAGTGGTCAGAAAGGGACTTTTTGGACATGAATGCCAAAACACTCAGGAGGTTCTCAAAGTTGGCCCAAAGTTGGCCCCCACCATGTCTTTATCACTGAAAAAGACAAACGGTTGAATTTGATATATTTTTAACGGCTTACAATCAGGGTTGTCAAACTATTCTATGATTTCTTGAAAAAAATTAATTATCTAAAAACATGTAAATTCAGATTTTTCCCATTTTCACAAATGTTGTACTGTAGCTTAGACTCTTTCATATCATCTTAGGGGTTTGTGTTGTGCCAGCCATCGGTTGAGACACAGCATTCTCTTGAATACAGGGTGGCTGTCATGTCAATCATATATAATTCATAGAATGGACCTATCCTTTCAGACCACTGCAATTTAGCTGGTACACCATTGAAATATAAATTAAATTGAAACTTTAACTTACAATTACTACCAGAAACATGGCCGTCAGTCCATTCACCGTCGAATGTCAAATTGAATGGGAATATCTATTCTATTATCTATATTTATTATTTCAATAGTTTTCCTATGGAGGATTAACAGTTTAATTTATAACAATGGATATTCACACTTAAGTCAATATTCTCTGATGTGTGGACCTCCAACCATCTTTGTGGTACCATTTGAAAGTAAAAAAATATATTTGACTCACATACTTACATGACACCCACCCTGTATTCAAGAGTATGCTGTGTCTCAACCGCTGGCGTGCACAACACAAACACCGCAGATGATGTAAAATAGGGTCTACGCTACAAGACATATGAAGATTACCGTTTTTGTTGTTGTTGCGAGTTCCATTTTTTTTTTAAAAGCAAAAGAAAAAATGGTTTTATTAAAAGGTCCATTGCCATCTCAATATCAAATAATTTCTAGGTAACAATTGAGTACCTTACTGTGATTGCTTTTAATTAAAATGGTCAAAAAATGAAACAAATAGCTTCTCAGAAAATAGCAATTTGGGAGTGGTCAGGGGAAAACTGAAAACAAGCTGTTATTACTCAATTTGAATAAGTAGAGCAGGTGATGCAATTAAGGCCATGGCTAATTTAGAAATATAATAATAATAATAATAATAATATAATAACATGCCATTTAGAAGATGAGATGAAAGCATATATCGTTGGGCCCCATGTCCAGTTGCAGTTCCATTAATTGCTCGGTTGTAGTGAATCAAGTCTTTGTAAAAAAAAATACACAAACAAAACACATGAGTGGGCTTAATATGAGGGCAGGTTTTATTTAACTTCCAAGAAAGGATTGGCTACCAGTATTACTGTCACTAATGGCTCTCGTTCTACAGAACTATAAAAAAGTGGCCATTAAACTGACAGCCTAGATTAAACATATAGTTAAGCCTACTAGGTTCAGCTCACAAAACATCTAAGAGGAGAAGGCATAGACCTTCTAGAGCAGCGTTTCCCAAACTTGGTCCTCGGTGACCCCAAGGGGTGAACCTTTTGGTTTTTGCCCTAGCACTACACAGCTAATTCAAATGATCAAAGCTTGATGATTCATTTATTGTTTGAATCTGCTGTGTAGTACTAGAGCAAAAACCAAAACATGCACCAAGTTTGAGAAACCCTGTTCTAGAGGATCTGGAAATAAATTACTTCAGTGCCACAGGGACAATAATTTGGTATTTTTAACCTATTAGGCCTATCAATAAGAAAAGAAGCCTAAACGTATACAACAGCCTGGGCCTAGTAGACCTATCTAAAGGAAAGCAGGGTTTGGAGGAAATAGGAAAATACTGGTTGGGGGAGGAGAATTGGGAAGGACGTAGCTGGCTGTGAGGGTCAACCAACCAGGTGTGGTGCAAATATATTTGTATAATGTTTTGTAATTTCTAAATATTTTTTTACTTTTAACCCTTTTTCTCCCCAATTTCGTGATATCCAAATTGGTAGATACAGTCTTGTCCCATTGCTCTCTATACGATTTGCATTTCATATACCTTTGACTATTGGATGTTCTTATAGGCACTTTAGTCTTGCCAGTGTAACAGTATAGCTTCCGTCCCTCTCCTCGCTCCTACCTGGGCTTGAACCAGGAACACATCGACAACAACCACCCTCGAAGCAGCGTTACCCACGTAGAGGAAGGGGAAACAACTACTCCAAGTCTCAGAGCGAGTGACGTTTGAAATGCTATTATCGCGCACCCGGCTAACTAGCTAGCCATTTCACATCGGTTACACCAGCCTAATCTCGGGAGTTGACAGGCTTGAAGTCATAAACAGCGCAATGCAATACGAAGGGCTGTTTGAATGAATGCTTACGAGCCTGCTGCTGCCTACCACCGCTCAGTCAGACTGCTCTATCAAATCATAGACTTAATTATAACATATAACACACAGAAATACGAAAGGTCATTAATATGGTCGAATCCGGAAACCATCATCTCGAAAACAAAACGTTATTCCTGTTACATTGCACAATCTTCAATGTTATGTCATAATTACGGAAAATTCTGGCAAATTAGTTCACAACGAGCCAGGCGGCCCAAACTGTTGCATATACACTGACTCTGCGTGCAATGAACGCAAAATGACACAATTTCACCTGGTTAATATTGCCTGCTAACCTGGATTTCTTTTAGCTAAATATGCAGGTTTAAAAATATATACTTCTGTGTATTGATTTTAAGAAAGGCATTGATGTTTATGGTTAGGTACAGTCGTGCAACGATTGTGCTTTTTTCGCAAATGCGATTTTGTTAAATCATCCCCGTTTGGCGAAGTCGGCTGTCTTTGTTAGGAAGAAATAGTCTTCACAGTTCGCAACGAGCCAGGCGGCCCAAACTGCTGCATATACCCTGACTCTGTTTGCAAGAGATGTGACACACTTTCCCTAGTTAAAAGAAATTCATGTTAGCAGGCAATATTAACTAAATATGCAGGTTTAAAAATATATACTTGTGTATTGATTTTAAGAAAGGCATTGATGTTTATGGTTGGAGCAACGTGTACCTAAGCGATTATATGCAACGCAGGACAGGCTAGATAAACTAGAAATATCATCAACCATGTGTAGTTAACTAGTGATGATTGATTGATTGTTTTTTATAAGATAAGTTTAATGCTAGCTAGCAACTTACCTTAGCTTCTTACTGCATTCGCATAACCTCGTGGGGTGCAATGTAAAGCAGGTGGTTAGAGCGTTGGACTAGTTAACCGTAAGGTTGCAAGATTGAATCCCTGAGCTGACAAGGTAAAAATCTGTCGTTCTGCCCCTGAACAAGGCAGTTAACCCACCGTTCCTCTGCCATCATTGAAAATAATGACTTGCCTAGTTAAATAAAGGTAAAAAAAAAAAATACGTAAAAAAAAAAAATAAAAATACAATTTCGGCTAAATTGGCGTCCAAAAATACCGATTTCCGATTGATGTGAAAACTTGAAATCGGCCCTAATTAATCGTCCATTCCGATTAATCGGTCGACCTCTAATTAGAACCATCGTTAAATCTCCAAGCGGTTTCCCAAATACCATTGTTACTGAAATTGCACTTGAAAACGCTCGTTATTTACCAACTGCCTCAGACCACTCATAGAACAGCTAAGTGCGTTGTTAGATGCTTGTTTGCCCTTCCTCATCACTTTATTCACAAAAGATGTCAGCTAAACGTAAAATGAAGATCTTATCGTCTCTGTGACCGCTGATAACTTCAGATAATTGCCAAAGTCTTTGCAATTGTTACAAATACGCAAAGGATAAACATATGCTTCAAAATAAAACTGAGATGACCGCATTAAAAGATATAGGCTACATGGGCCCATATATTTCAATCATAATGAAATCAATTTAATGTTTAATCAATTGAAATCTATTTTGCCAAGACTGCAATGTTTGCAGATTCAGACCCCTTGACCTTTTCCACATTGTTACATTACAGCTTTATTCTAAAATGTATTAAAATTGTTTTTTTCCCCCTCACCAATCTACACACAATACCCCTAATGATAAGGCAAAAACAGGTTTTTATAAACAGAGGAACTCTGGAGCTCGGTCAGAATGACCATCGGGTTCTTGGTCACCTCTCTGACCAAGGCCCTTCTCCCCCGTTTGTTCAGTTTCGCCAGGCAGCCAGCTCTAGGAAGAGTCTCTGCTGCCTGCAACATCCTCCAGCATGACCGGTTTGGCGGTGGGTCAGTCATGGTGTGGGGTGGCATTTCTTTGGAGGGCTGCACAGCCCTCCATGTGCTCGCCAGAGGTAGCCTGACTGCCATTAGGTACCGAGATGAGATCCTCAGACCCCTTGTGAGACCATATGCTGGTGCGGTTGGCCCTGGGTTCCTCCTAATGCAAAACAATGCTAGACCTCATGTGGCTGGAGTGTGTCAGCAGTTCCTGCAAGAGGAAGGCATTGATGCTATGGACTGGCCCGCCCGTTCCCCAGACCTGAATCCAATTGAGCACATCATGTCTCGCTCCATCCACCAACGCCACGTTGCACCACAGACTGTCCAGGAGTTGGCGGATGCTTTAGTCCAGGTCTGGGAGGAGATCCCTCAGGAGACCATCCGCCACCTCATCAGGAGCATGCCCACCTCTTTAAGGAATACCTGGGATAGGATTAAGTAATCGTTCTAACCCCCCCCCCCCCTCCCAAAAAAAAAAAGATATAGATGTACTATTGTAAAGTGGTTGTTCCACTGGATATCATAAGGTGAATGCACCAATTTGTAAGTCGCTCTGGATAAGAGCGTCTGCTAAATGACTTAAATGTAAATGTAATACAGGCACGTGGAGGCCACACACACTACTGAGCCTCATTTTGACTTGTTTTAAGGACATTACATCAAAGTTGGATTAGCCTGTAGTGTGGTTTTCCACTTTAATTTTGAGTGTGACTCCAAATCCAGACCTCCATGAGTTGATAAATTGGATTTCCATTGATTATTTTTGTGTGATTTTGTTGTCAGCACATTCAACTATGTAAAGAAAAAAGTATTTAATAAGATTATTTCTTTCATTCAGATCTAGGATGTGTTATTTTAGTGTTCCCTTTATTTTTTTGAGCAGTGTATTATTAGTCTCATGCTTCATAAACAACAGGTGTAGACTAACAGTGAAATGCTTACTTACCTTCCCAATAATGCAGAGAGAAAATAGAGAAATAATAGAAAAGTAATAACATGTATTATTAAAAGTAATAATAAATACACAATGAGTAACAATGACTTCGGTATATACCCTGGGTACCAGTACTGAGTCGATGTGCATGGGTACGAGGCCAAGCCAAAGCCCGGACTTAAATCCCATTGGCAATCCGTGAAAGACTTGAAGATTGCTATTCACTGCCGCTCCCATCTAACTTAACAGAGCTTGAAACAATCTGCAAGGAAGAATGGGGGAAAAAAAAATGCCCAAATCCAAATGTGCGAAGCTGATACAGACATACCCAAGGTGACTCAAAGCTGTAATCGCCTCCAAAAGGTGCTTCTACAAAGTATTGACTGAGGTGTAAATACTTATGTAAATAAGATATTTCTGTATTTCATTTTTCAATAAATGTGCAAAAATGCAATTAAGGGGTATTGTGTGTAGATGGCTATGGCTGAGAAAGGGGGGGGGCTATTTTGAAGGGCATTCACTCACTGCTCTAGAATGTAGTGAAAAAAAAAAGGGTCAATTCAAGAGGATGCTACTAAATGACGCCAAGCAGTTTCCATACTGTCAGTATTGTGTCTAAATGTAGTTATATGCCCTATGCCATTATGAATCAGAGTCAACTAATCATTAGATTCTCTACAACAGTATAACCTTGATATGCTTGTACTTAACAGCGTTGATTAAGTAAGAACGTTAGTTTGTTGTGACCATTGCTAGTGACCATTGCTAGTATCGTGAACCATACATGGTAAAGACATAGGGTTTGGATTGTTTTTATAAACATTGAATTAAATAATTGTATGGGTTAACACCCTACATTTTGAATTCAGGCTCTAACACAACAAAATGTGGAAGGGTTATGAATAATTTCTAAAGGCACTGTATGTACATGCAACTAGGAATGAAATTACTAGGCAACAGGATAGGTAATAAACAGTAGCAGCAACATTTGTGACGAGTTAAAAAAGTTAGTACAAAAATGGTCAATATAGGTGGTTAAAAAGTTAACCAAACAGCTACCCGGACTAACTATTTAGCAGTCTTATGGCTTGGGGGTAGAAGCTGTTCAGGGTCCTGTTAGTTCCGCACTTGGTGCATCGGTACCACCCTCTATGACTTGGGTGGCTGAAGTCTTCAACACTTTTTAGGGCCTTCCTCTGACACCGCCTGGTACAGAGGTCCTGGATGGTAGGGAGCTTGGCCACAGTTATGTACTGGGCCATACGCACTACCCTCTGTAGTGCCTTGCGGTCAGGATGCCAAGCAGTTTCCATACCAAGCAATGATGCAGCTAGTCAAGATGCTATCAATAGTGCACCTGTATAACTTTTTGAGGATCTGAGGGCCCATGCCAAATCTTTTCAGCCTCCCGAGGGGGAAATGAACATTGTGGTGCCCTCTTCACAAATGTGTTAGTGTGTGTGGACCATGATAGATCCTTAGTGATGTGGACACCGAGAAACTTGAAGCTCTCGACCCTCTCCACTACAGCCCGTCGATGTGAATGGGGGCGTGCTTGGCCCTCCGTTTCCAGTAATCCACATTCAGCTCCTTCGTCTTGCTGACACATTTAGCCAACGTTCTCTGCGTGCCGTGGTGTTTTGGGAAACGGCCTACATCTTCGGCCACTGTAGGAACGATGCATTGTTAAAACACTCATAAGCCTAGGTTCCATCACTATCAGGAAACCGAGCTAGTCAGCTGTGCCTGAACCAAAACTATTTTCCTTCAGTTCTCCATCCCAAAAATAAGTAAATAGTAAGACAATTTGTTTTCAGCACTTTTATTTCCATGACTGATCAAAATGTGTGTTCTCATGGCTCTCTCTTGACCCTCTGCAGCAGATATATGGTGAGCAAATATGTTTGGAATATCAATTCGCAATAAAATCGCAGTATTGAATTGCAATACATATAGACTCGCAATACATATCATATTGGCACTTAAGTATTGCGATAATATCGTATTGTGAGGTCCCTGGCAATTACATTTACATTTTAGTCATTTAGCAGACGCTCTTATCCAGAGTGACTTACACTAGTGAATGCATACATTTTTTTTTTTTTTTGTACTGGCCCCCGTGGGAATCGAACCCCCAACCCTGGCGTTGCACACACCATGCTGGAGTTGCAAACACCATGCTCTACCAACTGAGCCACAGGGAGGCCCTACTAGCTGGTATAGAGGAAGCCCTTGCGTTTGAGGGAAACAAAGGTGCATTGTGGATGGAAATGTGGAAGTGAGCTGCCTCGTAGTGTGAATTAGCACATAGACTAAGATAAGGTTTCAGCCCGTAAATGTCCATAGCAACTGACACATCCCTTCGCACACTGAGCCAAGACAGAGGCGAATTTTAAACCCTCACAACTGGTGGAACATCGTTCAATGAAACGACTCATGCAACTAACTACTGTAGCCTATACCTTATCTACAACAGCCTTGGGATGCTTTCCAACTGGCAGAAAAAAATACAGGCACAAAAAGAGAGTTCTGAAGGGCATATTTAACACTGTTGTGTCATCTGAAAGGTTTGTTTTTGAGAAAGAGCAAGACTGTGTACCTTGAGTGTGCGGTTCCAAATTGATACTAATAAAGAATAAGGAGATTTATAAAGAACCCGAAAGGAACACAGCTGGATTTGTTGTCAACACAGGCCTGCCTTTCAATGGCCAATTTTAGTCTAAGAGACTAGGTGATTTGATTATCTGTCCAGTCAAAGACTTTAATTAGTAATTTAGGTGTTACCAAACAATGGAAAATGACTGGTTTACAAACCTCAGACTACTCCCCACTTGGCTATAAGTACAATATCACTACTAGTAGGCATTCAAAACTGCTTCAATTAAAGGTTTAGCTCATATGTGTTGCAATGTTCTCGAAACATGGCCATAATTTCATGGTAACATATTGTAGGGTGTCCACCCACTCTGCTTTGTTGATGCGACTGCACCGCCCACAACCGCAAGACCCTCCTGCACAACGCATCACCGGGGGCAAACTACCTGCCTTCCAGGACACCTATAGCACCCGATGTCACAGGAAAGCCAAAAAGATCATCAAGGACAACAACCACCCGAGACACTGCCTGTTCACCCTGCTATCATCCAGAAGGCGAGGTCAGAACAGGTGCATCAACGTGGGGACCGAGAGACTGAAAAACAGCTTATATCTCAAGGCCTTCAGACTGTTAAACAGCCATCACTAACACATAGAGTCTGCTGCCCACATAGACTTGAAATCATTGGCCACTTTAATAAATGGATCACTAGTCACTTTAATAATGCACTTGAATAAATGTTTCCATATCTTGCATTACTCATCTCATAACGAGATAAGATAATGAGAGAAAAACTGCTGATGTAGAACCAAATCTTAGAATTGCACCTATTCTAGTAGAATACCTTCCCCTGAAAAATACAAATAATTTACATTTTGGGGGAAATTGATCCACGAACCTACAAAAGGGGCACCAGTTGCCCATTCCTGCTCTATATTGACAATGATTTTGTAGGCCTGCTAGCACTGGGTTCCCCAACTTGTTAATGTTGAGGCCCCGTAAATAACAAAAACAACAATATCAGGCTTATATGAGAGAATACCTATGATTGTGATTTTACCTAACAGAAGTCTTGACATTTTAGTTATATCTGCCACTTTGCTGAATACCCTGAAAGCCCCTTGCAGACCTCCTGGGGCCTATGAACCCCAGTTTGGGAACCCCTGTACTGGCCTGTGTGGCTTGGGATTTCCTTGAGGTAAACATATTTCTCGTAGTTATCAATTAGTGGGCTCAGTTTGTTTGCAATGAGCCAAGACAAATAAAAAGGCTACCTTCACAACAAGCAGCACAGTTTAAAGCTGCTTTAACTTTCCCTGGGACCCAACCAAATTCACATAGAAATGTGAGTTATACATCTGTCACTCATTGAATGCAAGTCTAAGAAGTGATAGATCTGTTCTTTGTGCTCTATTTATGTTTCCCTTTCTTAAGTTTAGTTTTTGCATCGCTTACTTTCATTTTTGTAAACCAGCTTTAAACCAGCTGAAAATACAATATTTTTGGTTATTGAAAATATATTTCACAGCGGTTTATATGGTACAATGATTCTCTACACGTTGATTGTTTTGTCACATAAACTGAAATTAGGCGAAGTACTAGAATTTTAGCAACCAGGAAATGGCAGAGCAATGTCTGCATATTGCACCTTTAAGCAATGGATTATATTGGCTTGACAAGGCAATAGGGCATCTCAAATTACTGTGGAAAGACCCTATATATAATTCAACAAACACAGATGAAAGGCTATTTATTATTTTGTATCTCAAAAATGGCCTAATGTTACATTGTGATAATGCTTCAGGGAACGTAGCCTATTGAGTGGGGTCAATAAATGAATATTTAACTAATTTGACACATTGTAATTCTTAGGATGCCCAGTACAAAGTGTCCATATGGTATCCTGACCCATATTGCTGCTTTCCACACCTGGTCATGAACAACACTTGACAACTGATGAGAAGAACCGCCAGATAGCAATATAGCTAACGTTAGCTAGTATTTAATGCCCAGTTCCATCTTGCAAACGGTTAGACTAACCGCTAGCTAGCTAATTACAGTAACTAGCTAGCTAGCAAACTAGACCAATTAGTTAACGTTAGCTACCTATCATGATGCTTGCAACATGCATGTTGGGGGGGCAATCAGTTGCTATTCATTGTTAGCTCATAATTACACTGACATGATTGTCGTCGGGCATGAACGATAATAGCTGCGATTCAACCAGTAATTGTATTTTGACATTGTGCTTGAAACACAGCTAGCACAATAATAAACAGACCGACTCGCCTAAATTACTGGAACGATATTGCACAATGCACGTAAAACATAACGCACTAACTAACGTTACTAGAAGGTCAACTCGACATTATTAGCAGGAAAGACTTGTCAGGGAGCTGCAAGAATGAATAGCTAGCTAGCTAGCTAGCTAGCTAACACAGGTTCATGTTCAGGAAAGGCTGTGTACGCTGCCAGAAAATATGCCAACCAGTCGTTTGAAATTATTCTCCTCCCTAGCTCACTGTTATTTTACAAATTAATGGGCATATGGCCCCCTCCTTATTAAATGGGCCTGTTACTAACTACCCCACTCACAAAAATGGCTCCCCCCCTCCCTTCAGAGCTGGGCCCTCCCCTCCTCAGCAGTCTCTTACCTCGGAATTTCAGTTCGTGCTGTGGCTCCAAGAGCAGGACCTGATCTTGCCTGGCCATGTCCCAGCGGTTCCAAGGGGATAGCTCAATGTAAATCGTTTCCGTAGATTACTCCTGTTGTGGTGATATTAGCTAGTGTTATCTTTAGAGTTATTATTATTATGCTAATTAGCTATGCGATTATCCTGTCCCCCGGTCAGTGCAAATAGCCAGGGAGCTACTAGCGGCGGTTGTGATGCAGCAAGAAAGGAGTGAGAGAGAGGCTTTGTGCAACGTCACAGCCCCTGCATAGCCACTCAACGAGGAGTGAAGAGGTGATGCGAGACGATGTCCGGGCAAAGCTTGGGAGTTGGGACACCTAAGCCTGGAAGGGAGGGACAGGTGTCTCATGGTCATCAATCTTTCTCAGGACCTTCTTATGTATCATGTTATCACAGTGTTATGGCCTCTTATAATTACTGCCATACATCATGCATTTCTAACGACCTATAATGTAATTCATGTTAATCCTGTACAGTTTCAGGCAAGTGCAAATTGACAATAATAATAAAAAATCACTTTGATAAAGTATTGACCCAATAAAAGGATATACATTTATGTTTCTGTAGACCATATCTGCAAAAGTGGGAAAAGTCCCAGTCCCAATACACAGCCCTGTTGTGCACCTATTCATGTATCACCCTGTCACTTTATAACATGCATGTGACACACAGGTTTACTTGAAATAACTAACATGATTGACCCCAGTGCTGGAGTGTTGAGGTTGTCAGGTGAACGTTCTGCATCCTCAGCACTATTCAAAGTGCAGCGTGGAATCCTATCCCAGTGATACACATGCCTGAAGTGTCATGTATTACACACACACACACACACACACACACACACACACACACACACACACACGTACATATATATATAAATACATAACCAGAAGGCTAACTGTCACTGGTGCAAGAGGACCAATTACATAACACCACTGTCATTTTATCTCCCTGACGCACATAAGCACACAGCCTCCAAGGTACCTCTGGTCCAGGTCGTTAGTACCTGTACCTCTTAACTTAGAAGGGGAATGTGCACCAACACCCTGGACCAGAGGTATTCACAGCCCAGCCCAGCCCAGCAGACAGTATCCCACTCACACACACCTTCCTTCAATATTTGTTTTATTTATTAGTAAACTGCTTGACAATTCCCTTTTAGACATTCAACGAACACTGCTAACACGTTTCAGACTCTTGTTTTGTTATTGTTTACAGTCATTATGACAAGTATGAAAGCTAAATATGACAAAGAGGTGGTGGAGTTACTATACATGTGTAGATCTATGCCTGGTCTAGCATCTCAGACAATGTAACATACATTATATTCAACCTTACAGGCTAAATAGTCATTGATTTGTGTGCATGTTTGGTGACATCTACATCGAATAAGACAATTCACAATGTGTTGCTGCAAAATCTCTCAGGACCAGCCTAAGACTGTTGGTATTCTTCCCAAAAATGATTCATGCAACTGGTTGTCTTTCTATGATAGGCCCTTAGCACTCTAATGCTGCATATCATGTCAAATTCAGTAACTTCATCTTATCACACACCAGACATAAATCAGTAACACTTAGACATTACACTGTTGTTATTTATGTTACAAATATCTACATTTCCAACTGTTAAGCATTAGAACAAATGTGAGCAATGCAATTGTGATGTGTGTTATTGAAATTACATTTTAAATGTCACAGAGAAGAAGCTGCCTCATCTTCTACAAAGAGAGAGAGAGCAAAATAAAAAGTCATACTGTAAAATAATGATTGCTGGAATACAAAGGCATATGATGCAATGCCATTACAAAGGCAATGAAAGAAGTTGATTTACTCAAACAAACAGTACAAGACATATTGGGACTTGTCTGGTTAATATTTTTTCAGATAGGTTTGCTGCAGAAAAAAGGTAATTACAATGGCGGCAAAATAATATACCTAAAATGTAAGGTACACAAATATTTCATTTGAAAGTGCAGTTGTAAAGTACTAGAAATACATTTCCCTTTTTAATAAATGCACTGTCCTGGCTAACTACGATATCATTTCAAGTGGAAATCATTGAGGAACACTTAAACGCCACAACCATAAACATTGTATTTTTAAAGGCCTTTTGAATAATTGATGATCAGAAGCTCAAAACGTAATCAATCACTAAAAGTAACATGTAAGCATATTATAGCTCGTCACCAAGCTCAGGACCCTGGGACTGAACACCTCCCTATGCAACTGAATCCTGGACTTCTTGACAGACTGACATCAGGTGGTGAGGTTAGGCAACAACGCACCCAACAAGCTGACCCTCAACACAGGGCCCCCCCCAACCGTGTGTGCTTAGCCCCCTCCTGTACTCATTGCTCGCCTCCAACTCCATCATCAAGTTTGCTAACGACACGACTGTGGTCTGCCTGATCACCAATGACGATGAGACAGCCTACAGCAGCGCTTCCCAAACTCGGTCCTTGGGACCACAAGGGGTGCACATTTTGGTTTTTGCCCTAACACTATACAGCTGATTTAAATTATCAAAACTTGATTATCAAAATAATCAACTAATTAGCTGTGCAGTGCTGGGCAAAAACCAAAACTTGCACCCCTTGTGGTCCCAAGGACCGCATTTGGGAAACCCTACAGGGAAGAGGTCAGCACAACAACCTCGCCCTAAATGTCAGCAAGACCAATGAGCTGATCTTGGAATTCAGGAAAGAGGGGCCCCATCAACGGGACTGCAGTGAAGAGGGTCAAGAGCTTCAAGTTCCTGTGTCTACATCACTGAAGACTTATCATTGTCCTCCTACAACAGCATAGTCGTAAAGAAGGCACCGCAGTGCCTCTTCTCCCTCTGGAGGCTGAAATGATTTGGCATAGCCCATCAGATCCTTAGGAACTTTTACAGCTGCACCATCGAGAACATCCTGACTGGTTGTATAACCGTCTGATATAGCAACTACACCGCCCTCGACAGGAAGGCCCTACAGAGGGTGGTACGGACCGTTCCAGCTCATCATTGCGGGTGAGCTCCCAGCCATCCAGGACGTACATGCCAGGCGGTGACTGAGAAGATGATACTGGTGCATCAAGGCTCAGACAAACAGACATCATCAGCTTCTAACCCCTGGCCATGTGTTTTCTTTATTACGCTGAACAAAAATATAAACGCAACATGTAAAGTGTTGGTCCCATGTTTCATGAGCTGAAATAAAAGATCGCAGATTTTCCATATGCACTAAAAGTTTATATCTCAAATTTTGTGCAGAAATTTGTCTACATTCCTGTTAGTGAGCATTTCTCATTTGTCAAGATAATCCATACACCTGACAGGTGTGGCATATCAAGAAGCTGATTAAACAGCATTATCATTACACAAGTACAACTTGTTCTGGGGACAAAAGGCCACAAATGTGCAGTTTTGTCACAACACAATGCCACAGATGTCTCAAATTGAGGGAGCTTGCAATTGGCATGCTGACTGCGGGGATATCTACCAGAACTGTTGCCAGAGAATTTAATGTTAATTTCACTACCATATGCCGCCTCCTTCATTTTAGAGAATTTGGCAGTACGTCCAACCAGCCTCACAACCACAGACCACGTGTAACCACGCCAGCCCAGGACCTCCTCATCCGGCTACTTCACCTGCGGGATTGACTGGGGGGGTCTGCTGAGGAGTATTTCTGTCTGCAATAAAGCACTTTGGTGGGGAAAAAGAAAAAAAACTTATTCCGACTGGCTGGACCTGGTTCCCAAGTGGGTGGGCCTATGCCCTCCCAGGCCCACCCATGGCTGTGTCCCTAACCAGTCATGTGAAATCCATAGATTAGGGCCTAATTAATTTAGTTCAATTGACTGATTTCCTTATAACTGTAACTCAGTAAAATCGTTGCGTTTATATTTTTTGTTCAGTATATACACACACACATATATAAAAAAATGAGTTATACTATTTTGATATTGATTACTGCACTGTTGGGTAGAGCGTGCAAGTCAAGCATTTCACTGTACTTGTGCATGTGACAATAAAACTTTAAACTAGATCTTCTTGATCCCTAAAAATTCTTGTCACATTTTAGTAACCCTTGCCATAAAGACAATTATTGCACTGACATGGTTGTTAAAAAAAATATCCTGAAGAACATTACAGTCAACCCTGCTATTAACACACCTCCCCATCAGCACTGATTATAATGGAAAAGACAAAAGCCCCTTTAAGACAACTTCACCTCAAGAGACCCACTCTGAAACACAATTATCCCTCCTATCCCTTAAAAAGTGTGCAATTGTGTACTCCTCCCCGCTCATTTAAAAGCGTTGGGTTAGATTGGTGTCCACTGTATACAGAGAGAGTCTTTCCATCATATTTCTTAAACCAGTAATTTCCTTTAAATCCATGAAAGGAAGTGGACAAATGCACACATTACGAGAAAGGACAGACAATTCAGAGGCAGGCTGGCCAGTCTACAGCTCGAGGCAGGCTGGCCAGTCTACAGCTCGAGGCAGGCTGGCCAGTCTACAGCTCGAGGCAGGCTGGCCAGTCTACAGCTCGAGGCAGGCTGGCCAGTCTACAGCTCGAAGCAGGCTGGCCAGTCTACAGCTCGAGGCAGGCTGGCCAGTCTACAGCTCGAGGCAGGCTGGCCAGTCTACAGCTCGAGGCAGGCTGGCCAGTCTACAGCTCGAGGCAGGCTGGCCAGTCTACAGCTCGAAGCAGGCTGGCCAGTCTACAGCTCGAGGCAGGCTGGCCAGTCTACAGCTAGAGGCAGGCTGGCCAGTCTACAGCTAGAGGCGGGGGGGGGGGTCTTCAACTGGTGTTAAATGTGGCCCATTCACGTGTTTTCGGCAAGAGGGAAAGACACTAGAAGGAAATCAAAAGGAAAGGGGAACAATTACATGGACCGTTCTGTGCTAGGCATTATCCCTAAATTGCCTGTCAAATGGCAATAGGTCAAGAACTAAAATGTGAGACTTTACATTACTGTACTACACAGAGGAGCAATTTAAGACAACAGCGTGAACACGTTGCTCAGTGTTCCTTCATCGCTTCTCTTTGTATTTTTGGACAAGGTGTTCCAGATCCACACCATATTCAAGCTTTCGTTAATTGCTTGCTTCACAGCGTAGTGAAGGCAGCCAGCAGCAGAAAGAAGGAGCAAGGGGAACGAATGAAACAGATCCCCGGAGTAGAGCCCATCATTTGGAATTGAAAAGAGAGCACGGTTCATCAGCGGGTCAGCATGTCAATGGAAAGCTGTGCCTGGTTCTCTGCGGGAAACCTTTTCTTTAGAAAGATCTAAAGAGTGTCGACTTGTTCTTCTTAGAACAAGTCCAGTTTCCAGATATGGTCCTTTTTTTTTATCTCTGGCCAGGTAGTAAAACTATGTTGGATGTGCGAGCCAGTGCTTATTCTGTAAAGGAATGAGAAAAAGAACGATGACATTTTTTTTTTTTAAAAGGGACAATTAAAGAATTGGCAGGACCTCACAAAATCACTCTCCTGTAAAACGGTCATAACAAAACAAAAAAAAAAAACAGTGAGGGATCGCAGACGGACGGGGTTGCCAACTAACACAAACAGTTAAAATGCAATTTCAAAAACATTGAAATGCAATGAACACTGTAAAAGGGCTGGCAGTATACTCCAAGCACTCCGGGGAAATAAATTAATTTACAGAATTTCAGCGATTGGCTCATTTTAGCAACTATTAAAGTGGAAAATGTGAGCAGTTATCATAACCGCACACTTGGTGACTGCAAGTCTTGTCAGCACTCAAACAGCCTGGCCCTCTAAGAGACGAGGCCTTAAAATGACTCCTTTTCGGTGGTAACCATCAACCAGCCAAGTTACCATCCCCTTTATCAAACCCATTTTCCATCCAAAGTGTCAAGGCTAAAGCAGTCACTGAGAGACAACGATATTGACGAGCACTGAAATTGTAATGGAGAAACAACATGATAAAAAAAGACCACATTACTCCTATTAGGGATTTTCATTACCGTTTCTCAAACGGTTTGGCAAACACCTGCCTTGGCCCTGTGCTGCAAAGCACTGTGTGAGGGTCATTAAAAAGTAACAGACTACACAACTACACTTCCCATCACGCACGTCTGACTCATCTACCTGGTTCACAAGAGTTAGAGTTGGGGACGTTTCTTCTTAAATTTGGGAACAATGACTTTACATTAGCACAATTTAACGCTTCAAATAGAACATTCATTTAGTCTCCTGTTGGAAAATAGATCATGTGGTTGTTGCAAGAGAAAAAGCACTGCATTCTGCAGACCCAATGATGCCATGACCCGTGTAGAGGTTTACAAGATAAGAATGGAAATAAAATCTGTGTTAACTTTTCAGAAGTATTACAAGACATAAAAAAGGCAGGGAGGGGAGCGCTTACAACTTGGGAAAACCATAGCAACTGCTGTGGATTTGGACCACTCGAGGACAATTCATGCAAAAAAGCTTCAAGGACAGGACAGATGTAGGATTCCTCTCAGATGGTACCCCATTTCCCTATACTGAGCGGACAAATCATTAGGAACACCTGCTATTTCCATGACAGAGAATGACCAGGTGAAAGCTATGATCCCTTATTGATGTCATCTGTTAAATCCACTTCAATCAGTGTAGATGAAGGGGAGGAGACAGGTTAAAGAAGGATTTTTAAGCCTTGAGACATGGATTGTCTATTTGTGCCACAGTGGTGGCTGCTGAGGGGAGAACGGCTCATAATAACGGTCGGAATGGAGCAAATGGAATGGCATCAAAGACCTGGAGACCATGTGTTTAATGTATTTGATACCATTCCACTGATAGCGCTCCAGTCATTACCACGAGCCTGTCCTCCCAATTAAGGTGCCACCAACCTCCTGTGGTGTGCCATTCAGAGGGTGAATGGGCAAGAGAAAAGATTGAAGTGCCTTTGAACGGGGTATGGTAGTAGGTACCAGGCGCACCGGTTTGTGTCAAGAACTGCAATGCTGCTGGGTTTTTCACGCTCAACAGTTTCCCGTGTGTATCAAGAATGGTCCACCAACCAAAGGACATCCAGCCAACTTGACACAACTGTGGGAAGCATTGAAGTCAACATGGGCCAGCATCCCTGTGAAACCCTTGACACCTTGTAGAGTCCATGCCCCGACGAAATGAGGCTGACAACTCAATATTAGGAAGGTGTTCTTAATGTTTCGTACACTCAGTGTATAAGGTGCACTACTTTTGACCAGAGCCATATAGGAATCTGGTGCCATAGGCTTGGACAAGCCACAGATCTGGAAAACGGGAGGATGAAGTGAACACAGCAAGGAGGGGGGTGAGACTGCCATAGACCTACTTGGCATACCTAAAGGATAGCTGCCATAGACCTATTTGGTGATCCTAAAGAATAGCTGCCATAGACCTACTTGACGATCCTAAAGGATAGCTTCCATAGACCTACTTGGCATACCTAAAGGATAGCTGCCATAGACCTACTTGGTGATCCTAAAGGATAGCTGCCATAGACCTACTTGACGATCCTAAAGGATAGCTGCCATAGACCTACTTGACGATCCTAAAGGATAGCTTCCCTAGACCTACTTGGTGATCCTAAAGGATAGCTTCCATAGACCTACTTGGCGAACCTAAAGGCTAAATACTGAGATCCAACTTATGCTTGATCCAAAAATGTAGTCGGATGCACCATATGGATGGTGTGACGCAATTCAGCTCCATACCACATCGCCGTGCGCATCTCAAATTTTGTAACAATACGGAGGGCTCCGTATAACTCCGCAGTGACATGATTGGTTGATGGTAGGTGAGGGCGGGTGGTCCTGCATAAACACAAACTCACTGCCTTGACAACTTCCTTCACAACAGCTCTGTGCTGCTCGGTTAAGAGCAAGAATAATAAATGCCCTGACTTCTGCAGAGGTCATGTCACTGTAAATGCTGCACGACAAATGCAGATGTACGACAAATGTACAACAAATGTAGACAAATACAGCACCTTTAAAAGGCTGTTGACTTCATTTTAACCTTTTGGGCTCCGGATAGGCATTAAAAACACAAGATTACAGCTTCACAATAACTAAGCCAAAGTTAGCCGCATAGAAAGATGAGATATGGTCATATATCCCAGTGAATTGTAATTTGCTCGGCTGCTCTCTCTTTACAGTGTAGCATTAGATGCAGGATGCAATGGCGGTAGTAATCAGCGTTTCCCAATGGAGGAGTGGCATTTGCAGCTCCCAGGCCTCTATGACACAGGTCTGTGGTTAGGGGGGATTATGGAGGCTGCAAGCAAAGAAGGGTCAGGGGTCAATGTGGGACTAAGGTCAGGGTTCACTGGCAGCATCAGCAGCAGGTCCGGGTCCGGGTCTCTGAGGGCCGCCGGCGCAGTTTGAAGCCATTCCCTGCAGCCCCTCCCCCTGCATCTAGGACAGGGATCCGTTGACCTGCAGGCGGGAACAAAATGTGCAAGGGGGACAAAAAAACAACGTTACACCCATAAACCATTGGTTAAAATAGGAACATCAACAGAAGCTCACACAATATTGCTTGGTACACTTAAATAAACAAGGACAATTTCAGCCATTGTACACCACTAGTAATAAACGTGGTATGCCATAAAGCATAAATTTGGCCTAAAAGATTGGATACCCCCAAAAGCTAGTGAAAAAAAAACACACTTACTTATCTCTATAAAGACCTCATTGATGTTAATGGCGTTCTTGGCGCTGGTCTCTACAAAGATGGCGTGGATGGAGTCAGCATAGTCCTTGGCATCCTTCTCCGAGACCTCCCTATAAAAGACACGGGTGTGTTCAAGTCTTAACCAGTAACAGACTAACAGCTATTTGATTTAGAATTTTAAGACCACTCGAAGTATCAAAAAAATAAATAATAATAAATTATATATATATATATATATTTCTAACTTCCATTAGAATTTTTTAGGGGGACTATCTTTTGTTCCATGTAGTGAATCTGTTATTCAATGCGTTCGTATGGGCTAATAACAGCAAGACAATATATATATATATATATATATATATATATTGTCTTGCTGTTATTAGCCCATACGAACGCATTGAATAACAGATTCACTACATGGAACAAAAGATAGTCCCCCTAAAAAATTCTAATGGAAGTTTTGTTCTGAAGTGTCTGTCCTTTATCAGAGATAAGCAAGATCAGGAAACATTTATTTTTATTTTTAAATTACATGTTTTTAACCCCCTATTTTCTACATTGTAGAATAGTAGTGAAGACATCAAAACTATGAAATAACAAATATGGAGTCATGTAGTAACCAAAAAAGTGTTAAATCAAAATATATTGTATATTTGAGATTCTTCAAAGTAGCCATCCATTGCCTTGATGACAGCTTTGCACACTCTTGAGACACATCCAATGCAAAAACAAATATATCTAGCTTAAACAGGCAGCTTTTTAATGGGGATTTATATGGGTGCGTCTCAATAGTAAAGAGAGGTGCAGGATAGGCCAGAGCAATATGGTGGACGTGAGCCAAGAATTCACATCAGCCTGTCTAGTTGTTTCACATCAGTGCAGATGAGAAAGAGGCACGAGGACACACCCATTCAAACATGAGATGAACCCAACAGGGACATAAACAGAGAATGGGACCCAAGGTGGCACCACCCCACCAGTATCACAGTGCTCATCTCTGCTAGACTTCTTGTGTCGCATGAGGCATCCCCCAGTGCTACTGTTCTGTCATTCAATCCAGCTAATGCTCATCTTAGTACAATGGACTACATGGAGGAGAACAAGCATCGTAAGCTCTGTTTCCACAGGAGTCCACTCCCGACTGCAAACAATAGCATATCCATGTTTCTCTTTTTGAACCAGACCTGTGCTGTGTAACATCTCCATGTACAGTCATTTGTAACAACTGCTTAGATTGTCAATTACGACTACCGTAATTTCCGGACTATTGAGCGCACCTGAATATAAGCCACTGAATTAAAACAAATATATTTTTTTGAACATAAATAAGCCGCACATGTCTATAAGCCGCAGGTGCCTACCGGTACATTGAAACAAATTAACTTTACACAGTCTTTAACGAAACACGGCTTGTAACAAAAACAAAATAATTAGCAGTAAGCTTTAGTTGTCTTTTTGCACTGAGTCAATTCCTAACGCTGCTGTTTCCAACGTCTTATCATCAACTCATTAAGACCAAGCTCCCGTGCAGCAGCTCCATTTCCTCTTCCAACAGCCAGATCAATCGCCTTCAACTTGAAAGCTGCATCATATGCATTTCTCCGTGTCTTTGCCATGATGAGGGTGACAAAATGACTACCGTAATCAGAATGATGGGAAGTTTGAGAGCGCTCGATTTAACCTAAACAGTAAACAAAAAAGTTGTTTGACCTTAACCCGTTCGGCAATTTCATTAGTCTAATGAAAGCTTCATGCCACCAAAAAACTGAGCACGTCACAGAATGTTTTTTTGGAGCGAAAAAATTTGAAAGCGGGAAAAATCCATATATTAGCCGCGTCATTGTTTTAAGCCGCGAGGTTCAAAGCGTGGGAAAAAAGTTGCGGCTTACAGCCCGGAAATTACGGTAATATTAATGGATGGTAGACGGGAAAAAATGTCATCGATTTTCAAGCATCAGTTCTCTCCATTGCTTCAATGCAAATGAAGCTACTCTAGTAGTTAAAGAGTCCTCTCATCTAAAGCCAGCATGTTTGAGTGACATTAGATAAACTGGAAGAAGTGTATCTCCAGCAGAGAGCTGTATCGGCCGCTTGTTACCGTTCCTCGGTACGTTCAAATTGTTGGAGACGAAAGTTTCAAGATATACGCTTGGCTCAGCCGATGACGTCCCTTGCCAAACAAAGCGTGGACGAGTCCTTTAACTTTCATTAGAAAATGTAGCACAAGCAAATCTCGTGTCAACAATTCAGCGAGTCGTCTGGTAAAATGAGAGTATGGAAGCCATGCTGCTGATTTGTAACAATAAACCAATGTATGTGTCCCAAATGATACCCTGTTCCCTATATAGTGCACTACTTTTGACTTGGACCAAAGTAGTGCACTATATATGGAATACGGTGCCATTTGGGACGCAACCCATGTCTTCCTGGGGGACATGAGGGATTTATTTACCTGGCATCGGACAGGTCACACTTGTTGCCAGCGATGGCTACCACGATGTTGGGCGGGCCGTGCTGACGAAGCTCCTTCACCCAGTTCTTCAACGTCTGGAACGAGTCCTGAGAAACAACGGTTCGAGCCATTCTTACTAACTATATAGTTTACAGTATATAGGCCTAGTAAACATCTTGTATTGTAAGATGTCTGAGAAAATGTTATGCAACGCATGACTGTGTGGGAGTGTGGTTTAAACATTTATGAAACATAGGAGATGTAAACATGACATGCAGACAAATGGATGTGCCTCTCTCCACATGGAATGTGAGAGTGGCCAGTATCAGAGGTTTACTGAACATGCCTACATTTGACTCAGTGACCAGTGGGCCCCCATAGTTGCCTACAGTTGACAGCAGCATTCTGTGCATGGATACCTGTGTTTTGCAAAAGGTCAATCAATTTAGAGATTTTTTTTCTGTGGTAAAAAAATATAAGAAAAGGTCGGGGGTCATCTTGGGAAAAAAAAATCTGTGATGCAGAGAGCCAAAACTCATAGCTTTTGAAAATCACTTAATTATTTTGCAAATGACATCACAGGAATGATATGGAAAAGAGTGGTGCAGTGTCCTTTTAAACATTTGAGAGAAGAAAAAAAATAACTAAACAAATGTCATATCACAGCATGTTACCAGAGGGAAACGAGGGAATACTTTACCTCTTTAGTGATGTCATAAACAATGATGGCTGCCGCAGAGCCTCTGTAGTACATTGGCGCCAACGCACGGAACTATGGGAAAGCAGGGAGATGTGGAGAAAGAGCACGGTGAGTAATGGACTGCAACCATTCTTCAGATAAAGAGGCTGTCCCTCTGGACAGAGAAGATAGTTGGTTTTCTAAAGCTTTCAACAGGGATTTATCTACAGCCAAACCGGTTGCACTGTTATAGTGAGGTCAAGGGGCCATGTATGCATTTGTGGTACTGTAGATCATAATTAAAGTAAGAGTACATGACTTATCCTAAGAGATGCTATGCTTTAAAGAAAAAGTCAAGGCAATTTTTTTGGCTCATCTTCAAGGATTGTGTATCTAGATCGCTTGTAATTGTTTATATAGGACATCCATGAGAAAAATCAAAGGCTACCAAAATAGCATTGCAATCCATTCTACCGCCCATTTCCAAAACATTACAGTCAAACTACCCAAGCTTCATTAAGCCGTATACTGTTACATTTCATCACCGTTACATAACTTACTTCACTTTTCATTTTACCTGAATGGGTTATTAGATAAAACATCCAACTCAAAATGGAGAGGTAAAACTAAGCAAAGAGAAACGATGGACCTTTTTGAAAACCCCAAAAGGAATTCTGTTCCAAGCCTATATGCCAAGTGGCTTTTGTTACATGGAAGTATGGCAAGCCTTTCCACCGAGGACTCACATGTGGTAAGCATCAGGATAAAGAGGAGCACAATGTGTCAAAAGCAGTTAGCCATTTAATATTAATGGAGAACTATACATTTGGTCTTCACCCAGTAGATCACAAAACCCTGCATAATAAAAACAAGCTGAGCTTACAGCATTTCCCATTCCATTGTTGGGGGGGAAAAAAGTTGCCTGATGTTTGCCAGTTCTCCATTTCTTCTGGTATAATATTTTCCAAAAGCTTATGAGTTCTGGCATGAAAATGCCAACGTAATTAGCGTATGCCTGTGTTCATTGAACTCTAAATCAAATGGATATTTCAGACCTTTCCTTACACTGGATGGGTAAATACAAAAGATCTCGGCGATGACTGTTTTTAACCTGTTGTCAAGCTTAAAAAGGATAGGTCACCCAACTATTGGGCAAGGAGAAACAGCGATCCATACTTTGGTTTAATTTACCTGGCTGCTGTCACCAAATGCGAACCTAAGCATTCTTGTCCAAATACCAAAACCAAGTACCATATATCTCTAAAATGTGCAGGCTATAGCCTAAATTACCTGCATAAAAGTATCTTCATTCACAATCAATTTCAGACTCACTCTTTCAAATTAGGTGAACACAAGTATTTTGATATTGTTGAAAAGGAATGCAGCATATGTTTAATTTGGTATGATTGTTATCAGATATACTGAGAAGTAACAATGAGGTATTCAGACCATCTACTGTTTGAAGCAACAACAAAAAGAGATGCAACAGACTAGTGGAAGGTAACACACCTGTCATAAGTTAGGCTACCATTTAAGCTAGGTCCTCCTACATCTTAGGATAATCTTCCACACAAATCTTCTAACATAATTAGCATATTTAAACATGAAAGGAATAATAGGCATGTAATCTATTAGCTAATGAAATAAAGAGATTAGCTTTAAAACAAACAGGAGTCCCAGTCAAACATTGACTTGGCACGACCTGGGCCAATTCTCATTTTCCTTTATGATAAAAAGGAATAAACTATCCCAGCTTGGAATGACACGGTTACCTCAGGAAAAGCACACATTCCTTGCAATTATAGTTGTTACTGGCCCCGAGACTACCGGAGGGAGTCCAACTTGGGATACTTGGCAGATGGCGGAAAGGGATGCTGCCTGTCTGACTGGCTAGCGATGTGTAGCTAGACGTAGTACAGCCAGTCTTGTGTGGTCCTCTTCCAAAGTGTGCCCAGAGAGCATTTTCGCAGTGAGAGCTAGAATCCACAAAGCGTCTCAAAGTAGGAGTGCTGATCTAGGATCAGGTCCCAACCTGTCCATATAATGTTATTTCATTATGATAAAAAAGGTGAAACTGCCCTGAATCAGTACTCCTACTTCGAAAGGCTTTGTGGATACGGGCCCAGACATCCGGCCACACCGGAGTTGTAAAAAAAAGAAGAAAGCGCCCCTTATTTTGCTAAACGTGTGCAGATTAATTACTGAAATTATGAGCCTGGCACCCAATGAAAGGTGCCCGTCCATGCCAGTGAATGCAGAGAGCAAAGGGGAAACCCAGCTTCTTCTCTGTGCAGCAGCATGGTGAGATGGGAGGTCTCTGGACAGGGGTGATGACGCACCCTCCAGGCCATCAGAGGTTGTGTAGAAGCCTAATCACAGCTCTCTCTCATTCCACCGGCTTCTACTAAATCTCTCAACCGAACTCCAATACTGTTATTTACACA
Organism: Salmo trutta; assembly: GCF_901001165.1. Taxonomy (NCBI): domain Eukaryota; kingdom Metazoa; phylum Chordata; class Actinopteri; order Salmoniformes; family Salmonidae; genus Salmo; species Salmo trutta. The sequence continues at coordinate 10,889,431 of NC_042972.1, read as the reverse complement.
AACTGGTTCTGACGACCACAACTTCTCCAGAGGCGATCAGCTTCGAATCAAGGCAGCTGCAGCTCACAATGAAGGAAAACAACAGTCAAGCAGGCCATAAATGTTCCCATCTTCTCACTCACAGCTGTGGAACACTAGGTAGACTGGGAGAGACGGAGTGACTGTGTGTGCGAGAGAGTCCCAAATCGTTCCCTACCCCTTCCTTTTGGCTCTACCCTCTGAGTAGATCTGAACGCCTCAGCAATATGGTGTGGGTTTCACCACTACCCTGAATATACCTATCCAGAGAGAGAGAGAGAGAGAGAGAGAGAGCAGGAGAGCTGGCAGGGAGAGTGGCTGTGGATCAGTTGGAACCAGGGAGCAGGCAGAGACAGTCTGTCTTATCTTAAGGGAAAATCTAATTTAAGCGTTGTATAAGGCCACACCCTTGGACAAGCTCAAAGAACAGAAGACAAAACCCTGTTATCTCACCACCCCTCTCTAGAAGACAACACAGAGGAACAGACCATTATCTCACCACCCCTCTCTAGAACACAACACAGAGGAACAGACCATTATCTCACCACCGTAAACAGCATGCCAAACGTCATGTTTGTTACGATAACGACCATAGAAAGTTGGCTATATGGCACAAACCCATCCGGAGCCAGAATAGTTGTTGTATATTAACCTGGTTCCAGATATGTATTCAACAAGAGTTCTTGTATATTAGTATACATGTATGATATGTTTCTACACCGTCTTGTATTACTCATGTGGTGCATCTTTTGAAAGATAATCTATTTCAGTCGTCTGTCTGTGTGGGCTACAAGGCATTCCAGATTTAACATCACAGCAGATCATGTTGCGAGTGGCCCCTAGACTTTCGCCTCTCACGTTATGACTGCTGACGAGCCACTCGTCTTGACTGTTCAAAGGACGATGCACATGGAAGGCATGATTTAGCATAATGTGGAGTGCTCTCCAATGACACAGTACACATAGATGATAGAGCTGGGAATTACCAGGGACCTCACGATCCGGTATTATCTTGATACCTCGGTGTCAATATGATATGTACTGCAGTTCGATATTGCGATTTGATGTTTTAAACATATTGCTCACTATATGTCTGCTGCAGAGGGACAAGAGAGAGCCATGAGAAAATGAGTTTTGATCAGTCATGAAAATAAAAGTACTGAAAAATATGTTAGTGGCTCACTATTTAAAAAGAAGATGGAGAACAGGCTCGAGGATGAAAAATACCAGAGTTTTTGGCACAGGTACAGCCGACTAGCGCTAGTTTACAAAACGATACATGAAGTTAAAATATCTATATAATACCCTCCAAAAATAATATTGAAATATGAAACAGTATCGATGTAACTAAAAGCTGAAAAGTGAAACTTTGCTGTGGTAGAGTGAGAGGAAAGAGAAGTTGCTAGAACATATCTATATAAATCTACTAGATTAATCAGACAGCAGTGATCTTGAGAATGCACAAATCATGATAGCATAACCTACCACTCAACTACAGGAAAGGGCCTTGTGAAATGACTGCAGGCATGAGAGAGCTGGGGATGTTTTGGTGGGGGCAGCTAAATGGAAGCTAAATACCGCCCCCTATCAGGTACAATGACATACTGCACTTGCGAGTGTGTGCCTTAAAAAAATATGTTGATTTATTTTTATTTAACTAGGCAAGTCAGTTAAGAACAAATTCTTATTTACAATGACGTCCTACCCCGGCCAAACCCGGACGACGCTGGGCCAATTGTGCACCGCCTTATGGGATTCCCAATCACAGCCGGATGTGATTCAGCCTGGATTCAAATCAGGGACTGTAGTGTCGCCTATTGCACTGAGATGCAGTGCCATAGACCGATGAGCCACTCGGGAGCCCTAACATAGACCTCTATGGCCCTGTTCAAATTCCTTAGAAATGTGTTCTTCTTTCCTTTCTTTCTTTCTTGATGTAATCTCTTAACTGAATGGATAGGTCAGTGAGAGCAATACTTGATTTTACCCGTCATGTGAGATCAGTAAAGTGAGGAATGAAGGATGCATTTTTATTCAAACAAGGCCTATGTCTAACAGGGACCACTTAATCTGGAGAAAAATATATTGTAAAAGATAGAAGATTACTAACTCTCTCTTGACCTGCAGTGTCCCAGATGAGAAATTTGTGAAGCTCGTTTTGATACTGCACCGTCTTTGTCATGAAGGATGCCCTGGAAAACAAAAATACAACCATACAATGCGAGTCACATTTCAAAATAATGTTAACATGGTTTAATACAGTGTTTCCCAACTCCAGTCCTTGACTACCCCCAACTCCAGACGCAACCCCAGACAAATATACAGTACCTGATTCAACTCAAGAGGGCCTGATGATAAGTTGAATCAGGAGTTCTTGTCCGGGGCTACATACAACATTTGTACTGTTGGGGGTACTCGGGGACCAGAGTTGGGAACCACTAGTTTATTACACTGAACAAAAATATAAAATGCAACATGTAAAGTGTTGATGCCATGATTCATGAGCTGAAATAAAATTGTACATACACACAAAAAACTTATTTCTCTCAAATGTTGTGCACAAATTTGTTTACATCCCTGTTAGGGAGCATTTCTCGTTTGTCAAGATAATCCATCCACCTGACAGGTGTGGTATATCAAGAAGCTGATTAAACAGCATGATAATTACACAAGTGCACCATCTAACACAATGCCACAGATGTCTCACGTTGAGGGAGTGTGCAATTGGCATGCTGACTGCAGGAATGTCCACCAGAGATGTTGCCAGAGAATGTAATGTTCATTTCTCTACCATAAGCCTCCTCCAACGTAATTTTAGAGAATTTGGCAGTGCGTCCTACCAGCCTCATAACCGCAGACCACGTGTAACCACAACAGCCCAGGACCTCCACATCCAGCTTCTTCACCTGCAGGATCATCTGAGACCAGCCACCCTGACAGCTGATGAAACTGTGGGATTGCACAATGTAAGAATTTCTGCACAAACTGTCAGAAAGCGTCTCAGGGAAGCTCATCTGCGTGCTCATCGTCCTCACCAGGGTCAAGACCTGACTACAGTTCAGCGTCGTAACCGACTTCAGTGGGCAAATGATCACCTTCGAAGGGTCACTGGCACGCTGGAGAAGTGTGCTCTTCATGGATGAATCCTGGTTTCAACTGTACCGGGCAGATGGCAGACAGCGTGTATAGCGTCGAGTGGGCAAGAGGTACGGTTGGCGGTGGGGTTATGGTATGGGCAGGAATAAGCTATGAGCAACGAACACAATTGCATTTTATCGACGGCAATTTGAATGCACAGAGATACCGTGATGAGATCCTGAGCCCCATTGTCGTGCCATTCATCCGCCGTCATCACCTCATGTTTCAGCATGATAATACACAGCCCCATGTGGCAAGGATCTGTACACAATTCCTGGAAGCTGAAAATGTCCCATTTCTTCCATGGCCTGCAAACTCACCAGACATGTCACCCATTGAACACGTTTGGGATGCTCTGGATCGAAGTGTATGACAGCGCGTTCTAGTTCCTGCCAATATCCAGCAACTTCTCACAGCCATTGAAGAGGAGTGGGACAACATTCCACAGGCCACAATCAACAGCCTGATCAACTCTATGTGAAGGAGATGTGTCATGCTGCATGAGGTAAATGATGGTCACACCAGATACTGACTGGTTTTCTGATCCAGCCCCCATCTTTTTTTAAAGGTATCTGTGACCAACAGATGCATATGAGTATTCCCAGTCATGTGTAATCCATAGATTAGGGCCTCATTTATTTATTTAAATTGACTGATTTCCTTATTCCTTACTGTAAATCAGTAAAATCGTTGAAATTGTTGCATGTTGCGTTTATATTTTTGTTGAGTGTACAATAAGGCTCACCCTTTTACCACATTACAAAAAAAGTACAGAAGTGATACATTGATTAGCCTGTGATAAAATTATTAGCCTGGTCCCAGATCTGTGCGATCATGTCAACTCCTTGCCTCTCACTATCATGAGTTGACATGATAGCAGAAACAGATCTGGGGCCAGGCTATAAATTAATTAGACTGGGATGACAACACTGAGAATGTAGCATGAACAGAACACCTACTCCTCCACATACACCAACTCCCAATAAATCCCAATCTGTGCATGCATTTTTCTAAATGTATTACTCAATGCATTAGCAGGCAGTACAGTAAGGGGCAGCAGGTTAGAGAGGCAAGCCAGCAACCGGAGGGTTGCCAGTTCAAATCCCGGATCCGACGGGAAAAATCTGGTGGGAAGTGAGCTGGCAACCAGAGGGTTGCTGGAATCAAATCCTACCTGCTATTGCACCCTTAAGCAAGGCACTTAACTTCCCACAACAGCTCCCTGGGCACCCAGTGTGGCAGCCCCCCCCCAAACCTGTATGTACAGGTATTTGTTCCGGAGCGGTTGGGTTTAAAAGTGTAAGTCAAATTTCAGTTGGACCTTGTAGGATAGGCAATCATCTTTCCAGAATATTTACAGTGGGTGAAGGACTATATCAAACTTACCCAATAGTTGGATTAATGTTGGGGTCAAAGTTGTCCTCCACAAACCTCCAAACAATGCTTGACTTTCCAACCCCAGTGTCCTGAAGAATCGCAAGGAAAAGGAGTTCAGTGAATGTTACAATTCATCCATACTCGGTTACTGCCAAGACTACACAGACCATTACTCATCGTCAGGATGACATCATTATGTGAAGAGAATACCCCATTGGTTCAAGAAGAAATATTCCTACTACTATGATGCAAATATTTCGCAACACTTGTGCAATACATACACATGTAATGTTTATCAACGTTAGCCTGGACTACTAATCTACTACTAATCTACTACTGATGAGTAAAAGAGAGTCATGTCATTTAAATATTATCTAACGGACTAAACTCCACGGTCAAGGGAGTTTCTGACGAACTGGTATCTGCCCCACTCCGTTGGTGGAATTCATCAGAAACTTGCTTCGCCATGGAGGGGAGTTTAGTCAGCTACATATTAGGTAGTACGGTGCACAAAACTTTTAGCAGCATTGCTGTGGCTTCTGTCACTTGACATACTCCAATCTGAATTAAACAGATAGTTAGACGAATACAAAATCAGATTGTCTTACCCCAAGAAGGCAAACCTTTAACTCTCTCAGCGTCATATCGATCTCCGAATTAATAGAACGTTTATGAACATTCCAACCACTTAACCGATTGCTACCTAGCTAGATGTTTCAGTTGATAGATTATTAGCAAATAACCTCTCTTTTCATCAAATACCTATATTCAAATCCCGTATAGATTGACGAGAAGCAAAGAAAAATGAACTCCTCAAACTCAGAACTTTAAAAAATCAATGCTATAATTTGCCATATTATGATTACTGTAGGTGGAAAGCTACAAAATAAGGCGCAGACTCCATCTTGAACTACGGCCCAAATGTCGTGTCACGTGACACTCCATGGTTATTTTTAGTTTAGAAATGTATGAAGCCAACGCGCTTTCTTTATGTTCTTTGAAATAATCCCAACGTATATCTCCTACATATTTAACTACATTATTGTTTAAATTATTTTTTTAACTTGAAAAACAACATCAGGAAGTACTTTCAGGAAGTCGTTTTGGCTACGTTGATTGTAAGCCATAGAGATTGATAGGTGACTCGTATTTGTATCTGTGACAAAATGGCCAGCTGTGGAGTTTCAAAACCCAGAGGCGCAACATCGCGAGATTTCCAGAAACGCTTGCCAAACAGACCAGGCTGGGGTTTGAGAAGTGAAAACTGATAGCTGAGTTGTTCATTTTCTCGAAATCTATTGGCAAAACCTAGATTTGGCCAAATGTCTTAAGTAGTTGAACGGCTTATTACTCCAACCTTGTGAAATTACTTTGTATCGAAGGAGTGACTGATTTGACAGCCTGCACATGCGCACTATTAGCAAGCCAATATTGCCATGACATTGCCTACAAGTGTGATTGGGGATTTCTATTGGAGTAGTTTAAGCCCATCTTCAAAGGCTGCAGTCCAAATTCAAAGTTCACAGTCCTCGGGCCTAAACCCTCACTCCTTAAATAACGTTTTACATCGTCACATCCGGGTTAGAGCGTTGGGCCAGTAATTGAAAGGTTGCTCGATCAAATCCCCGAGCTGACAAGGTAAAAAAAATGTTGTTCTGCCCCTGAGCAAGGCAGTTAACCCACTGTTCCCAGTGATGGCAATTTAGCAATTTTGTTGCTAGATTTAGCAACTTTTCAGACTACCCTGGCAACTTTTTTTTTCAAACACCAGGCAAAAAATGTAGCTACTTTTAAAAATGTATTTGGAAACTTTTGAAAAGTGAATCAAACGCTAAAATGCATGAATTTTCCCTCTAAATGACACAAACGATTTTCTCTGTCACACACTCAGCAGTAGTAGTACGGGTTCGACGAGCCAAACCCAATGAATATAGTTGGTCACGAATGTTTGATCTTGAACAGAACTTACAACATCAATCAACATGTCTCAATCAAAATTGTACAGAAAAGAGTGGGAGTCTGTACCTGAACAAATGTCAAATCATATTTTTGGGCGAGATGACCAGTCAATTTGAGTGACGTTATTGTGTATTCTACGTAATGACGCAGTTTTACGTTATCACGCAATGACATCACAACATAATTTCGCAACAAATCAACTTACCCTGGAAATTAGTTGGCAACACTGACTGTAATAACTTGTTCTTAACTGACTTGCCTAGTTAAATGAAGGTTACATTTTAAAAAAAGTGTACCTTAAATGTCCCTTGCCCAAGCGAGGGAGAGTGATGATCGGAGAGGTGGAAATCTTGAAATTGAGCTTAAAAACAACCAACCTAAAGCTATTAATGTACCTAGCTAGCACTCCTGTCAGGTAGCTAACTACAGTTACCCATAGCTAGCAAGCTAGTTTTATAGTTTGGTCATTAATTCCAATACATTTCAGAATTCTCCAAAATATGTTTATGAAGCTAGCTACGTTTTATAGGCTCCCCACTACCAAACTAAGCCAATGCAAAAATCTATGTCATCTACATTTTTTTTTTTTTAGCAAGCTAGTGTCCTAATTTTGTCTGACATGCCGAAAATGCAGCCGTGTTGATTCAATTTGACACTTTGCGGACTCCGGAGTATGACTCGTGACTACAATTTGCATTGAATTGTGGGTCATATCAACCCCACAACTGATCAAAGTTCTTCACTCGCTCCCTTGAGCTAAAATGAGGGTAATGGGCAACGTTAGTAAATTGGACCTCCACTTAAGATGGCAATCAAAGTGGCTAGTGTGAGGGCCGAGGGGATAAAAATGTTGTTTGGACTGCAGTTATACTGTACTGTCTTTGTTAAAATGGTGGAAGCCCTCACTGGCCACACGATACCTCTATCATTCTCTATGGTGACAGCCCAAACAATAGATCACCGAGCATATAATCAAGATGGCAGGTATGTGGCTAGCTATGATAATAACGTTTATTCGAAACTTTAACGAACTCGTGTTTGTCAAAATACCGTTTAGGGTGTCTTGTGAAAAGTCGCCTACATTGACACATAATTTCTAGATTTATTGTGTGTTGTTTTCAAGCAATAATGATAGCTAGCTAACGTTACATGGGCAGCAAGCTGTGTTTTCAAGCGAAAGGGATAACTTGGCTAGCAAGTTCTAGTATTTATATCTGCTTGTTGACAACACTAACACTGCACATGTTTCTAGGTATGGGTTGTAGCTATAATGTATTGTGTGTTAGGTCAATTTAAAATGTAATGTTAGCTAAATATGTCAGGTCGACTTGCTTTCATGCCTAAACTACTGTATCTTGCTAGCTAGCTTGCTAGCCTCTACACCGATATCTTGGCATTCCAAATCCATCTCAAAACAATGACGTGCAGCAAGCTTGTGATTTGGTAACCGTATATAACTTCCCAGTACTTGCGCAAATTAGGTACGTAGCTCATGTTAGTTCATTATTTTCATTGGCTGAAACAGTATACACTAAATTGTTATGGTAAAGGTTTGTTTTTGAGTTGGAGGAACATTTCCTAGTTCTGTGTTTAATTAACATTGGCTGGCTACTGCACTCTTGGTCTTACTTGTTACCACTGGATTAGGCTAAATGCCCCACTAGCCAGCAGACCCGAACCGCTTGCTTACAGCTGTACTAGGGTCAGACAGCATTCCTGTGTGTATTGAGGGGGCCTGAACAATCTCGCCTTGCATATGATTTGGAACCTGGCTGCCTCCCAGCTGTGATCCAGGTGCCCCTCTCTGTCCGACAGCGAAGTTGGCTCAAAACAAATGTGACGTAGTATTAAAAACAGTTAAATGTAATCTGTGTAAAAAAAAATAGTTATACATTGCTGAGGTGTAGTCACTTGAGGATACAAGCTCAGGTACACAGTACAAATATGATAATTATGAAACCATGAAATATTTTGTATTTCCAATTCAACAAAACTGTATGAATAAGGCTTGAAATTACTTATATGCTTTCTAAATATTGTTTAATTAAATTATAAATGACTAACTATAAGATTTTACCTTAACTGTAAAATACATATTTGTATGTTTAGTGTTAGAGAAAATGTGCATATTTTCTGAAGGTCTGTCTTGGTCAAAACATCTGACCCCATCACTATGAACATCTCAGAGCTCTAGTTTGGCTTCCTGAACTCATTAGGAACTCAACTTTAATCTTATATTAATCATGTTTAAAATCGGAATTATTTTAGACATATCTCGAGCTCTGAATGAGCTATAGTGATGAAACCAGTCTCTTCTGCTGAGTTACAATGTAAGGATTGCAGGGATCTCAGTGGCTGTGACGTAGGGTTCAAGTGGTTTCAGATTTGACATCCTACGTCACAGGCCAGAACAAGAATAGACTGACGAGTTTCAGATGAAAGGTTTCTTGCCATTTAGAGCCTGTAATCGAACCCACAAATGATGCTCCAGATACTCAACTAGTCTGAAGACCAATTTTATTGCTTATTTAATTAGAACAACAGTTTTCAGCTGTGCTAACATAATTGCAAAATGGTTTTCTAATGATTAAATTAGTCTTGTAAAATTAAACTTGGATTAGCTAACACAATGTGCCATTGGAACACAGGAGTGATGGTTGCTGATAATGGTCCTCTGTACGCCTATGTAGATATTCCGTGATTTTTTTTGTTGTTGCCGTTTCCAGCTACAATAGTCATTTTCAACATTAACAATGTCTACACTGTAATTCTGATCAATTTGATGTTATTTTAAAACAAGTACATTTCTAAGTGATCCCAAACTTTTGAAAGGTAGTGTACATATTTGTTGTTTAGCTCCAGGACACTCACAAGACCAGTCTGAATGTAGCTGGGTACCAGTAAAAAAAATGTATATAAGTGCATTCGGAAAGTATTCAGACCCCTTGACCCCCCTCCCCCCCATTTTCTTACATTACAGCCTTATTCTAAAAATGGATTAAATTAATTTTTTTCCTCATTAATCTACACACAATAACCCATGACAAAGCAAAAACAGGTTTTTAGAAATGTTTGCAAATGTATAAAAAAAATGACATGTACAGTCGTGGCCAAAAGTTTTGAGAATGACATGTTAATTTCCACAAAGTTTGCTGCTTCAGTGTCTTTAGATATTTTTGTCACATGTTACTATGGACTACTGAAGTATAATTACAAGCATTTCATAAGTGTCAAAGGCTTTTATTGACGATTACATGAAGTTGATGCAAAGAGTCAATATTTGCAGTGTTGACCCTTTTTCAAGACCTCTGCAATCTGCCCTGGCATGCTGTCAATTAACTTCTGGGCCACATCTTGACTGATGGCAGCCCATTCTTGCATAATCAATGCTTGGTGTTTGTCAGAATTTGTTGGTTTGTTTGTCCACCCGCCACTTGAGGATTGACCACAAGTTCTCAATGGGTATAAGGTCTGGGGAGTTTCCTGGCCATGGACACAAAATATCAATGTTTTGTTCCCAGAGCCACTTAGTTATCACTTTTGCCTTATGGCAAGGTGCTCTATCATGCTGGAAATGCATTGTTAGTCACTAAACTGTTCCTGGATGGTTGGGAGAAGTTGCTCTCAGAGGATGTTTTGGTACCATTCTTTATTCATGGCTGTGTTCTTAGGCAAAATTGTGAGTCAGCCCACTCTCTTAGCTGAGAAGCAACCCCACACATGAATGGTCTCAGGATGCTTTACTGTTGGCATGACACAGGACTGATGGTAGCGCTCACCTTGTCTTCTCTGGACAAGCTTTTTTCCGGATGCCCCAAACAATCGGAAAGGGGATTCATCAGAGAAAATGACTTTACCCCAGTCCTCAGCAGTTCAATCCCTGTACCTTTTGCAGAATATCAGTCTGTCCCTGATGTATTTCCTGGAGAGAAGTGGCTTCTTTGCTGCCCTTCTTGACACCAGTCCATCCTCCAAAAGTCTTCACCTCACTGTGCGTGCAGATGCACTCACACCTGCCTGCTGCCATTCCTGAGTAAGCTCTGTACAAGTGGTGCCCCGATCCCGCAGCTGAATCAACTTTAGGAGATGGTCCTGGCACTTGCTGGACTTTCTTGGGCACCCTGAAGCCTTCTTCACAACAATTGAACCGCTCTCCTTGAAGTTCTTGATGATCCGATAAATGGTTGATTTAGGTGCAATCTTACTGGCAGCAATATCCTTGCCTGTGAAGCCCTTTTTGTGCAAAGCAATGATGACGGCACGTGTTTACTTGCAGGTAAGCATGATTGACAGAGGAAGAACAATGATTCCAAGCACCACCCTCCTTTTGAAGGTTCCAGTCTGTTATTCGAACTCAATCAGCATGACAGAGTGATCTCCAGCCTTGTCCTCGTCAACACTCACACCTGTGTTAACGAGAGAATCACTGACATGATGTCAGCTGGTCCTTTTGTGGCAGGGCTGAAATGCAGTGGAAATGTTTTGGGGGGATTCAGTTCATTTGCATGGCATAGAGGGACTTTGCAATTAATTGCAATTCATCTGATCCCTCTTCATAACATTCTGGAGTATATGCAAATTACCATCATACAAACTGAGGCAGCAGACTTTGAAAATTAATATTTGTGTCATTCTCAACTTTTGGGTACGACTGTACATAAGTATTCAGACCCTTTACTCAGTACTTTGCTGAAGCAGCTTTTGGAGTGATTACAGCCTCAAGTCTTCTTGGGTGTGATGCTACATGCATGGCACACCTGCTTCTCCCATTCTTCTCTACAGATCCTTTCAAGCTCTGCCAGGTTGAATGGGGAGCGTCGCTGCACATATATTTTCAGGTCTCTTCAGAGATGTTAGATCATGTTCAAGTCCGGGCTCTGGCTGGCCCACTCAAGGATATTCAGAGACTTGTCCCAAAGCCACTCCTGCATTGTCTTGGCTGTGTGCTTAGGGTCGTTGTCCTTTTTGAAGGTTAACCTTCGCCCCAGTCTGAGGTCCTGAGCACTCTGGAGCAGGTTTTCATCAAGGATCTCTCTGTACTTTAATCCGTTCATCTTTCCCTCGATCCTGAATAGTTTCCCAGTCCTTCCCACTGAAAAACATCCCCACAGCATGATGCTGCCACCACCATGCTTCACCGTAGGGATGGTGCCAGGTTTCCGCCAGATGTAAAGTGTTCAATCTTGGTTTCATTAGACCAGAGAATCTTGTTTCTCATGAGCTGAGAGTCCTTTAGGTGCCTTTTGGCAAAGCGGGCTATCATGTGCCTTTTACTGAGGAGTGGCTTCCATCTGGCCACTCTTCCACAAAGGCCTGATTGGTGGAGGGCTGCAGCGATGGTTGTCCTTCTGGAAGGTTCTCCAATCTCCACAGAGGAACTCTGGAGCTCTATTAGTGACCATCGGATTCTTGGTCACCTCCCTGACCAAGGCCCTTCTCCCCCGATTGCTCATTTTGGCCAGGCGAACAGCTCTAGGAAGAGTCTTGGTGGTTCCAAACTTCTTCCATTTAAGAATGATGGAGGCCACAGGGTTCTTGGGGACCTTCAATGCTCCAGAAATGTTTTGGTACCCTTCCCCAGATCTGTGCCTCGACACAATCCTGTCTCGGGGCTCTATGGACAATTCCTTCAAATTCATGCCTTGGTTTTTGCTCTGACATGCACTTTCAACTGTGGGACCTTATATAGACAGGTGTGTGCCTTTTTCAAATCAAGCCCAATCAATTGAATTTACCACAGGTGGTCTCCAATCAATTTGTAGAAACATCTCAAGGATTATTAATGGAAACAGGATGCACCTGAGCTCAATTACGAGTCTTGGAGGAAAGGAGCTGAATACTAATGTAAATTAAGTTTAATTTTTTTTTTTTTAATACATTTGCAAAAAATTCTTAAACCTGTTTTCGCTTTGTCATTTTGGGGTATTGCTTGTAGATTGCTGAGAATTTGTATTTATTTCATCCATTTTAGAATAAGGCTGTAACGTAACAATGTGGGAAAAGTAAAGGGGTCTGAATACTTTCCGAAGCCACTGTATATATACGGTGCAGGTCAAGTTTGGACACACTTGCTCATTCCAGAGTTTTTATGTTAACTATTTTCTACATTGTAGAATAATAGTGAAGACATCAAAACTATGAAAAACACATATGGAATCATGTAGTAACAAAAAAATTGTTAAAGAAATATACTTTACATTTTTCCAAGTAACCACCCTTTGCCTTGATGACAGCTTTGCACACTCTTGGCAATTTCTCAACCAGCTTCACCTGGAATGCTTTTCCAACGGTCTTGAAGGAGTTCTCACACATGCTGAGTACTTGTTGGCTGTTTTTCCTTCACTCTGTGGTCTAACTCATCCCAAACCATCTGTTGGTTTGAGGGTGGGTGATTATGGAGGCCAGGTCATCTGACGCAGCACTCCATCACTCTCCTTCTTGGTCACCTGGAGGTGTGTTGGGTCTTTTTGTCCTGTTGAAAAACATATTTCAGAATTGTGATGTCTTCACTATTATTCTACAATGTAGACATTTTTTTTTTAAGTAAAGGAAAACCCTTGAATGAATAGGTGTGTCCAAACTTTTGACTGGTACTGTATATATTTTTTTATGCCTTAAGGGATCCTAAAATTCTAAATCAAATAGCAAAATTATCCTTGGTATGGCCATCATCTCAAAACATACTCAGTGTGACGTCACAAATGACTTACCAACGGTTGTTGTTTTAATCTGTTATTGTTTTTTTTTTTTTTGTTTTTTTTTTTATTTATTCCAGCTTAGACTCTTAAGGATTAAGACACTGCAGAGCTGGTGCACGATATGGCTTGGAAAACATACCTCAATCCAGGGATGAGAAATGCGTTGTACTCCGAATTGTCCCATTATGTCAACTGTTACAGACAAGATTGAATGACTGCAATTTGTTTTGCTAGCTTGCCCCTTTTCTCTCTTTCTCATAGTAACAGTTGATGTATTTGCTGATCACCAGGTACCATTTGACTGAAGGTATTAATGATTTCATGTTTGTAAAATCTGTCCTCATCATTTTGCAGGTCTGTCTTTATATTTTGAAGATGGCCATGATGATTTGGATGACTGTGAGTATTTCCCCCTCACCAATATGTTTCAAATGCCATGTTGAATTCTTGTGAAGTTCATGTAGAAAGATTTACTGATGCACATTCAATGCAGGATTTTACTGACACCTTCCAAAGTGTGGTGAGGGAAGCCTGTAGTTTCTGATTGACTTTCTTTGTCCACATGAAATGTAAGGCTGTTACATTTTACATTGACATTTTAGTCATTTAGCAGATGCTATTAACCGCAGACACTTACAGGAGCAATTACTGTTAAGTGCCTTGCTCAAGGGCACATCAATATTGTTTTCTTCACTTAGTCGGCTCGGGATTCGAACCAGCGACCTTTCGGTTACTGGCCCAATGCTCTTTACCGCTAGGCTAACCCCTAACTTTGTGTCAGATTCCTCCCTCTGGGTTCAGGCAAGTTATTATTACCAATATCCATCTTTCCGTCTTGTCATAGGCCACTCATTTTGTAACTGAAACAGGCAGTGCAGTAGCTGTCACTTTTTCACTTTGCTTACTATGTATATTGAGGTTAAATGTGGTGTCGTATTACTTGCGCAAAGGTCAACCCAAAGCGCACTTATATCAACATTATAATTCTAACACTGAGCCTAATCTGACAGGCAGGGGTTCCTTTTCCAGATGAAAGTGCTTACTTGCAGTGCATTTGGTATTCACACCCCTTGACTTTTTCCACATGTTACATTAAAGCCTTATTCTAAAAGGAATTAAATGTTTTTTTTATGTCATCAATCTACACACAATACCCTATAATGATGAAGCAAAAACAGGTTTTTATACATTTTTACAAATGTATAAAAAAATAACCTGTTAATATCACATTTACATAAGTATTCAGACCCTTTACTCAGTTCTTTGTTAAAGCACCTTTGACAGCGATTACAGCCTTGTTTCTTCTTGGGTATGACGCTACAGCTTGGCACACTTGTATTTGGGTAGTTTCTCCCATTTTTCTCTGCAGATCCTCTCATGCGCTGTCAGGTTGGATGGGGAGCGTCGCTGCACAGCTATTTTCAGGTCTCTCTAGAGATGTTTGATGGGGTTCAAGTCCGGGCTCTGTCTGGGCCACTCAAAAGACATTCCTGCATTGTCTTGGCTGTGTACTTAGGGTCGTTGTCCTGTTGGAAGGTGAACCTTCGCTCCAGTCTGAGGTCCTGAGTGCTCTGAAGCAGGTTTTCATCAAGGGTCCCTCTGTACTTAGTTCTGTTCATCTTTCCCTCGATCCTGACTAGTCTCCCAGTACCTGCCGCTGAAAAACATCCCCACAGCATGATGCTGCCACCATAATGCTTCCCCGTAGGGATGGTGCCAGGTTTTCTCAAGATGTGACGCTTGGCATTCAGTCTAACGAGTTCAATCTTGGTTTCATCAGACCAAAGAATCTTGTTTATCATGGGCTGGGAGTCCTTTAGGTGCCTTTTGGCAAACTCCAGGCGTATCATGTGCCTTTTACTGAGGAGTGGCTTCGGTCTGGCCACTCTACCATAAAGGCCTGATTGGTGGTGCTTCTGGAAGGTTCTCCCATCGTCACAGAGAAACTCTGGAGCTCTGTCAGAGTGACCATCGGGTTCTTGGTCACCTTCCTGACCAAGGCCCTTCTCCCCCGATTGCTCAGTTTGGCCGGGTGGCTAGCTCTAGGAAGAGTCTTGGTGGTTCCAAACCTATTCCATTTAAGAATGATGGAGGCCACTGTGTTCTTGGATCCTTTTTGGTATCCTTCCCCAGCTCTGTGCCACGACACAATCCTGTCTCAGAGCTCTACGGACAATTCGACCTCATGGTTTGTTTTTTGCTCTTACATGCGCTGTCAACTGTGGGACCTTTTATATAGATAGGTGTGTGCCTTTCCAAATCATGTGCAATCAATTCAATTTACCACAGGTGGACTCCAATCAAGTTGTAGAATCATCTCAATGATGATCAATGGAAACAGGATGAACCTGAGCTTAATTTCGAGTCTCATAGCAAAGGGTCAGAATACTTATGCAAATAAGATTTAATACATTTGGAAAAAATTCTAAAACCTGCTTTCGCTTTGTCATTATGGGGTATTGTGTGTAGATTGCTGAGGAAAAAAAACGTTTTATTTAATAAATTTTATAATAAGGCTGTAACGTAACAATGTGGGAAAAGTCACTTTCCGACTGCACCGTACCTACTGTCCACACTCAGTCACTTCAGCGTGAACTAACATGTTTGTGAAGTTGTGATTTTTTTTCTGTCTGGATAGTTGGTTTTGATGACTACGGATCAGAGTGCGACGGGATTCGGATCACAGCTTTTCTGGATGCAGGGCAAGACAATCTCACCCCCCTGGGGAGACTAGAGAAATACGCCTTCAGCGAAAATGTCTTCAACAGGTAGGAACGAAAATGATGATGCATTTGCAAACACGGCACAGGGAAGCAATGGCAAAAGTTTAGAGATAATGTGATGCTCATGATGACTGCCATTTGTTTTTGTAATGTAGGACCACAATACACTGTTGATTTTAAAAGTTCTGGTTTGAATTCACCAAACCTGGGCTTATGCCATGGCATGGCTGGAATATAACAAATGATGTCGGGCATCAGTGAATGGGCTGAGTGTAGGCTGGGCATTCCATACTACCAGGTCTTTTCACCCTGTGCTTCAAGACATGAACTCACTAGGCGCCACGCTTGTTATGACGGGCGTGGTTTGACCTAGGTGTTTCTTATTTGGTCACTTCTTGCTTTCTGCCCAATCAAAGATAAAAGCCTGCCTGATGCCCTCAGTGGTTTTCAAGACGTTAGCATGCACATTACCTTTCCAAACACCTCCATTGCCCCCAGTTGAACTCCACTCATGGGAATGAATTTTTCATGCTCTGCTTGTTGAGTTCAAGTCCTCATTGGGGTGATTTCCAAGTGCGTGTGTGTAATTTACTCGTCAGCTACGGGCCGGTAGCGCTGTGTTGTGCTACTTGGGCTAGATGTTGGCACTAACTTGGTGCTTGTGTTGCTTTCTAGGCAGATCGTGGCACGCGGGTTGCTTGATGTGCTTCGAGAGTTCAGTGACAATGAGAATGACTTCATCAGCGTCATGGAGACAGTTGCCCGAATGTCTGAAGATGGAGGTAGATGTTGTTTTTATCTGTCTCATATAATTTGACAATTCTGTCAATTGTTTGTGAGGTTGGGGTCAATTCCATTTTAATTGCTGTCACTTGAATTGGACATGGAAGGTTAGCGATCCACTGGAGTAAAATGTAATAAATTAATTGACTAACTTTTACATGCAATTAACCCCAAATAAAAATGTATTGTTTTGTTAGAACTTTTGTTTAGTACGCATGTTTGTGAACATCTCCGTGTGTGTGTGTCCTCAGAGCCCACAGTGCGCGCTGAGCTGATGGAGCAGGTGCCCAACATTGCCATGTTCCTACACGAGAGCCAGCCCAACTTCCCAGCAGCCTTCTCCAGATATCTGGTGCCAATCGTGGTTCATTATCTCACAGACCCCAATAACCAGGTAGGAACACATAGGACTCCCAATGGACCACAACAAAACCGTGACATTATCTTAAGCAATTGTGATTACTGACACCGCTTGCCTGTCATTTGTGCCTATGAATTGTAAATGTTAATTGTTATTGGAAATTCAACAAGCTCGTAATACATTAAACAAATTCTAGGAAGAAAGGCTACCATAGTGAACTGAACAGAACACGTGCATTTCCAGGCTAAGTAAACACTATATATTGTATAGTATATTTTGAAGTAAAGCAGTCAGTACTGACAGATGGTATTTTTCCCCAGGTGAGGAAGACCAGTCAGGCAGCCCTGCTGGTGCTGTTAGAGCAGGGCCTCATCTGCAAAGGCGACATGGAGACCAAAGTGTGTCCTGTTCTACTGGACCTCACCGAGCCCAGCAGCGACGATGACTACAAGATCGAGGCCGTCGCGGTAATATGGCTTTGGGTTTATTGATGATTCAAGTTCACATTAAGTTACGTTTCAGCCTTATTCTAAAATGGATTTAAAAAAAAATATTCCTCATCAATCTACACACAATACCCTATAATGACAAAGCGAAAACAGATTTTTATACATTTTTGCAAATGTATTAAAGATTAAAAAAACCAATTGAGCTCATCCTTTTTCCGTTAACCATCCCTGAGATGTTTCTACAACTTGATTAGAGTCCACCTGTGGTAAATTCAATTGATTGAACATGGTTTGGAAAGGCACACACCTGACTATATAAGGTCCCACAGGTGACAGTGTATGTCAGATTAAAAACCAAGCCATGAGGTCAAAGGAATTGTCCGTAGAGCTCCAAGACAGGATTGTGTCGAGGCACAGATCTGAGGAAGGGTACCAAAAAATACCTGCAGCATTGAAGGTCCCCGAGAACAAAATGGCCTCCATCATTCTTAAATGGAAAAAGTTTGGAACCACCAAGACTCTTCATAGAGCTGGCCACCCGGCCAAACTGAGCAATTGGGGGAGAAGGGCCTTGGTCAGGGAGGTGACCAAGAACCCGATGGTCACTCTGACAGAGCTCCAGAGTTTCTCTGTGATGATGGGAGAAACTTCCAGAACACCACCAATCAGGCCTTTATGGTAGAGTGGCCAGACCGAAGCCACTCCTCAGTAAAAGGCACATGACAGCCCGCTTGGAGTTTGCCAAAAGGCACCTAAAGGACCCTCAGACCATGAGAAACAAGATTCTCTGATCTAATGAAACCAAGATTGAACTCTTTGGCCTGAATTCCAAGCGGCATGTCTGTAGGAAACCTGGCACCATCTCTACGGTGAAGCACGGTGGTGGGAGCATCATGCTGTGGGGATGTTTTTCAGTGGTAGGGACTGGGAGACTAGTCAGGATCGAGGGAAAGATGAACGGAACAAAGTACAGAGATCCTTGATGAAAACCTGCTCCAGAGCACTCAGGACCTCAGACTGGGGTGAAGGTTCACCTTCCAACAGGACAACGACCCTAAGCACACAGCCA
The DNA here is from genome assembly GCF_901001165.1 of Salmo trutta. Taxonomy (NCBI): domain Eukaryota; kingdom Metazoa; phylum Chordata; class Actinopteri; order Salmoniformes; family Salmonidae; genus Salmo; species Salmo trutta. The sequence goes on along the minus strand of NC_042972.1, from coordinate 10,870,856 downwards.
AGACAACACAGGAGTGGCTTTGGGACAAGTCTCTGAATGTCCTTGAGTGGCCCAGCCAGATCTCTGATTTGAACCCGATCGAACATCTCTGGAGAGACCTGAAAATAGCGGTGCAGCGACGCTCCCCATCCAACCTGACAGCTTGAGAGGATCTGCAGAGAAGAATGGGAGAAACTCACATACAGGTATGCCAAGCTTGTAGCGTCATACCCCAGAAGACTCGAGGCTGTAATCACTCTGAAAGGTGCTTCAACAAAGTACTGAGTAAATGATCTGAATACTTATGTAAATGTGATATTTATGGGTTTTATTTTGAATAAATATGCAAAAAATGCGGAAAAAATGCTTTGTCATCATGGGCTATTGCGTGTTCATTTATAAGGGGGAAACATTTTTTTTTAATAAGGCTGTAACGTAACAATATGTGGGGAAAAAGTCAGGGGGTCTGAATACTTTCCAAAAGCACTGTATAGGACATAAAGACATATAGGACATAGATGCAAGAGTAGTGGTTCTGAGGCATTATACCAAAAACACGTCAGCCAAAGATGATATCGGCTCAGACTGATCCCTGGATGGGAATAATGAGGATATCGGCTCCGACTGATCCCTGGATGGGAATAATGAGGATATCGGCTCCGACTGATCCCTGGATGGGAATAATGGGGATATCGGCTCAGACTGATCCCTGGATGGGAATAATGAGGATATCGGCTCAGACTGATCCCTGGATGGGAATAATGAGGATATCGGCTCAGACTGATCCCTGGATGGGAATAATGAGGATGGTTGTTAGTGGACCCTAGCCACAATATTGAAGTCAATATGAGATGCAGCTTCAGAGGAATTTGCAAGTCAGCATAAATCCATGGTTACTACCAGTACTGTGTTTATAAAGGGGGTTTATTTTTGTAACCTTGACGATGCTTTCTCTAATACGGTTAGCTGTGGAATGGTAAGGCTGTGTGGAATGCCCAGCTGAATCCTCCACCAAGTCCAATAGTGCTGTTTGAGAATCAAGCACTGTGCTTCCTTTGTGCTCGGATCCACATGGAGGTGTAAGGGTGCCCCTAGATGCAGATCCTGGGTCAGTTTAGCATTTTCCCCCGCAAACATTTTTTTAAGATTGGGGGAGGGGAAGCTGATCCCATGTCTGTACTCTGGAGCCCCTGTGGATTCCATTAGAATTACATTGATTGTGATCCTCTCTCCCTGCTCCGTAGATCATGTGTAAGCTGGTAACCATGCTGAGCAAAGAGACAGTGGAGCAGCTGTTGCAGCGTTTCTGTGAGCTGTGCAGCGACGCCAGGCTCTTCCAAGTCCGCAAGGTAAACTCAAACACACAGTTCTCCGGATCCATCTGGAGCACAGTTTTGACAATAAACATTACACACTGTTTATGGTAGTCGCTCAAGGATTGTGTTTCCCATCTTGAATCTTCCGAAATGTTCACAAACTGAATGAATGCAGTTGCTGAAGGAGTGTGTTTTGTGATTCAGTATGAAGGCCTAAACTATCTGTTTGGAATTGTAATGACCTTGGGAACTTAGTGCCAGTTGGGGAAGGGGTATTTATTTTGGAGATTTTCCTGAGCTTGTAATGACTGTAATGTGCCTCGGTGTATCCCAATGTTGCCCTTTATTATTCAGCACCAACAGTATTAAGTCTATAAGGCCGACATGGGTAAATACTTTTTGGAATATTTTTTTATTTTTTTCTCCAGTCATACGAGTGAGCAAAAGCTGCTTGAACAAACCATTTTTAACAGGTTTTTGACACTCTTTTCCTTCAGGTGTGTGCAGCCAATTTCGGAGAGTTCTGTTCCATTGTGGGCCGTGATGCCACAGAGAAACTACTGGTGAGTCACTAGGATGTTGCTTTATTTCGTCCTCACACTCAAAGATACGGTGGTATACAGTATCAATCAAATGTATTTATAAAACCCTTCTCACATCAGCTGATGTCACAAAGTGCTGTACAGAAACCCAGCTTAAAACCCCAAACAGCAAGCAATGCAGGTGTAGAAGCACATTACCAGTCAAAAGTTTGGACACACCTACTCATTCAAGGGTTTTTCTTAATTTTTACTATTTTCTACATTGTAGAATAATAGTGAAGACATCAAAACTATGAAATAACACACATGGAATCATGTAGTAACCAAAAAAGTGTTAAACAAATCAAAATATATTTAATATTTGAGATTCTTCTAAGTAACCACCCTTTGCCTTGATGACACCTTTGCGCACTCTGTCACAAGTTTCCAATATCCTCGCCCACGTGGGCATTATGTAAGAGTAATGTATATGGCAATTATTTTATGGTCCTACTGCATTCTGTCCCCTATCAACACATTTCAAACTTTTGGTGCCAGCGAGAATGACATAAAAAAGTAGTCAAGGTAACTAGCCTAATAGAGCCTCCACCATGTATATCTCACTAGGTCATGATATTTAAGCCTCCATATATCCATGATATTTGTGATTTCCTTAAGTGCAACCAACCTTTGTCTGATAAGAAATTCTCTTTTTTTTTTATTGGAAAATGTTTTGCTACAGTTTGCAACGATCTCCACTAATGAATACATCCCTTGTAATGATTGTCTTCTGTCACTGCCCAGATGTCCAAGTTCTTTGACCTGTGCTCTGATAGCCTGTGGGGCATCCGGAAGGCATGCGCCGACTGCTTCATGATCGTCTCCAACTCCACCTCCCCCGAGGTGCGACGCACAAAACTGTCCCCCCTTTTCAGTAGCCTCATCAGTGACCAGTCTCGCTGGGTAAGAGACTGCGCCAGATGCGCGCGTGCACACACACACACACACACACAGTATAAACACCATTCTATTCTGGTGCTGTTTGTATGAGATGTTTTTCGCATGAATGACCACGAATTACAATAATAACAGTGATGATAGATTTGGAACATCATAGAGATACATACAGTGAGGGGAAAAAAGTATTTGATCCCCTGCTGTTTTTGTACGTTTGCCCACTGACAAAGAAATGATCAGTCTATCATTTTAATGGTAGGTTTATTTGAACATTGAGAGACAGAATAACAACAAAGAAATCCAGAAAAACGCATGTCAAAAATGTTAATTTCTGGCTCCCAGGTGTCTTTTATACAGGTAACAAACTGAGATTAGGAGCACACTCTTAAAGGGAGTGCTCCTAATCTCTGTTTGTTACCTGTATAAAAGACACCTGTCCACAGAAGCAATCAATCAGATTCCAAACTCTCCACCATTGCCAAGACCAAAGAGCTCTCCAAGGATGTCAGGGACAAGATTGTAGACCTACACAAGGCTGGAATGGGCTACAAGACCATCGCCAAGCAGCTTGGTGAGAACGTGACAACAGTTGGTGCGATTATTCGCAAATGGAAGAAACACAAAAGAACTGTCAATCACCCTCGGACTGGGGCTCCATGCAAGATCTCACCTCATGGAGTTGCGATGATCATGAGAATGGTGAGGAATAAGCCCAGAACTACATGGGAGGATCTTGTCAATGATCTCAAGGCAGCTGGGACCATAGTCACCAAGAAAACAATTGGTAACACACTACGCCATGAAGGACTGAAATCCTGCAGCGCCCGCAAGGTCCCACTGCTCAAGAAAGCACATATACATGCCCGTCTGAAGTTTGCCAATGAACATCTGATTCAGAGGACAACTGGGTGAAAGTGTTGTGGTCAGATGAGACCAAAATGGAGCTCTTTGGCATCAACTCAACTCGCCGTGTTTGGAGGAGGAGGAATGCTGCCTATGACCCCAAGAATACCATCCCCACCGTCAAACATGGAGGTGGAAACATTATGCTTTGGGGGTGTTTTTCTGCTAAGGGGACAAGACAACTTCATCGCATCAAAGGGACGATGGACGGTGCCATGTACCGTCAAATCTTGGGTGAGAACCTCCTTCCCTCAGCCAGGGCATTGAACATGGGTCGTGGATGGGTATTCCAGCATGACAATGACCCAAAACACACGGCCAAGGCAACAAAGGAGTGGCTCAAGAAGAAGCACATTAAGGTCCTGGAGTGGCCTAGCCAGTCTCCAGACCTTAATCCCATAGAAAATCCGTGGAGGGAGCTGAAGGTTCGAGTTGCCAAACGTCAGCCTCAACCTTAATGACTTGGAGAAGATCTGCAAAGAGGAGTGGGACAAAATCCCTCCTGAGATGTGTGCAAACCTGGTGGCCAACTACAAGAAACGTCTGACCTCTGTGATTGCCAACAAGGGTTTTGCCACCAAGTACATGTTCATGTTTTGCAGAGGGGTCAAATACTTATTTCCCTCATTTAAAATGCAAATCATTTTATAACATTTTTGACATGCGTTTTTCTGGATTCTTTTGTTGTTATTCTGTCTCTCACTGTTCAAATAAACCTACCATTAAAATTATAGATTGATCATTTCTTTGTCAGTGGGCAAACGTACAAAATCAGCAGGGGATGAAATACTTTTTTCCCTCAGTGTATATTATTATGTGTTTTACTACGTTGTTGTATTTAATGATATGGTCGACATGCTCTCTTCACCCTCCAGGTGCGCCAGGCTGCCTTCCAGTCTTTGGGACGCTTCATCTCCACCTTTGCCAACCCCTCCACCACGGGCCTCTACTTCAAAGAGGACGGCACACTACTAGAGGTCCCCAGGTGTCCCTCTGACAGGTTAGGACACAAACCAACAGCAAAACACACGTTGTCACCGCACCACTCTGGGTCCAAGTACACTATTTGAAATGTACCATACTAGTAAAATTAACCAATAGTCTTTTCTTGTTTTCACATTTGAATTTAGAGTTTTGTGTGTTGTGATTTTTGTTCATTATAATGAATGTAAGTCTCGATTTGACATCAGTCAATTAATATCATCTTGTGTGCGTCTTCAAGCGATGGCATCCGTTGGATTTAATTTAGCTGTTCTTCCTGGTCCTAACAGTTGACACACTTTGGCACACCTTTGTTTGGTTGTAGTGTGTGATAGTCTACGGTTCTCTTTATGTTCCCATCTTCTTGACATTCTTCAGCACTGTTGTACTCCACCATGGCTGTGTAGGTGCTGCATTATGCGCAGAGGGAGAGAGCTCCTGTTTCACTTTGTTCATGGTGCGGCCAGACTTGTTTTTTTTACAAGCCAACATATTTGCCAATGACCGTGAAGTGAAGAAATTGTCCATGGTGACATTTGTCCCCTTGCCAGCATGAGGTTCCATAAGCCTCATCACCACATTCTCCCACACTCTCCCACCTGCTGCCTCATGTGGATATCTTCCCAGATATTGAAAGCAGTTCAGCATGTACATTTGCGCACGCTCTCGCTGTCTAGCCTATTCCATGTAGGCCAGAGTAGACTGCTAAGACCGCTCATCAACTCACCCATTCTCCCCCTTTCTCCCCAACATACTTTACTTCATTTATTTCATCTGTTGTTTATATTTGTGAAAGTAGTTTGGTTCAGTTTCATTATCGGGGGGATTATCAGCTGGGCACTGCACTTTCAACTGTTGGGAGGAGCGGAGCAGGCCCTACTGTTGGAAGGAGCGGAGCAGGCCCTACTGTTGGGAGGAGCGGAGCAGGCCCTACTGTTGGGAGGAGCGGAGCAGGCCCTACTGTTGGAAGGAGTGGCGTAGGCCCTACTGTTGGGAGGAGCGGAGCGGGCCCTACTGTTGGGAGGAGCGGAGCGGGCCCTACTGTTGGGAGGAGCGGAGCGGGCCCTACTGTTGGGAGAAGGAGGAGCAATGGGGGGAAAACTATTCAATGAATGACATTACCTCATTTAACTGGTTGTAACTCCAGTACCCGATAAGATACTTACCAGAGATACTTAAGATTCTAACAACGACAGTGTGTTTATATAGACTTATTTTGGAAAAGTCGAGGACAGAGGACGGCATACAATTCATGAGCAGTCAAAATGACTGATTTAGCAGTTCTAGTGTTAAATGGGTTTGAATTAAAGTTGTGTTGTGATTTTTTTTTTTTTTTTTAAATGCGTTTGGAATAAATTGTTGATATAGTTGGAGGGAGATAAAGGGGCTCTCTGATATTTGTTGTTTCTCTGTTGCAGCAATTCCCCCCTCTGCATAGAGTCCTCCAACGGCCCCACAGTGAGACCCTCACACACACCCATTAACCAAGATGGCCGCTCCACCCCGTCTCTAGAATCCATGTCAAGGGGGGACAGCGACTCCAGACACACTCCTCCCCAAAACCAACAGGAAGGCCAGGCGCGCAACAACAACAACCTTCCTCCCACAAATAATAAAAACAAAGAGACGGCACAAACAGACCAGAATTTTAACTCTTTCCTCTACTGGAGGCCTCCGTTAGCGGATATCAGCCAGGAGCTGGAGATGTTGAAGGGCCAGGGTCCTCGGACAGAGGGAGAAAAGAAAGAGGTGGTGGTAGAGGACAGGAAGATGTCCAGTCTGGAGCCAGCCACCTGCACTCAGATCCAGAAGGTATTGGACTGCCTCCAGCCCCACATGGATGACCCTGATGTACAAGGTGAGGATTGAGGGAAACATGTCTTTGTCAAAGGTTGTTAATTAAGTTAAGAAATTGGTTCAATTATTTTGGAGAAGTTGGGTTTTATGGTGACACAATGCGCTAGATATCATCCAACCTTCACAATGTTATTTAACACTCACTGAACTTAATAATCTGGACATTTGGGAGTTTGAGCTTGACCTGTGTATTCTAATCAAACTTTATTTGTCACATGCGCCGTATACAACAAGTGTAGACTTTACCGTGAAAGCCCTTAACCAACAGTGCAGTTCAAGAAGATTTAAGAAAATATTTACCAAGTGGACTAAAATAAAAAGTAATAATAAAAAGCAACACAATAAGAATAACAACAATGAGGCTATATACAGGGGTCACGGGTACCAAGTCGGTGTGCAGTGGTACAGGTTAGTTGAGGTAATTTGTACCTGTAGGTGGGGGTGAAGTGACTATGCAGAGATAATAAACAGAGTATCAGCAGTGTACAACATTTTTATTAATTGGTGGCGATTTTATTAATTGTTCAGCAGTCTTATGGCTTTGGGGTAGAAGCTGTTGAAGAGCCTTTTGGTCCTAGACTTGGAGCTCCGGTACCTTTTTTTTTGTCACATTCACAACTGTGTGTGTCTTTCCGCATGCGTCTCCCAGCCCAAGTACAGGTGCTCTCGGCTGCCCTAAAGGCTGCCCAGCTGGAGAGCCAGTCTGAGGAGGAGGGCGAGTCAGAGAGCCAGACACCTGAGGATGGAAAACCAGATGACGAGTCCTCCCAGAACAGAGTGATCACAGAGGGGAGACAGACACCTGAGCCACCAACCCAGCAGGCCAGGGACCCAGCACCCACAGAGGAACAGAAAGAGGCAAAAGCTGAGACTGAGAAGGAGCCAGAGCCTCATGAGTCACCCCCCAACTCACCTGTCCTAGTACGGGATGACTCGGACCACAGCAGTGTGGTAAGTCAAAATTACTTTGATGAATTGCTTTTTGACACTGAGAGATTGTGTGGAACTTTGACACTGTTAAAGAGACTATATTGAACTTTGACAAGTGAACAAACAGATCATCGACCATCTCGAATCCCACCGTACCTTCTCCGCTATGCAATCCGGTTTCCGAGCTGGTCACGAGTGCACCATAGCCACACTCAAGGTGCTAAACGATATCATAACTACCATCGATTAAAAAAACTGTACTGTGCAGCCGTCTTCATCGACCTGGCCAAGGCTTTTGACTCTGTCAATCACCGTATTCTTATCGGCAGACTCAACAGCCTTGGTTTCTCAAATGACTGCCTCACCTGGTTCACCAACTACTTCTCAGATAGAGTTCAGTGTGTCAAATCGGAGGGCCTGTTGTCCGGACTTCTGGCAGTCTCTATGGGGGTGCCACAGGGTTCCACTCTCGGGCCGACTCTTTTCTCTGTATATATCAATGATGTCGCTCTTGCTGCGGGTCATTCTCTATACATCTGCCCCTTCTTTGGACACTGTGTTAACAAACCTCCAGACAAGCTTCAATGTCATACAACACTCCTTCCGTGGCCTCCAACTGCTCTTAAATGCTAGTAAAAGTAAATGCATGCTCTTCAACCGATAGCTGCCCGCGCCCGCCGGTCTAGCATCACTACTCTGGATGGTTCTGACTTAGAATATGTGGACAACTATAAATACCTGGGTGTCTGGCTGGACTGTAAACTCTCCTTCCAGACTGACATTAAGCATCTCCAATCCAAAACTAAATCTAGAATCAGCTTCCTATTTCCAAACAAAGCCTCCTTCACTCATGATGCCAAACATACCCTCGTAAAACTGACTATCCTGCTGATCCTTGACTTCGGCGATGTCATTTACAAAATAGCCTCCAACACTCTACTTAGACTGCATCCAATTTGCTATCACAGTGCCATCCATTTTGTCACCAAAACCCCATATACTACCCACCATTGCGACCTGTATGCTCTCGTTAGCTGGTCCTCACTACAAATTCGTTGCCAAACCCACTGGCTCTACGTCATCTAGAAGTCTTTGCTAGGTAAAGCTCCGCCTTAACTCAGCTCACTGGTCACCATAGCAACACCCACCTGATGCACTCACTCATGCAGGTATATTTCACTTGTCATCCCCAAAGCCAACACCTACTTTGGCCGCCTTTCCTTCCAGTTCTCTGCTGGCAATGACTGGAACGAATTGCAAAACTCACTGAAGTTGGAGACTTAGATCTCCCTCACTAACTTTAAGCATCGGCTGTCAGAGCAGCTTACCGATCGCTGCAACTGTAGACAGGCTGTGTACAGATAGACTATCTATAAATAGCCCATCCAACCAACTTCCTACCTCATCCCCCATGTTAGTTTTTTTCTTCTCTTTTGCACACCAGTATTTCTACTTGCACATCCTCATCTGCACATGTATCACTCCAGTGTTAATTGCTGAATTGTAATTACTTCTCCACTAATGCCCTATTTATTGCCTTACCTCCTTACTTCATTTGCACACACTGTATACAGATTTTTCTATTGTGTTATATTGACTATAGGTTTGTTTATCCCATGTGTAACTCTGTGTTGTTTTTGTAGCACTGCTTTGCTTTATCTTGGCCAGGTCACAGTTGTAAATGAGAACTTGTTCTCAACTGGCCTACCTGGTTAAATAAAGGTGAAATAATAAATTAAATAAAAAGACTATATGGAACTTTGACACTGGGGCTGCTCTTGATGGAGAGAAATACAGTCCAGAAGTTCCCTCATGTTTGTCTGTGCTAGCTGACTGGTAAATGTGTCTGTGCTAGCTGACTGGTAAATGTGTCTGTGCTAGCTGACTGGTAAATGTGTCTGTGCTAGCTGACTGGTAAATGTGTCTGTGCTAGCTGACTGGTAAATGTGTCTGTGCTAGCTGACTGGTAAATGTGTCTGTGCTAACTGACTGGTATGTTTGTCTGTGCTAACTGACTGGTATGTTTGTCTGTGCTAGCTGACTGGTAAATGTGTCTGTGCTAGCTGACTGCTATGTATCTACTCCTGTTGTTGGTCAGGAATCGGAGCTGATGGAGAGCGTGGAGGGGAAAGAGGACTCTGCTTTCAACCAGGTGTGTGAGGAGAAGTCCAAGGTCCAGGTCAGTTAGTCAGTTCTGTCAAACACTGAATTTCTAATAATCCTTGTTACTGTACACATAGAGGGACATTTATGATCCAGTCAAGTCTGGGGTACACCTACCTTTAAGTTGTTTTGTCTGAGAATAGTAAAACGATCCAATGTCCAAGGAATTGCGATTGACAAGATGTAGGGCCAGTGTTCCAGAACCAGATTCAGCCTAGTCCTGGTCTAAAATGCAAATCTTCATTGATGGTGCATTTGAGTCCAGGACGGGGCTTAAGCCTGGTGCAGATCCAGCAGCCAACAAAAAAGGAAAGACGAGACAAAATGAGACAGAATAGAATTAGATTTTTATGTTGTAAAACAGCTGACTGGGGTATTGAAATACAAAAGGTTGAGCACAGTGGTGAAACTTTGTAACAAAAATGATAGCTACTTGTAGCAAGGTATTTAGCAAACAAGTTTCATGAAATACATGCAGTCACTGGCTGGCTCACCAGCTCACATTGTGACTTGACAATGAAATATTAGCAAGCCAGGCTAGCTAACTGCAGCTATCCCCACAGAAATGGAAAGCTGGCTGTAAGCTTGGCTGGCGGAATGTCAGCACACGGTTATCTTATTGGCTAAACGGACACATCTTGTCTTTAGCTAAGATTTGACATGTGGAATTTTAGAAACCCCAGCATCCGACATGAGACCTTCTAAAACTACACCATTCAGATCACCAACACTTAAAGCAGTCCGTTCTCATCTCAGCTGTTGAATGTGAATCGGGCTTTCGTCCGTGTCTGGGAACCCAGCCTCTTTTGTCGCTTCTACTGAGGGCTGCTGCCATGGTTATGATAGTAACAAGTTTAAACCACTTTTGCCCCCCACTCCCTCCTCCAGAATGTGATTCCCCAGCAGCTGCTGGACCAGTATCTTTCCATGACGGACCCGGCGCAGGCCCAGACGGTGGACACTGAGATCGCCAAGCACTGTGCGTTCAGCCTACCTGGCGTGGCCCTCACCCTGGGCCGACAGAACTGGCACTGCCTAAAGGACACGTACGAGACCCTCGCCACCGACGTACAGGTGGGTGCTTTTGGATTCAAAAGTTTTCCGTTGCGTGCCCAAGAACACGACAGAGGAAACTCAGGGTATTTAATGATAAGAGCTTGGTTTGGAACGAAAAGTGAACACACTATGTATTGACATGATCTCATCACTGGAGATTGAAACGTCAGAAAACAACCGTTACATTTGTGTTAGAAATCCTATGCACGTTGCTATGCTAATGGCCAGTCCAGTGACTGCTTGGTCACGTAATATTGACCTGTTAGTTTGCAACCAAAAGCAATACAGCTTGTCATTTTGACTTAAAGGCTATAAGGAACTTCAGTTACCTCAAATGTTTGCTTATTTCTGGGCAAATTAAATGGGACAGCGGTCGAGAGGAGAGAGTGTGCTGAAATAGCAGTGGCTATACTCCCAATTACCACCTCTGACCTTACAAAGGTCATTTTGGCTATACTCCTCCTAATTCTCTCTAACGTGGAAACGTCTCGTTTTGTGACGAGCCATGCTAACCCCCTGGTTGTACTCATTACCCCTACAGTGGAAAGTGCGCCGGACGCTGGCATTCTCCATCCACGATCTGGCCCTGATCCTGGGAGACCAGCTGACTGCGGCCGACCTGGTGCCCATCTTCAACGGCTTCCTTAAGGACCTGGACGAGGTGCGGATCGGCGTGCTCAAACACCTCTATGATTTCCTCAAGGTGAGACCACCATACGTGTAACGAGCAACTGTGTAGCGATTGTAAATCGGCTATCTACATATTAAAATGAAAACGTTTGGTCCACCTGCTGTGCTGTTTTACTAGCCTGGTCCCAGATGTGTTTGTGCTCTTCTTACCAACTCCATTGCTCATTGTCGAGCCAAACATTGACAAGGAGTTGGCATGAGAGCACAAACAGACTGGAACTCAGGCTACCATATTACGTGTAAATCTAGAGTGGATTTTAAATGTGGATGTCTGCCTGACTTGACCTGTGTACTGGGTTCATATGGTTCTCATAGAAGCAATTTCTCTTTCACAATAACAACATGTTTACTTTACAGGTAGACTCTTTTACTCTTATTTCATTTGTCTCCAGTACTTTTGATACTTGTGCCTTAAGTCAATAATACATGATAATTTGTTGTCCAGGGGTTTTGTAATGATGAATAATGGTAACTTTGGGGAGACATGATAAGGGTGTTTCCACCAGTTCGGTGCCTTTTGAGATGCGTAACTTGATAATAAAAGTTTTGGTTTGACCTAATTTTAGCATTCTGCCATAAACTCATTTTCCCATCTCAAGTAAGTGTCAAGTAAAGTAACTGGGTTGTACATAACAGGGTTGACGATTTCATCTTAGTAACCTTCACAAATGACTTTGTCAAAGCAACAAAATAACTAGGGCTTTACAATGGTGGTTTAAACTTGGGCTTATGTGGATTCAAATCTTCCTAGAAGTCACAGAGGGTGCACAGAGCGACATGTAAAAATGCATAATTTTAGCACTTTAGCCAGTCTTTATTCATGTAAACATTTTGATTTCTTGAGTTCTCTATTTGGTCTATATTAAGGGGCACTTCATTTAATTGAACAGGCTTTTAAAATTCAATATCGGTGCACAATTTCTACTGAAAATATCAAAGCAATACAAAAGGCACTTGTTTCGTGGAACGGCCCATAACTTGGATCTGTTTCTGTGGTGTTAAAGCTTTCTGTCTTCTGTCTTGTCTTGTGGCAGCTGCTCCATGCGGAGAACAGGAGAGAGTACCTGTACCAGCTTCAGGAGTTCATGGTGACAGACAACAGCCGCAACTGGAGGTTCAGATACCAGCTGGCCGAGTGAGTCTCCCATTCATTTAGATACCAGCTGGCCGGGTGAGTCTCCCATTCATTTAGATACCAGCTGGCCGGGTGAGTCTCCCATTCATTTAGATCAGGGCCAATCTTTCTCATTCATCTATGATCGAGGCCTCCAGATTTCTCCCTATAGGTGGCGCAATTGCCACCAGACTGTGATGTCATGCACAATTTTAGTATTCCACTTGGATGGGCCTTCCAATGATCACAGAGTTTCATCCAGGTCAGCAGGATGGATCAGCCAATGAATTATGCTCCTGAGCAGGACGGCATATGACAGTAAATCACTAACATTGGGCCCGTATCCTCAGTCTCGGAGTAGGAGTGCTGATCTAGAATCAGTTTTGCCTTTTAGATCGTAATAAGATTATATGGACAGATCCTAGATCAGCACTCCTACTCTGAGACAGTTTGTGGACACAGGTCCTGGCCCCATATATGTTTGTGCTCTTGTCTACTCCATCAAGCCAAACATGACAATGAGTGACAAGGACTTGGCATGATAGCACAAACAGACTGTCACTTAGGTTCACATGGCGCTCCATGCTGTCACAAAAGCAGTCGCCCTCTTGGTTTTATTTAGTCTGAGCTCCCAATACATATAGAAGTATTGTTGGACTCCTTTATGGAGTGAAGATATCAGAGAAATAATATATATTTTTTTAGGATGACCCCCCCTAAAGAGCCAGTGTGTGTTGAACAGAACGTCTTCATGTGTGTGTCCACAGGCAGCTGATCTTGATCATGGAGTTGTACAGCCACGATGATGTGTATAACTACCTCAGACAAATAGCACTGACCCTCTGCTCAGACAAAGTGTCAGAGGTCCGGTGGATCTCTTACCAGCTGGTAGGCATCACATTTGGACTTGAATTTTTTTGGGGGGTGGAATGATGTAACAATGATTTTTGAAATTATTGTTTAACAGCCTGAAGTACTCATATTGTCCTCAATGATATGAGGTGTGCTTGTGTACGCATGTCTGTATTGTGACCAACGTCTGTGGAAGTGGACAGTCATCTCATCTTCATGCAGTGACCTGCCTTTCTTAAGAATGGGAAGCACCCAAGCATTGTTTGCATCCCAAATGGCTGAAAATATTCCATTGTCTGTGTCAGGTCCACATTAGGTAGACATCAATAGGAAATGACTATGAAATAACAAAATATTTCAGTTGTGTATATTACTTCGTTTTTATTTGATCATCTCATCTCTGCTCAGGCAGTAGCAGCCAGCCAATCATCTAACGGTATTTCTGTGCTTCCCGTACTGTACTGTCTTTTAGTCATCCTATTTAGCTAGGCTAGTGGCTAGCTGGTAGCTGCCTAAGTATGCTGCAGAGCTGTCTGACAAAATCATTTGACTAGTTCTTTAAAGAAGATGTGGCATACTTTCAAGACTGCTTATTACCAGCTCCTACAACTATCAATCGGGTAGAGCTACCTCACGAACTGTCTCTATCCCTCTCGTCGTGTTGTGGACATTCCTCTCATGCAGTCTGTTGTGCGGGCTCTGTCCGAGCCAGGAAGAACAGGCGCAATGGATTGTGGTCATTGTATTTAATTACCACGTTTATGCGCTGAACTAGGTTGAATATTTGCTTCATGAAAACTACAACGCCCTTAAGCCCAGCATCCCACATACACTATATATACAAAAGAATGTGGACACCCCTTCAAATGAGTGGATTCGGCTATTTCAGTCACACCTGTTGCTGACAGGTGTAAAATAGAGCACCCAGCCATGCAATCTCCTTAGACAAACACTGGAAGTAGAATGGCCTTACTGAAATCAAATCAAATGTATTTATATAGCCCTTCGTACATCAGCTGATATCTCAAAGTGCTGTACAGAAACCCAGCCTAAAACCCCAAACAGCAAGCAATGCATGTGAAAGAAGCACGGTGGCTAGGAAAAACTCCCTAGGAAAAACTCCCTAGAAAGGCCAAAACCTAGGAAGAAACCTAGAGAGGAACCAGGCTATGAGGGGTGGCCAGTCCTCTTCTGGCTGTGCCGGGTGGATATTATAACAGAACATGGTCAAGATGTTAAAATGTTCATAAATGACCAGCATGGTCAAATAATAATAATCATAGTAGTTGTCGAGGGTGCAACAAGCACGTCCGGTGAACAGGTCAGGGTTCCATAGCCGCAGGCAGAACAGTTGAAACTGGAGCAGCAGCACGGCCAGGTGGACTGGGGACAGCAAGGAGTCATCATGCCAGGTAGTCCTGAGGCATGGTCCTAGGGCTCAGGTCCTCCGAGAGAAAGAAAGAAAGAGAGAATTAGAGAGAGCACATTTAAATTCACACAGGACACCGGATAAGACGAGAAATACTCCAGATGTAACAGATTGACCCTAGCCCCCCGACACATAAACTACTGCAGCATAAATACTGGAGGCCTCCAGTATTTAGTGAAAGGCTCAGTGACTTTCAATGTGGCACCGTCATAGGATGCACCGTCATAGGATTTCCTACAAGTCAGTTTGTCCCGATCAACTGCTCAGCCGCGAAGTGGTAGGCCACACAAGCTCACAGAACGGGACCGCCGAGTGTTGTAGCGTGTAAAAATCTGTCCTCGGTCGCAACATTCACTAATGAGTTCCAAACTGCCTCTGGAAGCAACGTCCTCACAAGAACTGTTCTTCGGGAGCATCATGAAATGGGTTTCCATGGCCGAGCAGCCGCACACAAGCCTAAGATCACCATACGTAATGCCAAGCGCTGGATGAAATGGTGTAAAGCTGGCCGCCATTGGACTCTGGAACAGTGTAAACGCGTTCTGTGGAGTGATGAATCACGCTTCACCATCTGGCAGTCTGACGGATGCATCTGGGTTTGACGGATGCCAGGAGAAGGCTTCCTGCCCGAATGCATAGTACCAACTGTTAAAAAAATGGTCTGAGGCTGTTTTTCATTGTTTGGGCTTGGCCCCTTAGTTCCAGTTGAGGGAAATCTTAATGCTACAGCATACAATGAATTTCTAGACGATTTTGTGCTTCCAACTTTGTAACAACAGTTTGGGGAAGCCCCTTTCCAATGAAGTCCCCGCAGCAATATTCCAACATCTAGTGGAAAGCCTTCCCAGAAGAGTGGAGGCTGTTATAACAGCAAAGGGGGGACCAACTACATATTAATGCTGATGATTAAGAAATGAGATGTTCGACAAGGTGTCCACATACTTTTGGTCATACCTTGTATTTACATACACAGCCCTGATAGGATGGTCTACAGCCCACCCCATTACCCAGATGAACAGTCATTGGTTTATTATAATCAGATCACGTCATGATGTGGGCCAAAAGATCCATCCTTCCTGAACAGGCTGAAATTCCAGGCATTTTCTTCAAATGGTTCATACACAATTTCATACTGTTATTTCGACCTCATATTGTGGAAATGTCATCAAATATCATCTTGTCTGTCCCAGGTGGTGGAGATCTTACAAAAGATGTATGCGTGTGGAGCCCGCGAGCTGGGCCTGAACTTCATCAACGAGCTCATCGTCCGCTTCTGCCACTGTCCAAAATGGGTGGGCCGCCAGGCCTTTGCCTTCATTTGCCAGGTCAGGACACACATAGTATTTATGAAAATAAATCCTTACAAACACTAATCCCAATAGCTGCTGCCTTCAAAAAATGTTTTAGTGTGAAATTGCATCAGCCATGCTTGCCATAGCACTATTCTGAAAGAAGGTGGATGTGAGAATTGTATGCCTGACTGCTTGGTCATGTTCATTAGGCACCAAACAGAAGGGAAACTGATTTTTAAAACATTTTCTGTTGCATTCCCTAATGAACACAACCCTGCTGTTTTTTCTATTAACTCTCTCTCCGCTGTGTTCCCCAGGCCATCGTGGAGGAGGACTGTATGCCCATGGACCAGTTTGCCCAGCACCTCCTCCCCAGTCTCCTCAGCCTGTCGTTGGACCCCGTGGCCAACGTCCGCGTGCTGGTGGCCAAAGCAATGCGGCAGAGTGTCATGGAGAAAGGTAAAGACTGGGCCCTCTTATCTACCCAATAATGTTTCATGCATGTAGATGCTTTATGCTATTGAGGAAGTCAAGAATGAAATAGAACATAATTTGTCTTTGAGAGGGAATATGTCTCTCACATTTTAAAAGCTCACACCAGAAAATCCACTTTTTTGAGTTGAAAGATGATGGCCAGCCAGAGCTTACCCATGATGTTATAAATGATTTACTTCAGTAGGTCATCATTTTAGTGAAAGTGTGATATATTTGGACTTGAAGTGGGAAATCCAAGGTGGGACATTTGTGAAATCTGTGTCAATGCCATGTCTTTTCCTATGAGAGAACGTGCAAATTCTTTTCAGAGTACATTTCTTTTCAGGGCTGGGTTTAATTTAAATGTTACCACCCACCAGCATGGCATTGTTTATTAATCAGAAACGGCTGCAAAGTTCTTCCTCTTAGCAAATGAACTGAGCCAAATCAGCCTTTCGTCCTGAGCCATGGAGCATGTTAAAAAATTTTTTTTATTTATTTTATTTCACCTTTATTTAACCAGGTAGGCAAGTTGAGAACAAGTTCTCATTTACAACTGCGACCTGGCCAAGATAAAGCAAAGCAGTTCGACACATATAACAACACAGAGTTACACATGGAGTAAAACAAACATACAGTCAATAATACAGTAGAAAAATAAGTCTATATACAATGTGAGCAAATGAGGTGAGATAAGGGAGGTAAAGGCAATAAATAGGCCATGGTGGCGAAGTAAATATAATATAGCAATTAAAACAATGGAATGGTAGATTTGACAGATGAGTGTGCAAAGTAGAAATACTGGGGTGCAAAGGAGATAAATAAATACAGTAGGGGAAGAGGTAGTTGTTTGGGCTATTTATAGATGGGCTATGTACAGGTGCAGTGATCTGTGAGCTGCTCTGACAGCTGGTGCTTAAAGCTAGAGGGAGATAAGTGTTTCCAGTTTCAGAGATTTTTGTAGTTCGTTCCAGTCATTGGCAGCAGAGAACTGGAAGGAGAGGCGGCCAAAGGAGGAATTGGCTTTGGGGGTGACAAGTGAGATAGCTCACACCAGATATATATATCTCCTTTTAGTGATACAAGGCAACCTCCAGTGTTTCAAACAGAGGACTTGATTGACATGATGTGTATGGGAATGTTCTTAAACAGATTATAACCTGGATGGTTCGAGCCCTGAATACTGATTGGCTGACAGTCGTGGTACTGTAATCAGACCATATACCACAGGTATGACAAAACATGTATTTTTACTGCTCTTATTACAATGGTAACCAGTTTATAATAGCAATAAGGCACCTCTGGGGTTTGTGGGTTATGGCCAATATACCACGGCTAAGGGCTGTATCCAGTCACTCCGTGTTGCGTCATGCTTAAGAACAGTCCTTAGCCATGGTATATTGGCCATATACCACACCTCCTGGTGCCTTATTGCTTAAATAGAAACAGAAATGCACGTATGATGCAATACACATGAAATGAATAAATAGCAAGAGAAGAGCATAACTACTAAGAGCATAACTACTAATTATATTGAATAGAGCAATACCAATAGGCAAGTCAAGCACACTACATGATAATAAATGGTGACTGGTCTTGCAAGTACATTTACATTTTAGTCATTTATCCAGAGCGACATCCAGTTAGTGAGTCTTTCCCAGTTCCAACAGATTTTCTCTCTCGTTGCGTGTTGTTGTTTTTTTCTCCTCCCAAAATGTGTTACGCAGTATGTTCCAATATCCAAACGGGCATACCACTTAGAATATTGTTTTCCCTCTCTCTTCTGTGGACTATTTTCTCCCTTAATTTTGTTGTTAAGGTTTTTCCCTCTATTCCTCATTGTTTCCTATAGTTCTCCATATTTCCCCAGTTTCCTACATTCTTATATTTAATTATGTTAAGTACTGCCCACTGGTCCACCCATTAGGGCCTCATTGACTTGAATTGGGACACCCATTCTAGTAATTATATTTCTATAGTTGTGACCCATGTAAAATGCACTTTAAATAAATACTGACTTGACTTTGTACTTGCAGCGTACTTCAAAGAGCCGGGCAGTGCCTACTTAGAAGAGCTGGAGGAGACGGCGATGACCCTGCAGGCGGACAAGGACAGAGACGTACGCTTCTTTGCCAGCCTGGACCCCAACATGATGCTTATGGACACTTCTGCCTTAATCTAGAACCAGCCAGCCTGCTCTGACCCACAGCCAATAACTACCACCAGCATCAGACCTGACCAGACCACTCGCCTGCAAGAAATAAAGGCACTGATACATAAACATACAATCAGTCATGTGCTCTCTCTCTCTCTCTCAAACACTCATACACACACACACTCTCATACACACACACACTCTCATACACAGACACTCATACACGCACACTTGATCTGAAAACAGCACCTAGCTAAGCTAAACCAGCCACCGCAAAATGGCGTCCGATCCCAGGTAGAAAACAACGTACCTTGCGGTTCGGCTCGAGTCACCTCAACCCATCCGTATCCAGCTGGTTCTCTCAGGTCCTCTGGTCTCATCACGGTTTCTCTCTCGCTCTCTCTTTTCATCTTGTCTTCAACGACAACCACTACTGCTTAGGAGAATGAACAACCGCACCACTCGGCACGAAACAAAATATGATAATGAACTCATGGCTTCTTCCCTCTGTGTGTTTACTATGTCAATAATGTGATCCAAGTCTACCAGAGACCAATGAAATACCTCTGATTGGACATTACTCAGGCCAGTTTTGCCATAGGGGCGTTTAGCTTATAGAATGAGGTGCAGCGCTTAAGAACGTCACTGATAGAAATGTAATGTATAGATAGACGCACTAGAATTGTGATTCTTCTATATAAAATGCATCTGTACATTCTGTAACGCTGCTCTCCCCTGAATAAACCTCTGGTGTCAGCGGGACCTCTGGTGACAGTCAATTCTGCATCCAAATGGCACCCTATTCCCTTTATAGTGCACTACTTTTGACCAGGGCCCATAGGGCTTTGGTCAAAAAAGTGCACTGTATAGGGAATATGGTGCCATATTGGATGCAGGCCTTCAATTGTGTTTTGGGGTTATTTTGGGTGTTCACGACTCAAGGGTTTATGATAAAGTGACAGAGTTTGTTGTAAACCTGTAGAAAGAAGAAGCAGAAAAAGAGATTGATAGTGTGGTGAAGCACTCCCCCTTATCCACGGTGTAGTCCGTCATTGTAAATAAGAATTTGTTCTTAACTGACTTGCCTAGTAAAATAAAGGTTAAATTAATAAAAATGTAAATCCACTTCAACATTGTGGATTCCAATCCCATTTTGTCTTTTCGGTCAGTTGTACCACTGCACTGACCACAATCAATTGTACAGTATGGTTGTGTGCCCTGGGTTTGTGTTCCAAGATGCACTGACTATTATATCTCATTAGTTGTGAAATGAGTATGTTGGAGAATAAAAAAACTTCCGAACATTGGCAAGCATTGTATAGCTTAACCTGTATAGTGAGGAGATCCAAGGCCAGTTTTAGGGTTTTCTGTAGAGACATGAGTGTGGATATAATGGGAGCTGTCACCAAGTCACTTTTGTAGTCTTTTTAATCTATTTTTTTCTCACCTGTTCACATGGCAACCCATTTTTGACCATAGACACGACTTGAGATCCTAAACTGATTGCGGTGTGGCGTGCATCTCAAGTCTGTATACTACCTAACGCATCTCATCTATCAGCAATTTTCCCCATCTTGTTAATATATATGCATTTTATGAAATGTAATTTTCTTTTCAATTATGTACCATTGTTCAAAGATTTTATATCTGAACTTTGCAATTCATAACCATTGAATATTACAATGGTTTCTTTAAAATATGTTTTATGTAATGTTATTTTTAGTATTCTGTAATTAAATTTATAATATAAATCAGAAAAATCAAGACATTTGTAATGTGTAGCCTGTCTCCAAACTTGTCACGAGAATTTCTATCTCAATGCTCTAACTGAACTTTTTATAACTCCATCTGTATCCTAGCGGTTGTAAGGCTCTAGTTTTAAGAAATAGACAGAGTCCCAGCAAACAAATGATCAGTTCTTTATTCAGAGAGCGCTCTGCCCTTCTAGTGCAGAGCTAGTCTTTTTATACACACGCACACAAGTTCTTATCATGGGCTACTCCCTAGTCAGACAGGCTGTACTTTTCCACTACCCTGGGTGAGGACAGAATCTTCTGTTATCTGTCAATAGCGCCTCTTATCCTTTGTTGTCGCAACTACACCCTGCTTACATGCTTGTTGCACCCTCGACAACTACTATGATTATTATTATTTGACCATGCTGGTCATTTATGAACATTTTAACATCTTGACCATGTTCTGTTATAATATCCACCCGGCACAGCCAGAAGAGGACTGGCCACCCCTCATAGCCTGGTTCCTCTCTAGGTTTCTTCCTAGGTTTTTGGCCTTTCTAGGGAGTTTTTCCTAGCCACCGTGCTTCTTTCACATGCATTGCTTGCTGTTTGGGGTTTTAGGCTGGGTTTCTGTACAGCACTTTGAGATTTCAGCTGATATACGAAGGGCTATATAAATAAATTTGATTTGATTTACATAGCGAGAAAGGAACCCAATGTCCTGGTTCTAATTCTGACTAAACTACACACACCATCAGTTTATAGTCTTATCTAATACATTTCACATAGTACATTTCATATGTCATACAGTTTTGAGTTAGAATATCTTTGTCACTACCTTGAACATATACATTCTTCTATCAAAACTACCTTGTATAACCTGTTAGGGATAGGGGGCAGTATTTACACGGCCGGATAAAAAACGTACCCGATTTAATCTGGTTATTACTACTGCCCAGAAACTAGAATATGCATATAATTATTGGCTTTGGATAGAAAACACCCTAAAGTTTCTAAAACTGTTTGAATGGTGTCTGTGAGTATAACAGAACTCATATGGCAGGCCAAAACCTGAGACGATTCTGTACAGGAAGTGCCCTCTCTGACCATTCCTTGGGCTTCTTGGCTCTCTTTATTGAAAACTGAGGATCTTTGCTGTAACGTGACACTTCCTACGGCTCCCATAGGCTCTCAGAACCCGGGAAAAAGCTGAATGATGTAATTCCAGCCCCTGGCTGAAAAACATTAGTGCCTTTGGTAAGTGGTCTATCAGAGGACAATGAGACTGAGGCGCGTGCACGAGGCGACTCCATGTTTTTATTTTCTCTCTCTTTGAACTAAAACACAGATTCCCAGTCGGAATATTATCGCTTTTTTACGAGAAAAATAGCATAAAAATTGATTTTAAACAGCGGTTGACATGCTTCGAAGTACGGTAATGGAATATTTTGATTTTTTTTGTCACGAAACGCGTCGGGCGCGTCACCCTTCTTTACACTTCGGATAGTGTCTTGAACGCACGAACAAAACAGAGGATATTTGAACATAACTATGGATTATTTTGAACCAAACCAACATTTGTTATTGAAGTAGAAGTCCTGGGAGTGCATTCTGACGAAGAACAGCAAAGGTATAAACATTTTTCTTATAGTAATTCTTGGTGGGTGTCTAAATAGCTAGCCCTGTGATGCCGGGCTATCTACTTAGAATATTGCAAAATGTGCTTTCACCGAAAAGCTATTTTAAAATCGGACATAGCGAGTGCATAGAGGAGTTCTGTATCTATAATTCTTAAAATAATTGTTATGTTTTTTGTGAACGTTTATCGTGAGTAATTTAGTAAATTCACCGGAAGTTTGCGGGGGGTATGCTAGTTCTGAATGTCACATGCTCATGTAAAAATCTGGTTTTTGATATAAATATGAACTTGATTGAACAAAACATGCATGTATTGTATAACATAATGTCCTAGGATTGTCATCTGATGAAGATCATCAAAGGTTAGTGCTGCATTTAGCTGTGGTTTGGGTTTATGTGACATTATATGCTAGCTTGAAAAATGGGTGTCTGATTATTTCTGGCTGGGTACTCTGCTGACATAATCTAATGTTTTGCTTTCGTTGTAAAGCCTTTTTGAAATCGGACAGTGTGGTTAGATTAACGAGAGTCTTGTCTTTAAAATGGTGTAAAATAGTCATATGTTTGAGAAATTGAAGTAATAGCATTTCTAAGGTATTTGAATAACGCGCCACAGGATTCCACTGGCTGTTACGTAGGTGGGACGATTTCGTCCCACCTACCCTAGAGAGGATAACCAACAAATGAATTGTGCAAATGAGTGTCATATCATTGTCACAAAGGTTCAAAACACCTGCAACACAAATTTTTGATTAATATAAAACTCAGCTAGGTAATTTTCCATGAAGAAGAATTGTTACTTGCTTCTTTAAAAGTATTTGTGTG
Source organism: Salmo trutta (assembly GCF_901001165.1). Taxonomy (NCBI): domain Eukaryota; kingdom Metazoa; phylum Chordata; class Actinopteri; order Salmoniformes; family Salmonidae; genus Salmo; species Salmo trutta. Next base: position 10,847,988 of record NC_042972.1, on the reverse strand, counting down.
ATACTTGAAGTTTAAAATGTAAAGTGAAGCGGTGAAATATAGTCAGTATAATCTATGTTCTGATTACTATCGACAGACTACTACACTGAACAAAAAAATAAACGCAACATATAAAGTGCTCGCCTCGTGTTTCATGAGCTGAAATAAAAGATTACAGAAATGTTTCATATGCACAAAAAGCTTATTTCTCTCATATTTCGTGCACATTTGTTTACATCCCTGTTAGTGAGCATTTTATCCTTTGTCAAGATAATTAATCCAGTTTTGTCACACAACAGAATGCCACAGATGTCTCAAGGTTTGATGGAGCGTGCAATTGGCATGCAGGAATGTCCACCAGAGCTGATCATTTAATGTTAATTTCTCTACCATAAGCCGCCTCCATAACCCGTCATTTTTAAGAATTTGGCAGTATGTCCAGCCTCACATCCGCAGACCACGTGTAACCATGCCAACCCAGGTCCTCCACATCCGGCTTATTTACCTGCAGGATTGTCAGAGGGGGTGAAGAGTATTTATCTTTGTAATAAAGCCTTTTTGTGTGGAAAAACTCATTCTGATTGGCTGGGCTTGGCTCCCCAGTGGGTGGCCTCCCAGGCCCACCCATGGCTGCACCCCTGCCCAGTCATGTGAAATCCATAGATTAGGGCCTTCAATGCCATACAACACTCCTTCCATGGCCTCCGACTGCTCTTAAACGCTAGTAAAACCAAATGCATGCTTTTCAACCGTTCGCTGCCTGCACCCGCCCGCCCGACTAGCATCACTACTCTGGACGGTTCTGACCTAGAATATGTGGACAACTACAAATACCTAGGTTTCTGGCTAGACTGTAAACTCTCCTTCCAGACTCATTTTAAGTCACTGGTATACTTTTATTTACAAAGCCATTTTGGGTTTACTACCTTTTTATTTGGGCATTTTTATTGTTCAGAAATGTGGTGGGTACTCTCTTCGTTCGCGGGACTTTATCCTGCTAACTGTTCCAAATGTCCGAACTGAATTTGGTAAAAGGGCTTTTATGTACTCTGCGCCATCGTCTTGGAACGCCTTACAAAATACTTTTAAACTGGAAGAACTTGTCCCGATTGGTATTTTTAAATCACTGATGAATGATCTTGAGACTGATTCCCTGACATGTCAATGTTTTTAATTTGCTGTTTTTGATTTTGTTATACTCTTGTGAATTCTATGGTTTTTACTAGATTACTTGTAGTTTTTCATGTTGTTTGTCTGTAATTTTTGTAATGACTTGGCGCTGCCTATCTTGGCCAGGACGCTCTTGAAAAAGAGATTTTAAATCTCAATGAGCCCTTCATGGTTAAATAAAGGTTAAATAAAATAAATAAAAAAAGCATCTCCAATCCAAAATCAAATCTAGAATCGACTTTCTATTTCGCAACAAAGCCTCCTTCACTCACGCCGCCAAACTTACCCTAGTAAAACTGACTATCCTACCGATCCTCAACTTCGGCGACGTCATCTACAAAATAGCTTCCAATACTCTACTCACAGTGCCATCCGTTTTGTTACCAAAGCCCCTTATACCACCCACCACTGCGACCTGTATGCTCTAGTCAGCTGGCCCTTGCTACATATTCGTCGCCAGACCCACTGGCTCCAAGTCATCAATAAGTCTATGCTAGGTAAAGCTCCGCCTTATCTCAGCTCACTGGTCATGATAACAACACCCACCCGTAGCACGCGCTCCAGCAGGTATATCTCACTGGTCATCCCCAAAGCCAACACCTCCTTTGGCCACCTTTCCTTCCAGTTCAATGCTGCCAGTGACAGAAACAAATTGCAAAAATCGCTGAAACTGGAGACATATTTCCCTCACTAACTTTAAACATCAGCTATCTGAGCAGCTAACCGATCGCTGCAGCTGTACATAGTCCATCTGTAAATAGCCCACCCAATCTACCTACCTCATCCCCATATTGTTTTTATTTACTTTTATGCTTTTTGCAGATCAGTATCTCTACTTGCACATCATCATCTGCTCACCAATCACTCCAGTGTTAAACTGCTAAATTGTAATTACTTCGCTACTATGGCCTATTTATTGCCTTACCACCTCACGCCATTTGCACACACTGTATATAGACTTTCTTTTTTTTCTATTGTGTTATTGACTGTACGCTTCTTTATTCCATGTGTAACTCTGTGTTGTTGTTTGTGTCGCACTGCTTAGCTTTATCTTGGCCAGGTCGCAGTTGTAAAATGAGAACTTGTTCTCAACTAGCTTACCTGGTTAAATAAAGGTGAAATATATATATATTTTTTAAAGGGCCTAATGAATTTATTTCGACTGATTCCCTTATATGAACTGTAACTCAGTAAAATCTTTTAAATTGTTGCATGTTGCGTTTTATATTTGTGTTCAGTATATATATCACCCTTATTACTTTGGTGTGTGGGGCACTTAGATCACATATTTCATCACAAGTAACTACACTTAGAATACTACGCTTTTACTCATAAGGAATAACAAACATTTTAGACTATTATTTGGGGAGATAAATATGATGGTGCATAATGGAAGAAGTTTAGAAGTTTGTTAGTGTTGAAGAATTGAGGCCGTTGTAGTAGAGACAGAGACTGATGTATACAGGGGTGCAACTTTCACTGGGGATGGGGGGAACATGACATTTTTGTACCCCCCCCCCCCCCCCAGTTTTATCATTGCACTGTGATACATTTTTAAAAACGGCATCGTTGTGCTTTAGGACCATGCGGACGCCTTAGAGCGGTATCAGCCGGCTAGATTTAGGACCGCGAGGACACCACAGAGCCTGCGAACACAGGCAGCTGTTGTCTGTGTGTTGTGCTTTTTCTCCAAGTTGTAAAAGCAAGCATTGCAGAAACTGGCTACTCTTTATTTGACTGATGTAACTGCTGTTTGACTTAACAGAAAAAAGTATTTATTCCCAGTGCTGAGTTAGTAATGCAACTGACATATCATGTAACGTAAGCTACTGCAGTACATGTTTTATCCCCTCCTGTCGGAAGTGAATGAACTAGCTAGCTAGTAGCTACCACAGCCAGTTCAGCTCCAGCTATCTGTCAGGTTGCATTATCTAACAGCTGTTATATGTATGGAAATGTTTTGTAGCCTTTGTTTTGTCCCATTTCAAAAGAAGTAAATGAACCTGGCTAGTTTTTGCCAGTTGATGTACCATTAGAGCTAGCCAAAATTTGGCTAACGTTAGCTTGCTCACTGACTAAAGCTATTATTTTTGCCTCAATCACACCAGACCTGAATCAAGTGATGAAACCAGTGGCCAAACGTGTTTTGACAGCGAAATGTGAGTTTTTATTAGAGTCAGTATATCAATGTAACGTTATTGATCTGTCAGTTTCCCTAGATAATTACCTATTTTTTCACACTGACAAGGTATAAACAGCTCTACAGGTTTCACTGTCATGGTGCACAGTCAGTACCAACACTATGCTCATCATGTCTTAGCAGGATCAGATGGTGACAGGTGTCCCAGCAGGGTCAGACAGCTAGGGAAGACCACCTCAGGTTAATTTAGCAGTATATAACAACCAGTGAATGGACACAAAGCTCCATCTTGAATTGATGGTCATTTAATTTATTGAACCATTGATTCTATTCTTGGATAATATTATCTATAAATGTACACCGAGATAATTATTTATCGTGCCTCATCTGAGCAGGATCAGATGGTGACAGTGGTCTCAGCAGGATCAGGCAACCAGGGAAGACCAGTCTGTGACAGTGCTGAGGTGAACTTTATTCTGTGAACACTTTATTCTCTTTGCAGCAAACACTGGACAAGCCAGAAGCTTCAAAGATGTAAACTATTTTAAGGCAGTCTGACAAATCTCTCAAGTTGATTTCCAATCTGTATCAAGGGTTGATAGAGGCTTTTCCCGATGACACAAAACATGTAAAACTAAAATGTGAGGAAGACCTAGGAGACACTAATGATGATGAATGGATACAGATATGTTTGAATGCCATCATGTTCATATAATCTCAGACATAAATGACTGCAGTTTAAGATCATCAATAGTATGTACCAATTTGTAAGTCGCTCTGGATAAGAGCGTCTGCTAAATGACTTAAATGTAAATGTAAATATGCCAGTGAAACTGAATATCATGAACTCAGAAATGTAATTCCTCTGGTGGAGGTGTAAAACACAAAAGGGGACATATTTTCATATGTTATGCTATTGTGAAGGCTGGCTGAATTCTGGCAAAGAGTATGTACTTTTATCTCAGCATGTCTACAGATTATCCCTTCTCCCTGTTTTTGATTGCTTGGAAATGTTGATACTGGAGACTGTTATCAGAAGAAACTGTGTAACTTAGCATTTATTGCGGCTAAGACATGCATTGCCATGAAATGGAAGGTTGGTTATCCTCCTACAATGTCACAATAGCTGACAGAAATGTCAAGTTATGTATTACTAGATTTGATTTATTACAAGATTTAAAAGTATACTGTGCGACAAAAGTACACTGTATTGAAAACATGTGCGTCTATAACTTTCTCACTCATCATTATTCACAATTCATTCAGGATTATCCATAATCATGGTGGCATCCACATTCACGTAGAAGTGTTTAGAAACAGATTATATTCTTATTTACAATCAAAGTAACCCCAAAACTTACCCTAAAGGTGTCATATTAGATTGTGTAGAAATGCAGGAAATGGCCCTCCCGAGTGGTGCAGCGGACTAAGGCACTGCATCTCAGTGCTTGAGGCGTCACTATAGACCCGGGTTCGATCCTAGGCTGTGTCGCAGCCGGCCGTGACCGGGAGACCCATGAGGCGGTGCACAATTGTCCCAGCGTCGTCCAGGCTGGGGGAGGGTTTGGCCCAGCATCGTTCGAGTTAGGGGAGAATTTGGCCCAGCATTGTTCGGGTTAGGGGAGGGTTTGGCCCAGCGTCATTTGGGTTAGGTGACGGTTTGGCCAGCCGGGATGTCCATGTCCCATTGCGCTCTAGCAACTCCTGTGGCGGTCTGGGCGCATGCATGCTGACACAGTCGCCAGTTGTACGGTGTTTCCTCTGACACATTGGTACAGCTGGCTTTCGAGTTAATGGGGGAGGACTCCCACTGACAGCGCATTAAGCAAACAAAAAAACTCTCGCAATAAGAACTGGAATTACATGGCTCTATTACTGGACTCTCTGTTTAACACAAATAGCTGAATGGGAAAAGAGACTGTCACTGGTAACCATGGTTACGAGGAGGGGATACTATAATATAATGTTGTTTTGTCTGTAACTTACCACCCTTCTCGTAGAGAAAAACACTTGAGCTAATTATAACACACAAAGAAAGCAATCTAATTAAATGCATCATTCTAACATTGCCTAAAATTATGAATAACATACTAATGAGATACACCTATACAAGCAATATAACAATGCCAATGTACAAACTATGTCATATGTAAGGATAAGCGGTTAAGAGGCAAGCGACATAATTCAGAGCATGGGCCATTCTTACAGTATTTTCCCCGTACACCAAGTCAGAACCGTAGGATAAATAACGGTGGCACATAAGCAGACAATGAAAGCTCTTACAATGGGGGTACGTAAGCAGACAATGAAAGCTCTTACAATGGAGGTACGTAAGCAGCTGTTACAATATTAGATGATGGCATTTCTCTAAAACAGGCTATAGGCTATATGTGGACCACCAAGTCAGAACAGTTGTACAAACAGGCCCTGCAGTGTGTCTCATAATTGCCACACAATTTAATGCATGCTATAATTCTGGCAAACACGTACCTATTTTCTTCCGTTTGTTGGTTGTAAAGGTCGATGGCTCATATATATAAGGTGTCTAGCTGAGTCAAAACGTTTGATTTCCCCAGTAGTCTGAGTTCAACAGCATTATCTATATGTGATGCACAATTCACATGTTTTGAGACCCTTTCAGACAGATGTTTTAAGTCCTTAAACCCAGACTTGGACCACACACCCTCTCCACTGAATAGCAGGCAGGGGAAGCAAATAGTGATTGCTTTGAGTTTCTTGCAGTTAGCCACTGCTTCCTTCCAAACCACTCATAGTTGAATTTGTGAGTTCCGACTTGTTGTGTAATGTTTATGGCCAATGAGCACCGAGACGTTTCATCTCTAATTTCTCTTCATATGATAAGGATGGAAAAGGATTTGCCAGTAGATTGTCAACGTGATTCATGATGACGACTGCTTGTCTAGCTTGCTTGCTAAGATTTTGAAAGTACGATGTTGACATGATCCGTCTAATCAAAGCTAGGGTAGAAAAAACTTGATTTGACATCATTTTATCTGTGGCCAATGACCTTCAGCCTTCTTGGATGGGCACTTCTACTGTAAATCTATGGCAGCACCCAAAGGGGCTTGAACATTTTACCTCTTCCTGTAGATTTTGTGGTGACCTATTGTCCACATGAGTGACAGAACACTGAGCCAATCACGGAGCAACTAGAGAACATTACCAACCTCTACATTCTGTATTTTCCGCTGCCTGCCCCACCACCACAGAAAGCACTGAACTAGGCTGAAACACCTGTATTTTAGAGCTGCCTTACTCAAGAAAGCAAAAAAGAGGCCATGTTTGTATGTGGCTTTATCAACTCAATATTATTTATTTTTTTACATTGTTTGCCAACTGATATGTGACGCGTATTAATGCCAAAATGATATGCAAAACAGGCACCAAAACATATTATAGATAACGTTATTATTATTTCTTAATTTATTTTTAGCTAAGTAGGTGTGGCTCAAAACCACTGGTTGGTAAAGCTGAGGAAATTATGAGATCAAATTGTTGCGCTCCCTCACCTAAAAATCACCACTGACGATATAGCCTATTTCAAATGTGATTGCTGAGCCAATCACGTTACAAAGTCAGAAATAAGTTGTACAGAATTTAAAATGCGACTGCTGTCGCAAATCTATTAAAAAGTGGGTCTACCTCCTGACCATAATATACCAGGTATTTCCAAGTCAATATAACTATTATGAAAGATTAGATTTTATTTAACTGTGTGTATGTTATTGTTGCACATGCGCCGAAAGCGCAACAATAGGATTCTAACGTCTATCACCATAGCAACAGTAATAGTCAGACACAACATTCCAAACGGAAGAGAATTCATGAATTCATTATTTTCCAATTCTAAACCCTTTGCAATCTGCAAAAAATATTGATTGCGTTGCAATCCAATGGCATATTTTTACACCTCAACGAAGATTTCACTTCAGGTACCGAGACCCAAAAGTGCGATGATTTACCGCGACATCGACTTGAAGAGTGTACCGAGACCAAAAAGTGCAATTTACCGTGACCCGTCGAAGAAAGTCAAGTTCAGTCTTGGTGCCAGGCTGCGTGAAACGGGAGAGATGTTCGTTGTGCCCGACTGCCACCATAATATGAGAATCAGAGAGCTAAAAAACGCCATGGAATTAGTGGTTGGGATTCCCACAGACTTCCAGAGAGTATGCTACCTGGATAATGGTAAAATAAATACTTTTGATGTCATTTGCTGGTTTAACTGTTGACATATTTTAATGAGAAATGGGGAGTTGTTGTTGATTAATTGATTAGATATGTATCCATTGATTTTTATTGGGTTCAATGAAGTTAGAATCACGTCCCTTATAAATCTCAAATGTAGGCTAGCAGTGACAGGCCCGTCATGGTGAACATTCTATTGAGGGCGTTTTCCAGTCAGACTAATTATCTGATGATGTGCTTCTCTGACCAGACCTAATGTATACTCTCTCCACCCAACAGGTGACCTATGTGATGACACCACTATTCACTGTAATGACATCGTCCCTGGAACTACTGTCACCCTGATGATCTGGCCTTATGATGGATGGGCTGAGCTTGTGATAGCTGCAGCTACTGGGGATGTATTCAAGGTGATGTGGCATGAAAGAAAAACCTAGAATAGTCTACAGCAGTCATACACAGAGACTCTCAATGGCTCAGGTCATTATTGATCATAGTACAGTCTTCCCTGTGGGCACAGTCTTCCCTATGGCTCAGTTGGTAGAGCATGGTGTGTGCAAAGCCAGGGTTGTGGGTTCGATTCCCACGGGGGGCCAGTACTAAAAAAAAATGCATGAAATGAAATGTATGCATTCACTACTGTAAGTCGCTCTGGATAAGAGCGTCTGCCAAATGACTAAAATGTAAATGTAATAGTAAAAAAAAAGTGGCTTCCAAGTGGTGCGGCAGTCTAAGGCGATGCATCTCAGTGCTAGAGGTGTCACTACAGACTCTGGTTCGATTCCAGGCTGTATCACAACCGGCCGTGATTGGGCGGCACACAATTGGCCCAGCGTCTTCCGGGTTAGGGTTTGGCCGGGGTCAGCCGTCATTGTTAATAAGAATTTGTTCTTAACTGACTTGCCTAGTTAAATAAAGGTAAAAAAAACATCATCACCTAATAGCAATACTGCATTTCTTTACCAGACTTGCTGAAAGATCCACCTCCTTATTTGATCTAATGTGGCTAGCCTGTAATTACTGCACATCTAAACAGCATCTCACAGCTGCTATTACAACCTGTAGACCTTATTTACTTCACTCTTCCCCTTTTTTTAGGATGAACATTTCCATCGACTTTTCACACATGAAATGACTATTTTCTCTTTATTTCATGTAGCTCAAGAGTGTGATGTCCAAACCAGCACCTCCACGTTCCTCCCATCTCAGTGCTATGGGTTCCATGAGAGGAGCTCCCTCCTGGCTCTCTCACCGTCTCTTCTCTGCTCTGTTCATCAGTGCCCACCGTGGACACATGCCCGCTGTCCGCTTCCTGCTCCAACAAGGTACCCTCCACCACAGAGGCAAAACATCTGGATATCACCGGCACACTGGAAAAACCTTGTATCTCACTTGGGTGATTTTGATAAATATTATTTTTACATAAATTGAATGTAGACATCCCCCTCAGAGGCATGATGCCCATAGGGGGCACAGGGGCAGGTGCCCCCTCAGATATTTTTTATCAATCAAGTAAGAGTAGCTAGCTTGTCTAACTATCTTAGCTGGCATGCCTGTGTAACAGTGTAGGTTCCGTCCCTCTCTTCGCTCGAACCAGGGACCCTTGCACACATCAACAACTGACACCCCGCGAAGCATCGTTACCCATCGCGCCACAAAAGCCACGGCCGTTGCAAGGGGAAACCCTACTTCAAGTCTCAGAGCAAGTGATGTCACTGATTGAAACGCTATTAGCGCGCACCACCGCTAACTAACTAGCCATTTCACATCGGTTACACTCACCCCCCCTTTGACCTCCTCCTTTACCGCAGCAACCAATGATCTGGGTCAACAGCATCAATGTAACAGTGTAGGTTCCGTCCCTCTCTTCGCCCCAACCTGGGCTCGAACCAGGGACCCTTGCACACATCAACAACTGACACCCCGCGAAGCATCGTTACCCATCGCGCCACAAAAGCCGCGGCGCACCACCGCTAACTAACTAGCCATTTCACATCGGTTACACCTGCTGGCAAGGTTGGTAGACATTAGAAAAGCAAGCACTAAGTAAATGTACTGAATAAGACTCGTATTAATTTCAATCTTTTACCCAGATTTTAGGTAGAAATACAGAGAAGCATATTTACTTCATTAAAATAAAAGAACCACCAGTCAGGATACAGACAGCTCAAGAGTTATGCGTAGATATGCAGAAAAATATTGATTTGCTATTTTTTACATGGAATTTGACATAATGATTATGGCTGTAGATTGTGTTTGAAAAAGCTAAACTCTCCAATTTATGGACGGGGGAGCTAGCCCCTTTCCGGACTACTGTCGTGGAATATTCTAATCAAGTGAGAGAGACTGTAATTTCTTCAAACAATCGTCATTATTCAATATCGATTAATTATTGGAATAATGAGACTAGTCAAACCAACACTCTTGACTGTTGGGCCGAGGAGCCTAAGAATGCTTAGTCATGGCTGGTTCCACCCCTCCCATGCAGATTGGGGGGCACCATAAGCCACTTTGGGTTTAACCTGTGGTCATCTGCACTAGAGTGTTGTTTTAACCCCACCTTGGCTTAGTTTCCCAGATGCCAGGATGATTAGAACAATAAGGGATTGTTCGAAACTCTTCCAGGCTATCTCGCTTACATTGACCACATCTTATCTCTGGAATGCCAGCTGTAGGTTTTTAGGCTCCTCTCAGTTCACACAGACATAGATGAGAACTATTTAAAAACTCTAAAATATTTCATAAAACAACCATTCATTGCATCAACAATATTATAACATAATCTTGTAATTATGCTACCATACCACCCCCCAGCCATCCTCACATACTTTGTTCCCCCTCAGATTTTTGTGTGCATGACTGATCCCCTTCCATGCTCTGTGAAAACAATATTTCTGTAGGACTAATATAAATAATAATACCTTGTGAACTTCGATTAATAAATAACAATAGGTCTGAAAAAAAGGATTTATTATTTTTAATTCCTGAAGATGTAACTTTTTGGAGGTACAGGGTTTTTCCGGTACGCTGGCAGTATCTGTGTCATGTTAATTCGGTCATGCGACGGAAAACGTTTGGCAGAAGAAAGCAAAAGTCAAGCCAGTCTCTCCTTGTTTTAGTCCATTTTCTTTCTGTCTGCCTAACAAACTTGATCCTGTTATCTAGGGGCCAATGTTAAGGGCCAGACTCCCCTGGGGCGCAGTGCCCTCCACGCGGCAGCCGCCCAGGGCCAGTTGCAGTCCATACAGGAGCTACTGGTGTGCGGTGCCCCACACCAACTGGAGGACGCTGAGGGCATGACGGCTCTGAGAACCGCCACGCGCTGGGGCCAGAGGAAGAGCACCCGGCAGCTCTTCCTCTTCCACTGGCAGGAGCGTGCACAGGGCGTGCGCCTCAAGCCTCACCTGGACGAGACAGAACTGTTCGCCCACCAGAAACATGACTCCCAGCTACGCACCTGGCACCGCGGTGCCCACGCTCAGAGATACATGGCCCACCTGGGGCACTGTAGCCGTGGGGTGGAGGGCAGGGTGGAAGTGAGGCAGCTGGGGCCGCCGCAGAACACAGCCATGAGGGCCCAGGCAAGGAGGGCGTGGATGGGGGATGCGTGACCAGAGCTGCAGGTCAAGAACAGGGCGGATGGCCAAGAGCCTGGTCCTGGAGAGCCGTGAACGCAGGATTTTATTCCAGCCCAGCACTAACACACCAGTTCCTAACTACTCTGGATTGAATCGCATGAGCAGTCGGATCATTTGAATCAGATGTGTTAGTGTTGGGTTGGAACAAAAACCTGCTAACAGACAATGTTTCCCCCTTGTTCATTTAGTCAGAAGTCAGAAGTTTGCCTACCTCTCCCACGTCGGACGTTGAGTAAGCGCTTTCGCAACGGTTCCGAGCAGCAAGACTCCCTTCATGAATTCATCAAGAGGCAGAAAATTAGATGAACTGACATTTATAATCAAGATAAGCCAATGAAAACAAAGGTGCAGCATAAGGGTGCAATTACATTAGTCAGATATGGGGAAATAAGATGTCTTGAGCAACCTGGACGACAGAATGTGACACTGCTTATTGGTGAATAAAAGTAGAAACCAGAGAAATGAGAACAATGTTGTAAAAAAAATTGAAATACTGTATGAAAAATGCCAATTCAAAGGGAGTTGAAAACTGTTAAATGGGGAATAAACTACCTTTAACGTTTAAATGATTGTAGTCGTGAACTGTTCTATCAAACAAATGCATTGCCGTTGGACCATGGCAGCATATAGTGCCTTGGGAAAGTATTCAGACCCTTTGACTTTTCCACATTTTGTTACTTTACTGCCATATTCTAAAATGTATTATATAATTTTTTTCTCACATCAATCTACACACAATACCCCATAATGACAAAGCGAAAACAGGTTTTTAGAATTTTTTGCAAATTAAAAATTAAAAACAGAAATACGTTATTTACATAAGTATTCAGCCCCTTTGCTATGGGACTTGAAATTGAACTCAGTTTCATCCTGTTTCCATTGATCATCCTTGATATGTTTTTACAACTTGATTTGAGTCCACCTGTTGTAAATTCAATTGGTTGGAAATTATTTGGAAAGGCAAACACATGTCTATAAGGTTCCACAGTTGACAGTGCATGTTAGAGCAAATACCAAGCTATGAGGTTGAAGGAATTGTCCGTAGAGCTCCGAGACAGGATTGTGTTGAGGCACAGATCTGGGGAAGGGTACCAAAACATTTCTGCAGCATTGGAGGTCCCCAAGAACACATTGGCCTCCATCATTCTTAAATGGAAGAAGTTTGGAACCACCAAAACTCTAGCCGCCCGGCCAAACTAAGCAATCGGGGTAGAAGGGCCTTGGTCAGGGAGGTGACCAAGAACCCGATGGTCACTCTGACAGGGCTCCAGAGTTCTGCAGCTCTCCACCAATCAGGCCTTTATGGTAGAGTGGCCAGACCGAAGCCAAGATTTTCTGGTGTGATGAAACCAAGATTGAACTCTTTGGCCTGAATGGCAAGCGTCACTTCTGGAGGAAACCTGGCACCATCCCTACGGTGAAGCATGGTGGTGGCAGCATCATGCTGTGGGGATGTTTTTCAGCAGTAGGGACTGGGAGACTAGTCAGGTTCAAGGTAAAGATGAACGGAGCAAAGTGTAGAGAGATGCTTGATGACAACCTGCCCCATAGCGCTCAGACTGGGGCGAAGGTTCACCTTACAACAGGACAACGACAGCGCATAGCCAAGACAACGCAGGAGTGGTTTCGGGACAAGTCTCTGAATGTCCTTTAGTGTCTGAGCCAGAGCCCGGACTTGAACCCGATCTAACATCTCTGGAGAAAGTGAAGGGCTCTGAATACTTCCTGAATGCACTGTATACAGGGGAGTAATGGTAGTATTAATACACTGCTCAAAAAAATAAAGGGAACACTTAAACAACACAATGTAACTCCAAGTCAATCACACTTCTGTGAAATCAAACTGTCCACTTAGGAAGCAACACTGATTGACAATACATTTCACATGCTGTTGTGCAAATGGAATAGACAACAGGTGGAAATTATAGGCAATTAGCAAGACACCCCCAATAAAGGAGTGGTTCTGCAGGTGGGGACCACAGACCACTTCTCAGTTCCTATGCTTCCTGGCTGATGTTTTGGTCACTTTCTAATGCTGGCGGTGCTTTCACTCTAGTGGTAGCATGAGACGGAGTCTACAACCCACACAAGTGGCTCAGGTAGTGCAGCTCATCCAGGATGGCACATCAATGCGAGCTGTGGCAAGAAGGTTTGCTGTGTCTGTCAGCGTAGTGTCCAGAGCATGGAGGCGCTACCAGGAGACAGGCCAATACATCAGGAGACGTGGAGGAGGCCGTAGGAGGGCAACAACCCAGCAGCAGGACCGCTACCTCTGCCTTTGTGCAAGGAGGAGCAGGAGAAGCACTGCCAGAGCCCTGCAAAATGACCTCCAGCAGGCCACAAATGTGCATGTGTCTGCTCAAACGGTCAGAAACAGACTCCATGAGGGTGGTATGAGGGCCCGACGTCCACAGGTGGGGGTTGTGCTTACAGCCCAACACCGTGCAGGACGTTTGGCATTTGCCAGAGAACACCAAGATTTGCAAATTTTCCACTGGCGCCCTGTGCTCTTCATAGATGAAAGCAGGTTCACAATGAGCACATGTGACAGACGTGACAGTCTGGAGACGCCGTGGAGAACGTTCTGCTGCCTGCAACATCCTCCAGCATGACCGGTTTGGCGGTGGGTCAGTCATGGTGTGGGGTGGCATTTCTTTGGGGGGCCGCACAGCCCTCCATGTGCTCGCCAGAGGTAGCCTGACTGCCATTAGGTACCGAGATGAGATCCTCAGACCCCTTGTGAGACCATATGCTGGTGCGGTTGGCTCTGGGTGCCTCCTAATGCAAGTCAATGCTAGACCTCATGTGGCTGGAGTGTGTCAGCAGTTCCTGCAAGAGGAAGGCATTGATGCTATGGACTGGCCCACCCGTTCCCCAGACCTGAATCCAATTGAGCACATCTGGGACATCATGTCTCGCTCCATCCACCAACGCCACATTGCACCACAGACTGTCCAGGAGTTGGCGGATGCTTTAGTCCAGGTCTGGGAGGAGATCCCTCAGGAGACCATCCTCCACCTCATCAGGAGCATGCCCAGGCATTGTAGGGAGGTCATACAGGCACGTGGAAGCCACACACACTACTGAGCCTCATTTTGACTTGTTTTAAGGACATTACATCAAAGTTGGATCAGCCTGTAGTGTGGTTTTCCACTTTAATTTTGAGTGTGACACCAAATCCAGACCTCCATGGGTTGATAAATTGGATTTCCATTGATTATTTTTGCGTGATTTTGTTGTCAGCACATTCAACTATGTAAAGAAAAAAGTATTTAATAAGATTATTTCATTCATTCAGATCTAGGATGTGTTGTTTAAGTGTTCCCTTTATTTTTTTGAGCAGTATATTTGAAGTATAATTTGCCCTGCATAGAAATCAAGATGTATATAGATTTCAATAGTGTCTATTTTTGATAGTCACAATACACTTGTATACATATCAATATATTCTCCATGTCAATATATTCTACATGTCAATATATTCTCCATGTCAATATATTCTGCATGTCAATATATTCTCCATGTCAATATATTCTCCATGTCAATATATTCTCCATGTCAATATATTCTCCATGTCAATATATTCTACATGCCAATATTTTCTTGTGTATTTCTTTCATTCTTGTGTACCTTATTTAATTTCTCGTGTGTATTTATTTCATATGACGTAGTATTACTGCAACATTGAGGAAGAGCATCCAAGCAAGCATTTCACTGTACTGTTTACACCCGCTGTATTCTGTGCAACTGACATTAAGGTCTGAAAGGCATGAAGATTATGATCACTTGCCCAAAAATGTAAAGTAGCTATTACCACCTACACACAGGGGAAGAACCAGAAAGACCATTCTAGTGAAAGGGTGCATTTGTCTGTGTGATGTTTGAGACATTCTTTTGACCTGGGTAGGGCTCCCTTTAAAAGTCCTGGCATCCTTTCATTGCTTACAGTACTGCAGTACTACAACAAGCAACTCAATCCACTTACCAACACAACCACGTGAGAGACAGCTTCAATGGGTTTTTGGCAAGTCAACTAACACTGCTCATTGCAAGATTTTTCAGATGCTGAAAAATGTGACTATTGCATTGTCAAGGTAGCCTATGTCATGTTTAGTGACAGAGGGTAATATAGTACAGTGAATGGGTAATTGGGTGACTTGACTTGTAGAATGGAACATTTTCTTACAAAGAAAGATCATCCTTGTTGGTGTTTGTTCATCTGTTAAATTAATATGATTTCTGACAGCTTTTATTATTTATGAGCCATTAAGCAAAATATGCAAAGTTGGCCTGTAGTGTATTGCATAGATAACACTTTAGCAAACTATATCAATATTGACAGATAGGGGCAGATCAGCAAATTACTGGACTTGAAGATCTGCTGCTGCCTTTGTACATATAGTATTTGAATACAGGTATACTGTAGTTTACTATAATGTGTTACCTGTGCAATATACAGGCTTACTTTTGGGGGGGATTCTCCCTGCCTTTAAGGGGCTTTTTTCATCACTAATCTTCTGCCATGTTTCACTTGAATTGTTGTCATAGGTTTCTCATACCATTTCATACTGGCCCAAGGCTGTCTTTTACATAGAGATCATATTAAATTCTAATTCCTAAGTCCTAGGTCTTTCGCCTATTTCTTTCTGCATATTTATTCTGCATTTTGCATGGTGAAAGGCTACAAGTGTTTTCTCTATCCAGTGATCTAAACTAGCCCAACTGACAATCTGTTTCTGCTATGTTGCTGTCAGGCAAAAATGTGACAAACAAAACATTGGGCAAGACAACGGCAACAAATGCAGAAACAGACACGCCGACTAGAACAAAAAAAAAGTTGTATTAGGAAAAACTTAAAATCTGAATTTTGGCTAAGGGATAGTTCAGTTTCAAATGAAAAATATATTTAGTATCTATATATTTATTCATTTCTTTCTTTCTTGAAGACGTTGGTAAAGTAGAGCTCCACTGTGAGAAGAACAACACAGCCCACAACACCGATGACATCTCAGTGAACAGACTGATAGTCAGGAGAGGCCAGTCCTTCCTGGTCACCTTGACTTCCATGGCCCCTCCAGGCCCACAACAGACTTACTGGAGCTGATGGTGGAGACAGGTGAGCTGTCTAGAATAGAAAATAGAATAACTGTATTTATCTCTGCTATTTATTAGGGCTGTTTGTATTAAAAGTTTCCCGGACCCAGATTATGCTAGTCCTGGACTAAAACACACTAGGATGGATCGAGGCTAGGGCAGGGAAATCGGCCCTATGTTAGTCCCCTTTGACAAGACAGACAAGTGCAGTAATAATGATATTGGAACTAATCCTTGAGTGTGTTGTACATAGCTGAGTTGGGGTCAATTCTATCTTATCTAAAGACTGAATTGCACCAATGACAGGACTTGAGATACCTCCACTTGTAATGTATATGTACTCCTGACATCAACGTTACGCTGTCAGAAAATATAGAATCTTATTGGACAAATCCACAGTCTACAAAACATTAGGAACACCTGCTCTTTCCATGATATAGACTGACCAGGTGAATCCTGGTGAAAGCTATGATCCCTTATTGAATCCACTTCAATCAGTGTAGATGAAAGAGAGGAGACAGGTTAAAGAAGGATTTTTAAGCCTTGAGACAGCTGAGACATGGATTGTGTATGTGTGTCATTCAGAGGGTGAATGGGCAAGACAATAGATTTAAGTGCCTTTGAACAGGGTATGGTAGTAGGTGCCAAGCGCACCGGTTTGAGTGTGTCAAGAACTGCAATGCTGCTGGGTTTTTCACACTCAACAGTTTCCCATGTGTTTCAAGAATGGTTCACCACCCAAAGGACATCCAGCTAACTTGACACAACTGTGAGAAGCATTGGCGTCAACATGGACCAGAAAATGGGGACAACTCAATATTAGGAAGGTGTTTCTAATTTTTGTAGCTCTGTGTGTAGTACCTCACTGTTTCTTAAAGTTTTCTTCCATTTTGTTCCTACTGGACACAACCCAAAACATTCTCCCTTCTCCATCCAGGGCCCCAGCTTTCGGAGGCATTGGGGACCAGGTCAGTGTTCGGGCTACCTGAAGGCCGTTGGAAGGGTTCCAATCTGGAAGGTCAAGGTTCACCAGGGCTCAGTGCTCCTGGCGGGCTCAATCACCCTGGACATCACCAGCCCAGCAGATGCCCCAGTGGGAGAGTACAGCCTGTCTGTAAAGACCAGCGCCACTGCCTCCATTCTCATCGACGGGGCTGTAGTGGAGCAGGTTGAGAGCTTCAAGTTCCTTGGTGTCCACATCAACAACAAACTAGAATGGTCCAAACACACCAAGACAGTCGTGAGGAGGGCACAACAAAGCCTATCCCCCCTCAGGAAACTAAAAAGATTTGGCATGGGTCCTGAGATCCTCAAAAAGTTCTACAGCTGCAACATCGAGAGCATCCTGACTGGTTCCATCGCTGCCTGGTATGGCAACTGCTCGGCCTCTGACCGCAAGTCACTACAGAGGGTAGTGCGGCCCAGTACATCACTGGGGCTAAGCTGCCTGCCATCCAGGACCTCTACACCAGGCAGTGTCAGAGGAAGGCCCTAAAAATTGTCAAAGACCCAAGCCACCCCATTCATAGACTGTTCTCTCTACTACCGCATGGCAAGCGATACCAGAGTGCCAAGTCTAGGACAAAAAGGCTTCTCAACAGTTTTTACCCCCAAGTCACAAGACTCCTGAACAGGTAATCAAATGGCTACCCGGACTATTTGCATTGTGACCCCCCCACCCCTCAACCCCCCCACCCCACCCCTCTTTTTACGCTGCTGCTACTCTCTGTTTATCATATATGTATAGTCACTTTAACTATACATTCATGTACATACTACCTCAATTGGGCCGACCAATTGGTTAACCCGGCTATCTGCATTGTGTCCCGCCACCCACCACCCCCTGTTTTACGCTACTGCTACTCTCTGTTCATCATATATGCATAGTCACTTTAACCATATCTACATGTACATACTACCTCAATCAGCCTGACTAACCGGTGGCTGTATGTAGCCTCTCTACTGCTACTCTCTGTTCATCATATATGCATAGTCACTTTAACCATATCTACATACTACCTCAATCAGCCTGACTAACCGGTGTCTGTATGTAGCCTCGCTACTTTTATATCCTCGCTACTGTATGTAGCCTGTATTTTTACTGTTGTTTTATTTCTTTACTTACCTATTGTTCACGTAACACCTTTTTTGCACTATTGGTTAGAGCCTGTAAGTAAGCATTTCACTGTCAGGTCTACACCTGTTGTATTCGGCGCATGTGACAAATAAACTTTGATTTCATTTCATTGGGCCATAATCTATGGATTTCACATGACTGGGCAGAGGTGCAGCCATGGGTGGGCCTGGGAGGGTATAGGCCCACCCACTTGGGGGCCAGGCCCATCCACTGGGGAACCAGGCCCTGCCAATCAGAATGAGTTTTTTTCATCACAAAAAGGCTTTATTACAGACAGAAATAATCCTCCGTTTCATCAGCTGTCTGGTTGGCTGGTCTCAGCGGATCTTGCAGGTGAAGAAGCTGAATGTGGAGGTCCTGGGTTGGCATGGTTACAGGTGGTCTGTGGTTGTGAGGCCGGTTGGATGTGCTGCCAAATTCTCTAAAACGACATTGGAGGTAGAGAAATGAATGTTCAATTATCTGGCAACAACTCTGCTGGACATTCCTGCAGTCAGCATGCCAGTTTGCACACTCCCTCAAAACTTGAGACATCTGTGACATTGTGTTGTGTGACGGAACTGCACATTTTAGAGTGCCATACTCTACTGGTACACAGCCCTCTCTCTCTCTTCTCCTCCCTCTACTGGTACACAGCCCTCTTCCTCTCTCTTCTCCTCCTTCTACTGGTACACAGCTCTCTCCCTCTCTCTTCTCCCCCCTCTACTGGTACACAACCCTCTCCCTCTCTCTTCTCCTCCCTCTACTGGTACACAGCCCTCTCCCTCTCTCTTCTCCTCCTTCTACTGGTACACAGCTCTCTCCCTCTCTCGTCTCCCCCCTCTACTGGTACACAGCCCTCTCCCTCTCTCTTCTCCTCCCTCTACTGGTACACAGCCCTCTCCCTCTCCCTCTCTCTTCTCCTCCTTCTACTGGTACACAGCCTTCTCCCTCTCTCTTCTCCTTCCTC
Organism: Salmo trutta; assembly: GCF_901001165.1. Taxonomy (NCBI): domain Eukaryota; kingdom Metazoa; phylum Chordata; class Actinopteri; order Salmoniformes; family Salmonidae; genus Salmo; species Salmo trutta. The sequence continues at coordinate 10,828,675 of NC_042972.1, read as the reverse complement.
TACTGGTACACAGCCCTCTCCCTCTCTCTTCTCCTTCCTCTACTAGTACACAGCCCTCTCCCTCTCTCTTCTCCCCCCTCTACTAGTACACAGCCCTCTCCCTCTCTCTTCTCCCCCCTCTACTAGTACACAGCCCTCTCCCTCTCTCTTCTCCTCCCTCTACTGGTACACAGCCCTCTCCCTCTCTCTTCTCCTCCCTCTACTGGTACACAGCCTTCTCCCTCTCTTCTCCTCCCTATACTGGTACACAGCCTTCTCCCTCTCTCTTCTCCTTCCTCTACTGGTACACAGCCCTCTCCCTCTCTCTTCTCCTCCTTCCTCCTCAGGGCCAGTAACGTGTGTTTTGAAGCAGACCTGAACTGGGTGTAGTTTTTGGACGTTGCTGTGGATCACAACCTACAGAAGATCAAAGCTCTGATTCAAGGTCCCAGCGGGACGATGAGTGGCACTGTGGGTACGTGTGTATGAGGTGAATGAAAACAAAGAGGTGTGTGAAGAGGACTGGGGGTCTTTTCTCTGACCTTGAGCTCAATAGACTGGGACTTTGTTGAATGCTACTGAAGTGTGTGTATTTCCCTCGTGTACACACATGCTGTACATCATTTTAACAGAAGATATATTACATTACAGCAAGAGAAATATTTGACAAGCATACATTTTGCTTCATGAGTGTATGAATATTTACAGATTCATTTAGGCTTTACCACTTTTATTTTGTATTTTAGTGGGACATCATACAGCCAGATGCTTTGTATTTTAGTGTGACATCATACAGCCAGATGCTTTGTATTTTAGTGGGACATCATACAGCCAGATGCTTTGTATTTTAGTGGGGCATCATACAGCCAGATGCTTTGTATTTTAGTGGGACATCATACAGCCAGATGCTTTGTATTTTAGTGGGACATCATACAGCCAGATGCTTTGTATTTTAGTGGGACATCATACAGCCAGATGCTTTGTTTTTTAGTGGGACATCATACAGCCAGATGCTTTGTATTTTAGTGGGACATCATACAGCCAGATGCTTTGTATTTTAGTGTGACATCATACAGCCAGATGCTTTGTATTTTAGTGGGACATCATACAGCCAGATGCTTTGTATTTTAGTGGGGCATCATACAGCCAGATGCTTTGTATTTTAGTGGGACATCATACAGCCAGATGCTTTGTATTTTAGTGGGACATCATACAGCCAGATGCTTTGTATTTTAGTGGGACATCATACAGCCAGATGCTTTGTTTTTTAGTGGGACATCATACAGCCAGATGCTTTGTATTTTAGTGGGACATCATACAGCCAGATGCTTTGTATTTTAGTGTGACATCATACAGCCAGATGCTTTGTATTTTAGTGGGACATCATACAGCCAGATGCTTTGTATTTTAGTGGGACATCATACAGCCAGATGCTTTGTATTTTAGTGGGACATCATACAGCCAGATGCTTTGTATTTTAGTGGGACATCATACAGCCAGATGCTTTGTATTTTAGTGGGACATCATACAGCCAGATGCTTTGTATTTTAGTGGGACATAATACAGCCAGATGCTTTGTATTTTAGTGGAACATCATACAGCCAGATGCTTTGTATTTTAGTGGAACATCATACAGCCAGATGCTTTGTATTTTAGTGGGACATCATACAGCCAGATGCTTTGTATTTTAGTGTGACATCATACAGCCAGATGCTTTGTATTTTAGTGGGACATCATACAGCCAGATGCTTTGTATTTTAGTGTGACATCATACAGCCAGATGCTTTGTATTTTAGTGTGACATCATACAGCCAGATGTTTTGTATTTTAGTGTGACATCATACAGCCAGATGCTTTGTCTTTTAGTGGGATATCATACAGCCAGATGCTTTGTATTTTAGTGGGACATACAGCCAGATGCTTTGTATTTTAGTGGGACATACAGCCAGATGCTTTGTATTTTAGTGGGACATACAGCCAGATGCTTTGTATTTTAGTGGAACATCATACAGCCAGATGCTTTGTATTTTAGTGGAACATCATACAGCCAGATGCTTTGTATTTTAGTGGGACATCATACAGCCAGATGCTTTGTATTTTAGTGGAACATCATACAGCCAGATGCTTTGTATTTTAGTTGGACATCATACAGCCAGATGCTTTGTATTTTAGTGGGACATCATACAGCCAGATGCTTTGTATTTTAGTGGGACATCATACAGCCAGATGCTTTGTATTTTAGTGGAACATCATACAGCCAGATGCTTTGTATTTTAGTGGAACATCATACAGCCAGATGCTTTGTATTTTAGTGGAACATCATACAGCCAGATGCTTTGTATTTTAGTGGAACATCATACAGCCAGATGCTTTGTATTTTAGTGGGACATACAGCCAGATGCTTTGTATTTTAGTGGGACATCATACAGCCAGATGCTTTGTATTTTAGTGGGACATCATACAGCCAGATGCTTTGTATTTTAGTGGGACATCATACAGCCAGATGCTTTGTATTTTAGTGGAACATCATACAGCCAGATGCTTTGTATTTTAGTGGAACATCATACAGCCAGATGCTTTGTATTTTAGTGGAACATCATACAGCCAGATGCTTTGTATTTTAGTGGGACATCATACAGCCAGATGCTTTGTATTTTAGTGGGACATCATACAGCCAGATGCTTTGTATTTTAGTGGGACATCATACAGCCAGATGCTTTGTATTTTAGTGGGACATCATACAGCCAGATGCTTTGTATTTTAGTGTGACATCATACAGCCAGATGCTTTGTATTTTAGTGTGACATCATACAGCCAGATGCTTTGTCTTTTAGTGGGACATCATACAACCAGATGCTTTGTATTTTAGTGGGACATACAGCCAGATGCTTTGTATTTTAGTGGGACATACAGCCAGATGCTTTGTATTTTAGAAGAACATCATACAGCCAGATGCTTTGTATTTTAGTGGAACATCATACAGCCAGATGCTTTGTATTTTAGTGGGACATCATACAGCCAGATGCTTTGTATTTTAGTGGAACATCATACAGCCAGATGCTTTGTATTTTAGTTGGACATCATACAGCCAGATGCTTTGTATTTTAGTGGAACATCATACAGCCAGATGCTTTGTATTTTAGTGGAACATCATACAGCCAGATGCTTTGTATTTTAGTGGGACATCATACAGCCAGATGCTTTGTATTTTAGTGGGACATCATACAGCCAGATGCTTTGTATTTTAGTGGGACATACAACCAGATGCTTTGTATTTTAGTGGGACATACAGCCAGATGCTTTGTATTTTAGTGTGACATCATACAGCCAGATGCTTTGTATTTTAGTGGAACATCATACAGCCAGATGCTTTGTATTTTAGTGGAACATCATACAGCCAGATGCTTTGTATTTTAGTGGGACATCATACAGCCAGATGCTTTGTATTTTAGTGGAACATCATACAGCCAGATGCTTTGTATTTTAGTGTGACATCATACAGCCAGATGCTTTGTATTTTAGTGGAACATCATACAGCCAGATGCTTTGTATTTTAGTGGAACATCATACAGCCAGATGCTTTGTATCTTAGTGGGACATCATACAGCCAGATGCTTTGTATTTTAGTGGGACATCATACAGCCAGATGCTTTGTATTTTAGTGGGACATCATACAGCCAGATGCTTTGTATTTTAGTGGAACATCATACAGCCAGATGCTTTGTATTTTAGTTGGACATCATACAGCCAGATGCTTTGTATTTTAGTGGAACATCATACAGCCATATGCTTTGTATTTTAGTGGAACATCATACAGCTAGATGCTTTGTATTTTAGTGGAACATCATACAGCCAGATTCTTTGTATTTTAGTGGGACATCATACAGCCAGATGCTTTGTATTTTAGTGTGACATCATACAGCCAGATGCTTTGTATTTTAGTGGGGCATCATACAGCCAGATGCTTTGTATTTTAGTGTGACATCATACAGCCAGATGCTTTGTATTTTAGTGGGACATCATACAGCCAGATGCTTTGTATTTTAGTGGGACATCATACAGCCAGATGCTTTGTATTTTAGTGGGACATCATACAGCCAGATGCTTTGTATTTTAGTGTGACATCATACAGCCAGATGCTTTGTATTTTAGTGTGACATCATACAGCCAGATGTTTTGTATTTTAGTGGGACATCATACAGCCAGATGCTTTGTATTTTAGTGTGACATCATACAGCCAGATGCTTTGTATTTTAGTGGGACATACAGCCAGATGCTTTGTATTTTAGTGGGACATACAGCCAGATGCTAACAGTGGCATAAGCCTTTTTGGAAATCTTTCTTTGAGTGACAGACTTGAATTCTGAAAGAACAGTAAGTTAAACAGGATATTTATGCAACTTATGCATTTTATTTTATTTGACAATTTAAAATGCATTAAGAAGTGACACCAGTCAACAATACATGCACCACAATTACAGAGAATTACATAGACAAAGTCAAGCCATGTTACACTTGTTTTCAACAATCATTTATACAGTAAGGTGTACAGTAGGTCTGAAAATGTTTAATCTTCATGTGTGACCGACCAGCTCGATTCAGTCTTCTGTAGCAAAATTTTAAATTGTGTTTTTACATTGAATTAAAGTAGAGACTCAGAGCTAGAAAATGTTATATCATACACTACAGTTGAGGAACAATGGGAAAGGAATTCTGCTTTGAAAGTTGATAAACTTGTAATCTCGCGAGTGTGACGAAATAAAAGCAGGGCATTCTACCGGAGAATTTTTGAAATGGTTACTTAACCAGCCACCCTAGACATAGACTGTTCTCTCTGCTACTGCACGGCAAGCGGTGAAGAAGCTGGATGTGGAGGTCCTGGGCTGGCGTGGTTACATGTGGTTTGCAGTTGTGAGGCCGATTGCCAAATTCTAAAAAGACATTGGAGGCAGCTTATGGTGGAGAAATGAACATTAAATTCTCTGGCAACAACTCTGGTGGACAGACCTGCAGTCAGCATGCCAATTTCACACTCCCTCAAAACCTGAGACATCTGTGACATTGTGTTATGTGACAAAACTGCACATTTTAGAGTGGCTTTTTATTGTCCCCAGCACAAGGTGTGCCTGTGTAATGATCATGCTGTTTTATCAGCTTCTTTATATGCCACACCTTTCAGGTGGATGGATTATCTTGGCGATGTAGAATTGCTCCCTTACAGGGATGTAAACACATTTGACATCCCTGTAAATTGTGGGATCTTTTATTTCAGCTCATGAAACCAACATTTTACACATTGTGTTTATATTTTTGTTCAGTGTAGATTCTATTTCTATGACGTCCTACTAGTAACTGAGGAACGATACACTCTGTTTGTCATCATTCCAGGCGGGTGAACTGGCTTTGGTGCTGAAGGGAGTGTTGGATATCATCAGGTGAGTACAGTAGTGCTGCTTAACCCACCTGTTTGTCCGTGTGTCAGCCACACAGGGACTTATGTTTTCACCTGTCGCCTACTGAATCATCCACTTGGTAGGACGTATCTATTAATCCTCTTCAGGAAAGACATGACAGAACTGGCTACTACTGTCAGACAGTACGATGACAGAACTGGCTACTACTGTCACAGTACAATGGCAGGCAGTGGATAAACAACAGTCTACAGAAAGCCACTAGTTCCTGTTGCATCATGGTTGTAGGCAGGAAGCCAGCCATTGCACCCTCATGAGCAAAATAACGACATCACAGCTCACTTAAACTCTGGCCGTGTCTCAATGTTAGTTTGCTCTTTTGTTTTCCGTCAAGGTGACGAGTCAGATTCTTTGATAGGTGGAAGAATGAGGAAGAACGTTTTTTTTTGTGCTCGCACGCACGCATACCAGGACCAGTCACGTGTGTTGAGAAGCAGACCTGAACTGGGGGTAGTTTTTGGACGTTGCTGTGGATCACAACCCACAGAAGATCAAAGCTCTGATTCAAGAGCCCAGCTAGACAATGAGTGGCACTGTGGGTAGGTGTGTATGAGGTGAATGAAAACAAAGAGGTGTGTGAAGAGGACTGGGGGTCTTTTCTCTGACCTTGAGCTCAATAGACTGGGACTTTGTTGAATGCTACTGAAGTGTGTGTATTTCCCTCGTGTACACACATGCTCTACATCATTTTAACAGAAGATATATTACATTACAGCAAGACAAATATTTGACAAACATACATTTTGCTTCATGAGTGTATGATTATTTAAATTTAATTTAGGCTTTACCACTTTTATTTTGTATTTTAGTGGGACATCATACAGCCAGATGCTTTGTATTTTAGTGTGACATCATACAGCCAGATGCTTTGTATTTTAGTGTGACATCATACAGCCAGATGCTTTGTATTTTAGTGGGACATCATACAGCCAGATGCTTTGTATTTTAGTGGGACATCATACAGCCAGATGCTTTGGATTTTAGTGTGACATCATACAGCCAGATGCTTTGTATTTTAGTGGAACATCATACAGCCAGATGCTTTGTATTTTAGTGGGACATACAGCCATATTCTAACAGTGGCATAAGCCTGTTCGGAAATCTTTCTTAGAGTGACAGACTTGAAATCTGAAAGAACAATAAGTTAATCAGGATAGTTATGCAACTTATGCATTTTATTTTATTTGACAATTTAAAATTCATTATGAAGCTACAGCAGTCAAAAATACAAGTACCACAATTACATAGACAAAGTCAAGCCCTGTTAGACTTGTTTTCAACAATAATTTACACAGTAAGATGTACAGTAGGCCTGAACATGTTTCATCTTCATGTGTGACCAACCGGCTCGATCTTCTGTAGCAACATTTGAAATTGTGTTTTTACATTGGATAAAAGTAGAGACTCAGAGCTAGAAAATGTTATATCATACACTACAGTTGGCGAAAAATGGGGAAATAATTCCGCTTTTGAGAAAATAGCCCTTGAATGTTTTGGGAAACCTACTAGAGCTCTTCTTTGTTCATTCAGCATCGATCACACCCTCTTAAGCAATAGCCCCACCTATCTCTTTAAGGATTCACATGTGAGGCCATGTGCTAAACAACCAAAGATTTCAAGACTAAAGGCTGGTTTATACTACGTGTATCGACAGCTGTCGCAGTGACATCATGAACATTCTATTGTCGTCCGACAACCATCTTGTCATTGTCATTATGAAAAAGCATAACCACAAAAACTACAGGCTGCATGACATCAGAAATAGCATAACTAGAAAATAGATTATAGTTGTGAGTGTGACAAAATAAAAGCAGGGCATTCCAAAAGAGAATTTTACAACTTGGACACTGGCTCGTTGGCCTAACATTATATCCTAATTTGATTTTGATGCAGGTCATGTTCCAATGTTTATTTGTCACATGCACAGGATACAGAAGGTGTAGTGAAATGGTTACTTGCATAGTGGTGTCACATCTGCTCCTGCTACTCCCTCTGGTGGTCATCCTGTGTCTCCTTGACCTACAGTTCTTTCCCTGTACCCTCTCTCTCTCTCTCCCTCTCCCTCTCTGTTTAATTGTGTGGTTTGAGACAGGTGTGCTGGAGTCAGAGCACATCCCTACCAGCTGCAACTCATCCATAAATCATATACCCATTCCTGCCACTTCCACTCTGCCAGATCATAATCTCTGCTCAGTCAGTTATTATTCTAGCCTTTTGTCTTTTCTCAAGATCCTGTTGCTCTGCTGTGCTTGTTTCCCTGCCTGACACCCTTTTTGTCCTCTCGTTGCAGTACCGCTCTGTCTCTGGCTCCTGTCTCCTGTTCCACATCTGACCACCAACCACCTTGCTCTGGATTTCACTCCCCACCATTACCTTGGATTCCCCTCAGGACCTGTTTCCCTGTTCTGCTCAGCCAACTCCAACCTCACTCTACACTCCTGGTTTCTGCAACTCATCATCCCCCGGTTCTGCACTTCATATTTCTCTGTGTTCAATAATCATCCCGGCTTCCTCTTCTGAGTCCGCTCTTGGGTTCCCCCCCTTGGCTCCTCGTAACAAGTGGGGTCTAGCTACTTACCTAAACAATTAACCATAATCCCAACTCATAATGTTACTACCCTGCATGAATCTGCAGGGAGCCAACCAACCAGGTTCAATGTTAGCTAGCTAACGTGAGCCTATAACTAGCAATGCAAATGGTTCTGAGATACAAATAATATTACTACATAGATCATAGCTAACAGTAACCTTTAAATTGGTAAATATGGTATAAATTACAGAATTTATTTAAATCGCAATCAAACCGACTTTCTGACTAAATTAGAAACGTATAATATCAAAAACTATACAGTGCCTTCGGAAAGTATTCAGACCCCTCGACTTTTTCCACATTACAACCTTATTCTAAAATTTATTAAATAAATAAAAATCATCAATCTACACACAATACCACATAATGACAGAGTGAAAACAGATTTTTAGAAATGTATTAAAAATGCGAAACAGAAATACCTTATTTACATAGTATTCAAACCCTTTGCTATGAGAGTCGAAATTGAGCTCAGGTGCATACTGTTTCCATTGATCATCCTTGAGATGTTTCTACAACTTGATTGGAGTCCACCTGTGGTAAATTCAATTGATTGGACATGATTTGGCACACACACCTGTCTATATAAGGTCCCAGAGTTGACAGCGTATTTAACAGTAAAAACCAAGCCATGACATCGAAGGAATTGTCCGTAGAGCTCCAAGACAGGATTGTGTCAAGGCACAGATCTGGAGAAGGGTACCAAAACATTTCTGCAGCATTGAAGGTCCCCAAGAACACAGTGGCCTCCATTATTCTTAAATGGAAGAAGTTTGGAACCACCAAGACTCTTCCTAGAGCTGCCCATCCGGCCAAACTGAGCAATCGGGGGAAAAGGGTCTTTGTCAGGGAGGTGACCGAGAACCCGATGGTTACTCTGACACAGCTCTAGAGTTCCTCTGTGGAGATGTGAGAACCTTCCAGAAGGACAACCACGTCTGCAGCACTCCACCAATCAGGCCTTTATGGTAGAGTGGCCAGACGAAAGCCAAACCTCAGTAAAAGGCACATGACAGCCTGCTTGGAGTTTGCCAAAAGGCACCTAAAGACTCAGACCTTGAGAAACAAGATTCTCTGGTCTGATGAAACCAAGATCAAACTCTTTGGCCTGAATGCCAAGCATCCCATCTGGAGGAAACCTGGAACCATCCCTACAGTGAAGCATGGTGGTGGCAGCATCATGCTGTGGGGATGTTTTTCAGGGGCAGGGACTGGGAGACTAGTTAGGATGGAGGGAAAGATGAACGGAGCAAAGTACAGAGAGATCCTTGATGAAAACCTGCTCCAGAGGGCTCAGGACGTCAGACAGGGGCGCAGGTTCACCTTCTAACAGGACAACGACCCTAAGCACTGTCATGGAATTATTCTAATCAAAAGTATTTAGCATTCTTGGTTGCATTAGTATTTTTGTATAAGCAAGCAGTAAATGAAGTAGAGACAGATATTTGGTGCCATGTAAATCTTGATGTCTGTTGCATGACAGCAAAATGTACCTTTGTATAAATTCTCTCATCTGTGATTTGTCATGAACATCCAGGAGGATGGACTTTGCTATAAAATGTTGTGGCTTTGTCCTGCTGGATGGGCTCTCAATGAATCACTTATGGGTGGGTCGTTGACAAGCTCCGTTAATGCAATAATTAAATCATGAAGTTTGATTGTTTTGAAGAAATCTAAAAGTCTCTCCTTTTGATTAGAATAATTCCACGACAGCACACAGTCAAGACAACACAGGAGTGGCTTCGGGACAAGTCTCTGAATTTCCTTGATTGGCCCAGCCAGAGCCTGGACTTGAACCCGATCTAACATCTCTGGAGAGACCTGAAAATAGCTGTGCAGTGACGCTCCCCATCCAACCTGACAGAGATTAAGAGGATCTGCAGAGAAGAATGGGAGAAACTCCCCAAATACAGGTGTGCCAAGCTTGTAGTGTTCTACCCAAGAAGACTCAAGGCTGTAATCACTGCCAAACTTGCTTCAAAAAAAGGACTGCGTAAAGGGTCTGAATACTTATGCAAATGTGGTATTACAGTTTTTTAAATTTTTAATACATTTGTAAATGTGGTATTATGTGTAGATTGATTAGGGGAAAAAGCCATTTAATACGTTTTAGAATAAGGCTGTAACGTAACAAAATGTGGAGAAAGTACTGTAGCTAGATAGACTCTCTTACCCAAATACATGGATGAACGCTTCTCCCTCTCTGTCACAGATGCCATGGTTGCCCTTAGTTTGAAGATGTAATCTGGAGACAGGTGTTTTATACAACAGCCTTCTGTGTTTTATCCTTTCGACTCCCTCTGCATATCTGCAATCAAACGGCAGAATTTTCTCCCTCTCGTTAGCTATCATACTGTAATTCCACCGGGCATTCCACTGATTTCAAAACTCGCTCCTCTAGAAAGTGGATAGCAACACATACTGACCAGCTCATGTTATAGACAGAAGCGTGCTACATGGCAGACCAATCCGAACTCATGTCTCGACATGTCCAGCTCTTCCATTACCTCAGCCAATCATGGCTAGCGGGAAGGTTCCTGGCATTTTCAGTGGCTAAACAAACTAGGCTCGTAATTTCAAAATTTTATTCGTATTTACAGATGGCATACACATTTGTTATTAAGTTACATGAAAGTTCACATGTTCCAGAAGGCATTTTAGCACCAACAAAAGTTTAAGTTCAAATCCCTCTCCTGTGAAGTATTGACGCGCTACATATATGAAAAAATTATACATTTACTCTGACACGTCACGACCCATCATTAACAGGTCAGGGTCGCGACCCATAATTTAAGAAAGGCTGATATAGGATATAACAGGAAAATACGGTATAAATTGCAGAACTTATTTGAGTTATTAGAGTTATTCTCACGAGGGCTTTACTATCTACGCAGTGGGGGGACAACACCGGTGACGGGTTTGATGTACACATTGCAGCTTGCCTTAATGTCCCTGAATTGATCACAGTTGAAGCCGGCCACTAGCTTCTTAGGACCGGGTCTGTATGGAGTAAAGGGCATCTTCACACGTAGTCGTTGCCCTTGTTTTAGCAAAGGCATTCTGAGGAGACACGTGAAAAACATTATACCTCAAGGCAGCTTTAGATCTCTAAACTTCAACACATAAGGTAGTGTCAAATATTTCAGATGGAAAAACTCTAAGCTTTAACCACATGAACAGCCCATGAATGCATGTACTTTCTAGTTTAGCCAAGAGCTAAATAATCTCTTGAGGACAGAAAACGTAACATAAATTGTATTGAATCATCTGTCAAAAGACTGTGATGCCACAACTAACAAGGAACCGTAGTTCTGGTGCTTTGGTTTCCTCACCAGATATCTGGACATATCAGGACTGGGTGGAGGTGGTGCTGAACGTGTGGGAGGGGATTTCAAGCAATGATTTCAGACAATGATTTCAAGCTGGAAGTTTTCAGAAGGGGGGCTTGGCTGAGAGTTTCTGTTTAGGGGACTGGTGACTTTGCTAGTCTCATTAGTATCTTTTGTCAAACATTTTCCCCCAGAACCTAATCAAGCATCTTACACAATTACCTGGGTTTCTGAGATTAAGAGCTAAATTGTCAACTTGACAAGCAAAGTTTCGGTTTGTCATAAAACCTGAATCCATCCCACTTGGCAAAAACTGGGTCCACATCCAGGATTCAAATCTGGACACATTTCACTGGGCACAGATGTCAGTTCAACGTCTAGTTCTGATTTACATTTGCTTGATTTATCACCTAATGTGAATTAGAAATAAACAAAAAAGGTTAAAAGTTTACTTTTTGCACATCCAATCAGTTTTCCATGTTGATTTAACATCATCACACTGATTGTTTTGGGTTGAAATTACATGGAAACAATGTTGATTCAACCAGTTTTTGCACAGTGGGATGGATTCAGGTTTTATGACAAACTGAAACCTTGCTTGTAAAGACATCAGAGAAATGTCACAAAGACCTACCTGACTTCCATTGCTTCAGTCAGCAAGCCACTGCCGGTCACTGTTATGAAGCAGTTTCTCAGACCTTCGGATAGAGGGTTCTCAAACACAACCTCTGCCGTCATTTCACTATACTGCAATTCAGATCCAATGGCCTAAAAGAGAGCACACATTCGAAGAAAAGCATTTGCTAAATAGTATATTATATTGGAACTATCACACTGAATAAACCCCATCTCCAGTTTAATGGCTGTTACTGATATTAACGTTGTATTAAATAGATCAACTGTTCAGATGACAGTCTAACACTTTAGATTTTCATCTTCACAACACGTTTATTCACAGGCCAACCGTTATTGTCCTTGCAAATTGCTATTCTCGCTACTAGTGTGTTTGCCACCTATAAACTAAAATGGTAACCCAAGAGTATGTAAAGACCCTCGTGGCTTGTTCACTAATGACCCCAATGAATGTCACTCAGAGAAAGTTGAGCTGTTCTAAGTGGGTTATTGGAGTGGCTTAAGGATCTGACAGACTGCGAAATGACAATGTTGGGAATATGCAGTACTCACTTTGATGGTGAGAGAAGGGCTCTCTGGCACAAGGTCTTTCTCTGTGATGTACACTGCCTCACTCTTGTCATTGTCTGTGACCACAGCCGAAACCTTGATGCTGTTGCTCTCCCGCATTTTCTCTCCGTACACAGAGAAGGGGATGTGGATGGGTATAGTCAGATCTGCCAACAGAGACAATGCATTTGATTGTCAAGGTATCACAAACGTTAATATTCTGTTGTGTCCTCAGTACAACGTTAGCAACCCTAACATTCTGTAGCGTCCTCAGTACAACGTTAGCAACCCTAACATTCTGTAGCATCCTCAGTACAACGTTAGCAACCCAAACATTCTGTAGCATCCTCAGTACAACGTTAGCAACCCTAACATTCTGTAGCATCCTCAGTACAACGTTAGCAACCCTAACATTCTGTAGCGTCCTCAGTACCACATTAGCAACCCTAACATTCTGGTGTGTCCTCAGTACAACGTTAGCAACCTGACAGCAATAAGAGTTAGTAAGTCGATTTGCTACAACTCTATGGCAGCTATACATGAGACTTTACAGCTTTGTTAAATTGACCAGTTAAATTCTAACTATATGCACTCCTGAAACACACCACGTTTTTGTCGAAATCAATCATTGAGATTGATATGTGCGTCATACCAAGGATGTTGACAAAGAATTATGAAGGTGAATAGCTGCAATGTGCTCTTGGTTTTGTTAAGTGTTTCAGTTCCCTTTGTTCTGTGATGTAAATGCCTCCCTGTGTGCACGACTGTGTTAGTTAAACCTTGTAGGCCTACTCACGGAAAGAGTTTGGAACATTTTCACTCTACCTTGGTTGGGAAGGAGCTTCAGTTCTTTCAATTCGGTCTGTATCTGGGAGGATGGGATCCCGGTGTATCTCATGGCCTGAACGTTGACATTGATCACTAGTGTCCGAGTCTCACTGTCGTTGCTGTTCAGTATAAGCTTGAGGTCGATGTCTTTGCCACTGACCGGCTTGGTCAGCTCCACGATCTTCATGGAAACGCCAGGTTTGCCGTCATGGATCCCGTTTGAATTCTCTTCAGGTATGTTGACTCTTTTCACAGCTTGATTGTACACAGCTCTCTCCTTTTCTGTGCCTGTTTGAAATGTGTGAGATTTTGGACGAGTACCTGGTGACTCAAGCAGTTGCTCTCACTCACCTTGGAGAATTATTGTGAAAGGTGGACACAGCACCATTCTGAATCATCTCTTAAAAAGGTACAGAACTATTTCCCAGACCAACCATAGTTCTCAAATATATAAAAAGTTTATACCCTTATGATAGGCATAACCCTTGTAACGCTGCATTAGTTCCGAAATCAACTGATAACAGTTCAATCTTGATATAGTCAGACTCTCGGTTCATTCAATACCAACCCTCTGCATGTTTATAGTTGGCCGTGATGTCCACTCTCTTGTCGCTGCCCACTGCCTTGGTGCTGATGTTCTGGCCTACGGACACACTGTCCGTGAATATATTTTTCTTGGAGCCGTCAGCGAACACCATCCAGGTTACACGGTCGGCGTTGACTTCGGCGAAGACAAAGGGCACATCGTATTTGAGGTCAACGTGACCCTGCAGTATTGCCTTGACTGGAGCAGGGCCGCAGCAGTAAACATCTGCGGGAGGGGAAGAGAAAACAACATGAGCGTATAACAGGGAGTTCCCTTCATGTCTCCCAGACCCAGGACACGAACTCAGAACCATCTGCACAATAGCACAACATACAGTACAGACAACCTCCAGAAGTGTGTTATTATGTAAGATGGTGTGAGATGAGATGGAAGTTGGACCGTACCAGTGCTTTTCTCCTGGGGGGTGGGGTCCACAACCTGCCAGCCATCGTATAAGGAGCCTGCTGAGAGATCGGGCCGTCTCATCCAGGCCTCCACCCACACATGGTAATTCCTGAGCAGAAACACCAGTCTTCAAAACTTCATGCTATTGGCATCACTCTTCATACTGTAGCCACAACGACCTCATGTTGCACTTACCATACACTGTCAGGGCTCTGTTTGGGTCTGACTCCATAGTCGGAGAAGAAGTCGTCAATTGTCAGGTTTTTGTCGGTGTCGTGGGCTGACTGAAAATTGGAAACCACTCGACATGGGATTCCCAAACACCTCAGTACTGACAAGGAAATACATTTCAGGCATACTGGTTAACTAAAACAACACATTCAAAGAATACTGGTTAACTAAAATAAGCACATCCAAGGCATTGACATGCAGCCTCTCTCCTCTGATCAGAGGTGGTGGGTAATCTTGCCATCCCTCTCAAAAACCAATCACAGCCCTGGGTCTGAGCGCATGCAATAGTCAGTTCTATTTAAATAACGTATTGATTGATTGACTAAAATAATAATTGAAGAGAGATTGGACAGTGATAGCCTACCTGTGCACATTACAGCGGCGAACACCCAACACTGGCCATACTTGACTGGATTGCTGCCATTTTTGAGCCACCTCCTTAGTACCTCCACACTACCGTTCCAGTGAGTAGGGGACATGCCACCATCGTATTGACCATCCCACCGCCCCATCAGGACACCTCTGTCATCGTTAGCGTTGATCTGGGCAAGGACAATAATGTTAAAATTACATTTCAAAACTGTCATTTGGCTGAGTGAAAGTACAAAAACACAATCTAAAATGTAGTTGCTTTCCTGGATCTAGATTGAGCATAGCCTTGGACTAAAAAGCATGTTCAGTGTGGAAAGTTATTTTTAGTCCAGAACTAGATTTAATCTGGGTCCAGGAAACCAGTCCTATATGTGTAACAACACCTTAATTAGTGGCACTGGAACCATTTATAGTGAACAGGGCCAGATGATGTTCCAGAAATGAACCAATGTATTTTCTTGTGTTGTTTATACAGAACTATGAGCTTATGATCAACTCCATTGTGTCCTCCTCCCAGAGTGCTAAGAACCTTGGCGTGACCCTGGACAACACCCTGTCGTTCTCAACTAACATCAAGGCGGTGACCCGATCCTGTAGGTTCATGCTCTACAACATTCGCAGAGTACGACCCTGCCTCACACAGGAAGCGGCGCAGGTCCTAATCCAGGCACTTGTCATCTCCCGTCTGGATTACTGCAACTCGCTGTTGGCTGGGCTCCCTGCCTGTGCCATTAAACCCCTACAACTCATCCAGAACACCGCAGCCCGTCTGGTGTTCAACCTTCCCAAGTTCTCTCACGTCACCCCGCTCCTCCGCTCTCTCCACTGGCTTCCAGTTGAAGCTCGCATCCGCTACAAGACCATCGTGCTTGCCTACGGAGCTGTGAGGGGAACGGCACCTCCGTACCTTCAGGCTCTGATCAGGCCCTACACTCAAACAAGGGCACTGCGTTCATCCACCTCTGGCCTGCTCGCATCCCTACCTCTGAGGAAGTACAGTTCCCGCTCAGCCCAGTCCAAACTGTTCGCTGCTCTGGCACCCCAATGGTGGAACAAGCTCCCTCACGACGCCAGGACAGCGGAGTCAATCACCACCTTCCGGAGACACCTGAAACCCCACCTCTTTAAGGAATACCTGGGATAGGATAAAGTAATCCTTCTAACCCCCCCCTTAAAAGATTTAGATGCACTATTGTAAAGTGGTTGTTCCACTGGATATCATAAGGTGAATGCACCAATTTGTAAGTCGCTCTGGATAAGAGCGTCTGCTAAATGACTTAAATGTAAATGTAATAATTTAAAGAATGTCACTGTTACTAGTGGGGTTCAATAATGTTGTCACGGTTACTAGATGAGTTTAATAATGTTGTCACGGTTACTAGATGGGTTTAATAATGTCCCTGTTAGTAGTGGGGTTCAATAATGTTGTCACGGTTACTAGATGGGTTTAATAATGTCACTGTTACTAGTGGGGTTCAATAATGTCACTGTTAGTAGTGGGGTTCAATAATGTTGTCACTGTTACTAGATGGGTTTAATAATGTTGTCACTTACTACTTTGGTTCAATAATGTTGTCACGGTTACTCGTGGGGTTCATTAATGTCACTGTTACTAGTGGGGTTCAATAATGTTGTCAATGTTACAACAATGTTTTCCATCCAAATGGCGACAGATTTTCATGCGAATATTACGAATAAAATTGTTAAATTACGAGCCTAGTTGGTTTAGTCATGGAAAAAGGCAGGAACCTTCCCGCTAGCCATGATTGGCTGAGATAATGTATGGGCTGGACCTGCCGGGAGATGCGTTTGGATTGGTCTGCCATGTAGCATGCTTCTGTCTATAACATGAGCTGTTCAGAATGTGTTGACAGTCATTTCTACTGCGCCGTTTTTGATAGATATAATGTTAGCCATTGAGAACTACAAAGGTTTTGCTACTTTTCTCAACAACATTGATGTCCTAAACGTATCAGGCGCTATCGACAGAACAGTAGGAAAAGTGATGGGCTACTTGCTGCATACGCCACAGTCAGTGTGAACTGGAGTGACTTGACACAAATCTGTCCAAACAAGAAGTAGCTTAAAACAAATCTGAGTTAAATGTTTCCAGTCTGCCGTGAAGCGTTCATCCATGTATACGGGTACGAGTCTAGCTACATTTCCCAGATATACTTTTCTAATTTTGTCAGAAAGTTGTTTTCATTGCAAGTTAAAGCATACTGTTAGTTAGCTACTAAACGTTAGCTTGCTGGCTCGCTAGAAACGTTACGTATATGATCTGCACAGTAATTTTATTTGAATCAGAAAACCATTTGCATTGCTAGTTATAGCCTATTTTTAGCTAGCAAACATTGAACCTAGTTTGTTAGCTTTAGCTACCTGCAGATTCAATAACAATTAAATATTTATAAAATATATTTATGTTTCTGATATTGCTACTGTGCAAGTACGCAAGTACTATAACTATACTGTTTACACCTTCTGTATCCTGTGCATGTGACAAATAAACATAGATTTTATTTGATATAGCGTGTGTTTACCACATGGCCTCACATATGAATCCTTAAAGAGATGAACAGGGCTAAGGGTTATGAGGGTGTGAACGATGCTGAATGGATGTAGACAAAGAAGAGCTCTCCAGTAGGTGTACCAAAACATTCTATTTTCTCAAAAGTGGGGTTTCAAAGCAGATTATTTCCCCATTGTTCCTCAACTGCAGTGTATGATATCCCATTTTCTGTCTCTGAGTCTCTACCTTTATCCAATGAAAAAAAAGAGAATAATAATCACATTTTGCTACATAAGTTCGAGGCGGTTGGTCACATTTTAGAATAAAGCTGTAACGTAACAAAATGTAGAAATTGTCAAAGGTCTGAATACTTTCCGAATGCACTATAGCCAAAATGATAAGATTATGTTTTATTTGTCAAACGGCAGCCAAGCATCGAGGATCATGTTACCAGAATAAGGCCCTCAATATTTAATAGAAAGAAATATCAAGCTCATCACCTTGCACATTCACCACCCTGTGAACTTCATCATTAATTTATTTATCTGTAGCCTAATAAACGGCATGCTTTCCCGATGAGTCATAGTGGGACGACCACACAAGATGTCATTGCGTGATTCCAAGTTTACTTCGATATGATGGTTATTAAATCAATATTTGCGAATAAAAGCATTTCCACCAACATTTCTCTCATAGTTAATTTTACTGACTCAAAACCATCCCACCTTGTCTTGTGCATTTTGTTTTGTCAAGATTTGTAAAGTTGACTGCCACATTTTCCATCAGCACTTTCATGAAATGTCATGAAATGTTTTATCTGACATGTACTTTACTCGCATAAAAAGGTTGGATGGAAACCTGTTCACTGTTACTAGTGGGGTTCAATAATGTTGTCACTGTTACTAGTGTGGGTCAGATCTCCAATCTTACCATGGCACTGACCACCCTACTGACATAGATGGGGTTGCAACGAGCAGAGAAGTCCTTTGCGGGGTCACTCAGACACTTGGGATTCACATCAAGCAGCTTCAGGCAAATGTCCACTATATCGTCTTCAAACTGGAGAAACAATACATTTGGGCAGGTTAGCTAGCAACAATTTCTAAAATGTCTTGTCTATACTAACTTACAATTTTGTAATTTAATCTTATCCAGGGCGACTTACAGTATTGAGTTGATAAGTGTTCGTATTGGTCTCCCGTGGTAATCGAACCCCACAACCCTTGCGTTGCAAGAGCCATTCTTTACCAATGGAGCCACGCAGGACTCTAGCCAATCACGTAGACTAAGATATCGTGTGACACTTGGGGGCGGTTTCCTGGACAACAGATTAGTCCTGGACTTCTCTAGAGTAAAAATAATTTGGGAGGGAGATTCTCCATTGAGTTTGCTTTTTAGTTGAGGAATATATTTAAGCTGTGTCCAGGAAACAAGCCCTATATGTTATAAGCAGCTAGGTAGTACTTTTCAACTGTACAATACTGTATTGTTTGTTCTGTGTACCTGTCCGAAGTTCCACGCCATAGAGCTGATGTATTTGTCAGAACCTTTGTACACCAGGCCTTGTTCTCTCATCACATACTCCTGCCTCTCCTCCTCTTCAGGTAGATGCACCCAGTCCTCTACAGCCCGCAACAAAATACAGCCGTTTTAAAAACATGAATTATAAGAATTTGTTCCACTGACTTGACTGGATAAATAAAAAATACATTATTATACAAACTGAAATGAAAGGGTATCTGGACAAGGTTTAAATTGCGAGTAACTTTAACATGTTATCATGCTGTTACTGTGTTATGACCACTGTCTCCCATGCTAGAATGTAGTGTTACCAAGCTGTGTTACCAGTATGCTACCAGACTTTAATACCAGGATGTTAGCAGGCTGTGCTACCAGGCTGTGCTGCCAAGCCTTGCTGATAGGCTATGCTACCAAGCTGTGCTACCAGGCTGCACTACCAAGCCGTGCTAATAGGCTGTGCTACCAGGCTGCGCTACCAAGCCGTGCTGCAAGGCTGTGCTACCAGGTTGTGCTACCAAGCCATGCTAATAGGCTGTGCTACCAGGCTGCACTACCAAGCCGTGCTAATAGGCTGTGCTACCAGGGTGTGCTGCAAGGCTGTGCTACCAAGCTGTGCTACCAGGCTGTGCTACCAAGCTGAGCTACCAGGCTGTGCTAATTGGCTGTGCTACCAGACTGTGCTACCAGGCTGTGCTAATAGGCTGTACTACCAAGCTGTGCTACCAGACTGTGCTACCAAGCTGTGCTAAAATGCTGTGCTACCAAGCTGTGCTACCAGGCTGTGCTACCAAGCTGTGCTAAAATGCTGTGCTACCAAGCTGTGCTACCAACCTGTGCTACCAGGGTGTGCTACCAGGCTGTGCTACCAAGCTGTGCTACCAGGCTGTGCTACCAATGAACTCATCACATGGTTTCAACAGCAATGCCACCACTTTGATATTAGAGATCAGCATTCATAACCACAGACTGTCATTCATATAATGTGGCTCTGGATGTTGTGGCCCATTGTTTGTATCTGTGTGTCTATTATGTCCCAAAACAGTTATGAGGCATCTTTCCAACCCATACAGCGACATGGGTTACAACAATCTCTGTAAAGTTAGCCATTTCCAGCTTTTAAACTGATGAGAACATTCAGGAATACAGCATTTGACACCCTCTGGATACTGTATCAAATATTGACTGTGTGTTACCATGGCTGTATTGATGCAGTCACAGCATTTGTTCTCCTTCATGTGATTATGTCACGTCCTGACCATAGAAAGCTTTTATTTTCTATGGTAGAGTAGGTCAGGGCGTGACAGGGTTTTTTGTCTAGTTTAAGTTTTATATGTTGTGTGGTTCTAGTTTCTGTTTTTCTATGTTTTTTTTGGGGGGGATGATCTCCAATTAGAGGCAGCTGGTAATCGTTGTCTCTAATTGGGGATCATATTTAAGTTGTTTTTTCCACTAGGTTTTGTGGCAGATTATTTTGAGGTAGTGTATGTTTCACCTCTTCGTCACGGTTTGTTATTTTGTTTAGTAGTTTATTTGTGTCTTGCATAGTTTCACAGTTATAATAAAATGTGGAACGATACACACGCTGCGCCTTGGTCTCCTTCATCATACGACAAACGTGACAGATTAAAAAATGTATATATCACAGTTCTAGTTAACATTTTTATGAATGCTTTATACTCCATTATAATGTATTAAATATGCCTTACCATACTCTCCAATCTCGTTCACAGGAAGTTCATTCATTGACCCAGAATTCCCCATGAGGGATAATAAAGTTGTTTTGAATTGAATTGTGTTTACCTTTGCACCAGGGATTAAACAGCAGAAGGAGCTTGCCCAGGCTGCTGCCCACCGAGGCGGTGGCGCTGGTCTTTACAGACAGGCTGTACTCTCCCACTGGGGCATCTGCTGGGCTGGTGATGTCCAGGCTGATTGAGCCCGCCAGGAGCACTGAGCCCTGGTGAACCTTGACCTTCCAGGAGGAACCCTTCCCACAGCCCTCAGGTAGCCCGAACACTGACCTGGTCCCCAATGCCTCCGAAGGCTGGGGCCCTGGATGGAGAACAGAGGATGTTGTGGGTTGTGTTCAGTAGGAATGAAATTGATGAAAACTTTCAGAAACAGTGATGTACCATACACTGGGAGTACAAAAAATTAGGAACACCTTCCTAATATTGAGTTGTCCCCATTTTCCCTCAGAACAGCCTCAATTCGTCGGGGCATGAACACTACATGGTGTCGAAAGCGTTCCTCAGGGATTCTGGTCCATGTTGACGCCAATGCTTCTCACTGTTGTGCCAAGTTAGCTGGAAGTCATTTGGGTGGTGAACCATTCTTGAAACACATGGGAAACTGTTGAGTGTGAAAAACCCAGCAGCATTGCAGTTCTTGACACACTCAAACCGGGGCGCTTGGCACCTACTACCATACCCTGTTCAAAGGCACTTAAATCTATTGTCTTGCCCATTCACCCTCTGAATGACACACATACACAATCCATGTCTCAGTTGTCTCAAGGCTTAAAAATCCTTCTTTAACCTGTCTCCTCCCTTTCATCTACACTGATTGAAGTGGATTTAACAGGTGACCTCAATAAGGGATCATAGCTTTCACCAGGATTCACCTGGTCAGTCTATATCATGGAAAGAGCAGGTGTTCCTAATGTTTTGTACACTGTGTATTTGTCCAATAAGATTCAATATTTTCTGACAGCGTAACGTTGATGTCAGGAGTACATATACAGGAGAAGTGAAGGTATCTCAAATCCTGTCAGTGGTGAAATTCAGTCTTTAGATATGATAGAATTGACCCCAACTCAGCTATGTACAACACACTCAAGGATTTGTTCCAATATCATTATTACTGCACGTGTCTGTCTTGTCAAAGGGGACTAACATAGGGCCGATTTCCCTGCCCTAGCCTAGATCCATCCTAGTGTGTTTTAGTCCAGGACTAGCATAATCTGGGTCCGTAAAACTTTTAATACAAACAGCCCTAATAAATAGCAGCGATAAATAAAGTTATTCTATTTTCTATTCTAGATAGCTCACCTGTCTCCACCATCAGCTCCAGTAAGTCTGTTGTGGGCCTGGAGAGGTCATGGAGTTCAAAGGTGACCAGGAAGGACTGGCCTCTCCTGACTATCAGTCTGTTCACTGAGATGTCATTGGTTTTGTGGGCTGTGTTGTTCTTCTCACAGTTGAGATCTACTTTACCAACGTCTTCAAGAAAGAATTAAATTAATACATATATAGATAAAACATTTTTCATTTGAAACTGAATTATCCCTTACTTAAAATCCTGCTTTTCTATTTTTCCTGATATTACAACTTTTATGTTTTCTAGTGTGGGTGTCTGTTTCTGTGTTTGATGTTGTCTTGCCCAATGTTTGTTTGTCACATTTTTGCCTGACAGCAACATAGCAGAAACACTGTCAGTGGTAGTTTAGATCACTGGATAGAAAAAACACTTGTAGCCTTTCACCATGCATAAGGCATGTAGTAACTTGACAAGGAATGCCCACACGCAAATCAATATGACTTTCCTTTACTTTCAACCTAATAAAAGGTGTACAGCCATGTACAAACAAACACAGCAAAGTGATACCGCCACATGAATAGTAATCCTACTATACTCCATGTAATTATTTATATTGTGTCTACACTATAACACTTCTCCCCCCTTAATTTCAATCCCCCCTGTGAGAAAAGAACATAAGATGAACAAGTAAACCACATCAATGTTAACACTTTAGAACTTCTGCTAGTGTTACTGTAAATGTAAACAAACAAAAAATGACTTTTCTACTAAGTCTGCTGTTCCAAACAAACACTAACACCACAAGGCTCTCGGTCTCAACTACAGAGTTGGTCTTTCAGGAGGCTTGTGACTACGCTGTGATCTGCGCAGTACTCCTGGTGTGCTACGAGACACAGGTAAGGTGTGTCCCAGTGGAGCTGGGTCTGAGGTCACAGGAGCGGGTTGGGTGTTTGTGAGAGGAAGTCCATCACCCTCTGCAGGAACCACTGAATGCACCTCTTTCTCAGATGCTGTTTCCTGTGGGGTTTCCACTTGTATACTACCACCCGCAGCTGTTCCGTCTGAAAACATGGCATTTTCTTTGTCATAGCGCAGGTGAATGTGGTCCTGGTGTCTGCGTATGACTCGACCATCAGTCAGTTTGACCACAAAGGAGACTGGGCCACTCTGACTCAGAATGGTACCTGGCAACCAACGTTGGCTGCTTGTGAAGTTGCGGATGTAGACAGTGTCATTGGGTTTTAACTGTCTCTCCCTCGCGTGGTGGTCATGTCTCTCTTTTTGTTTCTCCTGCTTCCGTTCCACTCGTGCTTTGATGTCCGGACGCAGTAGATCCAGGTGAGCTTTTGGCTTTCTGCCTATCAACACCTCAGCTGGAGCCTGTCCTGTTGTTGTTTGTGGCGTGATGCGGTATTGGAACAAGAACCGAGAGAGTTTAGTTGTGATGGTTCCCCCAGTCATCTTTTTGAGCCCCTCTTTCAGTGTCTGCACAGCCCGCTCCACTAAGCCGTTTGAGGCCTGTTGAAACAGCGCGCTGCGGACATGGCAAATTCCGTTTTTCCGCATTAAGTCATGGAAAAAAAATCACAGGTAAAGGTTGTTGCAAGTCAGGCAGACCATGGGTTGCAAACACCTGCCAAATCTTTTTGATGGTTGTGGTCGCTGTGATGTTGCTCATGATGTGAGCCTCCAGCCACATGACAAGGAACATGTGGCCCACGAAAGGGCCTGCAAAGTCTATGTGCAGCCCGGACCATGGCGATCAGGCCACTCCCACAGATGTAGTGGCGCCATCTTCTGGTTGATCTGGCACTCAGAGCATGATTTCACTTGTTTTCTATTTCCCGATCTATGTTAGGCCACCAGATGTAAGATCTGGCTAAACATTTCATCCGGGAGGCACCTGGGTGAGCCTCATGGGCCTCATCCATGACTTGTGAATGGCCAGGGAGTGGAACAACCACTCTGGAACCCCAGAGTATGCAGCCATCCTGCACACTCAGCTCAGTTTTGCACTTGGCATAAGGTCTCAGTCCATCATCCTCTATTACAGGAGGCCAGCCCTGCATAAGGAATCTTTGCACTTGAGCCAGGATAGGATCCCAGTCTGTCCATTGCTTGATCTGTTTGGCGTTCACAGGTGTGTTTGACAATCTCTCCATTAGGAAAATTGTCTCGAGAGGCACCACAGTTGTGGCGGGCATCTCTGGTAGCGGGAGACGGCTGAACGCGTCTGCGTTTGCATTGTCCTTCCCCGCTCTGTAGACAATAGTGTACTGGTAAGCTGACAGTGTGAGGGCCCAGCACGGTGTCCTTGCTAAAGCCATGGAAGGAATGCATCTTGAATCACTGAAAAGGTCAGTGGTTTGTGGTCAGTGCTTATGGTGAAATGACGACCGTAGAGGTATTGATGAAAGCGTTTCACAGCAAAAACTATGGCCAGACCTTCCTTGTCTAACTCTGAATAACCCTTCTCAGCACTTGTCAGTGTGTGTGATGTGAATCCAATGGGTTTCTCTGACCCATCCTCCATCTGATGAGAGCGTCCTGCCCCGACGCCATAGAGCGAGGCGTCACATGACAGAATGATGTCTTTGTCTTGGTCAAAATTAACCAGCAGTTGTGCTTGTTGTAGTAGTGCTTTCACTTCCTTGAAAGCTTTCTCTTGAGCTGGCCCCCTCTTCCATTTACAGTCTTTGTGGAGCAGCTGATAAAGTGGAGCCAACACTGTTGACAGCTCATGGAGGAACTTACCATAGTAGTTCACCATGCCCAGGTACGACCTGAGCTCAGTGTTGGGTGTTGACTGTGACATACTCTTTCGAGTCCTCGTCCAGGAGGAGCTGTTGGTAGGTGTGACTCATGTCAAGCTCTGAGAACATCTTGCCTCCAGCAAACGTCGCAAACAGGTCCTCCACCCCCGGCAGCAGGTAAGCATCCAGCTTAGAGGCCCTGTTGATGGTGAGCTTGTAGTCCCCACATATACGCACCGTGCTATCACTTTTCAGAACAGGAACGATTGGAGCTGCCCAGCGGGTGAACTGAATGAGAGTAATGATGTTTGTTCCCTGCAGCCGCTCCAACTCATCCTCAACTTTCTTTTTCATGGCGTATCGGACTGTCCTGGGCTTGAAAAAGCGAGGCTCGGCCTGAGGATCCACGAACAGCTTAACTACAGTGCCCTGCACTGTGCCCAGTTAATCTTTGAAAATCTCAGGGTACTTTTGAATGACATCCTCAGTCACTCGTGTGTTTTATCTCACCCCAGTTCAGTTTTGGTGAGCCAGTCACACCCTAGTAAACTAGGCCCCTTCCCTTTCACCGCCAGGAGCAGTGCTCTCGTTTCCTGGCTGTTGTCCACCTCCAGAGCCCCGAGCAATGGTATGGTCTCCTCATCTGATTTCTATCTACCTCCACTATAGCATAGATAGAAACAATGCTCTTCCCCCTCCACTGTGCTCACTAGGTGGTGTGCTGCTGACTGTGGCTTAATTGCTGTGAACTTGCCCTGCCCAGTCTGCCCACCCCCTGGCTTGCTCCTTGGACCCCTGCATTTTTTAGCTAAATGTCCCATTTTGTTGCAATTGTGACAGACCGTATCCTTGATTTTACAGTTGTTTGCATAATGTGTTCCCCTACATCTGAAGCATTCCACTGATATGTCTTTTGTCACCTGATGCACTGCACAACTTACACTGCTGGCCTTTTGAATATTTTTTGACATTATTAGCAGCCATCTCCATTCCTTGAGATAGTTGCTATGCTCTCTTGAAAGTCAGTGTAGCTTCCTCCAACAAACTGTATGCTGTCCTCATTAATGCCACAGACTAATCTGTCACGGAGCATGTCCTCTAACATAGCCCCAAACTCACAATGTTCAGAGAGCTCACATAATTCAGCAACAAAGTTAGCAACAGACTGACCTGTTTTCTGAGAATGGCAGTTCAATTTGAACCTCTGGACAATCACTGAAGGCTTTGGATTGTGGTGAGTCTGAACGAGAGCAACTAGATCCACAAAGGGAATTTCTCCCGGTCTCCGTGGCTTAGCCAAATTCCTCATGAGCTTGTAGGTTTTAGCCCCACACACACTCAAGAGAATAGAGCGCTGTTTAGCCTCATCTCTAATTCCATTTGCCAAGAAAAAACCTTTCCAGATATTCCGCCCAGTCCTCGTTGTCTTCCACAAACTCAGTGATAGTCCCAAACATTGCCATTATAACGCCAACTTGTCCTTGATCCTCGTTAGCGTTTTCCACGTGCTGCTGGTTGTCACCGATGAAGTTGCCCTCCAGCGGCGGCTGCTCTCCGTCGCTCATTAAGCTAGCTAGCTGACTGACAACCTCCACTGTTTCATAACTGATCAAGTTTTATCCTCATCGCCAAAAATATGTAGTAACTTGACAAGGAATGCCCACATGCAATTCAATATGACTTTCCTTTGGAAGAGTTGCATTGAACAGGTACAACTCTGGGTGATGACATCAACGGGGAAAAGTCACGGTCAAGGCCAATGCCAATAATAACCATGAATACATGAATAATAATCATGCTATACTGCAGGTAAGTACAATAACATATTCTATGTAATTATTTATATAGTGTCTACACTATGACAATGCAGAAAGAAATAGGCGAAAGACCATAGACTTAGGAATTAGAATTGAATATGATCTCTATGTAAAAGACAGCCTTGGGCCAGGATGAAATGGTATGAGGAACCTATGACAATAATTCAAGTGAAACATGGCAGAAGATTAGTGATGAAAAAAGTCCCTTAAAGGCAGGGAGAATCCCCCCCAAAAGTAAGCCTGTATATTGCACAGGTAACACATTATAGTAAACTACAGTATACCTGTATTCAAATACTATATGTACAAAGACAGCAGCAGATCTTCAAGTCCAGTAATTTGCTGATCTGCCCCTATCTGTCAATATTGATATAGTTTGCTAAAGTGTTATCTATGCAATACACTACAGGCCAACTTTGCATATTTTCTTTAATGGCTCATAAATAATAAAAGCTGTCAGAAATGAAATTAATTTAACAGATGAACAAACACCAACAAGGATGATCTTTCTTTGTAAGAAAATGTTCCATTCTACAAGTCAAGTCACCCAATTACCCATTCACTGTACTATATTACCCTCTGTCACTAAACATGACATAGGCTACCTTGACAATGCAATAGTCACATTTTTCAGCATCTGAAAAATCTTGCAATGAGCAGTGTTAGTTGACTTACCAAAATCCATTGAAGCTGTCTCTCATGTGGTTGTGTTGGTAAGTGGATTGAGTTGCTTGTTGTAGTACTGCAGTACTGTAAGCAATGAAAGGATGCCAGGACTTTTAAAGGGAGCCCTACCCATGTCAAAAGAATGTCTCAAACATCACACAGACAAATGCACCCTTTCACTAGAATGGTCTTTCTGGTTCTTCCCCTGTGTGTAGGTGGCAATAGCTACTTTACATTTTTGGGCAAGTGATCATAATCTTCATGCCTTTCAGACCTTAATGTCAGTTGCACAGAATACAGCGGGTGTAAACAGTACAGTGAAATGCTTGCTTGCATGCTCTTCCTCAACGTTGCAGTAATACTACGTCATATGAAATAAATACACACGAGAAATGAAAAAGGTACACAGGAACTAAAGAAATACACAAGAATATAATGACATGTAGAATATATTGACATGGAGAATATATTGACATGGAGAATATAATGACATGCATAACATATTGGCAAGTAGAATATATTGATATGTTTACAAGAGTATTGTGACTATCAAAAATACACTATTGAACACTATTGAAATCTATATAGATCTTGATTTCTATTTGATACATCAAATATTAATACTCCCATCACTCCCCTGTATACAGTGCATTCGGAAAGTATTCAGACCGCTTCACTTTTTCCACATGTTGTTATGTTACAGCCTTATTCTAAAATGTATTAAATAGTATTTTTTTATCTCATCAATCTACACACAATGTCCCATAATGACAAAGCAAAAACAGGTTTTCAAAAATGTATAAATAAATAAAAACTGAAATATCACATTTACATAAGTATTCAGACCCTTTACTCTATACTTTGTTGAAGCACCTTTCACAGTGATTACAGCCTCAAGTCTTCTTGGGTATGACGCTACAGCTTGGCACACCTGTATTTGGGGAGTTTCTCCCATTCTTCTCTGCAGATCCTCTTAAGCTCTGTCAAGTTGGATGGGGAGCGTCACTGCACAGCTATTTTCAGGTCTCTCCAGAGATGTTCGATCGGGTTCAAGTCCGGGCTCTGGCTCGGCTACTCAAGGACATTCAGAGACTTGTCCCGAAGTCTCTCCTGTGTTGTCTTGGCTATACACTTATGGTCTTTGTCCTGTTGGAAAGTGAACCTTCGCCCCAGTCTGAGATCCCGAGCGATCTGGAGCAGGTTTTCATCAAGCTCTCTATACTTTGCTCCGTTCATTTTTACCTTGATCCTGCCTAGTCTCCCAGTCCCTGAAAAACATCCCCACAGCATGATGCTTCACCGTAGGGATGGTGCCAGGTTTCCTCCAGGCCAAAGAGTTCAATCTTGGTTTCTTGTTTCCTTAAGGTGCCTTTTGGCTAACTCCAAGCGGGCTGTCATGTGCCTTTTACTGAGGAATGGCTTCGGTCTGGCAACTCTAGCATAAAGGCCTGATTGGTGGAGTGCTGCAGAACTCTGGAGCTGTGTCAGAGTGACCATCGGGTTCTTGGTCACCTCCCTGACCAAGGCCCTTCTACCCCGATTGCTCAGTTTGGCCGGGTGGCCAGCTCTAGGAAGAGTCTTGGTGGTTCCAAACTTTTTCCATTTAAGAATGATGGAGGCCAATGTGTTCTTGGGGACCTTCAATGCTGCAAAAATGTTTTGGTACCCTTCCCCAGATCTTTGCCTTGACACAATCCAGTCTCGGAGCTCTACGGAACAATTACTTCAACCTCATAGCTTGGTTTTTGCTCTGACACGCACTGTCAACTGTGGGACCTTATATAGACAGGTTTGTGCCTTTCCAAATCATGTCCAATCAATTGAATTTACAACAGTTGGACTCAAATCAAGTTGTAAAAACGTATCAAGGATGATCAATGGAAACAGGATGCACCTGAGTCTCATAGCAAAGGGTCTGATTTCTTTTTTTTATTTGCAAAATATCTAAAAACCTTTTTTCGCTTTGTCTTTATGGGGTATTATATGTAGATTGATGTGGGGGGAAATGATGTAATCAATTTCAGAATAAGGCTGTAAAGTAACAAAATGTGGAAAAGTCAAGGGGTTTCCGAAGGCACTGTATGCTGCGATGGTGCAACGGCAAAGCAATCATTTAAGATTTAAAGGTACTTTATTCCCCATTTAACAGTTTTCAACTCCCTTTGAAATGGCTTTTATCATACAGTATTTATATTTCTTTACAATATTGTTCTCATTTATCTCTCTGGTTGCTACCTTTGTTCACCAATAAGCAGTGTCACATTCTGTCGTCCAGGTTGCTCAAGACATCTTATTTCCCCATATCTGACTAATGTAATTGCACCCTTATGCTGCACCTTTGTTTTCATTGGCTTATCTTGATTATAAATGTCAGTTCATCTACTTTTCTGCCTCTTGAGGATTTCATGAAGGGAGTCTTGCTGCTCGGAGCCGTTGCGAAAGTGCTTACTCAACGTCCGACGTGGGAGAGGTAGACAAACTTCCGACTTCTGACTAAATGATGAAGGGGGAAACATTGTCTGTTAACAGGTTTTTGTTCCAACCCAACACGAAAACATCTGATTCAAATGATCCGACTGCTCATGCGATTCAATCCAGAGTAGTTAGGAACTGGTGTGTTAGTGCTGGGCTGGAATAAAATCCTGCGTTCACGGCTCTCCAGGACCAGGCTCTTGGCCATCTGCCCTGTTCTTGACCTGCAGCTCTGGTCACGCATCCCCCATCCACGCCCTCCTTGCCTGGGCCCTCATGGCCAGCTGCCTCACTTCCACCCTGCCCTCCACCCCACGGCTACAGTGCCCCAGGTGGGCCATGTATCTCTGAGCGTGGGCACCGCGGTGCCAGGTGCGTAGCTGGGAGTCATGTTTCTGCTGGGCGAACAGCTCTGTCTCATCCAGGTGAGGCTTGAGGCGCACACCCTGCGCACGCTCCTGCCAGTGGAAGAGGAAGAGCTGCCAGGTGCTCATCCTCTGGCCCCAGTGCGTGGCGGTTCTCAGGGCTGTCATGCCCTCCAGTTGATTTGGGGCGCCGCGCACCAGTAGCTCCTGGATGGACTGCAACTGGCCCTGGGCGGCTGCTGCGTGAAAGGCCCTGAGCCCCAGGGGAGTCTGGCCCTTATCATTGGCCCCTACAAAGATAACAGGGTCAAGTTTGTTAGGCAGACAGAAAGAAAACAGACTGAAACAAGGAGAGACTGGCTTGACTTTTGCTTTCTTCTGCCAAACGTTTTCCGTTGTATGACCGAATTAACATGACACAGATATTGCCAGCGTACCGGAAAAACCCTGTACCTCCAAAAAGTTACATGTTCAGGAATTAAAAATAATCAATTGTTTAAAAATAAGAAACCGTTCAACACAGCAGGCATGTGTCCACGGTGGGTCTTTCAGCAAGTGTGGGAGTTAATGTAGTGTAGCTAGGTGCATGTCACGTCCTGACCAGTAATAGTGGTTATTTGTTATTATAGTTTGGTCAGGACGTGGCAGGGGGTGTTTGTTTCATGTGGATTGGGCTATGTATTTAGGTAGAGGGGTGTTTGGTTTATGTGGTTCAGGGTTTGTTAGTCTATGTTCTATGTTAGTATTTTTCTATGTTCTATCTAGTCTATTGTATTTCTATGTTTAGTTAATTGGGGTTGGACCTTCAATTGGAGGCAGCTGGTCATTGTTGCTTCTGATTGAGGGTCCTATAAGTAGGAGTTTGTTTTTTGTGGGAGATTGTGCTGTGTATAGCTTTGTGCCTTACCGGCCTGTTATTCGTCGTTGTAGTTTGTATACGTGTTTGTTTTGGGTTTTTCCTTTTTGTCCGTAATAAAGAAGATGAGTGTACATATTCCCGCTGCGTTTTGGTCTTTACCCTACGACAACCCCGACAGTGCAACTGCTATGTTAATATAGTGTAACTAGGTACAACCGCTATGATAAGGAAACAAGAACAATGTCTATATTGGTTGCATCTGGACATACATTGGCTGAGGCAATAAGTACATTGATTGCATCCGGACATACATTAGCTGAGGCTATAAGTACATTTATAACAGCTGGACACAACTAATGAATGCATTAAGTCAAGACCATAAGTACATTTATGACAGTAAGACATACTAATAACAGAAGGACACAGGAAGGAGGATGGTGGTAAAATGACCAACAGGTGAAATATAAGTATACAATAAATGTATTCTTTTTTGTATGACATAAGGGGTCCTGCCACCATTATAATCTAATCAAAAGCAGAGATGGGCATAAACAAGCAAAGAACTCGGACTAAAAGATAATGGTGGCAGAAGGACTAAGGGGAGTAATTGTATTTACATATGAGATGTACCCATATGCTGTATGTGTATAAAAGCAAAGCCAGTGCTGAGGAGAGTCAGTTGTTCCATGGACCAGCTCGGCTTTGCTACTTTGTATTAAAGCCTATATTGAATCCACAAGTTCTTGTAAGAGTGTTATATTCTTAAGACAATTTTCCACGACACAAGTCTGGTAAAGAAATGCAGTATTGCTATTTGGTGTTCATGGTTTTTTACTTGTATTTAACTAGGCAAGTCAGTTAAGAATACATTCTTATTTACAATGACGGCCTAACCCAGACGACGCTGGGCCAATTGTGCGCCGCCCTATGGGACTCCCAATCACGGCCGGTTTTGATACAGCCTGGAATCGAACCATGGTCTGTAGTGACACTTCTAGCACTGAGATGCATCGCCTTAGACCGCCGCACCACTCAGATGCCTCTTCTTTTTACTATGATCAATAATGACCTGAGCCATTGAGAGTCTCTGTATGACTGCTGTAGACTATTCTAGGTTTTTCTTTCATGCCACATCACCTTGAATACATCCCCAGTAGCTGCAGCTATCACAAGCTCAGCCCATCCATCATAAGGCCAGATCATCAGGGTGACAGTAGTTCCAGGGACGATGTCATTACAGTGAATAGTGGTGTCATCACATAGGTCACCTGTTGGGTGGAGAGAGTATACATTAGGTCTGGTCAGAGAAACACATCATTAGATAATTAGTCTGACTGGAAAACGCCCTCAATAGAATGTTCACCATGACGGGCCTGTCACTGCTAGCCTACATTTGAGATTTATAAGGGACGTGATTCTAACTTCATTGAACCCAATACAAATCAATGGATACATATCTAATCAATTAATCAACAAGCATACTCTCTGGAAGTCTGTGGGAATCCCAACCACTAATTCCATGCCATTTTTTAGCTCTCTGAATCTCATATTATGGTGGCAGTCGGGCACAACGAACATCTCTCCCGTTTCACGCAGCCTGGCACCAAGACTGAACTTGACTTTCTTAGACGGGTCACGGTAAATTGCACTTTTTGGTCTCGGTACACTCTTCAAGTCGATGTCGCGGTAAATCAGCGCACTTTTGGGTCTCAGTACCTGAAGTGAAATCCTCTTCATTGAGGTGTAAAAATATGCCATTGGATTGCAACGCAATCAATATTATTTGCAGATTGCAAAGGGTTTAGAATTGAAAAATAATGAATTCATGAATTCTCTTCCGTTTGGAATGTTGTGTCTGACTATTACTGTTGCTATGGTGATAGACGTTAGAATCCTATTGTTGCGCTTTCGGCGCATGTGCAACAATAACATACACACAGTTAAATAAAATCTAATCTTTCATAATCAACTGATACTTAGTATCAGTTTAGTTATATTGACTTGGAAATACCTGGTATATTATGGTCAGGAGGTAGGCCCACTTTTTAATGGATTTGAGACAGCGGTCCCATTTTAAATTCTGTATAACTTATTTCTGACTTTGTAACGTGATTGGCTCAGCAATCACATTTGAAATAGGCTATATCGTCAGTGGTGATTTTTAGTTGAGGGAGCGCAACAATTTGACCTCATCATTTCCTCAATCAAAGTTTTACCGACTGGTTTTGAGCCACACCTACTTAGCTAAAAATAAATTAAGAAATAATAATAACGTTATCTATAATATGTTTTGGTGACTGTTTTGCATGTCATTTTGGCATTAATACGTGTCACATATCAGTTGGCAAACAATGTAAAAAAAATAATAATATTGAGTTGATAAAGCCACATACAAACATGGCCTCTTTTTTGCTTTCTTGAGTAAGGCAGCTCCAAAATGCAGGTGTGTCAGTCTAGCTCAGTGCTTTCTGTGGTGGTGGGGCAGGCAGCGGAAAATACAGAATGTAGAGGTTGGTAATGTTCTCTAGTTGCTCCGTGATTGGCTCAGTGTTCTGTCACTCATGTGGACAATAGGTCACCACAAAATCTACAGGAAGAGGTAAAATGTTCAAGCCCCTTTGGGTGCTGCCATAGATTTACAGTAGAAGTGCCCATCCAAGAAGGCTGAAGGTCATTGGCCACAGATAAAATGACGTCAAATAAGGTTTTTTCTACCCTAGCTTTGATTAGACGGATCATGTCAACATCGTACTTTCAAAATCTTAGCAAGCAAGCTAGACAAGCAGTCGTCATCATGAATCACGTTGACAATCTACTGGCAAATCCTTTTCCATCCTTATCATATGAAGAGAAATTAGAGATGAAACGTCTCTGTGCTCATTTGTCATAAACATTACACAACAAGTCGGAACTCACAAATTCAACTATGAGTGGTTTGGAAGGAAGCAGTGGCTAACTGCAAGAAACTCAATGCAATCACTATTTGCTTCCCCTGCCTGCTATTCAGTGGAGAGGGTGTGTGGTCCACGTCTGGGTTTAAGGACTTAAAACGTCTGTCTGAAAGGGTCTCAAAACATGTGAATTGTGCGTCACATATAGATAATGCTGTTGAACTCAGACTACTGGGGAAATCAAACGTTTTGACTCAGCTAGACACCTTATATATACACACAAGCCATCGACCTTTACAACCAACAAACGGAAGAAAATAGGTACGTGTTTGCCAGAATTATAGCATGCATTAAATTGTGTGGCAATTGTGAGACACACTGCAGGGCCTGTTTGTACAACTGTTCTGACTTGGTGGTCCACATATAGCCTATAGCCTGTTTTAGAGAAATGCCATCATCTAATATTGTAACAGCTGCTTACGTACCTCCATTGTAAGAGCTTTCATTGTCTGCTTATGTACCCCCATTGTAAGAGCTTTCATTTTCTGCTTATGTGCCACCATTATTTATCCTACGGTTCTGACTTGGTGTATGGGGAAAATACTGTAAGAACGGCCCATGCTCTGAATTATGTCGCTTGCCTCTTAACCGCTTATCCTTACATATGACATAGTTTGTACATTGGCATTGTTATATTGCTTGTATAGGTGTATCTCATTAGTATGTTATTCATAATTTTAGGCAATGTTAGAATGATGCATTTAATTAGATTGCTTACTTTGTGTGTTATAATTAGCTCAGGTGTTTTTCTCTACGAGAAGGGTGGTAAGTTACAGACCAAACAACATTATATTATAGTATCCCCTCCTCGTAACCATGGTTACCAGTGACACTCTTCCCATTCAGATATTTGTGTTCAACAGAGAGTTCAGTAATAGAGCCATGTAATTCCAGTTCTTATTGCGAGAGTTATTTTGTTTGCTTAATGCGCTGTCAGTGGGAGTCCTCCACCATTAACTCGAAAGCCAGCTGTACCAATGTGTCAGAGGAAACACCGTACAACTGGCGACTGTGTCAGCATGCATGCGCCCAGACCGCCACAGGAGTTGCTAGAGCGCGATGGGACATGGACATCCCGGCTGGCCAAACCCTCCCCTAACCCGAATGACGCTGGGCCAAACCCTCCCCTAAACCGAACAATGCTGGGCCAAATTCTCCCCTAACCCGAACGATGCTGGGCCAAACCCTCCCCCAGCCTGGACAACGCTGGGACAATTGTGCACCGCCTCATGGGTCTCCCGGTCACGGCCGGCTGCGACACAGCCTAGGATCTAACCCGGGTCTATAGTGACGCCTCAAGCACTGAGATGCAGTGCCTTAGTCCGCTGCACCAATCGGGAGGCCCATTTCCTGCATTTCTACACAATCTAATATGAGACCTTTAGGGTAAGTTTTGGGGTTACATTGATTGTAAATAAGAATATAATCTGTTTCTAAACACTTCTACTTGAATGTGGATGCCACCATGATTATGGATAATCCTGAATGAATTGTGAATAATGATGAGTGAGAAAGTTATAGATGCACATGTTTTCAATACAGTGTACTTTTGTCGCACAGTATACTTTTAAATCTTGTAATAAATCAAATCTAGTAATACATAACTTGACATTTCTGTCAGCTATTGTGACATTGTAGGAGGATAACCAACCTTCCAATTCATGGCAATGCATGTCTTAGCCGCTATAAATGCTAAGTTACACAGTTTCTTCTGATAACAGTCTCCAGTATCAACATTTCCAAGCAATCAAAAACAGGGAGAAGGGATAATCTGTAGACATGCTGAGATAAAAGTACATACTCTTTGCCAGAATTCAGCCAGCCTTCACGATAGCATAACATATGAAAATATGTCCCCTTTTGTGTTTTACACCTCCACCAGAGGAATTACATTTCTGAGTTCATGATATTCAGTTTCACTGGCATATAGTACATACTATTGATGATCTTAAACTGCAGTAATTTATGTCTGAGATTATATGAACATGACGGCATTCAAACATATCTGTATCCATTCATCATCATTAGTGTCTCCTAGGTCTTCCTCACATTTTTGTTTTACATGTTTTGTGTCATCGGGAAAAGCCTCTATCAACCCTTGATACAGATTGGAAATCAACTTGAGAGATTTGTCAGACTGCCTTAAAATAGTTTCAATCTTTGAAGCTTCTGGCTTGTCCAGTGTTTGCTGCACAGAGAATAAAGTGTTCACAGAATAAAGTTCACCTCAGCACTGTCACAGACTGGTCTTCCCTGGTTGCCTGATCCTGCTGAGACCACTGTCACCATCTGATCCTGCTCGGATGAGGCACGACAAATAATTATCTCGGTGTACATTTATAGATAATATTATCCAAGAATAGAATCAATGGTTCAATAATTTAAATGACCATCAATTCAAGATGGAGCTTTGTGTCCATTCACTGGTTGTTTTAATATAATGCTAAATTAACCTGAGGTGGTCTTCCCTAGCTGTCTGACCCTGCTGGGACACCTGTCACCATCTGATCCTGCTAAGACATGATAAGCATAGTGTTGGTACTGACTGTGCACCATGACAGTGAAACCTGTAGAGCTGTTTATACCTTGTCAGTGTGAAAAAATAGGTCATTATCTAGGGAAACTGACAGATCAATAACGTTACATTGATATACTGACTAATAAAAACTCACATTGCGCTGTCAAAACACATTTGGCCGCTGGTTTCATCATTTGATTCAGGTCTGGTGTGATTGAGGCAAAAATAATAGCTTTAGTCAGTGAGCAAGCTAACGTTAGCCAACTTTTGGCTAGCTCTAATGGTACATCAACTGGCAAAAACTAGCCAAGTTAATTTACTTCTTTTAAAATGGGACAAAACAAAGGCTACATAACATTTCCATACATATAACAGCTGTTAGATAATGCTACTTGACAGATAGCTGGAGCTGAACTGGCTGTGGTAGCTACTAGCTAGCTAGTTCATTCACTTCCGACAGAACTTCAGTCGAGGGGGGATGAAATATGTACTGCATTAGCTTATGTGACATGATATGGCAGTTGCATTACTAACTCAGCACTGGGAATAAAAACTTTTTTCAGTTAAGTCAAACAGCAGTTACATCAGTCAAATAAAGAGTAGCCAGTTTCTGTTCTGCTTGCTTTTACAACTTGGAGAAAAAGCACAACACACAGACAACAGCTGCCTCTGTTTGCAGGCTCTGTGGTGTCCACGCAGTCCTAAATCCAGCTGGCTGATACCGCTCTAAGGCGTCTGCATGGTCCTAAAGCACAACGATGTCGTTTTTTTAAATGTATCACAGTGTAATGGGGGAGGGGGACAAAAATGTCATGTTCCCCCAGTGAAAGTTGCACCCTTGTATACATCAGTCACTGTCTCTACTACAACGGCCTCAATTCTTCAACACTAACAAACTTCTAAAGTTCTTCCATTATGCACCATCATATTTATCTCCCCAAATAATAGTCTAAAATGTTTGTTATTCCTTATGAGTAAAAGTGTAGTATTCTAAGTGTAGTTACTTGTGATGAAATATGTGATCTCAGTGCCCCACACACCAAAGTAATAAGGGTGATATATATATACTGAACACAAATATAGAACGCAACATGCAACAATTTAAACGATTTTACTGAGTTACAGTTCATATAAGGGAATCAGTCAATTGAAAAAAATTCATTAGGCCCTTTAAAATATATATATATATTTCACCTTTATTTAACCAGGTAAGCTAGTTGAGAACAAGTTCTCATTTACAACTGCGACCTGGCCAAGATAAAGCTAAGCAGTGCGACACAAACAACAACACAGAGTTACACATGGAATAAACAAGCGTACAGTCAATAACACAATAGAAAAACGCTGTTGTGCGTTTTTGTTGCCGTTTTTACTTTGCTACCTGACGGTCTTTACTTTTTCATTACCGTATATTTTTACTTTTTCCCTCACTCAACTTTTTTCTCATTCAACTCTCCTACCCCGGAGGTTTTATCTGGACATGGTTCGTCAGGACTTCAAACAGCCGAAGCTAAGTAACATTAACATGATGCCTTCTAATTGCAGTCGTTGTACTCATAATATACAGGAGAACGATCGCCTTACGGCGAGGATAGCTGTGCTGCAAGCCCAGCTTCAGACGCAATCGTTAGGCAAGGGTCATTTCAGTGTAGGAAAGGATGAAACAGCGTCTGTGCCACCAGTAAGTA
Organism: Salmo trutta; assembly: GCF_901001165.1. Taxonomy (NCBI): domain Eukaryota; kingdom Metazoa; phylum Chordata; class Actinopteri; order Salmoniformes; family Salmonidae; genus Salmo; species Salmo trutta. Next base: position 10,790,541 of record NC_042972.1, on the reverse strand, counting down.
CAGATAGTAACGTTAGTATAAACCCCCTCGCACGGTCCCCGCAGCCGGACATCTTTCTCATGGCTTCTGGAGGGAAACGCTGTAGGAATGCTCAACCGGTGTCGCTTATTCAGCCGACAGAAACTTTCAACCGGTTCTCCCCGTTAAGCGAGTCGGAGTCGGAGGCCGAGACTTCTCTGGTCTCTGCTCCTCCCGTTGTGGGGTCTGAGACGCCGACGGCTCCCACCATTAGCTCTGACAAATTGAAAACCCTAGTCATTGGCGACTCCATTACCCGCAGTATTAGACTTAAAACTAATCATCCAGCGATCATACACTGTTTACCAGGGGGCAGGGCTACCGACGTTAAGGCTAATCTAAAGACGGTGCTGGCTAAAGCTAAAACTGGCGAGTGTAGAGAGTATAGAGATATTGTTATCCACGTCGGCACCAACGATGTTAGGATGAAACAGTCAGAGGTCACCAAGCGCAATATAGCTTCAGCGTGTAAATCAGCTAGAAAGATGTGTCGGCATCGAGTAATTGTCTCTGGCCCCCTCCCAGTTAGGGGGAGTGATGAGCTCTACAGCAGAGTCTCACAACTCAATCGCTGGATGAAAACTGTTTTCTGCCCCTCCCAAAAGATAGAATTTGTAGATAACTGGCCCTCTTTCTGGGATTCACCCACAAACAGGACCAAGCCTGGCCTGCTGAGGAGTGACGGACTCCATCCTAGCTGGAGGGGTGCTGTCATCTTATCTACGAACATAGACAGGGCTCTAACTCCTCTAGCTCCACAATGAAATAGGGTGCAGGCCAGGCAACAGGCTGTTAGCCAGCCTGCCAGCTTAGTGGAGTCTGCCACTAGCACAGTTAGCGTAGTCAGCTCAGCTTTCCCCATTGAGACCGTGTCTGTGCCTCGATCTTGGTTGGGCAAAATTAAAAATGGCGGTGTTCGCTTCAGTAATCTTACTAGTATAAAGACCTCCTCCATTCCTGCCATTATTGAAAGAGATTGTGATACTTCACATCTCAAAATTGGGTTACTTAATGTTAGATCCCTCACTTCCAAGGCAGTTATAGTCAATGAACTAATCACTGATCATAATCTTGATGTGATTGGCCTGACTGAAACATGGCTTAAGCCTGATGAATTTACTGTGTTAAATGAGGCCTCACCCCCTGGTTACACTAGTGACCAAACCCCCCGTGCATCCGGCAAAGGCGGAGGTGTTGCTAACATTTACGATAGCAAATTTCAATTTACAAAAAAAAAAACAATGACGTTTTCGTCTTTTGAGCTTCTAGTCATGAAATCTATGCAGCCTACTCAATCACTTTTTATAGCTACTGTTTACAGGCCTCCTGGGCCATATGCAGTGTTCCTTACTGAGTTCCCTGAATTCCTATCGGATCTTGTAGTCATAGCAGATAATATTCTAATTTTTGGTGACTTTAACATTCACATGGAAAAGTCCACAGACCCACTCCAAAAGGCTTTCGGAGCCATCATCGACTCAGTGGGTTTTGTCCAACATGTCTCTGGACCTACTCACTGCCACAGTCATACTCTGGACCTAGTTTTGTCCCATGGAATAAATGTTGTGGATCTTAATGTTTTTCCTCATAATCCTGGATTATCGGACCACCATTTTATTGCGTTTACAATTGCAACAAATAATCTGCTCAGACCCCAACCAAGGAAGATTAAAAGTCGTGCTATAAATTCTCAGACAACCCAAAGATTCCTTGATGCCCTTCCAGACTCCCTCTGCCTACCCAAGGACGTCAGAGGACAAGAATCAGTTAACCACCTAACCGAGGAACTCAATTCAACCTTGCGCAATACCCTAGATGCAGTTGCACCCCTAAAAATTAAAAACATCTGTCATAAGAAACTAGCTCCCTGGTATACAGAAAATACACGAGCTCTGAAGCAAGCTTCCAGAAAATTGGAACGGAAATGGCGCCACACTAAACTGGAAGTCTTCCGACTAGCTTGGAAAGACAGTACCGTGCAGTATCGAAGAGCCCTCACTGCTGCACGATCATCCTATTTTTCCAACTTAATTGAGGAAAATAAGAACAATCCGAAATTTCTTTTTGACACTGTCGCAAAGCTAACTAAAAAGCAGCATTCGCAAATGGAGGATGGCTTTCACTTCAGCAGTAATAAATTTATGAACTTTTTTGAGGAAAAGATCATGATCATTAGAAAGCAAATTACGGACTCATCTTTAAATCTGGGTATTCCTCCAGGGCTTCATTGTCCAGAGTCTGCACAACTCTGCCAGGACCCTGGCTCAAGGGAGATACTAAAGTGTTTTAGTACTATATCTCTTGACACAATGATGAAAATAATCATGGCCTCCAAACCCTCAAGCTGCATACTGGACCCTATTCCAACTAAACTACTGAAAGAGCTGCTTCCTGTGCTTGGCCCTCCTATGTTGAACATAATAAACGGCTCTCTATCCACCGGATGTGTACCAAGCTCACTAAAAATGGCAGTAATAAAGCCTCTCTTGAAAAAGCCGAATCTTGACCCAGAAATTATAAAAAACTATCGGCCTATATCGAATCTTCCATTCCTCTCAAAAATTTTAGAAAAAGTTGTTGCGCAGCAACTCACTGCCTTCCTGAAGACAAACAATGTATACGAAACGCTTCAGTCTGGTTTTAGACCCCATCATAGCACTGAGACTGCACTTGTGAAGGTGGTAAATGACCTTTTAATGACGTCAGACCGAGGCTCTGCATCTGTCCTCGTGCTCCTAGATCTTAGTGCCGCTTTTGATACCATCGATCACCACATTCTTTTGGAGAGATTGGAAACCCAAATTGGTCTACATGGACAAGTTCTGGCCTGGTTTAGATCTTATCTGTCGGAAAGATATCAGTTTGTCTCTGTGAATGGTTCGTCCTCTGACAAATCAATTGTAAATTTCGGTGTTCCTCAAGGTTCCGTTCTAGGACCACTATTGTTTTCGCTATATATTTTACCTCTTGGGGATGTCATTCGAAAACATAATGTTAAATTTCACTGCTATGCGGACGACACACAGCTGTACATTTCAATGAAACATGGTGAAGCCCCAAAATTGCCCTCGCTAGAAGCCTGTGTTTCAGACATAAGGAAGTGGATGGCTGCAAATTTTCTACTTTTAAACTCGGACAAAACAGAGATGCTTGTCCTAGGTCCCAAGAAACAAAGAGATCTTCTGTTGAATCTGACAATTAATCTGGATGGTTGTACAGTCGTCTCAAATAAAACTGTGAAGGACCTCGGCGTTACTCTGGACCCTGATCTCTCTTTTGAAGAACATATCAAGACTGCTTCAAGGACAGCTTTTTTCCATCTACGTAACATTGCAAAAATCAGAAACTTTCTGTCCAAAAATGACGCAGAAAAATTAATCCATGCTTTTGTTACTTCTAGGCTCGACTACTGCAATGCTCTACTTTCCGGCTACCCGGATAAAGCACTAAACAAACTTCAGTTAGTGCTAAATACGGCTGCTAGAATCCTGACTAGAACCAAAAAATTTGATCATATTACTCCAGTGCTAGCTTCCCTACACTGGCTTCCTGTTAAGGCAAGGGCTGATTTCAAGGTTTTACTGCTAACCTACAAAGCATTACATGGGCTTGCTCCTTCCTATCTTTCCGATTTGGTCCTGCCGTACATACCTACACGTACGCTACGGTCACAAGACGCAGGCCTCCTAATTGTCCCTAGAATTTCTAAGCAAACGGCTGGAGGTAGGGCTTTCTCCTATAGAGCTCCATTTTTATGGAATGGTCTGCCTACCCATGTGAGAGACGCAGACTCAGTCTCAACCTTTAAGTCTTTACTGAAGACTTATCTCTTCAGTAGGTCCTATGATTAAGTATAGTCTGGCCCAGGAGTGTGAAGGTGAACGGAAAGGCTGGAGCAACGAACCGCCCTTGCTGTCTCTGCCTTGTCGGTTCCCCTCTTCCCACTGGGATTCTCTGCCTCTAACCCTTTTACAGGGGCTGAGTCACTGACTTACTGGTGTTCTTCCATGCCGTCCATGGGAGGGGTGCGTCACTTGAGTAGGTTGAGCCACTGACGTGGTCTTCCTGTCTGGGTTGGCGCCCCCCCCCTTGGGTTGTGCCGTGGCAGACATCTTTGTGGGCTATACTCGGCCTTGTCTTCGGACGGTAAGTTGGTGGTTGTAGATATCCCTCTAGTGGTGTGGGGGCTGTGCTTTGGCAAAGTGGGTGGGGTTATATCCTGCCTGTTTGGCCCTGTCCGGGGGTATCATCGGATGGGGCCACAGTGTCTTCTGATCCCTCCTGTCTCAGCCTCCAGTATTTATGCTGCAGTAGTTTATGTGTCGGGGGGCTAGGGTCAGTCTGTTACATCTGGAGTATTCTCTTGTCTTATCCAGTGTCCTGTGTGAATGTAAATATGCTCTCTCTAATTCTCTCTTTCTTTCTCTCTTTCTCTCGGAGGACCTGAGCCCTAGGACTACCTGGCATGATGACTCCTTGCTGTCCCCAGTCCACCTGGCCATGCTGCTGCTCCAGTTTCAACTGTTCTGCCTGCGGCTACGGAACCCTGACCTGTTCACCGGACGTGCTTGTTGCACCCTCGACAATTACTATGATTATTATTATTTGACCATGCTGGTCATTTACGAACATTTTAACATCTTGACCATGTTCTGTTATAATATCCACCCGGCACAGCCAGAAGAGGACTGGCCACCCCTCATAGCCTGGTTCCTCTCTAGGTTTCTTCCTAGGTTTTTGGCCTTTCTCAGGAGTTTTTCCTAGGGAGTTTTTCCCAGCCACCGTGCTTCTTTCACATGCATTGCTTGCTGTTTGGGGTTTTAGGCTGGGTTTCTGTACAGCACTTTGAGATTTCAGCTGATGTACGAAGGGCTATATAAATAAATTTGATTTGATTTGATTTGATTTGATTTGATTTGAAAAAAAGAAAGTCTATATATAGTGTGTGCAAATGGCGTGAGGTGGTAAGGCAATAAATAGGCCATAGTAGCGAAGTAATTACAATTTAGCAGTTTAACACTGGAGTGATTGGTGAGCAGATGATGATGTGCAAGTAGAGATACTGGTGTGCAAAAAGCATAAAAGTAAATAAAAACAATATGGGGATGAGGTAGGTAGATTGGGTGGGCTATTTCCAGATGGATTATGTACAGCTGCAGCGATCGGTTAGCTGCTCAGATAGCTGATGTTTAAAGTTAGTGAGGGAAATATGTCTCCAGTTTCAGCGATTTTTGCTATTCGTTTCTGTCACTGGCAGCATTGAACTGGAAGGAAAGGCGGCCAAAGGAGGTGTTGGCTTTGGGGATGACCAGTGAGATATACCTGCTGGAGTGCGTGCTACGGGTGGGTGTTGTTATCGTGACCAGTGAGCTGAGATAAGGCGGAGCTTTACCTAGCATAGACTTATAGATGACCTGGAGCCAGTGGGTCTGGCGATGAATATGTAGCAAGGGCCAGCCGACTAGAGCATACAGGTCGCAGTGGTGGGTGGTATAAGGGGCTTTGGTAACAAAACGGATGGCACTGTGATACTCTGCATCCAGTTTGCTGAGTAGAGTATTGGAAGCTATTTTGTAGATGACGTTGCCGAAGTTGAGGATCGGTAGGATAGTCAGTTTTACTAGGGTAAGTTTGGCGGCGTGAGTGAAGGAGGCTTTGTTGCGAAATAGAAAGTTGATTCTAGATTTGATTTTGGATTGGAGATGCTTTTGTAATTTATTTAATTTAACCTTTATTTAACCAGGAAGGGCTCATTGAGATTTAAAATCTATTTTTCAAGAGCGTCCTGGCCAAGATAGGCAGCGCCAAGTCATTACAAAAATTACCGACAAACAACATGAAAAACTACAAGTAATCTAGTAAAAACCATAGAATTCACAAGAGTGTAATAAAATCAAAAACAGCAAATTAAAAACTTTGACATGTCAGGGAATCGGTCTCAAGATCATTCATCAGTGATTTAAAAATACCAATCGGGACAAGTTCTTCCAGTTTAAAAGTATTTTGTAAGGCGTTCCAAGACGATGGCGCAGAGTACATGAAAGCCCTTTTACCAAATTCAGTTCGGACATTTGGAACAGTTAGCAGGATAAAGTCCCGCGAACGAAGAGAGTACCCACCACATTTCTGAACAATAAAAATGCCCAAATAAAAAGGTAGTAAACCCAAAATGGCTTTGTAAATAAAAGTATACCAGTGACTTAAAATTAGTCTGGAAGGAGAGTTTACCCGCCCGCCCGCTAGTCGGGTGGGCGGGTGCAGGCAGCGAACGTTTGAAAAGCATGCACTTGGTTTTACTAGCGTTTAAGAGCAGTCGGAGGCCACGGAATGAGTGTTGTATCGCATTGAAGGCCCTAATCTATGGATTTCACATGACTGGGCAGGGGTGCAGCCATGGGTGGGCCTGGGAGGCCACCCACTGGGGAGCCAAGCCCAGCCAATCAGAATGAGTTTTTCCACACAAAAAGGCTTTATTACAAAGATAAATACTCTTCACCCCCTCTGACGATCCTGCAGGTAAAGAAGCCGGATGTGGAGGACCATTTCTTGTCCTTCTATAGCCTCTTTATCGGAAATAGAGGATCTCTGCTGTAACGTGACATTTTCTAAGGCTCCCATAGGCTCTCAGAAGGTGCCAGAATGGGGAATGATGACTCTGCAGTCCCTGGGCAAAAAACAGTAGGGCTTTTGGAAAGTGGTCGTTCTGAGAACAATGACAGAGGAGTGTTTGAACGAAAACCAGGTCTCCCGGTCGGAATATTATCGCTATTTTACGAGAAAAATCGCATAAAAATTGATTTTAAACAGCGTTTGACATGCTTCGAAGTACGGTAATGGAATATTTGGATTTTTTTTGTCACGATACGTGCCTGCGCGTCACCCATCGGATAGTGTCTTGAACGCAAGAACAAAACGCAGCTATTTGGATATAACTATGGATTATTTGGAACCAAAACAACATTGGGTGTTGAAGTAGAAGTCCTGGGAGTGCATTCTGACGAAGAACAGCAAAGGTAATCCAATTTGTCTTATAGTAAATCTGAGTGCCAAACTTGGTGGGTGTCAAAATAGCTAGCCATGAATATTGCAAAATGTGCTTTCCCGAAAATCTATTTTAAAATCGGACACCGCGATTGCATAAAGGAGTTCTGTATCTATAATTCTTAAAATAATTGTTATGTTTTTTTGTGAACGTTTATCGTGAGTAATTTAGTCAATTCACCGGAAGTTTTCGGTGGGTATGCTAGTTCTGAACGTCACGTGCTAATGTAAAAAGCTGGTTTTTGATATAAATATGAACTTGATTGAACAAAACATGCATGTATTGTATAACATAATGTCCTAGGAGTGTCATCTGATGAAGATCATCAAAGGTTAGTGCTGCATTTAGCTGTGGTTTTGGTTTTTGTGACATTATATGCTAGCTTGAAAAATGGGTGTGTGATTTTTTCTGGCTGGGTACTCTCCTGACATAATCTAATGTTTTGCTTTCGTTGTAAAGCCTTTTTGAAATCGGACAATGTGGTTAGATACAGGAGAGTCTTGTCTTTAAAATGGTGTAAAATAGTCATATGTTTGAAAAATGGAAGTTTTTGGATTTTTGAGGAGTTTGTAATTCACGCCACGCTCTATCATTGGATATTGGCGAGGCGTTCCGCTAGCGGCACATCTAGTTGTAAGAGGTTAAAGAAAGGGGCAATCCTACGAAATAATGTCTGGTATAAGGATAATTTACCACTCTTACCAAGGTCACTGTTTTGATATGTGGCAATATGGGTAAAGCCATGTGTCAACAGGGGGTATGGTAAGGCAAAGTAGGTTAGGAATGGTATAATACTGAGTAGGTTAGGAAACACGTTGTGGCTGTAAGGTTAGGAAATACTTTGTGGTTATGATAAGTAGGTTAGGTTAGGAAACACTTTGTGGCTATGGTATAATACGTTATGGTATAATACTTTCAAATAAAATGTTCACGTTGGTTTAATTGAACACATGAACAGCACCATTAAAGTAAGGCTGAGGAAAACACATACGAGTACAAGTAGAAATTGTGTACAATGTTTACCAATAGTACTAATGACTATTAGAATAACCCCGGATAGAAATGGACTGTCTCCATTCGAGAAAATGGACGGTAGGCCATATAGAATGCCCAAATTGGGAGGACCGGAGCAGGCCAACATAGAAGTAGAACATACCCTAGCAGAGCACATGAGAAGACTGTTTGTTAACCTGTTAGGGCTATGGGGCAGTATTTACACGGCCGGATAAAAAACGTACCCGATATAATCTGGTTACTACTCCTACCCAGTAACTAGAATATGCATATAATTATTGGCTTTGGATAGAAAACACCCTAAAGTTTCTAAAACTGTTTGACTGGTGTCTGTGAGTATAACATAACTCATATGGCAGGCAAAAACCTGAGAAGATTCCTTACAGGAAGTGCCCTCTCTGACGAGATGTTGTTCTTCTTGTCTCTGTTTATTGAAGACTGAGGATCTTTGCTGTAACGTGACACTTCCTACGGCTCCCATAGGCTCTCAGAGCCCGGGAAAAAGCTGAATGATATCGAGGCAGCCCCAGGCTGAAACACATTTGCGCCTTTGGCAAGTGGCCGATAAGAGGATAATGGGCTTAGGCGCGTGCACGAGTCGACCCGTGCTTTATTTTCTTTCGTCTATTTACCTAAACGCAGATTCCCGGTCGTAATATTATCGCTTTTTTACGAGAAAAATGGCATAAAAATTTATTTTAAACAGCGGTTGACATGCTTCCAAGTACGGTAATGGAATATTTAGAATTATTTTGTCACGAAATGCGCCGTGCTCATAACCCTTATTTACCCTTTCGGATAGTGTCTTGAACGCACGAACAAAACGCCGCTGTTTGGATATAACAATGGATTATTTGGGACCAAACCAACATTTGTTATTGAAGTAGAAGTCCTGGGAGTGCATTCTGATGAAGAACACCAAAGGTAATCAAACTTTTCTAATAGTAAATCAGAGTTTGGTGAAGACTAAACTTGCTGGGTGTCTAAATAGCTAGCCCTGTGATGCCGGGCTATCTACTTAGAATATTGCAAAATGTGCTTTCACCAAAAAGCTATTTTAAAATCGGACATATCGAGTGCATAGAGGAGTTCTGTATCTATAATTCTTAAAGTAATTGTTATGTTTTTTGTGAACCTTTATCGTGAGTAATTTAGTAAATTGTTAGTAAATTCGCCGGAAGTTTGCAGGGGGTATGCTAGTTCTGAACGTCACATGCTAATGTAAAAAGCTGGTTTTTGATATAAATATGAACTTGATTGAACAAAACATGCATGTATTGTATAACATAATGTCCTAGGGTTGTCATCTGATGAAGATCATCAAAGGTTAGTGCTGCATTTAGCTGTCTTCTGGGTTTTTGTGACATTATATGCTAGCTTGAAAAATGGGTGTCTGATTATTTCTGGCTGGGTACTCTGCTGACATAATCTAATGTTTTGCTTTTCTCGTAAAAAAAGCGATAATATTCCGACCGGGAATCTGCAATTAGGTAAACAGACGAAAGAAAATAAATCACGGGGTCGACTCGGGCACGCGCCTAAGCCCTTTGTCCTCTGATCGGCCACTTGGCAAAGGCGATAATGTGTTTCAGCCAGAGGCTGCCTCGATATCGTTCAGCTTTTTCCCGGGCTCTGAGAGCCTATGGGAGCCGTAGGAAGTGTCACGTTACAGCTAAGATCCTCAGTCTTCAATAAACAGAGGCAAGAACAACAACACCTTGTCAGACAGGCCACTTCCTGCATGAAATCTTCTCAGGTTTTTGCCTGCCATATGAGTTCTGTTATACTCACAGACACCATTCAAACAGTTTTAGAAACTTTAGGGTGTTTTCTATCCAAAGCCAATAATTATATGCATATTCTAGTTACTGGGCAAGAGTAGTAACCAGATTAAATCGGGTACGTTTTTTATCCGGCCGTGTAAATACTGCCCCCTAGCCCTAACAGGTTAACATAATTAAATATAAGAATGTAGGAAACTGGGGAAATATAGAGAACTATAGGAAACAATGAGGAATAGAGGGAAAAACCTTAACAACAAAATGAAGGGAGAAAATAGTCCACAGAAGAGAGAGGGAAAACAATATTCTAAGTGGTATGCTCGTTTGGATATAGGAACATACTGCGTAACACATTTTGGGAGGAGAAAAAAACAACAACACGCAACGAGAGAGAAAATCTGTTGGAACTGGGAAAGACTCACTAACTGGATGTCGCTCTGGATAAATGACTAAAATGTAAATGTACCTGCAAGACCAGTCACCATTTATTATCATGTAGTGTGCTTGACTTGCCTATTGGTATTGCTCTATTCAATATAATTAGTAGTTATGCTCTTCTCTTGCTATTTATTCATTTCATGTGTATTGCATCATACGTGCATTTCTGTTTCTATTTAAGCAATAAGGCACCAGGAGGTGTGGTATATGGCCAATATACCACAGCTAAGGACTGTTCTTAAGCATGACGCAACACGGAGTGACTGGATACAGCCCTTAGCCGTGGTATATTGGCCATAACCCACAAACCCCAGAGGTGCCTTATTGCTATTATAAACTGGTTACCATTGTAATAAGAGCAGTAAAAATACATGTTTTGTCATACCTGTGGTATATGGTCTGATTACAGTACCACGGCTGTCAGCCAATCAGTATTCAGGGCTCGAACCATCCAGGTTATAATCTGTTTAAGAACATTCCCATACACATCATGTCAATCAAGTCCTCTGTTTGAAACACTGGAGGTTGCCTTGTATCACTAAAAGGAGATATATATATCTGGTGTGAGCTATCTCACTTGTCACCCCCAAAGCCAATTCCTCCTTTGGCCGCCTCTCCTTCCAGTTCTCTGCTGCCAATGACTGGAACGAACTACAAAAATCTCTGAAACTGGAAACACTTATCTCCCTCACTAGCTTTAAGCACCAGCTGTCAGAGCAGCTCACAGATCACTGCACATAGCCCATCTATAAATAGCCCAAACAACTACCTCTTCCCCTACTGTATTTATTTATCTCCTTTGCACCCCAGTATTTCTACTTTGCACACTCATCTGTCAAATCTACCATTCCATTGTTTTAATTGCTATATTATATTTACTTCGCCACCATGGCCTATTTATTGCCTTTACCTCCCTTATCTCACCTCATTTGCTCACATTGTATATAGACTTATTTTTCTACTGTATTATTGACTGTATGTTTGTTTTACTCCATGTGTAACTCTGTGTTGTTATACGCGTCGAACTGCTTTGCTTAATCTTGACCAGGTCGCAGTTGTAAATGAGAACTTGTTCTCAACTTGCCTACCTGGTTAAATGAAGGTGAAATAAAATAAATAAAATAAAAATTATAACATGCTCCATGGCTCAGGACGAAAGGCTGTTTTGGCTCAGTTCATTTGCTAAGAGGAAGAACTTTGCAGCCGTTTCTGATTAATAAACAATGCCATGCTGGGTGGTAACATTTAAATTAAACCCAGCCCTGGAAAGAAATGTACTCTGAAAAGAATTTGCACGTTCTCTCATATGAAAAGACATGGCATTGACACAGATTTCACATATGTCCCACCTTGGATTTCCCACTTCAAGTCCAAATATATCACACTTTCACTAAAATGATGACCTACTGAAGTAAATAATTTATAACATCATGGGTAAGCTCTGGCTGGCCATCATCTTTCAACTCAAAAAAGTGGATTTTCTGGTGTGAGCTTTTAAATGTGAGAGACATATTCCCTCTCAAAGACAAATGATGTTCTATTTCATTCTTGACTTTCTCAATAGCATAAAGCATCTACATGCATGAAACATATTATTGGGTAGATAAGAGGGCCCAGTCTTTACCTTTCTCCATGACACTCTGCCGCATTGCTTTGGCCACCAGCACGCGGACGTTGGCCACGGGGTCCAACGACAGGCTGAGGAGACTGGGGAGGAGGTGCTGGGCAAACTGGTCCATGGGCATACAGTTCTCCTCCACGATGGCCTGGGGAACACAGCGGAGAGTGAGTTAATAGAAAAACAGCAGGGTTGTGTTCATTAGGGAATGCAACAGAAAATGTTTTAAAAATCAGTTTCCCTTCTGTTTGGTGCCTAATGAACATGACCAAGCAGTCAGGCATACAATTCTCACATCCACCTTCTTTCAGAATAGTGCTATGGCAAGCATGGCTGATGCAATTTCACACTAAAACATTTTTTGAAGGCAGCAGCTATTGGGATTAGTGTTTGTAAGGATTTATTTTCATAAATACTATGTGTGTCCTGACCTGGCAAATGAAGGCAAAGGCCTGGCGGCCCACCCATTTTGGACAGTGGCAGAAGCGGACGATGAGCTCGTTGATGAAGTTCAGGCCCAGCTCGCGGGCTCCACACGCATACATCTTTTGTAAGATCTCCACCACCTGGGACAAACAAGATGATATTTGATGACATTTCCACAATATGAGGTCGAAATAACAGTATGAAATTGTGTATGAACCATTTGAAGAAAATGCCTGGAATTTCAGCCTGTTCAGGAAGGATGGATCTTTTGGCCCACATCATGACGTGATCTGATTATAATAAACCAATGACTGTTCATCTGGGTAATGGGGTGGGCTGTAGACCATCCTATCAGGGCTGTGTATGTAAATACAAGGTATGACCAAAAATGTATGTGGACACCTTGTCGAACATCTCATTTCTTAATCATCAGCATTAATATGGAGTTGGTCCCCCCTTTGCTGTTATAACAGCCTCCACTCTTCTGGGAAGGCTTTCCACTAGATGTTGGAATATTGCTGCGGGGACTTCATTGGAAAGGGGCTTCCCCAAACTGTTGTTACAAAGTTGAAAGCACAAAATCGTCTAGAAATTCATTGTATGCTGTAGCATTAAGATTTCCCTCAACTGGAACGAAGGGGCCAAGCCCAAACAATGAAAAACAGCCTCAGACCATTTTTTACAGTTGGTACTATGCATTCGGACAGGAAGCGTTCTCCTGGCATCCGTGAAACCCAGATGCATCCGTCAGACTGCCAGATGGTGAAGCATGATTCTTCACTCCACAGAACGCGTTTACACTGTTCCAGAGTCCAATGGCGGCCAGCTTTACACCATTTCATCCAACGCTTGGCATTACGCATGGTGATCTTAGGCTTGTGTGCAGCTGTTCGGCCATGGAAAACCATTTCATGATGCTCCAGAAGAACAGTTCTCGTGAGGACGTTGCTTCCAGAGGCAGTTTGGAACTCATTAGTGAATGTTGCGACCGAGGACAGATTTTTACACGCTACAACACTCGGCGGTCCCGTTCTGTGAGCTTGTGTGGCCTACCACTTCGCGGCTGAGCCGTTGTTGCAATTACAGTTGATCGGGACAAACTGACTTGTAGGAAATGTGGCATCCTATGACGGTGCCACGTTGAAAGTCACTGAGCTCTTCAGTAAGACCATTCTACTGTCAATGTTTGTCTATGAAGATTGCATGGCTGTGTGCTCTATTTTATACACCTTCCAGCAATAGGTGTGGCTGAAATAGCCGAATCCCCTTATTTGAAGGGGTGTCCACATACACTATATATATATATACACAAAAGTATGTGGGATGCTGGGCTGAAGGGCGTTGTAGTTTTCATGAAGCAAATATTCAACCTAGTTCAGCGCATAAACGTGGTAATTATATACAATAACCACAATCCATTGCGCCTGTTCTTCCTGGCTCGGACAGAGCCCGCACAACAGACTGCATGAGAGGAATGTCCACAACACGACGAGAGGGATAGAGACAGTTCGTGAGGTAGCTCTACCTGATTGATAGTTGTAGGAGCTGGTAATAAGCAGTCTTGAAAGTATGCCACATCTTCTTTAAAGAACTAGTCAAATGATTTTGTCAGACAGCTCTGCAGCATACTTAGGCAGCTACCAGCTAGCCACTAGCCTAGCTAAATAGGATGACTAAAAGACAGTACAGTACGGGAAGCACAGAAATACCGTTAGATGATTGGCTGGCTGCTACTGCCTGAGCAGAGATGAGATGATCAAATAAAAACGAAGTAATATACACAACTGAAATATTTTGTTATTTCATAGTCATTTCCTATTGATGTCTACCTAATGTGGACCTGAGACAGACAATGGAATATTTTCAGCCATTTGGGATGCAAACAATGCTTGGGTGCTTCCCATTCTTAAGAAAGGCAGGTCACTGCATGAAGATGAGATGACTGTCCACTTCCACAGACGTTGGTCACAATACAGACATGCGTTCACAAGCACACCTCATATCATTGAGGACAATATGAGTACTTCAGGCTGTTAAACAATAATTTAAAAAAATCGTTGTTACATCATTCCACCCCCCAAAAAAATTCAAGTCCAAATGTGATGCCTACCAGCTGGTAAGAGATCCACCGGACCTCTGACACTTTGTCTGAGCAGAGGGTCAGTGCTATTTGTCTGAGGTAGTTATACACATCATCGTGGCTGTACAACTCCATGATCAAGATCAGCTGCCTGTGGACACACACATGAAGACGTTCTGTTCAACACACACTGGCTCTTTAGGGGGGTCATCCTAAAAAAAAATATATTATTTCTCTGATATCTTCACTCCATAAAGGAGTCCAACAATACTTCTATATGTATTGGGAGCTCAGACTAAATAAAACCAAGAGGGCGACTGCTTTTGTGACAGCATGGAGCGCCACGTTAACCTAAGTGACAGTCTGTTTGTGCTATCATGCCAAGTCCTTGTCAGTCATTGTCATGTTTGGCTTGATGGAGTAGACAAGAGAACAAACAGATATGGGGCCAGGACCTGTGTCCACAAACTGTCTCAGAGTAGGAGTGCTGATCTAGGATCTGTCCATATAATCTTATTATGATCTAAAAGGCAAAAATGATTCTAGATCAGCACTCCTACTCCGAGACACTGAGGATACGGGCCCAATGTTAGTGATTTACTGTCATATGCCGTGCTGCTCAGGAGCATAATTCATTGGCTGATCCATCCTGCTGACCTGGATGAAACTCTGTGATCATTGGAAGGCCCATCCAAGTGGAATACTAAAATTGTGCATGACATCAGTCTGGTGGCAAGTACGCCACCTATAGGGAGAAATCTGGAGACCTCGATCATAGATGAATGACAAAGATTGGCCCTGAACTAAATTAATGGGAAACTCACCTGGCCAGCTGGTATATAAATGAATGGGAGACTCATTCTGTTGTCCGTCACCATGAACACCTGAAGCTGGTACAGGTACACTCCTGTTCTCCGCATGGAGCAGCTGCCACAAGACAAGACATATTATTATTATTAAATTAAGTGCCCCTTAATATAGACCAAATAGAGAATTCAAGAAGTCAAATTTTTACATGAATAAACTGGCTAAAGTGCTAAAATTATGCATTTTTACATGTCGCTCTGTGCACCCTCTGTGACTTCTAGGAAGATTTGAATCCACATAAGCCCAAGTTTAAACCACCATTGTAAAGCCCTAGTTATTTTGTTGCTTTGACAAAGTCATTTGTGAAGGTTACTAAGATGAAATCGTCAACCCTGTTATGTACAACCCAGTTACTTTACTTGACACTTACTTGAGATGGGAAAATGAGTTTATGGCAGAATGCTAAAATTGGGTGAAACCAAAACTTTTATTATCAAGTTACGCATCTCAAAAGGCACCGAACTGGTGGAAACACCCTTATCATGTCTCCCCAAAGTTACCATTATTCATCATTACAAAACCCCTGGACAACAAATTATCATTTATTATTGACTTAAGGCACAAGTATCAAAAGTACTTGAGACAAACGAAATAAGAGTTAAAGAGTCTACCTGTAAACTAAACATGTTGTTATTGTGAAAGAGAAATTGCTTCTATGAGAACCATATGAACCCAGTACACAGGTCAAGTCAGGCAGACATCCACATTTAAAATCCACTCTAGATTTACACGTAATATGGTAGCCTGAGTTCAAGTCTGTTTGTGCTCTCATGCCAACTCCTTGTCAATGTTTGGCTCGACAATGAGCAATGGAGTTGGTCAGAAGAGCACTAACGCATCTGGGACCAGGCTAGTAAAACAGCACAGCAGGTGGACCAAACGTTTTCATTTTAATATGTAGCCTATGTAGATAGCCGATTTAGAATCGCTACACAGTTGCTCGTTACACGTATGGTGGTCTCACCTTGAGGAAATCATAGAGGTGTTTGAGCACGCCGATGCGCACCTCGTCCAGGTCCTTAAGGAAGCCGTTGAAGATGGGCACCAGGTCGGCCGCCGTCAGCTGGTTCCCCAGGATCAGGGCCAGATCGTGGATGGAGAACGCCAGCGTCCGGCGCACTTTCCACTGTAGGGGTAATGAGTACAACCAGGGGGTTAGCATTGCTCGTCACAAAACAAGACGTTTCCACGTTAGGGAGAATTAGGAGTATAGCCAAAATGAACTTTGTAAGGTCAGAGGTGGTAATTGGGAGTATAGCCACTGCTATTTCAGCACACTCTCTCCTCTCGATTGCTGTCCCATTTAATTTGCCCAGAAATAAGCAAACATTTGAGGTAACTGAAGTTCCTTATAGCCTTTTATTCAAAATGACAAGCTGTATTGCTTTTGGTTGCAAACTAACAGGTCAATATAACGTCATGAGACCTGTGACCAAGCAGTCACTGGACTGGCCATTAGCATAGCAACGTGCATAGGATTTCTAACACAAATGTAACGGTTGTTTTCTGACATTTCAATCTCCAGTGATGAGATCATGTCAATACATAGTGTGTTGTTCACTTTTCGTTCCAAACCAAGCTCTTATCATAGAAGACCCTGAGTTTCCTCTGTCGTGTTCTTGGGCACGCAACGGAAAACTTTTGAATCCAAAAGCACCCACCTGTACGTCGGTGGCAAGGGTCTCGTACGTGTCCTTTAGGCAGTGCCAGTTCTGTCGGCCCAGGGTGAGGGCCACGCCAGGTAGGCTGAACGCACAGTGCTTGGCGATTTCAGTGTCCACCGTCTGGGCCTGCGCCGGGTCCGTCATGGAAAGATACTGGTCCAGCAGCTGCTGGGGAATCACATTCTGGAGGAGGGAGTGGGGGGCAAGAGGGGGGGGGAGCAAGAGTGGTTCAAACTTGTTACTATCATAGCAATGACAGCAGCGCTCAGTAGAAAGGACAAAAGGGGCTGGTTTCCCGATTCAAATTCAACAGCTGAGACGAGATGGACTGCTTAAAGTGTTGGTGATCTGAATGGTGTAGTTTTAGAACGTCTCATGTCGGATGCTGGGGTTTCTAAAATTCCACATGTCAAATCTTAGCTAAAGACAAGATGTGTCCGTTTAGCCAATAAGATAACCGTGTGCTGACATTCCGTGTTTAGCCAGCCAAGCTTACAGCCAGCTTTCCATTTCTGTGGGGATAGCTGCAGTTAGCTAGCCTGGCTTGCTAATATTTCATTGTCAAGTCACAATGTGAGCTGGTGAGCCAGCCAGTGGCTGCATGTATTTCATGAAACTTGTTTGCTAAATACCTTGCTACAAGTAGCTATCAACTTTGTTACAAAGTTTCATCACTGTGCTCAACCTTTTGTATTTCAATTCCCCAGTCAGCTGTTTTACAACATAAAACTCTAATTCTATTCTGTCTCATTTTGTCTCGTCTTTCCTTTTTTGTTGGCTGCTGGATCTGCACCAGGCTTAAGCCCCGTCCTGGACTCAAAATGCACCATCAATGAAGATTTGCATTTTAGACCAGGACTAGGCTGAATCTGGTTCTGGAACACTGGCCCTACATCTTGTCAATCGCAATTCCTTGGACATTGGATTGTTTTACTATTCTCAGACAAAACAACTTAAAGGTAGGTGTACCCCAGACTTGACTGGATCATAAATGTCCCTCTATGTGTACAGTAACAAGGATTATTAGAAATTCAGTGTTTGACAGAACTGACTAACTGACCTGGGCCTTGGACTTCTCCTCACAGAGGAGAAAGCAGAGTCCTCTTTCCCCTCCACGCTCTCCATCAGCTCCGATTCCTGACCAACAACAGGAGTAGATACATAGACAAACATAGCAGTCAGCTAGCACAGACAAACATAGCAGTCAGCTAGCACAGACAAACATGAGGGAACTTCTGGACCCTATTTCTTGTTATGGGTGTAAGATGGAACAGTGATGCCATCTGTTGGTAAATGTTAATTACTGCAACTCCTGTGTTTTTACCGGTGTGCTTGAAATACCCGGATGTATTGCAATATACTGAACAAGACTGGTTACTCACATCAATGCCTCTGTCTCGTCATTTAACATTCAAACATGGTGTCAGAGTCGGATAACTAACCATGCTTTCCGCATAAAGACACACAAAAAAGACACACATAAAAAACACACACACACACAAAAAACACACACACACACGGTTGTGAATACACAGGTCAAGCTCAAACTCCCAAATGTCCAGATTATTAAGTTCAGTGAGTGTTAAATAATGTTGTGAAGGTTGGATGATATCCAGCGCATTGTGTCACCATAAAACACAATAATTAACAACCTTTGACAAGACATGTTTCCCTCAATCCTCACCTTGTACATCAGGGTTGTTCATGTGGGGCTGGAGGCAGTCTGGATCTGAGAGCAGGTGGCTGGCTCCAGACTGGACATCTTCCTGTCCTCTACCACCACCACCTCCTTTTCTCCCTCTGTCCAGTAGAGGAAAGAGTTAAAATTCTGATCTGTTTGTTCCGTCTCCTTGTTTTTATTATTTGTGGGAGGAAGGTTGTTGTTGTTGCGCGCCTGGCCTTCCTGTTGGTTTTGGGGAGGAGTGTGTCTGGAGTTGCTGTCCCCCCTGGACATGGATTCTAGGGATGGGGTGGAGCGGCCATCTTGGTTAATGGGTGTGTGTGAGGGTCTCACTGTGGGGCCGTTGGAGGACTCTATGCAGAGGGGGGATTTGCTGCAACAGAGAGCCAAAAAATATCAGAGAGCCCCTTTATCTCCCTCCAACTATATCAACATAAATGCATTTAAAAAAAATCACAACACAACTTTAACTCAAACCCATTTTACACTAGAACCGCTAACTCAGTCATTTTGACTGCTCATAAATTGTATTCATTTATTACTCAATATTTTTTGTCATGCCGTTCTCTGTCCTCATCTTCTCCTAAATAAGTCTATATAACACATTGACGTTGTTAGAATCTTAAAATCAGAACTGGAGTTACAACCAGTTTTCAGGCTAGGGTCCTTTTTTTCTGAATTTCCACCTGGCTGACGTGCCCAAAGTAAACTGCCTGTTACTCAGGCCCAGAAGCCAGGATATGCATATAATTGGTACCATTGGATAGAAAACACGTTGAAGTTTGTAGAAATGTTAAATTAAGGTATGACACAATAGATATGGTAGGTGTAACGGCCGTCGTTCAAATGAGACCAAGGTGCAGCGGAGGATGTGTTCATCTTACAAGATTTTAATAACTGAATGAACACTATACAAAAAGAACCAAAAAACGACCAGCAACAGTTCTGTCAGGAACAAACTAAACAGAAAACATTCACCCACAAACTCCAAAGGAAAAACAGGCTACCTATGTATGACTCCCAATCAGCAACAACGATCTACACCTGTTCCTGATTGAGAGCCATATACGGCCGAAACAAAGAAAACCACCAACATAGAAAAAGAAACCTAGAACGCCCACCCATGTCACACCCTGGCCTAACCAAAAATAGAGAACAAAAAACCCTCTCTATGGCCAGTGCATTACAGTAGGAGAAAATCCAAAGAAAAACCAACCGAAATTCTTTTATTTTTTGAGAGCACATACTCTTACAATGGAAGATATAGGGGCATATTCAAATCCAGCTCACAGATTGCAATTCCTATGGCTTCCACTAGATGTAAACAGTCTTTGTTCAAGGTTTCAGGCTTGTTTCTTCCCAAACGAGGAAGAATAATGAGTTTTAGTACTGGGATTCAGAGTTGGAAATCAGTCTGTGCGTGCGCCTGCTAATATCATTTTCCTATTGAACATACTCCTTTCCGTATGAAATATTATAGTTTAATTACATTTTAGGGTAACTGAGGATTAAATAGAAACGTATTTTGACTTGTTTTAACATAGTTTAGCGATAGCTTTTTGAATTCCTTTCTCTGCGTGTTGAGCGAGTGAATCACTCAAATCGATGGCACCAACTAAACTGACTTTTTGGGATATAAAGAAGGATTTAATCTAACAAAACTACACTACATGTTGTAGTTGGGACCCTTTGGATTGCAAATCGAATGAAGATTTTCAAAAGTAAGTGAATATTTAATCGCTATTTGTGATTTTATGAAGCCTGTGCCGGTGGAAAAATATGTTGATGTGGGGCGCCGTCTTCAAAATATCGCATGGCATGCTTTCGCTGTAAATCCTATTGTAAATCAGTTAGATAAACAAGAATGTAAGCTTTTAACCGATATATGACACTTGTATGTACCTAAATGTTTTATATATATATATATATCCGCTCCTCCTCCCAATAGTAGGGCCTGCTCCGCTCCTCCTCCCAATAGTAGGGCCTGCTCCGCTCCTCCTCCCAATAGTAGGGCCTGCTCTGCTCCTCCTCCCAACATTAGGGACTGCTCCACTCCTACTTCTTCCAACAGTAGCGCCTGCATCGCTCCTCCTTCTCCCAACAGTAGCGCCTGCTCCGCTCCTTCCTCTCCCCACAATAGGGCCTGCTCTGCTCCTTCTTCTCCCTACAGTAGGGCCTACTCCGCTCCTTCTTCCAACAGTAGGGCCTGCTCTGCTCCATCTTCTACCAACAGTAGGGCCTGCTCCGCTCCTTATCCCAACTGTAGGGCCTGCTCCGCTCCTTCTCACAACAGAAGGTCCTGCTCCGCTCCTTCCCTCAAAAGTAGGGCCTGTTACGTTCCTTCTCATACATGAAGGGCACTTCAGCATTTGCTGTATGATTGATGAGAAACTCCATATTGCAAATTTACTTACTAGATGTCCGCGAATGTTTGTAAAACTTGCCGACGGCGGCGGGCCGTGCACCGGGGCCAGATCTTCCGGGAAGTCATCGAACGAAGTCTCTCGGACATTCGTTTTCCGTTTTATAAAATGTTAAAATTTTGGTCATTTTTCCGCTGTCCCGATAAATTCCAGCAGATGGCGAATGGAATATAATTGCAAATGTACAAAACATCACCAATCACGACATGGCCATGTCTCCTAAATGGAAAAGACTTCGAAGACGAAACTTGGTGAGCATAGGTTTGCATAATGGGCAGTTAGCCCTGAACAAGATGGCGTCGAGGCCTCAACGTTTTTTGAGTTAAGGTCAAAGTACATGAACCTACCTATTTATCTATCATAATTTAAGAGAAATCGTACAATGTACAATTGGTGATGCTCAAAGAAATGAGTTTCTTCCCCCAAAAGGTTACAGATCCAGTTGCGGCATGTTCAGACGAATTCGTTAAGGTGGGTCTCGGAACTCTACGTGATTTCTGTGATTTTCTGTGATTTTCTGAAATAACACTCAATCATTCAACCCTCTGTAAATAAGTCAGTTCTTAACCTGTTTGGGATAGGGGGCAGTATTTTCACGGCCGGATAAAAAACATACCCGATTTAATCTGGTTATTACTCCTGCCCAGAAACTAGAATATGCATATAATTAGTAGATAGAAAACACCCTAAAGTTTCTAAAACTGTTTGAATGGTGTCTGTAAGTATAACATAACTCATATGGCAGGCCAAAACCTGAGAAGATTCTATATGGGAAGTGCCCTGTCTGACCATTTCTTGTCCTTCTATAGCCTCTTTATCGAAAATACAGGATCTCTGCTGTAACGTGACATTTTCTAAGGCTTTCTTTGGCTCTAGGAAGGCGCCAGAATGTGGAATGATAGCTCTGCAGTCTCTGGGCGAAAAATAGCAGTGGTTTTGGTGAGTGGTCCTTCTGAGGACAATGGCACTGGCGCGCGCGTGCATGTGACGACTCCATGTTTTTCTTTCAGTGTTTGAACGGATACAACGTCTCCCGGTTGGAATATTATCGCTATTTTACGAGAAAAATCGCATAAAAATGTATTGATTTTAAACAGCGTTTGACATGCTTCGAAGTACGGTAATGGAATATTTAGAATTTTTTTGGTCACGAAATGCGCTCGCGCATTACCCTTTCGGATAGTGACCTGAACGCACAAACAAAATGGCGGTATTTGGTTATAACTATGGATTATTTGGAACCAAAACAACATTTGTTGTTGAAGTAGAAGTCCTGGGAGTGCATTCTGACGAAGAATAGCAAAGGTAATCCAATTTTTCTAATAGTAATTCTGAGTTTAGGTTGTCCCAAACTTGGTGGGTGTCAAATTAGCTAGCCGTGATGGCCGAGCTATGTACTCAAAATATTGCAAAATGTGCTTTAGCCGAAAAGCTATTTTAAAATCGGACATAGCGATTGCATAAAGGAGTTCTGTATCTATAATTCTTAGAATAATTGTTATGTATTTTGTCAACGTTTATCGTGAGTAATTTAGTCAATTCACCGGAAGTTTTCGGTGGGTATGCTTGTTCTGAACATCACATGCTAATGTAAAAAGCTGGTTTTTGATATAAATATGAACTTGATTGAACAAAACATGCATGTATTGTATAACATAATGTCCTAGGAGTGTCATCTGATGAAGATCATCAAAGGTTAGTGCTGCATTTAGCTGTGTTTTGGGTATTTGTGATGCATGCTAGATGCCTGGAAATGGCTGTGTGGTTTTTTGTGTCTATGTACTCTCCTAACATAATCTAATGTTTTGCTTTCGCTGTAAAGCCTTTTGGAAATCGGACAACGTGGTTCGATTCAGGAGGAGTGTATCTATAAAATGGTGTAAAATAGTCCTATGTTTGAGAACTTTGAATTATGACATTTTGTGGTTTTAAATTTGGCGCTCTGATTTGTCACTTGCTGTTGAATAGTGTGGGACGATTTCATCCCACCTCCCCTAGAGAGGTTAAGTCATACCACATATTTTCAATTGGATTGAAGTCTGGGCTTTGACTACGCCATTCCAAGACATTTAAATGTTTCCCCTTAGACCACTTGAGTGTTGCTTTAGCAGTGAACATAGGGTCATTGTCCTGCTGGAAGGTGAACCTCCGTCCCAGTCCCAAATCTCTGGAAGACTGAAACAGGTTTCCCTCAAGAATTTCCATGTATTTAGCGCCATCCATCATCCCTTCAATTCTGAACAGTTTCCCAGTCCCTGCCGACGAAAGACATCCCCACAGCATGATGCTGCCACCACCATGCTTCACTGTGAGGATAGGGTTCTCGGGGTGATGAGAGATGTTGGGTTTGCGCCAGACATAGCGTTTTCCTTGATGGCCTAAAAGCTCAATTTTAGTCTCATCTGACCAGAGTACCTTCTTCCATATGTTTGGGGAGTCTCCCATATTCCTTTTGGTGAACACCAAACGTGTTTGCTTATTTTTTTCTTAAAGCAATAGCTTTTTTATGGCTACTCTTCCGTAAAGTCTAGCTCTGTCGTGTGCACAGCTTAAAGTGGTCCTATGGACAGGCAATCCAATCTCCGCTGTGGAGCTTTGCAGTTCCTTCAGGGTTATCTTTGGTCTCTTTTGTTGCCTCTCTGATTAATGCCCTCCTTGCCTGGTCCGTGAGTTTTGGTGGGTGGCCCTCTCTTGGCAGGTTTGCCTTCCTCTACTAGTACACAGCCCTCTCCCTCTCTCTTCTCCTCCTCCTTCCTCCTCAGGGCCAGTAACGTGTGTTTTGAAGCAGACCTGAACTGGGTGTAGTTTTTGGACGTTGCTGTGGATCACAACCTACAGAAGATCAAAGCTCTGATTCAAGGTCCCAGCGGGACGATGAGTGGCACTGTGGGTACGTGTGTATGAGGTGAATGAAAACAAAGAGGTGTGTGAAGAGGACTGGGGGTCTTTTCTCTGACCTTGAGCTCAATAGACTGGGACTTTGTTGAATGCTACTGAAGTGTGTGTATTTCCCTCGTGTACACACATGCTCTACATCATTTTAACAGAAGATATATTACATTACAGCAAGACAAATATTTGACAAACATACATTTTGCTTCATGAGTGTATGAATATTTACAGATTCATTTACGCTTTACCACTTTTATTTTGTATTGTAGTGGGACATCATACAGCCAGATGCTTCATATTTTAGTGGGACATCATACAGCCAGACGCTTCGTATTTCAATGGAACATTTTTATATGATTTTATTTTAATTTTATTTATTTCACCTTTATTTAACCAGGTAAAACTGCAACCTGTCCAAGATAAAGCAAAGCAGTGCGAAAAAAAACACAGAGTTACACATGGGATAAACAAACGTACAGTCAATAACACAATAGAAGAATCTGTATACAGTGTTTGCAAATGAAGTAAGGAGGTAAGGCAATAAATAGGCCTATAGTGGTGAAGTAATTACAATTTCGCAGTTTACACTGGAGTGATATATGTGCAGATTAGGATGTGCAAGTAGAAATACTGGTGTTCAAAAGAGCAGAAAAACAAATATGGGGATAAGGTAGGTAGTTGGTTGGATGGGCTATTTACAGATGGGCTGTGTACAGCTGCAGCGATCGGTAAGCTGCCCTGACAGCTGACACTTAAAGTTAGTGAGGGAGATATGTCTCCAACTTTCGCAATTCGTTCCAGTCATTGGCAGCAGAGAACTGGAAGGAAAGGCGGCCACAGGAGGTGTTGGCTTTGGGTATGACCAGTGAAATATACCTGCTGGAGTGTGTGCTATGGGTGGGTGTTGCTATGGTGACCAGTGAGCTGAGATAAGGCGGAGCTTTACCTAGCAAAGACTTATAGATGACCTGGAGCCAGTGGGTTTGGCATTGAATATGTAGCGAGGACCAGCCAACGAGAGCATACAAGTCACAGTGGTGGGTAGTATATGTGGCTTTGGTTACAAAACGGATAGCAGTGTGATAGACTGCATCCAGTTTGCTGAGTAGAGTGTTGGAGGCTATTTTGTGAATGAAATATCCGAAGTCAAGGATCGGTAGGATAATCTGTTTTTTTACGAGGGTATGTTTGGCAGCATGAGTGAAGGAGTCTTTGTTGCAAAATAGGAAGCCGATTCTAAATTTAGCTTTGGATTGGAGATGCTTAATGTGAGTCTGTAAGGAGAGTTTACAGTCTAGCCAGACATTTATAGTTGTCCACATATTCTAAGTCAGAACCATCCAGAGTAGTGATGCTAGTTGGCAGGCGGGTGCAGGCAGCGATCGGTTGAAGAGCATGCATTTTGTTTTACTAGCATTTAAGAGCAATTGGAGGCCACGGAAGGAGTGTTGTATGGCGTTGAAGCTCGTTTTGAGGTTTATCACAGTGTCCAAAGAAGGGCCAGATGTATACAGAATGGTGTCATCTGCGTAGAGGTGGATCAAAGAATCACCCGCAGCAAGAGCGACATCATTGATATATACAGAGAAAAGAGCCGGCCCGAGAATTGAACCCTGTGGCACCCCCGTAGAGACTGCCAGCGGTCCGGACAACAGGCCCTCCGATTTGACACACTGAACTCTATCTGAGAAGTTGTTGGTGAACCAGGCGAGGCAGTCATAAGAGAAACCAAGGTTGAGTCTGGCGAAGAATACGGTGATTGACAGAGTCGAAATCCTTGGCCAGGTCGATGAAGACGGCTGCATAGTACTGTCTTTTATCGATGGCGGTCATGATATTGTTTAGGACCATGAGCATGGCTGAGGTGCACCCGTGACCAGCTCGGAAACCAGATTGCATAGCGGAGAAGGTACGGTGGGATTCAAAATGGTTGGTGATCTGTTTGTTCACTTGGCTTTCGAAGACTTTAGAAAGGCAGGGCAGGATGGATTTAGGTCTGTAACAGTTTGGGTCAGAGTGTCTCCCCCTTTGAAGAGCGGGGTGACTGTGGCAGCTTTCCAATCTTTAGGAATCTCAGACGACATACAGCCAGAAGCTTTGTATTTTAGTGGGACATACAGCCAGATGCTAACAGTGGCATAAGCCTGTTTGGAAATCTTTCTTAGAGTGACAGACTTGAATTCTGAAAGAACAATAAGTTAATCAGGATATTTCTGCATTTTATTTTATTTTATTTGACAATTTAAAATGCATTAAGAAGCCACACCAGTCAACAATAAATGCACCACAATTACAAAGAATTACATAGACAAAGTCAAGCCATGTTACACTTGTTTTCAACAATCATTCATACAGTAAGATGTACAGTAGGCCTGAAAATGTTTAATCTTCATGTGTGACCGACCAGCTCGATTTAGTCTTCTGTAGCAAAATTTGAAATTGTGTTTTTTTACATTAGATAAAACTAGAGACTCAGAATTAGAAAACGGTATATCATACACTACAATTGAAGAACAATGGGAAAGTAATTCTGCTTTGAAAGTTGAAAAACTTGTAATCTCACTTTTGAGAAAATGACCCTTGAATGTTTTATTACTACTACTGAGGAGCTCTTCTTTGTCTGCACCCATTCAGCATTGTTCACACCCTCTTAAGCCTTAGCCCCAACTATCTCTTTAAGGATTCACATGTGAGTCTATGTACTAAACAAGCAAAGTACTAAACTATCATCAAGACTAAAGGCTGGTTTATACTACGTGTTTCGACAGTTGTTGCGGTGACATCATGAACATTCAATTGTCGTCCGATATCAAATTTGTTATTGGCTTTATGAAAAACTATAAACACAAAAACTACAGGCTGCATGACATCAACAGCCTGGGGGTCAAAAATAGCATAACTAGAAAATAGCTAACGGTTGTGTGTGACGAAATAGAAGCAGGATATTCTACCAGAGAATTATAGAACTTGGACACTGTCTCGGTGGCCTAACGTTATATCCTAATTTGACTTAACAGGAAATAAGGTATAAATTGCAGAACTTATTTGAGTTATTAGAGTTATTCTCACGAGGGCTTTACTATCTACGCAGTGGGGGGACAACAGCGGTGACGGGTTTGATGTACACATTGCAGCTTGCCTTAATGTCCCTGAATTGATCACAGTTGAAGCCGGCCACTAGCTTCTTAGGACCGGGTCTGTATGGTGTAAAGGGCATCGTCACACGTAGTCGTTGCCCTTGTTTTAGCAAAGGCATTCTGAGGAGACACATGTGAAAAACATTATACCTCAAGGCAGCTTTAGATCTCTAAACTTCAACACACAAGGTAGTGTAAAATATTTCAGATGGAAAAACTCTAAGCTTTAACCACATGAACAGCCCATGAATGCATGTACTTTCTAGTTTAATCAATAGCTAAATAATCTCTTGTGGACAGACTACGTAACATAAATTGTATTGAATCATCTGTCAAAAGACTGTGATGCCACAACTAACAAGGAACCGTAGTTCTGGTGCTTTGGTTTCCTCACCAGATATCTGGACATATCAGGACTGGGTGGAGGTGGTGCTGAAAGTGTGGGCGGGGATTTCAAGCAATGATTTCAGACAATGATTTCAAGCTGAAAGTTTTCAGAAGGGGGGCTTGGCTGAGACTTTCTGTTTAGGGGGCTGGTGACTTCTCTAGTCTCATTAGTATCTTCTGTCAAACATTTTCCCCCAGAACCTAATCAAGCATTTTACACAATTTCCTGAGATTTTAGGTCTGGGTATCTGAGATTAAGAGCTAAATTGTCAATTTGACCAGCAAAGTTTCGGTTTGTCATAAAACCTGAATCCATCCCACTTGGCAAAAACTGGGTCCACATCCAGGATTCAAATCTGGACACATTTCACTGGGCACAGACGTCAGTTCAACGTCTAGTTCTGATTTGCATTTGGTTGAGTTATCACCTAATGTGAATTACAACTCAACAAAAAAAAGGTTAAAAGTTAACTTTTTGCACATCCAATCAGTTTTCCATGTTGATTCAACATCATCATACTGATTTTTTTGGTTGAAATTACATGGAAACAATGTTGATTCAACCGGTTTTTGCACAGTGGGATGGATTCAGGTTTTATGACAAACTGAAACCTTGCTTGTAAAGATATCAGAGAAATGTCACAAAGACCTACCTGGCTTCCATTGTTTCAGTCAGCAAGCCACTGCCGGTCACTGTTATGAAGCAGTTTCTCAGACCTTCGGATAGAGGGTTCTCAAACACAACCTCTGCCGTCATTTCACTATACTGCAATTCAGATCCAATGGCCTAAAAGAGAGCACACATTCGAAGAAAAGCATTTGCTAAATAATATATTATATTGGAACTATCACACTGAATAAACCCCATCTCCAGTTTAATGGCTGTTACTGATATTAACGTTGTATTAAATATATCAACTGTTCAGATGACAGTCTAACACTTTAGATTTTCATCTTCACAACACGTTTATTCACAGGCCAACCGTTATTGTCCTTGCAAATTGCTATTCTCGCTACTAGTGTGTTTGCCACCTATAAATTAAATGGTAACCCAAGAGTATGTAAAGACCCCCAATGAATGTCACTCAGAGAAAGTTGAGCTGTTCTAAGTAGGTGATTGGAGTGGCTTAACCTGTCTGGGTTAGGGCGCAGTATTTTCACGGCCGGATAAAAAACGTACCCGATTTAAACTGGTTACTACTCTTGCCCAGAAACTATGCATATTATTAGTAGATTTGGACAGAAAACACTCTAACGTTTCTAAAACTGTTTGAATGGTGTCTGTGAGTATAACAGAACTCATATGGCAGGCAAAAACCTGAGAAGATTCCAAGTAGGAAGTGGCCGGTCTGCGATTTTGTAGTTCTCCTTTTGCTTGTCTATCGAAACTACAGTATCCGTGGGGTTATGTTGCACTTTCTAAGGCTTCCATTGGCTCTCTAAAGCCGTCAGAAAGCGGATTGGGGCGTCTCCTGTCTTTTGGCAAAGTATAGTAACTCAGTTTGTCAGTGGTCTGCCTGAGGACAAAGTGAATGGAAATGCGCTTTCACGAGACCTCGCCATTTTTTCTTTTCCTCTTTGAATGAATACAGTATTGTCCGGTTGGAATATTATTGCTGTTTTATGAGAAAATTGCCATAAAAATTTATTTTAAACAGCGTTTGACATGATTCTAAGTACGGTAATGGAACATTTTGAATTTTTTTGTCTCGAAATGCGTTACCCTTTGGATAGTGACCTGAACGTATGACCAAAACGGGGGTATTTGCACATAACTATGGATTATTTGGAACAAAAACAACATTTGTTGTGGAAGTAGCAGTCCTGGGAGTGCATTCTGATGAAGAACAGCAAAGGTAATCCAATTTTTCTAATAGTAATTCTGACTTTAGGTTGCCCCGAACTTGGCGGGTGTCAAATTAGCTAGCCGTGATGGCTGAGCTATGTACTCAGAATATTGCAAAATGTGCTTTCGCCGAAAATCTATTTTAATATCTGACATAGCGATTGCATAAAGGAGTTCTGTATCTATAATTCTTAAAATAATTGTTATGAATTTTGTCAACGTTTATCATGAGTAATTTAGTAAATTCACCGGAAGTTTTCGGTGGGAATACAATTTCTGAACATCACACTCCAATGTAAAAAGCTGTTTTTTGATATAAATATGAACTTGATTGAACAAAACATGCATGTATTGTATAACATAATGTCCTAGGAGTGTCATCTGATGAAGATCATCAAAGGTTAGTGCTGCATTTAGCTGTGTTTTGGGTTTTTGTGACATATATGCATGCTTGAAAAATGGCTGTGTGGTTATTTGTGTCTATGTACTCTCCTAACATAATGTAATGTTTTGCTTCGCTGTAAAGCCTTTTTGCAATCGGACAATGTGGTTAGATTAACGAGAGTCTTATCAAATGGTGTAAAATAGTCGTATGTTTGAAATATTGAAATTATTGCATTTTTGAGGTATTTATATTTTGCGCCACGCGATTCCACTGGCTGTTGAATAGAGTGGGACACTAACATCCCACCTAGGCCATAGAAGTTAAGGATCTGACAGACTGCGAAATGACAATGTTGGGAATATGCAATACTCACTTTGATGGTGAGCGAAGGGCTCTCTGGCACAAGGTCTTTCTCTGTGATGTACACTGCCTCACTCTTGTCCTTGTCTGTGACCACAGCCGAAACCTTGATGCTGTTGCTCTCCCGCATTTTCTCACCGTACACAGAGAAGGGGATGTGGATGGGTATAGTCAGATCTGCCAACAGAGACAATGCATTTGATTGTCAAGGTATCACAAACGTTAACATTCTGTGTTGTCCTCAGTACAACATTAGCAACCCGAACATTCTGTTGTGTCCACAGTACAACGTTAGCAACCCTAACATTCTGTAGCATCCTCAGTACAACGTTAGCAACCCTAACATTCTGTAGCGTCCTCAGTACCACATTAGCAACCCTAACATTCTGTAGCGTCCTCAGTACGTTAGCAACCCAAACATTCTGTAGCACCCTCAGTACAACATTAGCAACCCTAACATTCTGTTGTGTCCTCAGTACCACATTAGCAACAATAACATTCTGTAGCGTCCTCAGTACCACACTAACATTCTGTTGTGTCCTCAGTACCACATTAGCAACCCTAACATTCTGTTGTGTTCCTCAGTACAACGTTAGCAACCCTAACATTCTGTAGCATCCTCAGTACCACATTAGCAACCCTAACATTCTGTAGCGTCCTCAGTACCACATTAGCAACCCAAACATTCTGTAGCATCCTCAGTACCACATTAGCAACCCTAACATTCTGTTGTGTCCTCAGTACAACGTTAGCAACCTGACAGCCATAAGAGTTAGAGTCAGTCGATTTGCTACAACGCTATGACAGCTATACATGATAATTTACAGCTTTGTAAATTGACCAGTTAAACTCTAACTATATGCACTCCTGAAACACACCATGTTTTTGTGGAAATCAATCATTGAGATTGATATATGCGTCATACCAAGGATGTTGACAAAGAATTCTAAAGGTGAATAGCTGCAATGTGCTTTTGGTTTTGTTAAGTGTTTCAGTTCCCTTTGTTCTGTGATGTAAATGCCTCCCTGTGTGCACTACTGTGATAGTTAAACCTTGTAGGCCTACTCACGGAAAGAGTTTGGAACATTTTCACTCTACCTTGGTTGGGAAGGAGCTTCAGTTTTTTCAATTCGGTCTGTATCTGGGAGGATGGGATCCCGTTGTATCTCATGGCCTGAACGTTGACATTGATCACTAGTGTCCGAGTTTCACTGTCGTTGCTGTTCAGTATAAGCTTGAGGTCGATGTTTTTGCCGCTGACCGGCTTGGTCAGCTCCACGATCTTCATGGAAACGCCAGGTTTGCAGTCATGGGTCCCGTTTGAATTCTCTCCGGGTATGTTGACTCTTTTCACAGCTAGATTGTACACAGCTCTCTCCATTTTTGTGCCTGTTTGAAATGTGTGACATTTTGGATGAGTACCTGGTGACTCAAGCAGTTTCACTCACCTGGGAGAATTATTGTGACAGGTGGACACAGCACCATTCTGAATAATCTCTTAAAAAAGTACAGAACTATTTCCCAGACCAACCAGATTTCTAAAATATATAAAATACGCTTATACCCTTATGATAGGTATAACCCTTGTAACGTTGCATTATTTCCGAAATCAATTGATAACAGTTAAACCTTGATATAGTCAGACTCTCGGTTCATTCAATACCAACCCTCTGCATGTTTATAGTTGGCCGTGATGTCCACTCTCTTGTCACTGCCCACTGCCTTGGTGCTGATGTTCTGGCCTACGGACACACTGTCCGTGGAGATCTTTTTCTTGGAGCCGTCAGCGAACACCATCCAGGTTACACGGTCGGCGTTGACTTCGGCGAAGACAAAGGGCACATCGTATTTGAGGTCAACGTGACCCTGCAGTATTGCCTTGACTGGAGCAGGGCCGCAGCAGTAAACATCTGGGGGAGGGGAAGAGAAAACAACATGAGCGTATAACAGGGAGTTCCCTTCATGTCTCCCAGACCCAGGACACGAACTCAGAACCATCTGCACAGTAACACAACATACAGTACATACAACCTCCAGAAGTGTGTTATTATGTAAGATGGTGTGAGATGAGATGGAAGTTGGACCGTACCAGTGCTTTTCTCCTGGGGGGTGGGGTCCACAACCTGCCAGCCATCGTATAAGGAGCCTGCTGAGAGATCGGGCCGTCTCATCCAGGCCTCCACCCACACATGGTAGTTCCTGAGCAGAAACACCAGTCTTCAAAACTTCATGCTATTGGCATCACTCTTCATACTGTAGCCACAATGACCTCATGTTACACTTACCATACACTGTCGGGGCTCTGTTTGGGTCTGACTCCATAGTCGGAGAAGAAGTAGTCAATTGTCAGGTTTTTGTCGGTGTCGTGGGCAGACTGAAAGTTGGAAACCACTCGACATGGGATTCCCAAACACCTCAGTACTGACAAGGAAATACATTTCAGGCATACTGGTTAACTAAAACAACACATTCAAAGAATACTGGTTAACTAAAATAAGCACATCCAATGCATTGACACGCAGCCTCTCTCCTCTGATCAGAGGTGGTGGGTAATCTTGCCATCCCTCTCAAAAACCAATCACAGCCCTGGGTCTGAGCGCATGCAATAGTCAGTTCTATTTAAATAACATTGTATTGATTGATTGACTAAAATAATAATTGAAGAGAGATTGGACAGTAATAGCCTACCTGTGCACATTACAGCGGCGAACACCCAACACTGGCCATACTTGACTGGATTGCTGCCATTTTTGAGCCACCTCCTTAGTACCTCCACACTGCCGTTCCAGTGAGTGGGGGACATGCCACCATCGTATCGACCATCCCACCGCCCCATCAGGACACCTCTGTCATCGTTAGCGTTGATCTGGGCAAGGACAATAATGTTCAAATTAGATTTCAGAACTGTCATTTGGCTGAGTGAATGTGTTTTTGTACTATCTAAAATGTAGTTGCTTTCCTGGATCTAGATTGAGCATAGCCTTGGACTAAAAAGCATGTTCAGTGTGGAAAGTTATTTTTAGTCCAGGACTAGATTTAATCTGGGTTCGGGAAACCAGTCCTATATGTGTAACAACACCTTAATTAGTGGCACTGGAACCATTTATAGTGAACAGGGCTAGATGATGTTCCAGAAATGAACCAATGTATCTTCTTGTGCTGTTTATACAGAACTATGAGCTTATGATGATTTAAAGAATGTTACTGTTACTAGATGGGTTTAATAATGTTGTCACAGTTACTAGTGGGGTTCAATAATGTTGTCACGGTTACTAGATGGGTTTAATAATGTTGTCACTGTTACTAGATGGGTTCAATAATGTCACTGTTACTAGTGGGGTTCAATAATGTTGTCACGGTTACTAGATGGGTTTAATAATGTTGTCACTGTTACTAGTGGGGGTCAATAATGTCACTGTTACTAGTGGGGTTCAATAATGTTGTCACGGTTACTAGATGGGTTTAATAATGTTGTCACTGTTACTAGTGGGGGTCAATAATGTTGTCAATGTTAAAACAATAATGTTGTCACAAGCTAGGATTTCCATCCAAGTGGCGACAGATATTCATGTGAATATTCTAAAATCATAAAAGCATAAAAACAATATGCGCATTTTCCCACCAGAGATGTGTTTCCATTAAATGTACTTTTTTTGTCGTACA
Organism: Salmo trutta; assembly: GCF_901001165.1. Classification (NCBI taxonomy): domain Eukaryota; kingdom Metazoa; phylum Chordata; class Actinopteri; order Salmoniformes; family Salmonidae; genus Salmo; species Salmo trutta. The sequence continues at coordinate 10,756,819 of NC_042972.1, read as the reverse complement.
TCACTTACTTCACAGGAGCAGCATTTCAACGTAAACATACTTTTTTTATCTAAATATGTTTATTGGCAGAAATGCCTTCTAGAACATGTGAACTTTCATGTGCCTTAATTAGAAACTTGTATTCCATCCATAAATATGAATACAATATTTACCACATGGCCTCACATATGAATCCTTAAAGAGATGAACGGGGCTAAGGCTTATGAGGATGTGACCGATGCTGAATGGATGTAGAAGAGCTCTCCAGTAGGTGTACCAAAACATTCAAGGGCTATTTTCTCAAAAGTGAGGTTTCAAAGCAGATTATTTCCCCATTGTTCCTCAACTGCAGTGTATGATATCCCATTTTCTGTCTCTGAGTCTCTACCTTTATCCAAAGAAAAAAAACGAATAATAATCACATTTTGCTACATAAGATCGAGGCGGTTGGTCACATTTTAGAATAAAGCTGTAACGTAACAAAATGTAGAAATTGTCAAAGGTCTGAATACTTTCCGAATGCACTATAGCCAACATTATAAGATTATGTTTTATTTGTCAAACGGCAGCCAAGCATCGAGGATCATGTTACCAGAATAAGGCCCTCAATATTTAATAGAAAGAAATATCAAGCTCATCCCCTTGCACATTCACCACCCTGTGAACTTCATCATTAATTTATTTATCTGTAGCCTAATAAACGGCATGCTTTCCCGATGAGTCATAGTGGGACGACCACACAAGATGTCATTGCGTGATTCCAAGTTTACTTCGATTTGATGGTTATTAAATCAATATTTGCGCATAAAAGCATTTCCACCAACATTTCTCTCATAATTAATTTACCGACTTGTCTTGTGCATTTTGTTTTGTCAACATTTGTAAAGCTGACTGACACATTTTCCATCAGCACTTTCATGAAATGTCATGAAATGTTTTATCTGACATGTACTTTACTCGCATAAAAAGGTTGGATGGAAACCTGTTCACTGTTACTAGTAGGGTTCAATAATGTTGTCACTGTTACTAGTGTGGGTCAGATCTCCAATCTTACCATGGCACTGACCACCCTACTGACATAGATGGGGTTGCAACGAGCAGAGAAGTCCTTTGCGGGGTCACACAGACACTTGGGATTCACGTCAAGCAGCTTTAGGCAAATGTCCACTATATCGTCTTCAAACTGGAGAAACAATACATTTGGGCAGGTTAGTTAGCAACAATTTCTAAAATGTCTTGTCTATACTAACTTACAATTTTGTAATTTAACAGACGCTCTTATCCAGAGCGACTTACAGTATTGAGTGGATAAGTGTTCGTATTGGTCTCCCGCAGTAATCGAACCCCACAACCCTTGCGTTGCAAGAGCCATTCTTTACCAATGGAGCCACGAAGGACTCTAGCCAATCACGTAGACTAAGATATCGTGTGACATTTGGGGTCGGTTTCCTGGACAAAAGATTAGTCCTGGACTTCTCTAGAGTAAAAATAATTTGGGAGGGAGAATCTCCATTGACTTTGCTTTTTAGTTGAGGAATATATTTAATCTGTGTCCAGGAAACAAGCCCTATATGTTATAAGCAGATAGCTAGTACTTTTCAACTGTACAATACTGTATTGTTTGTTCTGTGTACCTGTCCGAAGTTCCACGCCATAGAGCTGATGTATTTGTCAGAACCTTTGTACACCAGGCCTTGTTCTCTCATCACATACTCCTGCCTCTCCTCCTCTTCAGGTAGATGCACCCAGTCCTCTACAGCCCGCAACAAAATACAGCCGTTTTAAAAACATGAATTATAAGAATTTGTTCCACTGACTTGACTGGATAAATAAAAAATATATTATTATACAAACTGAAATGAAAGGGTATCTGGACAAGGTTTAAATTGCGAGTAACTTTAACATGTTATCATGCTGTTACTGTGTTATGACCACTGTCTCCCATGCTAGAATGTAGTGTTACCAAGCTGTGTTACCAGTATGTTACCAGACTTTAATACCAGGATGTTAGCAGGCTGTGCTACCAGGCTGTGCTGCAAGGCTGTGCTACCAAGCTGTGCTAATAGGCTGTGCTACCAATGAACTCATCACATGGTTTCAACAGCAATGCCACCACTTTGATATTAGAGATCAGCATTCATAACCACAGACTGTCATTCATATAATGTGGCTCTGGATGTTGTGGCCCATTGTTTGTATCTGTGTGTCTATTATGTCCCAAAACAGTTATGAGGCGTCTTTCCAACCCATACAGCGACATGGGTTACAACAATTTCTGTAAAGTTAGCCATTTCCAGCTTTTAAACTGATGAGAACATTCAGGAATGCTACATTTGACACCCTCTGGATACTGTATCAAATATTGACTGTCTGTTACCATGGCTGTATTGATGCAGTCACAGCATTTGTTGTCCTTTCTGTGATTAAAAAAGTGAATTTATCACAGTTCTAGTTAACATTTTTACGAATGCTTTAAACTCCAATCTAAAGTATTACATATGCTTTACCATACTCTCAAATCTCGTTCACAGGAAGTGAATTCATTGTCCAGAATTCCCATGAGGGATAATAAAGTTGTTTTGAATTGAATTGTGTTTACCTTTGCACCAGGGATTAAACAGCAGAAGGAGCTTGCCCAGGCTGCTGCCCACTGATGCGGTGGCGCTGGTCTTTACAGACAGCCTGTACTCTCCCACTGGGGCATCTGCTGGGCTGGTGATGTCCAGGGTGATTGAGCCTGCCAGGAACACTGAGCCCTGGTGAACCTTGACCTTCCAGGAGGAACCCTTCCCACAGCCCTCAGGTAGCCTGAACACTGACCTGGTCCCCAATGCCTCCGAAGGCTGGGGCCCTGGATGGAAAACAGAGGATGTTGTGGGTTGTGTTCAGTAGGAATGAAATTGCTGAAAACTTTCAGAAACAGTGATACACTGGGAGTACAAAAAATGACTAGTCCCCATTTTCCCTCAGAACAGCCTCAATTATCCGGGGCATGAACACTACATGGTGTCGAAAGCGTTCCTCAGGGATTCTGGTCCATGTTGACGCCAATCCTTCTCACAGTTGTGTCAAGTTAGCTGGATGTCCTTTGGGTGGTGAACCATTCTTGATACACATGGGAAACTGTTGAGTGTGAAAACCCCAGCAGCATTGCAGTTCTTGACACACTCAAACTGGTGTGCTTGGCACCTACTACCATACCCTGTTCAAAGGCACTTAAATCTATTGTCTTGCCCATTCACCCTCTGAATGACACACATACACAATCCATGTCTCAGTTGTCTCAAGGCTTAAAAATCCTTTAACCTGTCTCCTCTCTTTCATCTACACTAATTGAAGTGGATTCAATTAGGGATCATAGCTTTCACCAGGATTCACCTGGTCAGTCTATATCATGGAAAGAGCAGGTGTTCCTAATGTTTTGTGCACTCAGTGTATTTGTCCAATTAGATTCTATATTTTCTGACAGCTTAACGTTGATGTCAGGAGTACATATACATTACAAGTGGAGGTATCTCAAGTCCTGTCATTGGTGCAATTCAGTTTTTAGATTAAATTGAATTGACCCCAACTCAGGTATGTAAAATGCATACAAGGATTTGTTCCAATGTCATTATTACTGCACGTGTCTGTCTTTCAAAGGGGACTAACATAGGGCCGATTTCTCTACCCTAGCCTCGATCCATCCTAGTGTGTTTTAGTCCAGGACTAGCATAATCTGGGTCCGGGAAACTTTTAATACAAACAGCCCTAATAAATAGCAGCGATAAATAAAGTTATTCTATTTTCTATTCTAGATAGCTCACCTGTCTCCACCTTCAGCTCCAGTAAGTCTGTTGTGGGCCTGGAGGGGCCATGGAGTTCAAAGGTGACCAGGAAGGACTGGCCTCTCCTGACTATCAGTCTGTTCACTGAGATGTCATTGGTTTTGTGGGCTTTGTTGTTCTTCTCACAGTGGAGCTCTACTTTGCCAACGTCTTCAAGAAAGAATGAAATTAATACATATATAGAAAAAACTTTTTTCATTTGAAACTGAATTATCCCTTAGTTAAAATCCTGCTTTTCTATTTTTCCTGATAATACAACTTTTATGTTTTCTAGTGTGGGTGTCTGTTTCTGTGTTTGATGTTGTCTTGCCCAATGTTTGTTGGTCACATTTTTGCCTGACAGCAACATAGCAGAAACACTATCAGTTGGGCTAGTTTAGATCACTGGATAGAGAAAACACTTGTAGCCTTTCACCATGCAAAATGCAGAATAAATATGCAGAAAGAAATAGGCGAAAGACCATAGACTTAGGAATTAGAATGTAATATGATCTCTATGTAAAAGACAGCCTTGGGCCAGTATGAAATGGTATGAGGAACCTATGACAATAATTCAAGTGAAACATCTATTTTTCTAGTTTGCTAGTGTTATCTATGCCAGTGGTTCCAAAACTTTTTATAGCCCCGTACCCCTTCAAACATTCAACCTCCATCTGTTACCCCCTCTAGCACCAAGGGCAGCGCACTCTCAAATGTTATTTTTTGCCATCATTGTAAGCCTGCCACATACACACTATACGATATATTTATTAAACATAAGAATGAGTGTGAGTTTTTGTCATAAACCGGCTCGTGGGAAGTGACTAAGAGCTTTTATAGGATTAGGGCACAAATAATAATATAATAATGATCAATAATTGTGCTCTTTATTTAGCCATCTTACATTTAAAACCTTATTTGTTCATCAATTTTGGACCCCCTTGTGGCTCCCCCTAAATGTGGAGTATGAAATAATTTTGACATAACACATTTTTGCTATCATTATTTTTTTACATCCGTTATTAGACAGTGATGATGATTATGAACATGGTCTTTTGCCTGCTAATGCCTGCAATGCAGTGAAGAAAGCGATATGACAACAATAACGTCTAATGTAACTGGCCCCTCTAACAGTTCAACTGGCCCCAGCTTGGCCCCCCCCAGTTGAAATGGTCTAGAACCGCCACTGTTTAACAGATGAACAAACACCAACAAGGATGATCTTTCTTTGTAAGAAAATGTTCCATTCTACAAGTCAAGTCACCCAATTACCCATTCACTGTACTATATTACCCTCTGTCACTAAACATGACTTAGGCTACCTTGACAATGCAATAGTCACATTTTTTAGCATCTGAATTTGATCAAAAATCTTGCAATGAGCAGTGTTAGTTGACTTACCAAAACCCATTGAAGCTGTCTCTCACGTGGTTGTGTTGGTAAGTGGATTGAGTTGCTTGTTGTAGTACTGCAGTACTGTAAGTAACGAAAGGATGCCAGGGCTTTTAAAAGGAGCCCTACCCATGTTATAAGAATGTCTCAAATTTCACACAGTTACAAATGTACACACCTTTTCTTACTTTCAGGAAAATGTGTCATTACATAGTCATCATCACCACATCAACATATACATTAAACCAGAAATGTGTCTTCATCTGCTGCGTTGAGATTGAACTGCTGTAGTTAGCACTCTCTAAATGTGTCTTCATCTGCTGCGTTGAGATTGAACTGCTGTAGTTAGCACTCTCTAAATGTGTCTTCATCTGCTGCGTTGAGATTGAACTGCTGTAGTTAGCACTCTCTTGATGGTTGGAGTTGTATTACATTGTTCAATGTGTTTTTCTGTCATATGGTGACTTCAACCACAGACAATCAGCATGGCAGTGAATCAGCACAGTGACTACGACTATCATGAGCATCATCTTGAGGTTCAAAGGTGGTTATCCTACAGTACACTGATAGAAAACATAACATATATTAATACAGTCATCATACATCAGGGATTGACATTAAGGGTTACGCTATTGCCCAGGGTAAGAGTCTGCTCTGAGGTTGCCCCATTCGGGAGGGGATTTGTATTTACTGGTAACCAAAACACAAATAATTGCAGTAGTTTGGTCTTTCTCCCCTGTGTGTAGGTGAAAATAGCAATACAAATTTTTTGAGCAAGTGATCATAATCTTCATGCCTTTCAGACCTTAATGTCATTCCTCTTCCATGATTCTGGCTCAAATGGATATTTAGACCTTCTATTTGCCAAATTGGCAACTATTTCAGATCCAATCAGTGTATCTGTCAGTTGCACAGAATACAACAGGTGTAAACAGCACAGTGAAATGATTGCTTGGATGCACTTCGTCAATGTTGCAGTAATACTATGTCATATAAAAACACACAATAATTTTTAAAGTACAATGTATTGACATGTAGAACATATTGACATGGAGAATATATTGACATGCAGAATATATTGACATGGAGAATATATTGACATGGAGAATATATTGACATGGAGAATATATTGACATGGAGAATGTAATGACATGCAGAATATATTGACATGTATACAAGAGTATTGTGACTATCAAAATAGACACTATTGAAATCTATATACATCTTGATTTCTACGCAGGGCAAATGACACATCAGAGATGAATAATAGTCTCAGTCCCCTGTATATAATGCATTCGGAAAGCTTTTAGACCCCCTGACTTTTTCCACATTTTGTTACGTTACACCCTTATTCTAAAATGCATTAAACAGTTTTTTCCCCTCATCAATCCACAAGCAATGCCCCATAGTGACAAAGCAAAAATATATTTTCCAAAATTTTGGCAAATGTATAAACAAATAAAAACTGAAATATCACATTTACATAAGTACTTAGCAATTTACTCAGTACTTTGTTGAAGCGCCTTTCACTGTGATTACAGCCTTGAGTCTTCTTGGGTGTGATGCTACAAGCTTGGCACACCTGTATTTGGGGAGTTTCTCCCATTATTCTCTGCAGATCCTCTCAAGCTCTGTCAAGTTGGATGGGGAGCGTCGCTGCACAGCTATTTTCAGATATCTCCAAAGATGTTTGATTGGTAAAAGGCCGGGCTCTGGCTGGGCCACTCAAGGACATTCAGAGACTTGTCCCGAAGCCACTCCTGCGTTGTCTTGGCTGTGTGCTTAGGGTCGTTATGCTGTTGGAAGGTAAATATTCGCCCCCAGTCTGATGTCTTGAGCGCTCTGGAGCAGGTTTTCAACAAGGATCTCTCTGTACTTAAATCCGTTCATCTTTGCCTCGATCCTGACTAGTCTCCCAGTCCCTACAGCTGAAAAACATCCCCACAGCATGATGCTGCCACCACCATGCTTCACCGTAAGGATGGTGCCAGGTTTTCTCCAGACGTGACGCTTGGCATTCAGGCCAAAGAGTTCAATCTTGGTTTCATTACACCAGAGAATCTTGTTTGTCATGGTCAGAGTCCTTTAGGTGCCTTATGGCAAACTCCAAGTGGGCTATCATATGGCTTTTTACTGAGGAGTGGCTTCCGTCTGGCCACTCTACCATAAAGGCCTGATTGGTGGAATGCTACAGAGATGGTTGTCCTTCTGGAAGGTTCTCCCATCTCCACAAAGGAACTCTGGAGCTGTGTCAGAGTGACCATCTGCTTCTTGGTCACCTGCCTGACCAAGGCCCTTCTCCCCCGATTGCATAATTTGGCCGGGTGGCCAGCTCTAGGAAGAGTCTTGGTGGTTCCAAACTTCTTCCATTTAAGAATGATGCAGGCCACTGTGTTCTTGGGGACATTAAATGCTGCAGAAATGTTTTGGTACCCTTTCCCAGATCTGTGCCTCGACACAATCCTGTCTCAGAGTTCTACGGACAATTCCTTCAACCTCATAGATAGCTTGTTTTTTTCTCTGACATGCACTGTCAACTGTGGGAACTTATGTAGACAGGTGTCTGCCTTTCCAAATCATGTCCAATCAATTGAATTTACCACAGGTGGACTCAAATCAAGTTGTAAAAACATCTCAAGGATGATCAATGGTAACAGGATGCACCTGAGCTGAATTTTTTGTCTCATAGCAATGGGTCTGAATAACTATGTACTGTAGATAAGGTATTTCTGTTTGTTTTTTTTGTACATTTGCAAAAATTTTCGCTTTGTCATTATTAGGTGTTGTGTGTAGATTGATGTGGAAAAAAAATATTTAATCAATTTTAGAATAAGGCTGTGAAAAAAAGTCAAGGGGTCTGAATACTTTCCGAAGGCACTGTATGCTGCCATGGTACAACGGCAATGCATTTGTTTGATAGAACAGTTCACATGACTACAATCATTTAAACTTTAAAGGTAGTTTATTCCCCATTTAACAGTTTAACTCCATTTGAATTGGCTTTTATCATACAGTATTTATATTTTTTCTCACATTGTTCTCATCTCTCTGGTTGCTACTTTTATTCGCTAATAAGCAGTGTCACATTCTGTCGTCCAGGTTGCTCAAGACATCTTATTTCACCATCTCTGACTAATGTAATTGCACCCTTTTGCTGCACCTTTTTTTTCACTGGTTTATCTTAATTATAAATGTCAGTTAATCTACTTTTCTGCCTCTTGATGAATTCATGAAGGGAGTCTTGCTGCTCGGAACCGTTGCGAAAGCGCTTACTCAACGTCCGACGTGGGAGAGGTAGGCGAACTTCCGACTTCTGACTAAATGACGAAGGGGGAAACATTGTCTGTTAGCAGGTTTTTGTTCCAACCCAACACGAAAACATCTGATTCAAATGATCCGACCGCTAATGCGATTCAATCCAGAGTAGTTAGGAACTGTTGTGTTAGTGCTGGGCTGGAATAAAATCCTGTTTACATGGCTCTCCAGGACAAGGCTCTTGGCCATCCGCCCTGTTCTTGACCTGCAGCTCTGGTCACGCATCCCCCATCCACGCACTCCTTGCATGGGCCCTCATGGCCGTGTTCTGCGGCGGCCCCAGCTGCCTCACTTCCACCCTGCCCTCCACCCCACGGCTACAGCGCCCCAGGGAGGCCATGTATCTCTGGGCATGGGCACCCAAGTGCCAGGAACGTAGCTGGGAGTCATGCTCCTGCCAGAGGAAGAGGAAGAGCTGCCGGGGGCACTTCCTCTGGCCCCAGCACATGGCGGTTCTCAGAGCCATCATGACCTCAGAGTCCTCCAGTTGGAGTGGGGCGTCGCGCACCAGTAGCTCCTGTATGGACTGCAACTGGCCATAGGCGGCGGCCACGTGGAGGGCCCCACGTCCCCAGGGGAGTCTGGCCCTTAACATTGGTCCCTACAGAGATAACAGGGTCACATTTGTTAGGCAGAAAGAAAGAAACCACACTGAAACAAGGAGGGACTGGCTTGACTTTTGCGAATTGTTTTCCATTGCACGGCCTAATTAACATAACCCAGATGTTGCCAGCGTACCGGGAAAACCCTGTATCTCCAAAAAGTTAAATCGCCAGGAATTAAAAATAATAACATACAGGGTTTTTTTTCAGACCTATTGCTATACATTAATTGAAGTTCACTAGGCATTTTAGAATTATTTATATTAGCCCTAGAGAAATATTTTCTTATTACAGCTTGTTTTTCTGAAGTCTACCAACCTTGCCAGCAGGCATGCCAGCTAAGATAGTTAGACAAGCTAGCTACTCTTACTTGATTGATAGGCTGAAATGGCTTCTTAGTAGTTGGGAGATCGGGAACCTATCTGGGCTAGCTAAAGACAACTTCATAAAATTGCTAGTGGCTAGTAGTATTACAGAGATTATTACATGTTCTTTTGTATTATTTTTTTTATATTACAAATCTTGAGGGTACACCTGCCCCTGCTATGGACTTGACGCCTCTGAGGGGGATGTCTAGATGCAATTTATGTAAAAAATATTTATCAAAATCACCCCAAGTGAGATACAAGGTTTTTCCAGTGCGCCGGTGATATCCAGATGTTTTGCCTCTGTGGTGGTGGGTACCTTGTTGGAGCAGGAGGCGGACAGCGGGCATGTGTCCACGGTGGGCACTGATGAACAGAGAAGAGACAGTGAGAGAGCCAGGAGGGAGCTCCACTCATAGAACCCATAGCACTGAGATGGGAGGAACTTGGAGGTGCTGGTTTGGACATCACACTCTTGAGCTACATTAAATAAAGAGAAAATAGTCATTTCATGTGTGAAAAGTCGATGGAAATGTTCATCCTAAAAAAGGGGAAGAGTGAAGTAAATAAGGTCTACAGGTTATAATAGCAGCTGTGAGATGCTGTTTAGATGTGCAGTAATTACAGGCTAGCCACATTAGATCAAATAAGGAGGTGGATCTTTCAGCAAGTCTGGTAAAGAAATGCAGTATTGCTATTACTATTTTTGGTGATGATGCCTCTTTTTTTACTATGATCAATAATGACCTGAGCCATAGAGAGTCTCTGTGTATGACTGCTGTAGACTATTCTAGGTTTTTCTTTCATGCCACATCACCTTGAATACATCCCCAGTAGCTGCAGCTATCACAAGCTCAGCCCGTCCATCATAAGGCCAGATCATCAGGGTGACAGTAGTTCCAGGGACGATGTCATTACAGTGAATAGTGGTGCCATCATATACAATGCATTCAGAAAGTATTCAGACCCCTTGACTTTTTCCACATTTTGTTACATTACAGCCTTATTCTAAAACGTATTAAATTATTTTTTCACTCATCAATCCACACACAGTACCCAAACTGTATTTTTTACATTTTTGCTTGTAATAAAAAATGGAAATATCACATTTACATCAGTATTCAGACCCTTTAGTCAGTAACTTGTTGAAGCACCTTTGGTAGCGATTACAGCCTCGAGTCTCCTTGGGTGTGACGCTACAAGCTTGGCACACCTGTATTTGGGGAGTTTCTCCCATTTTTTGGGTCAGAGAAGTATATCATTAAATAGTTAGTCAAACTGGAAAACACCCTCAATAATATGTTCACCATGACGGGCCTGTCACTGCTAGCCTACGTTTGAGATGTATAATGTCCCTGATTCTAACTTCATTAAAACCAATAAAAATAAATGGATACATATCTAATCAATTAATCAACAACATCTCCCCATTTCTCATTAAAATATGTCAACTGTTAAACCAGCAAATGACATCAAAAGTATTTATTTTACCATTATCCAGGTAGCATACTCTCTGGAAGTCTGTGGGAATCCCAACCACTAATTCCATGGTGTTTTTTAGCTCTCTGATTCTCATATTGTGGTGGCAGTCGGGCACAACGAACATCTCTCCCGTTTCACGCAGCCTGGCACCAAGACTGAACTTGAGTTTCTTCGACGGGTCACGGTAAATTGCACTTTTGGGTCTCTGTACCTCTTCTTTGAGGTGTTAAAATGACACTTACATTCAGTATGAAGACATTATTGCTTACAATGCCGAGTTTCACTATGAAGATGAAAAATGATCAGGCCTGCTGTACATCTTACTGTATAAATTACTGTTGAAAACAAGTCTAGGTTGGAACTGTTGCTGTTAAAATACAAGTAATCATTTTTATTCTTAACTGGAATAAAACTGATTGGGCAAAACACGATTCTGGGTTGCTCATCGAAAGCAGGAAGTGGTTTCCTGCCTGACTGAGAAAGCAGTCGATGTTCTGATCCAGTTTGGCACCACATACCTCAACTCAGAAACAGACTCAATGCTGAGCATGACCTCAGGGTTGCACAGTCAAAAACGTATCCCAGAATAGACATGATTGTTGAAAACCTCTCATTAGGACTGTGTGTGTTTTCTGGTCTACATCTGTTCAGGATAAAAATGATTTATTGTATTTTAACAGCAACAGTTCCAACCTAGACCTTTTTTTCAACTGTACTTTCTACAGTAAGATGTACAGAAGGACTGATCATTTTTCATCTGTACTGTTACTTAGGGTTGCACTATCAAAAAGCCTGTGTGTGTGTTCTGTTATTCATCTGTGTGATGTGATCAATCAATTTATTCCAGTTCAGAATGACTTTTTTATTGTATACTGCTCAAAAAAATAAAGGGAACACTTAAACAACTCATCCTAGATTTGAATGAAAGAAATAATCTTATTAAATACTTTTTTCTTTACATAGTTGAATGTGCTGACAACAAAATCACACAAAATAATCAATGGAAATCCAATTTATCAACCCATGGAGGTCTGGATTTGGAGTCACACTCAAAATTAAAGTGGAAAACCACACTACAGGCTGATCCAACTTTGATGTAACGTCCTTAAAACAAGTCAAAATGAGGCTCAGTAGTGTGTGTGGCCTCCACGTGCCTGTATCACCTCCCTACAACGCCTGGGCATGCTCCTGATGAGGTGGCGGATGGTCTCCTGAGGGATCTCCTCCCAGACCTGGACTAAAGCATCCGCCAACTCCTGGACAGTCTGTGGTGCACCTTGGCGTTGGTGGATGGAGCGAGGCATGATGTCCCAGATGTGCTCAATTGGATTCAGGTCTGGGGAACGGGCGGGCCAGTCCATAGCATCAATGCCTTCCTCTTGCAGGAACTGCTGACACACTCCAGCCACATGAGGTCTAGCATTGTCTTGCATTAGGAGGAACCCAGGGCCAACCGCACCAGCATATGGTCTCACAAGGGGTCTGAGGATCTCATCTCGGTACCTAATGGCAGTCAGGCTACGTCTGGCGAGCACATGGAGGGCTGTGCGGCCCCCCAAAGAAATGCCACCCCACACCATGACTAACCCACCACCAAACCGGTCATGCTGGAGGATGTTGCAGGCAGCAGAACGTTCTCCACGGTGTCTCCAGACTCTGTCACGTCTGTCACGTGCTCAGTGTGAACCTGCTTTCATCTGTGAAGAGCACAGGGCGCCAGTGGTGAATTTGCCAATCTTGGTGTTCTCTGGCAAATGCCAAACATCCTGCACGGTGTTGGGCTGTAAGCACAACCCCCACCTGTGGACGTCGGGCCCTCATACCACCCTCATGGAGTCTGTTTCTGACCGTTTGAGCAGACAAATGCACATTTGTGGCCTGCTGGAGGTCATTTTGCAGGGCTCTGGCAGTGCTTCTCCTGCTCCTCCTTGCACAAAGGCGGAGGTAGCGGTCCTGCTGCTGGGTTGTTGCCCTCCTACGGCCTCCTCCACGTCTCCTGATGTACTGGCCTGTCTCCTGGTAGCGCCTCCATGCTCTGGACACTACGCTGACAGACACAGCAAACCTTCTTGCCACAGCTCGCATTAATGTGCCATCCTGGATGAGCTGCACTACCTGAGCCACTTTTGTGGGTTGTAGACTCCGTCTCATGCTACCACTAGAGTGAAAGCACCGCCAGCATTCAAAAGTGACCAAAACATCAGCCAGGAAGCATAGGAACTGAGAAATGGTCTGTGGTCCCCACCTGCAGAAACACTCCTTTATTGGGGGTGTCTTGCTAATTGCCTATAATTTCCATCTGTTGTCTATTCCATTTGCACAACAGCATGTGAAATTTATTGTCAATCAGTGTTGCTTCCCAAGTGGACAGTTTGATTTCACAGAAGTGTGATTGACTTGGAGTTACATTGTGTTGTTTAAGTGTTCCCTTTATTTTTTGAGCAGTGTATTTTAACAGCAACATTTCCAACCAGGACAGATATGTAAGAGAGTTTTTAATGCGGAAAAATAAACATTAATTGCTATTTATATGGGTATTTAATTTCATTGTTATTTGTTTTGTCTATATTGCATTTGATTTAGGCATAAGGGAAATGAAATGTACCGATATTTACGTATAGCATGTTTTCATAAGCTTGGGTCCTTGGAAAACACCGAATTTCTCATTTGGATCCCAGGCTGAAAAAGTTCATGAACCCCTGTCCTTTAATAATAAGCTGTTATATCCCATTATATCTTCCACCCACTATGTTTGAGTGCAAGGCGAGTGCATATTTTTTGTTGATGATACATTGTGCATTTCATTGAGATTTAATAAAAACACTTTATATAGCATGGTTTTTATTACTGTTGATAGTCAAATTAATGAACAATAATCTGCAAAAAGTCAAATGATTCATGTGTGGGCAGCAGAAGTACACGGAAATGTCTTTCTTTCATAATGGACCACAATGGGAACAAGGCTTGACTATGTAATCCTCTGTAATTACTGTACATGTATTGGTGACTGGTGTGGCTTCTTAATGCATTTTAAATTGTCAAATTAAATAAAATGCATAATTTGTGTAAATATCCTGATTAACTTATTGTTCTTTCAGAATTCAAGTCTGCCACTAAAAGAACGACTTCCAAACAGGCTTATGCCACTGTTAGAATATGGCTGTATGTCCCACTAAAATACAAAGCATCTGGCTGTATGTCCCACTAAAATACAAAGCATCTGGCTGTATGTCCCACTAAAATACAAAGCATCTGGCTGTATGTCCCACTAAAACACAAAGCATCTGGCTGTATGATGTCTTACTAAAATACAAAGCATCTGGCTGTATGATGTCCCACTAAAATACAAAGCATCTGGCTGTATGATGTCCCACTAAAATACAATGCATCTGGCTGTATGATGTTCCACTAAAATACAAAGCATCTGGCTGTATGATGTCCAACTAAAATACAAAGCATCTGGCTGTATGATGTCCCACTAAAATTCAAAGCATCTGGCTGTATGATGTTCCACTAAAATACAAAGCATCTGGCTGTATGATGTCCCACTAAAATACAATGCATCTGGCTGTATGATGTTCCACTAAAATACAAAGCATCTGGCTGTATGATGTCCCACTAAAATACAAAGCATCTGGCTGTATGATGTCCAACTAAAATACAAAGCATCTGGCTGTATGATGACCCACTAAAATTCAAAGCATCTGGCTGTATGATGTTCCACTAAAATACAAAGCATCTGGCTGTATGATGTCCCACTAAAATACAATGCATCTGGCTGTATGATGTTCCACTAAAATACAAAGCATCTGGCTGTATGATGTCCCACTAAAATACAAAGCATCTGGCTGTATGATGTCCCACTAAAATACAAAGCATCTGGCTGTATGATGTCCCACTAAAATACAAAGCATCTGGCTGTATGATGTCCCACTAAAATACAAAGCATCTGGCTGTATGATGTCCCACTAAAATACAAAGCATCTGGCTGTATGATGTCCCACTAAAATACAAAGCATCTGGCTGTATGATGTCCCACTAAAATACAAAGCATCTGGCTGTATGTAGCACTAAAATAAAAAATAAAAGTGGTAAGGCCAAAATGAATATGTAAATATTCATACACTCATGAAGCAAAATGTATGTTTGGCATTAAAAAAGTTATCCATTTTAGATGAAACTGTAATAAATATTTTCATATGTCACCAAATAATTGAATAAAATACACGGTTTTGCAATGAAGGTCTACAGTAACTTCAACAGCACTATCTTGGGTAGCACCATGGTGTAGTCGGAGGACAGCTATCTTCAGTCCTCCTCTGGCCACATTGACTTCAATACAAAACCTTTTGAAGGCCTCACCCCTTCCATAGACAAACATGGTAATTATGACCACTTCCGGAGAACGTCCTCTAACCAATCAAAACTTTTGCATTATGAACTGACATGTTGTCCATCCAATTATAGAATTAGGATCAGAGAACGAACCTAGTGAGTTGTATTGGGATTGTGCCACAGAGCATTATGGGGGTTCTAGAATTAAAAGTGAGGGTCGATCTCTGCCTGCGATCAGTTTCATGAAGAAGAATGAAAAGGTGAGGGCGTTCAATACCAACTGGTATCAAAAGTATAACAGCTGCTTAACAACAAGTCTTTCATCAAGCCGCCTGTATCGCTTGGCCTCGCCTGCTTTTTGGAAAGTCTGAGCCTTGGGCGAAAGAGGGGTACAGTGACCTGAAGAACATCGATCATTCAGCAGGCAGCATATAAATGCCCACATCAGATTCAAGCTTCTGGGAAAAAGCTGCCTCGATCATGACGAAGGTCTGCGTATTCAAACTGTGCGACACAACGAGAAAGTTGGAAGAAACAGGGATGTTCTCAAGCGGTTTATCAACACCACTGCGTTTTTGGAGCCTGAAAGAATTAGCTTTTAGAGGACACTACGAGAGGGAACGTTCCGCCGACAAGAGAAACTACAATGAGCTTGCAGAAGCAATTGCACGTAACAATGCTTTACTTTGCTGAACATATGGATTTTTCCACTGTCTTTTCTGGGATGTCGAAATAAATTGCGAATGATTTTATAGCTTCCATCCCATCATCCATTAAAAGTTAGATTAAAGAGAGAGGTTGATGCAGGGCATGTTTTCGTGTGTGCTCAAGTAGGCTTTCACTTTCCTCCGGGATCTATTTAGCAAAGATGAAAACACATAATCACACAAGCAAAAACTCACGATCTGACATGCTGTATGGGATGAAAACTACAATTTTTCAGTCTGATCAACTGTAGGCTCCTAATAAGATCAGCTGCATACAGCCTATGTGCCCTGTCCATCTGGTCAGGGTAAACTCATTGGTAACGTTATGTATTTATAGTTCATTTGTGTGTCAGGAGAAAATGATGAATGTGATCAAATTTGGTTTATATTCAACATTGGGCTGGCTAGGCTGCCTATACGTTTTCAATCCAAAATGATTCACTGGAATGAATCAAGCAACATAATAGTGATGACATACGTGAGGTCATTTTGTTTTCATACGGCCTACAGTTGCATAGAACTGCATGATTGCAACATGCATAAAGCAAGCTCAGCCCTGTGAGTTGTATTGTCCCCCCCCAGGATGAAAGGCCAGGAGTTTTTTTCGTCTTTAGTTTTTTAAAACCATGTGACCATGTGACCGGATTAGGAAAAACTGGTCCCATCATAGCCCATATAAAACCTTTTTACAACTGATTAATCACTGTCATAGGGTCCAGAGTTTTCCTGCTTAGGTTACAGGATAAGGAAAAACTCCAGGTCCCTGGGGGTAAGAATTGCCTCCCCCCCCAATCTGGGACCTATGGTGCCACCAGTCTGCTTGCAGTTGTCAGTTATCGTCAGGTATGTGGATGATCAGGGTGTTGGTGAGGGTGTTGGTCAGGGTGATGATCAGGGTGTTGGTCAGGGTGATGGTCAGGGTGTTGGTCAGGGTGATGGTCAGGGTGTTGGTCAGGGTGATGGTCAGGTTGATGATCAGGGTGATGGTCAGGGTGTTGGTCAGGGTGATGGTCAGGGTGTTGGTCAGGGTGTTGGTCAGGGTGATGGTCAGGGTGATGGTCAGGGTGATGGTCAGGGTGATTATCAGGGTGATGGTCAGGGTGTTGGTCAGGGTGTTGGTCAGGGTGATGGTCAGGGTGATGGTCAGGGTGATGGTCAGGGTGTTGGTCAGGGTGATGGTCAGGGTGATGGTCAGGGTGTTGGTCAGGGTGATGGTCAGGGTGTTGGTCAGGGTGTTGGTCAGGCTGATGGTCAGGGTGTTGGTCAGGGTGATGGTCAGGGTGTTGGTCAGGGTGTTGGTCAGGGTGATGGTCAGGGTGATGGTCAGGGTGTTGGTCAGGCTGATGGTCAGGGTGTTGGTCAGGGTGATGGTCAGGGTGTTGGACAGGGTGATGGTCAGGGTGTTGGTCAGGGTGATGGTCAGGGTGTTGGTCAGGGTGATGGTCAGGGTGTTGGACAGGGCGTTATTCAGGAATGTTTATTGGGCTAGTTTGATGTGTGAAGTGGGCAAGATGCCAACTCTGTGTTTAACTTCACGGAGAAACTTCTCCAAACCTATGATGGCGCAGTTTTAATGGAATGTATCAGCTATTTGTATTTCCAGCTAAGTTCCCTCCTGTTCCCTGTTATTTAGAGGTGATGACCACTCCACTACCATTGTCAACTCTGTCCTGACATGAACTGAATCCACGTCTCATGTGCCCGCTCATCCACTAGCATATTGAATGTTTCCTCTCCAAGCACTGTGAATCCCCCTATCAATTTTCTTTCATTACTCTATGTAGAGTCCATCAAATACAATATCACAGTATTACACATCAATGATTTTACTCCTTGCTTGGACTTACTCATTCTTAGCTCTTTGGTCTAACTGTGTAGTGTGTTGTGTTATTGTTATTTGTCTTCCCAGACAAATCCTGTCCTGCACTGAAGTCAAGCCTCTGAACACCTCAACTCGTGCCGCATACCCTCATTCAATCACTGCTGTGATCCCTTCCAAACACTGTAAGTAGCCCTCTCATTCCATTCCCAATAATATTGTACTATAAATGTCTTTATTAAATGTTTTAGGTTAAAATAATTACTCTTTGATGATTTTTGAAACACACATTGACATCTCTATGCGTTCAGCGCCTATACCGTGGGTCTCCCATCCTCCTAAATTGTTCAAGTCACCAGCCTCCACTTGTGTACCAGTAGAGGAAGGAGGAGAAGAGAGGGAGAAGGCTGTGTACCAGTAGAGGGAGGAGAAGAGAGGGAGAAGGCTGTGTACCAGTAGAGGGAGGAGAAGAGAGGGAGAAGGCTGTGTACCAGTAGAGGGAGGAGAAGAGAGGGAGAAGGCTGTGTACCAGTAGAGGGAGGAGAAGAGAGGGAGAAGGCTGTGTACCAGTAGAGGGAGGAGAAGAGAGGGAGAAGGCTGTGTACCAGTAGAGGGAGGAGAAGAGAGGGAGAAGGCTGTGTACCAGTAGAGGGAGGAGAAGAGAGGGAGAAGGCTGTGTACCAGTAGAGGGAGGAGAAGAGAGGGAGAAGGCTGTGTACCAGTAGAGGGAGGAGAAGAGAGGGAGAAGGCTGTGTACCAGTAGAGGAGGGAGGAGAAGAGAGGGAGAAGGCTGTGTACCAGTAGAGGAGGGAGGAGAAGAGAGGGAGAAGGCTGTGTACCGGTAGAGGAGGGAGGAGAAGAGAGGGAGAAGGCTTTGTACCGGTAGAGGAGGGAGGAGAAGAGAGAGGGAGAAGGCTGTGTACCGGTAGAGGAGGGAGGAGAAGAGAGGGAGAAGGCTGTGTACCGGTAGAGGAGGGAGGAGAAGAGAGGGAGAAGGCTGTGTACCAGTAGAGGGAGGAGAAGAGAGAGGGAGAAGGCTGTGTACCGGTAGAGGAAGGAGGAGAAGAGAGGGAGAAGGCTGTGTACCAGTAGAGGAAGGAGGAGAAGAGAGAGGGAGAAGGCTGTGTACCGGTAGAGGAAGGAGGAGAAGAGAGGGAGAAGGCTGTGTACCGGTAGAGGAAGGAGGAGAAGAGAGGGAGAAGGCTGTGTACCGGTAGAGGAAGGAGGAGAAGAGAGGGAGAAGGCTGTGTACCAGTAGAGGAAGGAGGAGAAGAGAGAGGGAGAAGGCTGTGTACCAGTAGAGGAAGGAGGAGAAGAGAGAGGGAGAAGGATGTGTACCAGTAGAGGAGGGAGGAGAAGAGAGGGAGAAGGCTGTGTACCGGTAAAGGAAGGAGGAGAAGAGAGGGAGAAGGCTGTGTACCGGTAGAGGAAGGAGGAGAAGAGAGGGAGAAGGCTGTGTACCGGTAGAGGAAGGAGGAGAAGAGAGGGAGAAGGCTGTGTACCAGTAGAGGAAGGAGGAGAAGAGAGGGAGAAGGCTGTGTACCAGTAGAGGAAGGAGGAGAAGAGAGGGAGAAGGCTGTGTACCGGTAGAGGAAGGAGGAGAAGAGAGGGAGAAGGCTGTGTACCGGTAGAGGAAGGAGGAGAAGAGAGGGAGAAGGCTGTATACCGGTAGAGGACGGAGGAGAAGAGAGAGGGAGAAGGCTGTGTACCGGTAGAGGAAGGAGGAGAAGAGAGAGGGAGAAGGCTGTGTACCAGTAGAGGAGGGAGGAGAAGAGAGAGGGAGAAGGCTGTGTACCAGTAGAGGAAGGAGAAGAGAGGGAGAAGGCTGTGTACCAGTAGAGGGAGGAGAAGAGAGGGAGAAGGCTGTGTACCAGTAGAGGAGGGAGGAGAAGAGAGAGGGAGAAGGCTGTGTACCGGTAGAGGAGGGAGGAGAAGAGAGAGGGAGAAGGCTGTGTACCAGTAGAGGAAGGAGAAGAGAGGGAGAAGGCTGTGTACCAGTAGAGGGAGGAGAAGAGAGGGAGAAGGCTGTGTACCAGTAGAGGAGGGAGGAGAAGAGAGGGAGAAGGCTGTGTACCGGTAGAGGAGGGAGGAGAAGAGAGAGGGAGAAGGCTGTGTACCGGTAGAGGGAGGAGAAGAGAGGGAGAAGGCTGTGTACCAGTAGAGGAAGGAGGAGAAGAGCGTCACCTTGACGGAAAACAAAAGGGGAAAATAACATTGAGACACGGCCAGGGTTTAAGTGAGCGGTGATGTGATGTCATTATTTCGCTCATGAGGGTGCAATGGCTGGCTTCCTGCCTACAACCATGATGCAACAGGAACTAGTGGCTTTCTGTAGACTGTTGTTTATCCGCTGCCTGCCATTGTACTGTGACAGTAGTAGCCAGTTCTGTCATCGTACTGTCTGACAGTAGTAGCCAGCAGTGGTGGAAAAAGTACCCAATTGTCATACTTGAGTAAAAGTGAAGATACCTTAATAGAAAATGACTCAAGTAAAAGTCACCCAGTAAAAATACTACTTGAGAAAAAGTCAAAAAGTATTTGGTTTTAAATATACTTAAGGATCAAAAGTAAAATTATAAATAATTTCAAACAAGACGGCATAATATTTATGAATTTTTGATTTACTCATAGCCAGGGGGACACTCAGACACAATTTACAAATGAAGCATTTGTGTTTAGTGAGTCAACCAGATCAGAGGCGATAGGTATGACCAGGGTTGTTCTCTTGATAAGTGCATGAATTGGACCATTTTACATTCAAAATGTAACAAGTACTTTTGGGTGTCAGGGAAAATGTATGGAGTAAAAAGCTCTGATTCAAGAGCCCAGCTAGATGATGAGTGGCACTGTGGGTACGTGTGTATGAGGTGAATGAAAACAAAGAGGTGTGTGAAGAGGACTGGGGGTCTTTTTTCTGACCTTGAGCTCAATAGACTGGGACTTTGTTGAATGCTACTGAAGTGTGTGTACTACGCTCTACATCATTTTAACAGAAGATATATTACATTACAGCAAGACAAATATTTGACAAACATACATTTTGCTTCATGAGTGTATGAATATTTACAGATTCATTTAGGCTTTACCACATTTATTTTGTATTTTAGTGGGACATCATACAGCCAGATGCTTTGTATTTTAGTGGGACATCATACAGCCAGATGCTTTGTATTTTAGTGGGACATCATACAGCCAGACGCTTTGTATTTTAGTGGGACATCATACAGCCAGATGCTTTGTATTTTAGTGGGACATCATACAGCCAGATGCTTTGTATTTTAGTGGGACATCATACAGCCAGATGCTTTGTATTTTAGTGGGACATCATACAGCCAGATGCTTTGTATTTTAGTGGGACATCATACAGCCAGATGCTTTGTATTTTAGTGGAACGTCATACAGCCAGATGCTTTGTATTTTAGTGGGACATCATACAGCCAGATGCTTTGTATTTTAGTGGGACATCATACAGCCAGATGCTTTGTATTTTAGTGGGACATCATACAGCCAGATGCTTTGTATTTTAGTGGGACATCATACAGCCAGATGCTTTGTATTTTAGTGGGACATCATACAGCCAGATGCTTTGTATTTTAGTGGGACATCATACAGCCAGATGCTTTGTATTTTAGTGGGACATCATACAGCCAGACGCTTCGTATTTCAATGGAACATTTTTATTTCTATTTTATTTTAATTAGATTTATTTCACCTTTATTTAACCAGGTAAAACTGCAACCTGGCCAAGATAAAGCAAAGCAGTGCGACAAAAACAACACAGAGTTACAAATGGGATAAACAATCCTACAGTCAATAACACAATAGAATAATCTGTATACAGTGTTTGCAAATTAAGTAAGGAGGTAAGGCAATAAATAGGCCTATAGCGGCGAAGTAAATACAATTTCGCAATTTACACTGGAGTGATATATGTGCAGATTAGGATGTGCAAGTAGAAATACTGGTGTTCAAAAGAGCAGAAAAACAAATATGGGGATAAGGTAGGTAGTTGGTTGGATGGGCTATTTAGAGATGGGCTGTGTACAGCTGCAGCGATCGGTAAGCTGCCCTGACAGCTGACGCTTAAAGTTAGTGAGGGAGATATGTCTCCAACTTTCGCAATTCGTTCCAGTCATTGGCAGCAGAGAACTGGAAGGAAAGGCGGCCACAGGAGGTGTTGGCTTTGGGTATGACCAGTGAAATATACCTGCTGGAGCGTGTGCTATGGGTGGGTGTTGCTATGGTGACCAGTGAGCTGAGATAAGGCGGAGCTTTACCTAGCAAAGACTTATAGGTGACCTGGAGCCAGTGGGTTTGGCATTGAATATGTAGCGAGGACCAGCCAACGAGAGCATACAGGTCACAGTGGTGGGTAGTATATGTGGCTTTGGTTACAAAACGGATAGCAGTGTGATAGACTGCATCCAGTTTGCTGAGTAGAGTGTTGGAGGCTATTTTGTAAATGAAATATCCGAAGTCAAGTATCGGTAGGATAATCAGTTTTACGAGGGTATGTTTGGCAGCATGAGTGAAGGAGTCTTTGTTGCGAAATAGGAAGCCGATTCTAAATTTAGCTTTGGATTGGAGATGCTTAATGTGAGTCTGTAAGGAGAGTTTACAGTCTAGCCAGACATTTATAGTTGTCCACATATTCTAAGTCAGAACCATCCAGAGTAGTGATGCTAGTTGGCAGGCGGGTGCAGGCAGTGATCGGTTGAAGAGCATGCATTTTGTTTTACTAGCATTTAAGAGCAATTGGAGGCCTCGGAAGGAGTGTTGTATGGCGTTGAAGCTCGTTTTGAGGTTTATCACAGTGTCCAAAGAAGGGCCAGATGTATACAGAATGGTGTCATCTGCGTAGAGGTGGATCAAAGAATCACCCGCAGCAAGAGCGACATCATTGATATATACAGAGAAAAGAGTCGGCCCGAGAATTGAACCCTGTGGCACCCCCGTAGAGACTGCCAGAGGTCCGGACAACAGGCCCTCCGATTTGACACACTGAACTCTATCTGAGAAGTTGTTGGTGAACCAGGCGAGGCAGTCATTAGAGAAACCAAGGTTGAGTCTGCCGAAGAATACGGTGATTGACAGAGTCGAAAGCCTTGGCCAGGTCGATGAAGACGGCTGTATAGTACTGTCTTTTATCGATGGCGGTCATGATAATGTTTAGGACCATGAGCATGGCTGAGGTGCACCCGTGACCAGCTCGGAAACCAGATTGCATAGCGGAGAAGGTACGGTGGGATTCAAAATGGTTGGTGATCTGTTTGTTCACTTGGCTTTCGAAGACTTTAGAAAGGCAGGGCAGGATGGATTTAGGTCTGTAACAGTTTGGGTCAGAGTGTCTCCCCCTTTGAAGAGCGGGGTGACCGTGGCAGCTTTCCAATCTTTAGGAATCTCAGATGACATACAGCCAGAAGCTTTGTATTTTAGTGGGACATACAGCCAGATGCTAACAGTGGCATAAGCCTGTTTGGAAATCTTTCTTAGAGTAACAGACTTGAATTCTGAAAGAACAATAAGTTAATAAGGATATTTCTGCATTTTATTTTATTTTATTTGACAATTTAAAATGCATTAAGAAGCCACACCAGTCAACAATACATGCACCACAATTACAGAGAATTACATAGACAAAGTCAAGCCATGTTACACTTGTTTTCAACAATCATTTATACAGTAAGATGTACAGTAGGCCTGAAAATGTTTAATCTTCATGTGTGACCGACCAGCTCGATTTAGTCTTCTGTAGCAAAATTTGAAATTGTTTTTTTTACATTAGATAAAACTAGAGACTCAGAATTAGAAAACGGTATATCATACACTACAGTTGAAGAACAATGGGAAAGTAATTCTGCTTTGAAAGTTGAAAAACTTGTAATCTCACTTTTGCGAAAATGACCCTTGAATGTTTTATTACTACTACTGAGGAGCTCTTCTTTGTCTGCACCCATTCAGCATTGTTCACACCCTCTTAAGCCTTAGCCCCACCTATCTCTTTAAGGATTCACATGTGAGGCTATGTACTAAACATGCAAAGTACTAAACTATCATCAAGACTAAAGGCTGGTTTATACTACGTGTTTCGACAGTTGTTGCGGTGACATCATGAACATTCAATTGTCGTCTGATATCAAATTTGTTATTGGCTTTATGAAAAACTATAAACATAAAAACTACAGGTTGCATGACATCAACAGCCTGGGGGTCAAAAATAGCATAACTAGAAAATAGCTAACGGTTGTGTGTGATGAAAAAGAAGCAGGACATTCTACCAGAGAATTATAGAACTTGGACACTGTCTCGGTGGCCTAACGTTATATCCTAATTTGACTTAACAGGAAAATAAGGTACAAATTGCAGAACTTATCTGAGTTATTAGAGTTATTTTCACGAGGGCTTTACTATCTACGCAGTGGGGGGACAACACCGGTGACGGGTTTGATGTACACATTGCAGCTTGCCTTAATGTCCCTGAATTGATCACAGTTGAAGCCGGCCACTAGCTTCTTAGGACCGGGTCTGTATGGTGTAAAGGGCATCGTCACACGTAGTCGTTGCCCTTGTTTTAGCAAAGGCATTCTGAGGAGACACGTGAAAAACATTATAGCTCAAGGCAGCTTTAGATCTCTAAACTTCAACACACAAGGTAGTGTAAAATATTTCAGATGGAAAAACTCTAAGCTTTAACCACATGAACAGCCCATGAATGCATGTACTTTCTAGTTTAGTCAAGAGCTAAATAATCTCTTTTGGAAAGACTACGTTACATAAATTGTATTGAATCATCTGTCAAAAGACTGTGATGCCACAACTAACAAGGAACCGTAGTTCCGGTGCTTTGGTTTCCTCACTAGATATCTGGACATATCAGGACTGGGCGGAGGTGGTGCTGAACGTGTGGGTGGGGATTTCAAGCAATGATTTCAGACAATGATTTCAAGCTGGAAGTTTTCAGAAGGGGGGCTTGGCTGAGAGTTTCTGTTTAGGGGGCTGGTGACTTTGCTAGTCTCATTAGTATCTTTTGTCAAACATTTTCCCCCAGAACCTAATCAAGCATTTTACACAATTTCCTGAGATTTTAGGTCTGGATTTCTGAGATTAAGAGCTAAATTGTCAATTTGACGAGCAAAGTTTCGGTTTGTCATAAAACCTGAATCCATCCCACTTGGCAAAAACTGGGTCCACATCCAGGATTCAAATCTGGACACATTTCACTGGGCACAGACGGCAGTTCAACGTCTAGTTCTGATTTACATTTGCTTGATTTATCACCTAATGTGAATTAGAAATAAACAAAAAAGGTTAAAAGTTTACTTTTTGCACATCCAATCAGTTTTCCATGTTGATTCAACATCATCACACTGATTTTTTTGGTTGAAATTACATGGAAACAATGTTGATTCAACCGGTTTTTGCACAGTGGGATGGATTCAGGTTTTATGACAAACTGAAACTTTGCTTGTAAAGACATCAGAGAAATGTCACAAAGACCTACCTGGCTTCCATTGTTTCAGTCAGCAAGCCACTGCCGGTCACTGTTATGAAGCAGTTTCTCAGACCTTCGGATAGAGGGTTCTCAAACACAACCTCTGCCGTCATTTCACTATACTGCAATTCAGATCCAATGGCCTAAAAGAGAGCACACATTCGAAGAAAGGCATTTGCTAAATAGTATATTATATTGGAACTATCACACTGAATAAACCCCATCTTCAGTTTAATGGCTGTTACTGATATTAGGGCGCAGTATTTTCACGGCCGGATAAAAAACGTACCCGATTTAAACTGGTTACTACTCTTGCCCAGAAACAAGAATATGCATATTATTAGTAGATTTGGATAGAAAAGACTCTGAAGTTTCTAAAACTGTTTGAATGGTGTCTGTGGGTATAACAGAACTCATATGGCAGGCAAAAACCTGAGAAGATTCCAAGTAGGAAGTGGCCTGTCTGCGATTTTGTAGTTCTCCTTTTGCTTGTCTATCGAAACTACAGTATACGTGGGGTTATGTTGCACTTTCTAAGGCTTCCATTGGCTCTCTAAAGCCGCCAGAAAGCGGATTGGGGCGTCTCCTGTCTCTGGGAAAAGTATAGTAACTCAGTTTGTCAGTGGTCTGCCTGAGGACAAAGTGAATGGATATGCGCTTTCACAAGACCTCGCCATTTTTTATTTTCCTCTTTGAATGAATACAGTATTGTCCGGTTGGAATATTATCGCTATTTCACGAGAAAAATACCATAAAAATTGATTTTAAACAGCGTTTGACATGCTACTAAGTTTGTTAATGGAACATTTTGAATTTTTTTTTCTCGAAATCCGCTTCCGCGTTAACCTTTGGATAGTGACCTGAACGCATGAACTAAACGGGGGTATTTGCACATAACTATGGATTATTTGGAACAAAAACAACATTTGTTGTGGAAGTAGCAGTCCTGGGAGTGCATTCTGATGAAGAACAGCAAAGATAATCCAATTTTTCTAATAGTAATTCTGACTTTAGGTTGCCCCGAACTTGGCGGGTGTCAAATTAGCTAGCCGTGATGGCTGAGCTATGTACTCAGAATATTGCAAAATGTGCTTTCGCCGAAAAGCTATTTTAAAATCTGACATAGCGATTGCATAAAGGAGTTCTGTATCTATAATTCTTAAAATAATTGTTATGTATTTTGTCAACGTTTATCATGAGTAATTTAGTAAATTCACCGGATGTTTTCCGTGGGAATACAAATTCTGAACATCACACGCCAATGTAAAAAGCTTTTTTTTGATATAGATATGAACTTGATTGAACAAAACATGCATGTATTGTATAACATAATGTCATAGGAGTGTCATCTGATGAAGATTATCAAAGGTTAGTGCTGCATTTAGCTGTGTTTTGGGTTTTTGTGACATATATGCTTGCTTGAAAAATGGCTGTTTGGTTATTTGTGTCTATGTACTCTCCTAACATGATCTAATGTTTTGCTTTCGCTGTAAAGCCTTTTTGAAATCGGACAATGTGGTTAGATTAACGAGAGTCTTATCAAATGGTGTAAAATAGTCGTATGTTTGAAATATTGAAATTATTGCACTTTTGAGGTATTTATATTTCGCACCACGCGATTCCACTGGCTGTTGAATAGAGTGGGAAGCTAACGTCCCACCTAGCCCATAGAAGTTAAGGATCTGACAGACTGCGAAATGACAATGTTGGGAATATGCAGTACTCACTTTGATGGTGAGCGAAGGGCTCTCTGGCACAAGGTCTTTCTCTGTGATGTACACTGCCTCACTCTTGTCCTTGTCTGTGACCACAGCCGAAACCTTGATGCTGTTGCTCTCCCGCATTTTCTCACCGTACACAGAGAAGGGGATGTGGATGGGTATAGTCAGATCTGCCAACAGAGACAATGCATTTGATTGTCAAGGTATCACAAACGTTAACATTCTGTGTTGTCCTCAGTACAACATTAGCAACCCTAACATTCTGTAGCGTCCTCAGTACCACATTAGTATCCCTAACATTCTGTTGTGTCCTCAGTACAACGTTAGCAACCCTAACATTCTGAAGCGTCCTCAGTACCAAATTAGCAACCCTAACATTCTGTACCGTCCTCAGTACCACATTAGCAACCCTAACATTCTGTTGTGTCCTCAGTACAAGGTTAGCAACCCTAACATTCTGTAGCATCCTCAGTACCACATTAGCAACCCTAACATTCTGTGGTGTCCACAGTACAACATTAGCAACCCTAACATTCTGTAGCATCCTCAGTACAACATTAGCAACCCTAACATTCTGTAGCATCCTCAGTACAACATTAGCAACCCTAACATTCTGTAGCGTCCTCAGTACCACATTAGCAACCCTAACATTCTGTTGTGTCCTCAGTACAACGTTAGCAACCTGACAGCCATAAGAGTTAGTCAGTCGATTTGCTACAACGCTATGGCAGCTATACATGAGAATTTACAGCTTTGTTAAATTGACCAGTTAAACTCTAACTATATGCACTCCTGAAACACACCACTTTTTTGTCGAAATCAATCACTGAGATTGATATATGCGTCATACCAAGGATGTTGACAAAGAATTCTAAAGGTGAATAGCTGCAATGTGCTCTTGGTTTTGTTAAGTGTTTCAGTTCCCTTTGTTCTGTGATGTAAATGCCTCCCTGTGTGCACTACTGTGATAGTTAAACCTTGTAGGCCTACTCACAGAAAGAGTTTGGAACATTTTCACTCTACCTTGGTTGGGAAGGAGCTTCAGTTCTTTCAATTCGGTCTGTATCTGGGAGGATGGGATCCCGGTGTATCTCATGGCCTGAACGTTGACATTGATCACTAGTGTCCGAGTCTCACTGTCGTTGCTGTTCAGTATAAGCTTGAGGTCGATGTCTTTGCCGCTGACCGGCTTGGTCAGCTCCACGATCTTCATGGAAACGCCAGGTTTGCCGTCATGGATCACGTTTGAATTCTCTTCGGGTATGTTGACTCTTTTCACAGCTAGATTGTACACATCCCTTTCCTTTTCCGTGCCTGTTTGAAATGTGTGACATTTTGGATGAGTTCCTGGTGACTCAAGCAGTTGCTCTCACTCACCATGGAGAATTATTGTGAAAGGTGGACACAGCACCATTCTGAATCATCTCTTAAAAAAGTACAGAACTATTTCCCAGACCAACCATAGTTCTCAAATATATAAAATATGCTTATACCCTTAAGATAGGTATAACTCCTGCAACGTTGCATTATTTCCGAAATCAATTGATAACAGTTCAACCTTGATATAGTCAGACTCTCGGTTCATTCAATACCAACCCTCTGCATGTTTATAGTTGGCCGTGATGTCCACTCTCTTGTCACTGCCCACTGCCTTGGTGCTGATGTTCTGGCCTACGGACACACTGTCCGTGGAGATCTTTTTCTTGGAGCCGTTAGCTAACACCATCCAGGTTACACGGTCGGCGTTGACTTCGGCGAAGACAAAGGGCACATCGTATTTGAGGTCAACGTGACCCTGCAGTATTGCCTTGACTGGAGCAGGGCCGCAGCAGTAAACATCTGGGGGAGGGGAAGAGAAAACAACATGAGTGTATAACAGGGAGTTCCCTTCATGTCTCCCAGACCCAGGACACGAACTCAGAACCATCTGCACAGTAACACAACATACAGTACATACAACCTCCAGAAGTGTGTTATTATGTAAGATGGTGTGAGATGAGATGGAAGTTGGACCGTACCAGTGCTTTTCTCCTGGGGGGTGGGGTCCACAACCTGCCAGCCATCGTATAAGGAGCCTGCTGAGAGATCGGGCCGTCTCATCCAGGCCTCCACCCACACATGGTAGTTCCTGAGCAGAAACACCAGTCTTCAAAACTTCATGCTATTGGCATCACTCTTCATACTATAGCCACAATGACCTCATGTTACACTTACCATACACTGTCGGGGCTCTGTTTGGGTCTGACTCCATAGTCGGAGAAGAAGTCGTCAATTATCAGGTTTTTGTCGGTGTCGTGGGCTGACTGAAAATTGGAAACCACTCGACATGGGATTCCCAAACACCTCAGTACTGACAAGGAAATACATTTCAGGCATACTGGTTAACTAAAACAACACATTCAAAGAATACTGGTTAACTAAAATAAGCACATCCAAGGCATTGACACGCAGCCTCTCTCCTCTGATCAGAGGTGGTGGGTAATCTTGCCATCCTTCTCAAAAACCTATCACAGCCCTGGGTCTGAGCGCATGCAATAGTCAGTTCTATTTAAATAACATTGTATTGATTGATTGACTAAAATAATAATTGAAGAGCGATTGGACAGTGATAGCCTACCTGTGCACATTACAGCGGCGAACACCCAACACTGGCCATACTTGACTGGATTGCTGCCATTTTTGAGCCACCTCCTTAGTACCTCAACACTACCGTTCCAGTGAGTGGGGGACATGCCACCATCGTATCGACCATCCCACCGCCCCATCAGGACACCTCTGTCATCGTTAGCGTTGATCTGGGCAAGGACAATAATGTTAAAATTAGATTTCAGAACTGTCATTTGGCTGAGTGAATGTGTTTTTGTACTATCTAAAATGTAGTTGCTTTCCTGGATCTAGATTGAGCATAGCCTTGGACTAAAAAGCATGTTCAGTGTGGAAAGTTATTTTTAGTCCAGGACTAGATTTAATCTGGGTCCGGGAAACCAGTCCTATATGTGTAACAACACCTTAATTAGTGGCACTGGAACCATTTATAGTGAACAGGGCTAGATGATGTTCCAGAAATTAACCAATGTATTTTCTTGAGCTGTTTATACAGAACTATGAGCTTATGATGATTTAAAGAATGTTACTGTTACTAGATGGGTTTAATAATGTTGTCACAGTTACTAGTGGGGTTCAATAATGTTGTCACGGTTACTAGATGGGTTTAATAATATTGTCACTGTTACTAGATGGGTTTAATAATGTTGTCACTGTTACTAGATGGGTTTAATAATGTTGTCAATGTTAAAACAATAATGTTGTCACTAGCTAGGATTTCCATCCAAGTGGCGACAGATATTCATGTGAATATTCTAAAATCATAAAAGCATAAAAACAATATGCGCATTTTCCCACCAGAGATGTGTTTCCATTAAATGTACTTTTTTTGTCGTACATCACTTACTTCACAGGAGCAGCATTTCAACGTAAACATACATTTTTTATCTAAATATGTTTATTGGCAGAAATGCCTTCTAGAACATGTGAACTTTCATTTGCCTTAATTAGAAACTTGTATTCCATCCATAAATATGAATACAATTGTTAAATTACGAGCCTAGTTGGTTTAGCCACGGGAAAAGTCAGGAACCTATAGCGTGTGTTTACCACATGGCCTCACATATGAATCCTTAAAGAGATGAACGGGGCTAAGGCTTATGAGGATGTGACCGATGCTGAATGGATGTAGAAGAGCTCTCCAGTAGGTGTACCAAAACATTCAAGGGCTATTTTCTCAAAAGTGAGGTTTCAAAGCAGATTATTTCCCCATTGTTCCTCAACTGCAGTGTATGATATCCCATTTTCTGTCTCTGAGTCTCTACCTTTATCCAAAGAAAAAAAACGAATAATAATCACATTTTGCTACATAAGATCGAGGCGGTTGGTCACATTTTAGAATAAAGCTGTAACGTAACAAAATGTAGAAATTGTCAAAGGTCTGAATACTTTCCGAATGCACTATAGCCAACATGATAAGATTATGTTTTATTTGTCAAACGGCAGCCAAGCATCGAGGATCATGTTACCAGAATAAGGCCCTCAATATTTAATAGAAAGAAATATCAAGCTCATCACCTTGCACATTCACCACCCTGTGAACTTCATCATTAATTTATTTATCTGTAGCCTAATAAACGGCATGCTTTCCCGATGAGTCATAGTGGGACGACCACACAAGATGTCATTGCGTGATTCCAAGTTTACTTCGATATGATGGTTATTAAATCAATATTTGCGAATAAAAGCATTTCCACCAACATTTCTCTCATAGTTAATTTTACTGACTCAAAACCATCCCACCTTGTCTTGTGCATTTTGTTTTGTCAAGATTTGTAAAGTTGACTGCCACATTTTCCATCAGCACTTTCATGAAATGTCATGAAATGTTTTATCTGACATGTACTTTACTCGCATAAAAAGGTTGGATGGAAACCTGTTCACTGTTACTAGTGGGGTTCAATAATGTTGTCACTGTTACTAGTGTGGGTCAGATCTCCAATCTTACCATGGCACTGACCACCCTACTGACATAGATGGGGTTGCAACGAGCAGAGAAGTCCTTTGCGGGGTCACTCAGACACTTGGGATTCACATCAAGCAGCTTCAGGCAAATGTCCACTATATCGTCTTCAAACTGGAGAAACAATACATTTGGGCAGGTTAGCTAGCAACAATTTCTAAAATGTCTTGTCTATACTAACTTACAATTTTGTAATTTAATCTTATCCAGGGCGACTTACAGTATTGAGTTGATAAGTGTTCGTATTGGTCTCCCGTGGTAATCGAACCCCACAACCCTTGCGTTGCAAGAGCCATTCTTTACCAATGGAGCCACGCAGGACTCTCGCCAATCACGTAGACTAAGATATCGTGTGACACTTGGGGGCGGTTTCCTGGACAACAGATTAGTCCTGGACTTCTCTAGAGTAAAAATAATTTGGGAGGGAGATTCTCCATTGAGTTTGCTTTTTAGTTGAGGAATATATTTAATCTGTGTCCAGGAAACAAGCCCTATATGTTATAAGCAGCTAGGTAGTACTTTTCAACTGTACAATACTGTATTGTTTGTTCTGTGTACCTGTCCGAAGTTCCACGCCATAGAGCTGATGTATTTGTCAGAACCTTTGTACACCAGGCCTTGTTCTCTCATCACATACTCCTGCCTCTCCTCCTCTTCAGGTAGATGCACCCAGTCCTCTACAGCCCGCAACAAAATACAGCCGTTTTAAAAACATGAATTATAAGAATTTGTTCCACTGACTTGACTGGATAAATAAAAAATACATTATTATACAAACTGAAATGAAAGGGTATCTGGACAAGGTTTAAATTGCGAGTAACTTTAACATGTTATCATGCTGTTACTGTGTTATGACCACTGTCTCCCATGCTAGAATGTAGTGTTACCAAGCTGTGTTACCAGTATGTTACCAGACTTTAATACCAGGATGTTAGCAGGCTGTGCTACCAGGCTGTGCTGCCAAGCCTTGCTGATAGGCTATGCTACCAAGCTGTGCTACCAGGCTGCACTACCAAGCCGTGCTAATAGGCTGTGCTACCAGGCTGCGCTACCAAGCCGTGCTGCAAGGCTGTGCTACCAGGTTGTGCTACCAAGCCATGCTAATAGGCTGTGCTACCAGGCTGCACTACCAAGCCGTGCTAATAGGCTGTGCTACCAGGGTGTGCTGCAAGGCTGTGCTACCAAGCTGTGCTACCAGGCTGTGCTACCAAGCTGAGCTACCAGGCTGTGCTAATTGGCTGTGCTACCAGACTGTGCTACCAGGCTGTGCTAATAGGCTGTACTACCAAGCTGTGCTACCAGACTGTGCTACCAAGCTGTGCTAAAATGCTGTGCTACCAAGCTGTGCTACCAGGCTGTGCTACCAAGCTGTGCTAAAATGCTGTGCTACCAAGCTGTGCTACCAACCTGTGCTACCAGGGTGTGCTACCAGGCTGTGCTACCAAGCTGTGCTACCAGGCTGTGCTACCAATGAACTCATCACATGGTTTCAACAGCAATGCCACCACTTTAATATTAGAGAACAGCATTCATAACCACAGACTGTCATTCATATAATGTGGCTCTGGATGTTGTGGCCCATTGTTTGTATCTGTGTGTCTATTATGTCCCAAAACAGTTATGAGGCATCTTTCCAACCCATACAGCGACATGGGTTACAACAATCTCTGTAAAGTTAGCCATTTCCAGCTTTTAAACTGATGAGAACATTCAGGAATACAGCATTTGACACCCTCTGGATACTGTATCAAATATTGACTGTGTGTTACCATGGCTGTATTGATGCAGTCACAGCATTTGTTCTCCTTCATGTGATTATGTCACGTCCTGACCATAGAAAGCTTTTATTTTCTATGGTAGAGTAGGTCAGGGCGTGACAGGGTTTTTTGTCTAGTTTAAGTTTTATATGTTGTGTGGTTCTAGTTTCTGTTTTTCTATGTTTTTTTTGGGGGGGATGATCTCCAATTAGAGGCAGCTGGTAATCGTTGTCTCTAATTGGGGATCATATTTAAGTTGTTTTTTCCACTAGGTTTTGTGGCAGATTATTTTGAGGTAGTGTATGTTTCACCTCTTCGTCACGGTTTGTTATTTTGTTTAGTAGTTTATTTGTGTCTTGCATAGTTTCACAGTTATAATAAAATGTGGAACGATACACACGCTGCGCCTTGGTCTCCTTCATCATACGACAAACGTGACAGATTAAAAAATGTATATATCACAGTTCTAGTTAACATTTTTATGAATGCTTTATACTCCATTATAATGTATTAAATATGCCTTACCATACTCTCCAATCTCGTTCACAGGAAGTTCATTCATTGACCCAGAATTCCCCATGAGGGATAATAAAGTTGTTTTGAATTGAATTGTGTTTACCTTTGCACCAGGGATTAAACAGCAGAAGGAGCTTGCCCAGGCTGCTGCCCACCGAGGCGGTGGCGCTGGTCTTTACAGACAGGCTGTACTCTCCCACTGGGGCATCTGCTGGGCTGGTGATGTCCAGGGTGATTGAGCCCGCCAGGAGCACTGAGCCCTGGTGAACCTTGACCTTCCAGGAGGAACCCTTCCCACAGCCCTCAGGTAGCCCGAACACTGACCTGGTCCCCAATGCCTCCGAAGGCTGGGGCCCTGGATGGAGAACAGAGGATGTTGTGGGTTGTGTTCAGTAGGAATGAAATTGATGAAAACTTTCAGAAACAGTGATGTACCATACACTGGGAGTACAAAAAATTAGGAACACCTTCCTAATATTGAGTTGTCCCCATTTTCCCTCAGAACAGCCTCAATTCGTCGGGGCATGAACACTACATGGTGTCGAAAGCGTTCCTCAGGGATTCTGGTCCATGTTGACGCCAATGCTTCTCACTGTTGTGCCAAGTTAGCTGGAAGTCATTTGGGTGGTGAACCATTCTTGAAACACATGGGAAACTGTTGAGTGTGAAAAACCCAGCAGCATTGCAGTTCTTGACACACTCAAACCGGGGCGCTTGGCACCTACTACCATACCCTGTTCAAAGGCACTTAAATCTATTGTCTTGCCCATTCACCCTCTGAATGACACACATACACAATCCATGTCTCAGTTGTCTCAAGGCTTAAAAATCCTTCTTTAACCTGTCTCCTCTCTTTCATCTACACTGATTGAAGTGGATTTAACAGGTGACCTCAATAAGGGATCATAGCTTTCACCAGGATTCACCTGGTCAGTCTATATCATGGAAAGAGCAGGTGTTCCTAATGTTTTGTACACTGTGTATTTGTCCAATAAGATTCAATATTTTCTGACAGCGTAACGTTGATGTCAGGAGTACATATACAGGAGAAGTGAAGGTATCTCAAATCCTGTCAGTGGTGAAATTCAGTCTTTAGATATGATAGAATTGACCCCAACTCAGCTATGTACAACACACTCAAGGATTTGTTCCAATATCATTATTACTGCACGTGTCTGTCTTGTCAAAGGGGACTAACATAGGGCCGATTTCTCTACCCTAGCCTAGATCCATCCTAGTGTGTTTTAGTCCA
Organism: Salmo trutta; assembly: GCF_901001165.1. Classification (NCBI taxonomy): domain Eukaryota; kingdom Metazoa; phylum Chordata; class Actinopteri; order Salmoniformes; family Salmonidae; genus Salmo; species Salmo trutta. The sequence continues at coordinate 10,721,712 of NC_042972.1, read as the reverse complement.
GGACTAGCATAATCTGGGTCCGTAAAACTTTTAATACAAACAGCCCTAATAAATAGCAGCGATAAATAAAGTTATTCTATTTTCTATTCTAGATAGCTCACCTGTCTCCACCATCAGCTCCAGTAAGTCTGTTGTGGGCCTGGAGAGGTCATGGAGTTCAAAGGTGACCAGGAAGGACTGGCCTCTCCTGACTATCAGTCTGTTCACTGAGATGTCATTGGTTTTGTGGGCTGTGTTGTTCTTCTCACAGTTGAGATCTACTTTACCAACGTCTTCAAGAAAGAATGAAATTAATACATATATAGATAAAACATTTTTCATTTGAAACTGAATTATCCCTTAGTTAAAATCCTGCTTTTCTATTTTTCCTGATATTACAACTTTTATGTTTTCTAGTGTGGGTGTCTGTTTCTGTGTTTGATGTTGTCTTGCCCAATGTTTGTTTGTCACATTTTTGCCTGACAGCAACATAGCAGAAACACTGTCAGTGGTAGTTTAGATCACTGGATAGAAAAAACACTTGTAGCCTTTCACCATGCATAAGGCATGTAGTAACTTGACAAGGAATGCCCACACGCAAATCAATATGACTTTCCTTTACTTTCAACCTAATAAAAGGTGTACAGCCATGTACAAACAAACACAGCAAAGTGATACCGCCACATGAATAGTAATCCTACTATACTCCATGTAATTATTTATATTGTGTCTACACTATAACACTTCTCCCCCCTTAATTTCAATCCCCCCTGTGAGAAAAGAACATAAGATGAACAAGTAAACCACATCAATGTTAACACTTTAGAACTTCTGCTAGTGTTACTGTAAATGTAAACAAACAAAAAATGACTTTTCAACTAAGTCTGCTGTTCCAAACAAACACTAACACCACAAGGCTCTCGGTCTCAACTACAGAGTTGGTCTTTCAGGAGGCTTGTGACTACGCTGTGATCTGCGCAGTACTCCTGGTGTGCTACGAGACACAGGTAAGGTGTGTCCCAGTGGAGCTGGGTCTGAGGTCACAGGAGCGGGTTGGGTGTTTGTGAGAGGAAGTCCATCACCCTCTGCAGGAACCACTGAATGCACCTCTTTCTCAGATGCTGTTTCCTGTGGGGTTTCCACTTGTATACTACCACCCGCAGCTGTTCCGTCTGAAAACATGGCATTTTCTTTGTCATAGCGCAGGTGAATGTGGTCCTGGTGTCTGCGTATGACTCGACCATCAGTCAGTTTGACCACAAAGGAGACTGGGCCACTCTGACTCAGAATGGTACCTGGCAACCAACGTTGGCTGCTTGTGAAGTTGCGGATGTAGACAGTGTCATTGGGTTTTAACTGTCTCTCCCTCGCGTGGTGGTCATGTCTCTCTTTTTGTTTCTCCTGCTTCCGTTCCACTCGTGCTTTGATGTCCGGACGCAGTAGATCCAGGTGAGCTTTTGGCTTTCTGCCTATCAACACCTCAGCTGGAGCCTGTCCTGTTGTTGTTTGTGGCGTGATGCGGTATTGGAACAAGAACCGAGAGAGTTTAGTTGTGATGGTTCCCCCAGTCATCTTTTTGAGCCCCTCTTTCAGTGTCTGCACAGCCCGCTCCACTAAGCCGTTTGAGGCCTGTTGAAACAGCGCGCTGCGGACATGGCAAGTTCCGTTTTTCCGCATTAAGTCATGGAAAAAAAATCACAGGTAAAGGTTGTTGCAAGTCAGGCAGACCATGGGTTGCAAACACCTGCCAAATCTTTTTGATGGTTGTGGTCGCTGTGATGTTGCTCATGATGTGAGCCTCCAGCCACATGACAAGGAACATGTGGCCCACGAAAGGGCCTGCAAAGTCTATGTGCAGCCCGGACCATGGCGATCAGGCCACTCCCACAGATGTAGTGGCGCCATCTTCTGGTTGATCTGGCACTCAGAGCATGATTTCACTTGTTTTCTATTTCCCGATCTATGTTAGGCCACCAGATGTAAGATCTGGCTAAACATTTCATCCGGGAGGCACCTGGGTGAGCCTCATGGGCCTCATCCATGACTTGTGAATGGCCAGGGAGTGGAACAACCACTCTGGAACCCCAGAGTATGCAGCCATCCTGCACACTCAGCTCAGTTTTGCACTTGGCATAAGGTCTCAGTCCATCATCCTCTATTACAGGAGGCCAGCCCTGCATAAGGAATCTTTGCACTTGAGCCAGGATAGGATCCCAGTCTGTCCATTGCTTGATCTGTTTGGCGTTCACAGGTGTGTTTGACAATCTCTCCATTAGGAAAATTGTCTCGAGAGGCACCACAGTTGTGGCGGGCATCTCTGGTAGCGGGAGACGGCTGAACGCGTCTGCGTTTGCATTGTCCTTCCCCGCTCTGTAGACAATAGTGTACTGGTAAGCTGACAGTGTGAGGGCCCAGCACGGTGTCCTTGCTAAAGCCATGGAAGGAATGCATCTTGAATCACTGAAAAGGTCAGTGGTTTGTGGTCAGTGCTTATGGTGAAATGACGACCGTAGAGGTATTGATGAAAGCGTTTCACAGCAAAAACTATGGCCAGACCTTCCTTGTCTAACTCTGAATAACCCTTCTCAGCACTTGTCAGTGTGTGTGATGTGAATCCAATGGGTTTCTCTGACCCATCCTCCATCTGATGAGAGCGTCCTGCCCCGACGCCATAGAGCGAGGCGTCACATGACAGAATGATGTCTTTGTCTTGGTCAAAATTAACCAGCAGTTGTGCTTGTTGTAGTAGTGCTTTCACTTCCTTGAAAGCTTTCTCTTGAGCTGGCCCCCTCTTCCATTTACAGTCTTTGTGGAGCAGCTGATAAAGTGGAGCCAACACTGTTGACAGCTCATGGAGGAACTTACCATAGTAGTTCACCATGCCCAGGTACGACCTGAGCTCAGTGTTGGGTGTTGACTGTGACATACTCTTTCGAGTCCTCGTCCAGGAGGAGCTGTTGGTAGGTGTGACTCATGTCAAGCTCTGAGAACATCTTGCCTCCAGCAAACGTCGCAAACAGGTCCTCCACCCCCGGCAGCAGGTAAGCATCCAGCTTAGAGGCCCTGTTGATGGTGAGCTTGTAGTCCCCACATATACGCACCGTGCTATCACTTTTCAGAACAGGAACGATTGGAGCTGCCCAGCGGGTGAACTGAATGAGAGTAATGATGTTTGTTCCCTGCAGCCGCTCCAACTCATCCTCAACTTTCTTTTTCATGGCGTATCGGACTGTCCTGGGCTTGAAAAAGCGAGGCTCGGCCTGAGGATCCACGAACAGCTTAACTACAGTGCCCTGCACTGTGCCCAGTTAATCTTTGAAAATCTCAGGGTACTTTTGAATGACATCCTCAGTCACTCGTGTGTTTTATCTCACCCCAGTTCAGTTTTGGTGAGCCAGTCACACCCTAGTAAACTAGGCCCCTTCCCTTTCACCGCCAGGAGCAGTGCTCTCGTTTCCTGGCTGTTGTCCACCTCCAGAGCCCCGAGCAATGGTATGGTCTCCTCATCTGATTTCTATCTACCTCCACTATAGCATAGATAGAAACAATGCTCTTCCCCCTCCACTGTGCTCACTAGGTGGTGTGCTGCTGACTGTGGCTTAATTGCTGTGAACTTGCCCTGCCCAGTCTGCCCACCCCCTGGCTTGCTCCTTGGACCCCTGCATTTTTTAGCTAAATGTCCCATTTTGTTGCAATTGTGACAGACCGTATCCTTGATTTTACAGTTGTTTGCATAATGTGTTCCCCTACATCTGAAGCATTCCACTGATATGTCTTTTGTCACCTGATGCACTGCACAACTTACACTGCTGGCCTTTTGAATATTTTTTGACATTATTAGCAGCCATCTCCATTCCTTGAGATAGTTGCTATGCTCTCTTGAAAGTCAGTGTAGCTTCCTCCAACAAACTGTATGCTGTCCTCATTAATGCCACAGACTAATCTGTCACGGAGCATGTCCTCTAACATAGCCCCAAACTCACAATGTTCAGAGAGCTCACATAATTCAGCAACAAAGTTAGCAACAGACTGACCTGTTTTCTGAGAATGGCAGTTCAATTTGAACCTCTGGACAATCACTGAAGGCTTTGGATTGTGGTGAGTCTGAACGAGAGCAACTAGATCCACAAAGGGAATTTCTCCCGGTCTCCGTGGCTTAGCCAAATTCCTCATGAGCTTGTAGGTTTTAGCCCCACACACACTCAAGAGAATAGAGCGCTGTTTAGCCTCATCTCTAATTCCATTTGCCAAGAAAAAACCTTTCCAGATATTCCGCCCAGTCCTCGTTGTCTTCCACAAACTCAGTGATAGTCCCAAACATTGCCATTATAACGCCAACTTGTCCTTGATCCTCGTTAGCGTTTTACACGTGCTGCTGGTTGTCACCGATGAAGTTGCCCTCCAGCGGCGGCTGCTCTCCGTCGCTCATTAAGCTAGCTAGCTGACTGACAACCTCCACTGTTTCATAACTGATCAAGTTTTATCCTCATCGCCAAAAATATGTAGTAACTTGACAAGGAATGCCCACATGCAATTCAATATGACTTTCCTTTGGAAGAGTTGCATTGAACAGGTACAACTCTGGGTGATGACATCAACGGGGAAAAGTCACGGTCAAGGTCAATGCCAATAATAACCATGAATACATGAATAATAATCATGCTATACTGCAGGTAAGTACAATAACATATTCTATGTAATTATTTATATAGTGTCTACACTATGACAATGCAGAAAGAAATAGGCGAAAGACCATAGACTTAGGAATTAGAATTGAATATGATCTCTATGTAAAAGACAGCCTTGGGCCAGGATGAAATGGTATGAGGAACCTATGACAATAATTCAAGTGAAACATGGCAGAAGATTAGTGATGAAAAAAGCCCCTTAAAGGCAGGGAGAATCCCCCCCAAAAGTAAGCCTGTATATTGCACAGGTAACACATTATAGTAAACTACAGTATACCTGTATTCAAATACTATATGTACAAAGACAGCAGCAGATCTTCAAGTCCAGTAATTTGCTGATCTGCCCCTATCTGTCAATATTGATATAGTTTGCTAAAGTGTTATCTATGCAATACACTACAGGCCAACTTTGCATATTTTCTTTAATGGCTCATAAATAATAAAAGCTGTCAGAAATGAAATTAATTTAACAGATGAACAAACACCAACAAGGATGATCTTTCTTTGTAAGAAAATGTTCCATTCTACAAGTCAAGTCACCCAATTACCCATTCACTGTACTATATTACCCTCTGTCACTAAACATGACATAGGCTACCTTGACAATGCAATAGTCACATTTTTCAGCATCTGAAAAATCTTGCAATGAGCAGTGTTAGTTGACTTACCAAAATCCATTGAAGCTGTCTCTCATGTGGTTGTGTTGGTAAGTGGATTGAGTTGCTTGTTGTAGTACTGCAGTACTGTAAGCAATGAAAGGATGCCAGGACTTTTAAAGGGAGCCCTACCCATGTCAAAAGAATGTCTCAAACATCACACAGACAAATGCACCCTTTCACTAGAATGGTCTTTCTGGTTCTTCCCCTGTGTGTAGGTGGCAATAGCTACTTTACATTTTTGGGCAAGTGATCATAATCTTCATGCCTTTCAGACCTTAATGTCAGTTGCACAGAATACAGCGGGTGTAAACAGTACAGTGAAATGCTTGCTTGCATGCTCTTCCTCAACGTTGCAGTAATACTACGTCATATGAAATAAATACACACGAGAAATGAAAAAGGTACACAGGAACTAAAGAAATACACAAGAATATAATGACATGTAGAATATATTGACATGGAGAATATATTGACATGGAGAATATAATGACATGCATAACATATTGGCAAGTAGAATATATTGATATGTTTACAAGAGTATTGTGACTATCAAAAATACACTATTGAACACTATTGAAATCTATATAGATCTTGATTTCTATTTGATACATCAAATATTAATACTCCCATCACTCCCCTGTATACAGTGCATTCGGAAAGTATTCAGACCGCTTCACTTTTTCCACATGTTGTTATGTTACAGCCTTATTCTAAAATGTATTAAATAGTATTTTTTTATCTCATCAATCTACACACAATGTCCCATAATGACAAAGCAAAAACAGGTTTTCAAAAATGTATAAATAAATAAAAACTGAAATATCACATTTACATAAGTATTCAGACCCTTTACTCTATACTTTGTTGAAGCACCTTTCACAGTGATTACAGCCTCAAGTCTTCTTGGGTATGACGCTACAGCTTGGCACACCTGTATTTGGGGAGTTTCTCCCATTCTTCTCTGCAGATCCTCTTAAGCTCTGTCAAGTTGGATGGGGAGCGTCACTGCACAGCTATTTTCAGGTCTCTCCAGAGATGTTCGATCGGGTTCAAGTCCGGGCTCTGGCTCGGCTACTCAAGGACATTCAGAGACTTGTCCCGAAGTCTCTCCTGTGTTGTCTTGGCTATACACTTATGGTCTTTGTCCTGTTGGAAAGTGAACCTTCGCCCCAGTCTGAGATCCCGAGCGATCTGGAGCAGGTTTTCATCAAGCTCTCTATACTTTGCTCCGTTCATTTTTACCTTGATCCTGCCTAGTCTCCCAGTCCCTACCGCTGAAAAACATCCCCACAGCATGATGCTTCACCGTAGGGATGGTGCCAGGTTTCCTCCAGGCCAAAGAGTTCAATCTTGGTTTCTTGTTTCCTTAAGGTGCCTTTTGGCTAACTCCAAGCGGGCTGTCATGTGCCTTTTACTGAGGAATGGCTTCGGTCTGGCAACTCTAGCATAAAGGCCTGATTGGTGGAGTGCTGCAGAACTCTGGAGCTGTGTCAGAGTGACCATCGGGTTCTTGGTCACCTCCCTGACCAAGGCCCTTCTACCCCGATTGCTCAGTTTGGCCGGGTGGCCAGCTCTAGGAAGAGTCTTGGTGGTTCCAAACTTTTTCCATTTAAGAATGATGGAGGCCAATGTGTTCTTGGGGACCTTCAATGCTGCAAAAATGTTTTGGTACCCTTCCCCAGATCTTTGCCTTGACACAATCCAGTCTCGGAGCTCTACGGAACAATTACTTCAACCTCATAGCTTGGTTTTTGCTCTGACACGCACTGTCAACTGTGGGACCTTATATAGACAGGTTTGTGCCTTTCCAAATCATGTCCAATCAATTGAATTTACAACAGTTGGACTCAAATCAAGTTGTAAAAACGTATCAAGGATGATCAATGGAAACAGGATGCACCTGAGTCTCATAGCAAAGGGTCTGATTTCTTTTTTTTATTTGCAAAATATCTAAAAACCTTTTTCCGCTTTGTCTTTATGGGGTATTATATGTAGATTGATGTGGGGGGAAATGATGTAATCAATTTCAGAATAAGGCTGTAAAGTAACAAAATGTGGAAAAGTCAAGGGGTTTCCGAAGGCACTGTATGCTGCGATGGTGCAACGGCAAAGCAATCATTTAAGATTTAAAGGTACTTTATTCCCCATTTAACAGTTTTCAACTCCCTTTGAAATGGCTTTTATCATACAGTATTTATATTTCTTTACAATATTGTTCTCATTTATCTCTCTGGTTGCTACCTTTGTTCACCAATAAGCAGTGTCACATTCTGTCGTCCAGGTTGCTCAAGACATCTTATTTCCCCATATCTGACTAATGTAATTGCACCCTTATGCTGCACCTTTGTTTTCATTGGCTTATCTTGATTATAAATGTCAGTTCATCTACTTTTCTGCCTCTTGAGGATTTCATGAAGGGAGTCTTGCTGCTCGGAGCCGTTGCGAAAGTGCTTACTCAACGTCCGACGTGGGAGAGGTAGACAAACTTCCGACTTCTGACTAAATGATGAAGGGGGAAACATTGTCTGTTAACAGGTTTTTGTTCCAACCCAACACGAAAACATCTGATTCAAATGATCCGACTGCTCATGCGATTCAATCCAGAGTAGTTAGGAACTGGTGTGTTAGTGCTGGGCTGGAATAAAATCCTGCGTTCACGGCTCTCCAGGACCAGGCTCTTGGCCATCTGCCCTGTTCTTGACCTGCAGCTCTGGTCACGCATCCCCCATCCACGCCCTCCTTGCCTGGGCCCTCATGGCCAGCTGCCTCACTTCCACCCTGCCCTCCACCCCACGGCTACAGTGCCCCAGGTGGGCCATGTATCTCTGAGCGTGGGCACCGCGGTGCCAGGTGCGTAGCTGGGAGTCATGTTTCTGCTGGGCGAACAGCTCTGTCTCATCCAGGTGAGGCTTGAGGCGCACACCCTGCGCACGCTCCTGCCAGTGGAAGAGGAAGAGCTGCCAGGTGCTCATCCTCTGGCCCCAGTGCGTGGCGGTTCTCAGGGCTGTCATGCCCTCCAGTTGATTTGGGGCGCCGCGCACCAGTAGCTCCTGGATGGACTGCAACTGGCCCTGGGCGGCTGCTGCGTGAAAGGCCCTGAGCCCCAGGGGAGTCTGGCCCTTATCATTGGCCCCTACAAAGATAACAGGGTCAAGTTTGTTAGGCAGACAGAAAGAAAACAGACTAAAACAAGGAGAGACTGGCTTGACTTTTGCTTTCTTCTGCCAAACGTTTTCCGTTGTATGACCGAATTAACATGACACAGATATTGCCAGCGTACCGGAAAAACCCTGTACCTCCAAAAAGTTACATGTTCAGGAATTAAAAATAATCAATTGTTTAAAAATAAGAAACCGTTCAACACAGCAGGCATGTGTCCACGGTGGGTCTTTCAGCAAGTGTGGGAGTTAATGTAGTGTAGCTAGGTGCATGTCACGTCCTGACCAGTAATAGTGGTTATTTGTTATTATAGTTTGGTCAGGACGTGGCAGGGGGTGTTTGTTTCATGTGGATTGGGCTATGTATTTAGGTAGAGGGGTGTTTGGTTTATATGGTTCAGGGTTTGTTAGTCTATGTTCTATGTTAGTATTTTTCTATGTTCTATCTAGTCTATTGTATTTCTATGTTTAGTTAATTGGGGTTGGACCTTCAATTGGAGGCAGCTGGTCATTGTTGCTTCTGATTGAGGGTCCTATAAGTAGGAGTTTGTTTTTTGTGGGAGATTGTGCTGTGTATAGCTTTGTGCCTTACCGGCCTGTTATTCGTCGTTGTAGTTTGTATACGTGTTTGTTTTGGGTTTTTCCTTTTTTGTCCGTAATAAAGAAGATGAGTGTACATATTCCCGCTGCGTTTTGGTCTTTACCCTACGACAACCCCGACAGTGCAACTGCTATGTTAATATAGTGTAACTAGGTACAACCGCTATGATAAGGAAACAAGAACAATGTCTATATTGGTTGCATCTGGACATACATTGGCTGAGGCAATAAGTACATTGATTGCATCCGGACATACATTAGCTGAGGCTATAAGTACATTTATAACAGCTGGACACAACTAATGAATGCATTAAGTCAAGACCATAAGTACATTTATGACAGTAAGACATACTAATAACAGAAGGACACAGGAAGGAGGATGGTGGTAAAATGACCAACAGGTGAAATATAAGTATACAATAAATTTATAATTTTTTGTATGACATAAGGGGTCCTGCCACCATTATAATCTAACCAGAAGCAGAGATGGGCGTTATTGGGTGTAAACAAGCAAAGAACTCGGACTAAAAGATAATGGTGGCAGAAGGACTAAGGGGTGTAATTGTATTTACATATGGGATGTACCCATATGCTGTAGGTGTATAAAAGCAAAGCCAGTGCTGAGGAGAGTCAGTTGTTCCATGGACCAGCTCGGCTTTGCTACTTTGTATTAAAGCCTATATTGAATCCACAAGTTCTTGTAAGAGTGTTATATTCTTAAGACAATTTTCCACGACACAAGTCTGGTAAAGAAATGCAGTATTGCTATTTGGTGTTCATGGTTTTTTACTTGTATTTAACTAGGCAAGTCAGTTAAGAATACATTCTTATTTACAATGACGGCCTAACCCAGACGACGCTGGGCCAATTGTGCGCCGCCCTATGGGACTCCCAATCACGGCCGGTTTTGATACAGCCTGGAATCGAACCATGGTCTGTAGTGACACTTCTAGCACTGAGATGCATCGCCTTAGACCGCCGCACCACTCAGATGCCTCTTCTTTTTACTATGATCAATAATGACCTGAGCCATTGAGAGTCTCTGTATGACTGCTGTAGACTATTCTAGGTTTTTCTTTCATGCCACATCACCTTTAATACATCCCCAGTAGCTGCAGCTATCACAAGCTCAGCCCATCCATCATAAGGCCAGATCATCAGGGTGACAGTAGTTCCAGGGACGATGTCATTACAGTGAATAGTGGTGTCATCACATAGGTCACCTGTTGGGTGGAGAGAGTATACATTAGGTCTGGTCAGAGAAACACATCATTAGATAATTAGTCTGACTGGAAAACGCCCTCAATAGAATGTTCACCATGACGGGCCTGTCACTGCTAGCCTACATTTGAGATTTATAAGGGACGTGATTCTAACTTCATTGAACCCAATACAAATCAATGGATACATATCTAATCAATTAATCAACAAGCATACTCTCTGGAAGTCTGTGGGAATCCCAACCACTAATTCCATGCCATTTTTTAGCTCTCTGAATCTCATATTATGGTGGCAGTCGGGCACAACGAACATCTCTCCCGTTTCACGCAGCCTGGCACCAAGACTGAACTTGACTTTCTTAGACGGGTCACGGTAAATTGCACTTTTTGGTCTCGGTACACTCTTCAAGTCGATGTCGCGGTAAATCATCGCACTTTTGGGTCTCAGTACCTGAAGTGAAATCCTCTTCATTGAGGTGTAAAAATATGCCATTGGATTGCAACGCAATCAATATTATTTGCAGATTGCAAAGGGTTTAGAATTGAAAAATAATGAATTCATGAATTCTCTTCCGTTTGGAATGTTGTGTCTGACTATTACTGTTGCTATGGTGATAGACGTTAGAATCCTATTGTTGCGCTTTCGGCGCATGTGCAACAATAACATACACACAGTTAAATAAAATCTAATCTTTCATAATCAACTGATACTTAGTATCAGTTTAGTTATATTGACTTGGAAATACCTGGTATATTATGGTCAGGAGGTAGGCCCACTTTTTAATGGATTTGAGACAGCGGTCCCATTTTAAATTCTGTATAACTTATTTCTGACTTTGTAACGTGATTGGCTCAGCAATCACATTTGAAATAGGCTATATCGTCAGTGGTGATTTTTAGTTGAGGGAGCGCAACAATTTGACCTCATCATTTCCTCAATCAAAGTTTTACCGACTGGTTTTGAGCCACACCTACTTAGCTAAAAATAAATTAAGAAATAATAATAACGTTATCTATAATATGTTTTGGTGACTGTTTTGCATGTCATTTTGGCATTAATACGTGTCACATATCAGTTGGCAAACAATGTAAAAAAAATAATAATATTGAGTTGATAAAGCCACATACAAACATGGCCTCTTTTTTGCTTTCTTGAGTAAGGCAGCTCCAAAATGCAGGTGTGTCAGTCTAGCTCAGTGCTTTCTGTGGTGGTGGGGCAGGCAGCGGAAAATACAGAATGTAGAGGTTGGTAATGTTCTCTAGTTGCTCCGTGATTGGCTCAGTGTTCTGTCACTCATGTGGACAATAGGTCACCACAAAATCTACAGGAAGAGGTAAAATGTTCAAGCCCCTTTGGGTGCTGCCATAGATTTACAGTAGAAGTGCCCATCCAAGAAGGCTGAAGGTCATTGGCCACAGATAAAATGACGTCAAATAAGGTTTTTTCTACCCTAGCTTTGATTAGACGGATCATGTCAACATCGTACTTTCAAAATCTTAGCAAGCAAGCTAGACAAGCAGTCGTCATCATGAATCACGTTGACAATCTACTGGCAAATCCTTTTCCATCCTTATCATATGAAGAGAAATTAGAGATGAAACGTCTCTGTGCTCATTTGTCATAAACATTACACAACAAGTCGGAACTCACAAATTCAACTATGAGTGGTTTGGAAGGAAGCAGTGGCTAACTGCAAGAAACTCAATGCAATCACTATTTGCTTCCCCTGCCTGCTATTCAGTGGAGAGGGTGTGTGGTCCACGTCTGGGTTTAAGGACTTAAAACGTCTGTCTGAAAGGGTCTCAAAACATGTGAATTGTGCGTCACATATAGATAATGCTGTTGAACTCAAGACTACTGGGGAAATCAAACGTTTTGACTCAGCTAGACACCTTATATATACACACAAGCCATCGACCTTTACAACCAACAAACGGAAGAAAATAGGTACGTGTTTGCCAGAATTATAGCATGCATTAAATTGTGTGGCAATTGTGAGACACACTGCAGGGCCTGTTTGTACAACTGTTCTGACTTGGTGGTCCACATATAGCCTATAGCCTGTTTTAGAGAAATGCCATCATCTAATATTGTAACAGCTGCTTACGTACCTCCATTGTAAGAGCTTTCATTGTCTGCTTATGTACCCCCATTGTAAGAGCTTTCATTTTCTGCTTATGTGCCACCATTATTTATCCTACGGTTCTGACTTGGTGTATGGGGAAAATACTGTAAGAACGGCCCATGCTCTGAATTATGTCGCTTGCCTCTTAACCGCTTATCCTTACATATGACATAGTTTGTACATTGGCATTGTTATATTGCTTGTATAGGTGTATCTCATTAGTATGTTATTCATAATTTTAGGCAATGTTAGAATGATGCATTTAATTAGATTGCTTACTTTGTGTGTTATAATTAGCTCAGGTGTTTTTCTCTACGAGAAGGGTGGTAAGTTACAGACCAAACAACATTATATTATAGTATCCCCTCCTCGTAACCATGGTTACCAGTGACACTCTTCCCATTCAGATATTTGTGTTCAACAGAGAGTTCAGTAATAGAGCCATGTAATTCCAGTTCTTATTGCGAGAGTTATTTTGTTTGCTTAATGCGCTGTCAGTGGGAGTCCTCCACCATTAACTCGAAAGCCAGCTGTACCAATGTGTCAGAGGAAACACCGTACAACTGGCGACTGTGTCAGCATGCATGCGCCCAGACCGCCACAGGAGTTGCTAGAGCGCGATGGGACATGGACATCCCGGCTGGCCAAACCCTCCCCTAACCCGAATGACGCTGGGCCAAACCCTCCCCTAAACCGAACAATGCTGGGCCAAATTCTCCCCTAACCCGAACGATGCTGGGCCAAACCCTCCCCCAGCCTGGACAACGCTGGGACAATTGTGCACCGCCTCATGGGTCTCCCGGTCACGGCCGGCTGCGACACAGCCTAGGATCTAACCCGGGTCTATAGTGACGCCTCAAGCACTGAGATGCAGTGCCTTAGTCCGCTGCACCAATCGGGAGGCCCATTTCCTGCATTTCTACACAATCTAATATGAGACCTTTAGGGTAAGTTTTGGGGTTACATTGATTGTAAATAAGAATATAATCTGTTTCTAAACACTTCTACTTGAATGTGGATGCCACCATGATTATGGATAATCCTGAATGAATTGTGAATAATGATGAGTGAGAAAGTTATAGATGCACATGTTTTCAATACAGTGTACTTTTGTCGCACAGTATACTTTTAAATCTTGTAATAAATCAAATCTAGTAATACATAACTTGACATTTCTGTCAGCTATTGTGACATTGTAGGAGGATAACCAACCTTCCAATTCATGGCAATGCATGTCTTAGCCGCTATAAATGCTAAGTTACACAGTTTCTTCTGATAACAGTCTCCAGTATCAACATTTCCAAGCAATCAAAAACAGGGAGAAGGGATAATCTGTAGACATGCTGAGATAAAAGTACATACTCTTTGCCAGAATTCAGCCAGCCTTCACGATAGCATAACATATGAAAATATGTCCCCTTTTGTGTTTTACACCTCCACCAGAGGAATTACATTTCTGAGTTCATGATATTCAGTTTCACTGGCATATAGTACATACTATTGATGATCTTAAACTGCAGTAATTTATGTCTGAGATTATATGAACATGACGGCATTCAAACATATCTGTATCCATTCATCATCATTAGTGTCTCCTAGGTCTTCCTCACATTTTTGTTTTACATGTTTTGTGTCATCGGGAAAAGCCTCTATCAACCCTTGATACAGATTGGAAATCAACTTGAGAGATTTGTCAGACTGCCTTAAAATAGTTTCAATCTTTGAAGCTTCTGGCTTGTCCAGTGTTTGCTGCACAGAGAATAAAGTGTTCACAGAATAAAGTTCACCTCAGCACTGTCACAGACTGGTCTTCCCTGGTTGCCTGATCCTGCTGAGACCACTGTCACCATCTGATCCTGCTCGGATGAGGCACGACAAATAATTATCTCGGTGTACATTTATAGATAATATTATCCAAGAATAGAATCAATGGTTCAATAATTTAAATGACCATCAATTCAAGATGGAGCTTTGTGTCCATTCACTGGTTGTTTTAATATAATGCTAAATTAACCTGAGGTGGTCTTCCCTAGCTGTCTGACCCTGCTGGGACACCTGTCACCATCTGATCCTGCTAAGACATGATAAGCATAGTGTTGGTACTGACTGTGCACCATGACAGTGAAACCTGTAGAGCTGTTTATACCTTGTCAGTGTGAAAAAATAGGTCATTATCTAGGGAAACTGACAGATCAATAACGTTACATTGATATACTGACTAATAAAAACTCACATTGCGCTGTCAAAACACATTTGGCCGCTGGTTTCATCATTTGATTCAGGTCTGGTGTGATTGAGGCAAAAATAATAGCTTTAGTCAGTGAGCAAGCTAACGTTAGCCAACTTTTGGCTAGCTCTAATGGTACATCAACTGGCAAAAACTAGCCAAGTTAATTTACTTCTTTTAAAATGGGACAAAACAAAGGCTACATAACATTTCCATACATATAACAGCTGTTAGATAATGCTACTTGACAGATAGCTGGAGCTGAACTGGCTGTGGTAGCTACTAGCTAGCTAGTTCATTCACTTCCGACAGAACTTCAGTCGAGGGGGGATGAAATATGTACTGCATTAGCTTATGTGACATGATATGGCAGTTGCATTACTAACTCAGCACTGGGAATAAAAACTTTTTTCAGTTAAGTCAAACAGCAGTTACATCAGTCAAATAAAGAGTAGCCAGTTTCTGTTCTGCTTGCTTTTACAACTTGGAGAAAAAGCACAACACACAGACAACAGCTGCCTCTGTTTGCAGGCTCTGTGGTGTCCACGCAGTCCTAAATCCAGCTGGCTGATACCGCTCTAAGGCGTCTGCATGGTCCTAAAGCACAACGATGTCGTTTTTTTAAATGTATCACAGTGTAATGGGGGAGGGGGACAAAAATGTCATGTTCCCCCAGTGAAAGTTGCACCCTTGTATACATCAGTCACTGTCTCTACTACAACGGCCTCAATTCTTCAACACTAACAAACTTCTAAAGTTCTTCCATTATGCACCATCATATTTATCTCCCCAAATAATAGTCTAAAATGTTTGTTATTCCTTATGAGTAAAAGTGTAGTATTCTAAGTGTAGTTACTTGTGATGAAATATGTGATCTCAGTGCCCCACACACCAAAGTAATAAGGGTGATATATATATACTGAACACAAATATAGAACGCAACATGCAACAATTTAAACGATTTTACTGAGTTACAGTTCATATAAGGGAATCAGTCAATTGAAAAAAATTCATTAGGCCCTTTAAAATATATATATATATTTCACCTTTATTTAACCAGGTAAGCTAGTTGAGAACAAGTTCTCATTTACAACTGCGACCTGGCCAAGATAAAGCTAAGCAGTGCGACACAAACAACAACACAGAGTTACACATGGAATAAACAAGCGTACAGTCAATAACACAATAGAAAAAAAGAAAGTCTATATATAGTGTGTGCAAATGGCGTGAGGTGGTAAGGCAATAAATAGGCCATAGTAGCGAAGTAATTACAATTTAGCAGTTTAACACTGGAGTGATTGGTGAGCAGATGATGATGTGCAAGTAGAGATACTGGTGTGCAAAAAGCATAAAAGTAAATAAAAACAATATGGGGATGAGGTAGGTAGATTGGGTGGGCTATTTCCAGATGGATTATGTACAGCTGCAGCGATCGGTTAGCTGCTCAGATAGCTGATGTTTAAAGTTAGTGAGGGAAATATGTCTCCAGTTTCAGCGATTTTTGCTATTCGTTTCTGTCACTGGCAGCATTGAACTGGAAGGAAAGGCGGCCAAAGGAGGTGTTGGCTTTGGGGATGACCAGTGAGATATACCTGCTGGAGTGCGTGCTACGGGTGGGTGTTGTTATCGTGACCAGTGAGCTGAGATAAGGCGGAGCTTTACCTAGCATAGACTTATAGATGACCTGGAGCCAGTGGGTCTGGCGATGAATATGTAGCAAGGGCCAGCCGACTAGAGCATACAGGTCGCAGTGGTGGGTGGTATAAGGGGCTTTGGTAACAAAACGGATGGCACTGTGATACTCTGCATCCAGTTTGCTGAGTAGAGTATTGGAAGCTATTTTGTAGATGACGTTGCCGAAGTTGAGGATCGGTAGGATAGTCAGTTTTACTAGGGTAAGTTTGGCGGCGTGAGTGAAGGAGGCTTTGTTGCGAAATAGAAAGTTGATTCTAGATTTGATTTTGGATTGGAGATGCTTTTGTAATTTATTTAATTTAACCTTTATTTAACCAGGAAGGGCTCATTGAGATTTAAAATCTATTTTTCAAGAGCGTCCTGGCCAAGATAGGCAGCGCCAAGTCATTACAAAAATTACCGACAAACAACATGAAAAACTACAAGTAATCTAGTAAAAACCA
Organism: Salmo trutta; assembly: GCF_901001165.1. Classification (NCBI taxonomy): domain Eukaryota; kingdom Metazoa; phylum Chordata; class Actinopteri; order Salmoniformes; family Salmonidae; genus Salmo; species Salmo trutta. The sequence goes on along the minus strand of NC_042972.1, from coordinate 10,704,917 downwards.
TAGAATTCACAAGAGTGTAATAAAATCAAAAACAGCAAATTAAAAACTTTGACATGTCAGGGAATCGGTCTCAAGATCATTCATCAGTGATTTAAAAATACCAATCGGGACAAGTTCTTCCAGTTTAAAAGTATTTTGTAAGGCGTTCCAAGACGATGGCGCAGAGTACATGAAAGCCCTTTTACCAAATTCAGTTCGGACATTTGGAACAGTTAGCAGGATAAAGTCCCGCGAACGAAGAGAGTACCCACCACATTTCTGAACAATAAAAATGCCCAAATAAAAAGGTAGTAAACCCAAAATGGCTTTGTAAATAAAAGTATACCAGTGACTTAAAATTAGTCTGGAAGGAGAGTTTACCCGCCCGCCCGCTAGTCGGGTGGGCGGGTGCAGGCAGCGAACGTTTGAAAAGCATGCACTTGGTTTTACTAGCGTTTAAGAGCAGTCGGAGGCCACGGAATGAGTGTTGTATCGCATTGAAGGCCCTAATCTATGGATTTCACATGACTGGGCAGGGGTGCAGCCATGGGTGGGCCTGGGAGGCCACCCACTGGGGAGCCAAGCCCAGCCAATCAGAATGAGTTTTTCCACACAAAAAGGCTTTATTACAAAGATAAATACTCTTCACCCCCTCTGACGATCCTGCAGGTAAAGAAGCCGGATGTGGAGGACCATTTCTTGTCCTTCTATAGCCTCTTTATCGGAAATAGAGGATCTCTGCTGTAACGTGACATTTTCTAAGGCTCCCATAGGCTCTCAGAAGGTGCCAGAATGGGGAATGATGACTCTGCAGTCCCTGGGCAAAAAACAGTAGGGCTTTTGGAAAGTGGTCGTTCTGAGAACAATGACAGAGGAGTGTTTGAACGAAAACCAGGTCTCCCGGTCGGAATATTATCGCTATTTTACGAGAAAAATCGCATAAAAATTGATTTTAAACAGCGTTTGACATGCTTCGAAGTACGGTAATGGAATATTTGGATTTTTTTTGTCACGATACGTGCCTGCGCGTCACCCATCGGATAGTGTCTTGAACGCAAGAACAAAACGCAGCTATTTGGATATAACTATGGATTATTTGGAACCAAAACAACATTGGGTGTTGAAGTAGAAGTCCTGGGAGTGCATTCTGACGAAGAACAGCAAAGGTAATCCAATTTGTCTTATAGTAAATCTGAGTGCCAAACTTGGTGGGTGTCAAAATAGCTAGCCATGAATATTGCAAAATGTGCTTTCCCGAAAATCTATTTTAAAATCGGACACCGCGATTGCATAAAGGAGTTCTGTATCTATAATTCTTAAAATAATTGTTATGTTTTTTTGTGAACGTTTATCGTGAGTAATTTAGTCAATTCACCGGAAGTTTTCGGTGGGTATGCTAGTTCTGAACGTCACGTGCTAATGTAAAAAGCTGGTTTTTGATATAAATATGAACTTGATTGAACAAAACATGCATGTATTGTATAACATAATGTCCTAGGAGTGTCATCTGATGAAGATCATCAAAGGTTAGTGCTGCATTTAGCTGTGGTTTTGGTTTTTGTGACATTATATGCTAGCTTGAAAAATGGGTGTGTGATTTTTTCTGGCTGGGTACTCTCCTGACATAATCTAATGTTTTGCTTTCGTTGTAAAGCCTTTTTGAAATCGGACAATGTGGTTAGATACAGGAGAGTCTTGTCTTTAAAATGGTGTAAAATAGTCATATGTTTGAAAAATGGAAGTTTTTGGATTTTTGAGGAGTTTGTAATTCACGCCACGCTCTATCATTGGATATTGGCGAGGCGTTCCGCTAGCGGCACATCTAGTTGTAAGAGGTTAAAGAAAGGGGCAATCCTACGAAATAATGTCTGGTATAAGGATAATTTACCACTCTTACCAAGGTCACTGTTTTGATATGTGGCAATATGGGTAAAGCCATGTGTCAACAGGGGGTATGGTAAGGCAAAGTAGGTTAGGAATGGTATAATACTGAGTAGGTTAGGAAACACGTTGTGGCTGTAAGGTTAGGAAATACTTTGTGGTTATGATAAGTAGGTTAGGTTAGGAAACACTTTGTGGCTATGGTATAATACGTTATGGTATAATACTTTCAAATAAAATGTTCACGTTGGTTTAATTGAACACATGAACAGCACCATTAAAGTAAGGCTGAGGAAAACACATACGAGTACAAGTAGAAATTGTGTACAATGTTTACCAATAGTACTAATGACTATTAGAATAACCCCGGATAGAAATGGACTGTCTCCATTCGAGAAAATGGACGGTAGGCCATATAGAATGCCCAAATTGGGAGGACCGGAGCAGGCCAACATAGAAGTAGAACATACCCTAGCAGAGCACATGAGAAGACTGTTTGTTAACCTGTTAGGGCTATGGGGCAGTATTTACACGGCCGGATAAAAAACGTACCCGATATAATCTGGTTACTACTCCTACCCAGTAACTAGAATATGCATATAATTATTGGCTTTGGATAGAAAACACCCTAAAGTTTCTAAAACTGTTTGACTGGTGTCTGTGAGTATAACATAACTCATATGGCAGGCAAAAACCTGAGAAGATTCCTTACAGGAAGTGCCCTCTCTGACGAGATGTTGTTCTTCTTGTCTCTGTTTATTGAAGACTGAGGATCTTTGCTGTAACGTGACACTTCCTACGGCTCCCATAGGCTCTCAGAGCCCGGGAAAAAGCTGAATGATATCGAGGCAGCCCCAGGCTGAAACACATTTGCGCCTTTGGCAAGTGGCCGATAAGAGGATAATGGGCTTAGGCGCGTGCACGAGTCGACCCGTGCTTTATTTTCTTTCGTCTATTTACCTAAACGCAGATTCCCGGTCGTAATATTATCGCTTTTTTACGAGAAAAATGGCATAAAAATTTATTTTAAACAGCGGTTGACATGCTTCCAAGTACGGTAATGGAATATTTAGAATTATTTTGTCACGAAATGCGCCGTGCTCATAACCCTTATTTACCCTTTCGGATAGTGTCTTGAACGCACGAACAAAACGCCGCTGTTTGGATATAACAATGGATTATTTGGGACCAAACCAACATTTGTTATTGAAGTAGAAGTCCTGGGAGTGCATTCTGATGAAGAACACCAAAGGTAATCAAACTTTTCTAATAGTAAATCAGAGTTTGGTGAAGACTAAACTTGCTGGGTGTCTAAATAGCTAGCCCTGTGATGCCGGGCTATCTACTTAGAATATTGCAAAATGTGCTTTCACCAAAAAGCTATTTTAAAATCGGACATATCGAGTGCATAGAGGAGTTCTGTATCTATAATTCTTAAAGTAATTGTTATGTTTTTTGTGAACCTTTATCGTGAGTAATTTAGTAAATTGTTAGTAAATTCGCCGGAAGTTTGCAGGGGGTATGCTAGTTCTGAACGTCACATGCTAATGTAAAAAGCTGGTTTTTGATATAAATATGAACTTGATTGAACAAAACATGCATGTATTGTATAACATAATGTCCTAGGGTTGTCATCTGATGAAGATCATCAAAGGTTAGTGCTGCATTTAGCTGTCTTCTGGGTTTTTGTGACATTATATGCTAGCTTGAAAAATGGGTGTCTGATTATTTCTGGCTGGGTACTCTGCTGACATAATCTAATGTTTTGCTTTTCTCGTAAAAAAAGCGATAATATTCCGACCGGGAATCTGCAATTAGGTAAACAGACGAAAGAAAATAAATCACGGGGTCGACTCGGGCACGCGCCTAAGCCCTTTGTCCTCTGATCGGCCACTTGGCAAAGGCGATAATGTGTTTCAGCCAGAGGCTGCCTCGATATCGTTCAGCTTTTTCCCGGGCTCTGAGAGCCTATGGGAGCCGTAGGAAGTGTCACGTTACAGCTAAGATCCTCAGTCTTCAATAAACAGAGGCAAGAACAACAACACCTTGTCAGACAGGCCACTTCCTGCATGAAATCTTCTCAGGTTTTTGCCTGCCATATGAGTTCTGTTATACTCACAGACACCATTCAAACAGTTTTAGAAACTTTAGGGTGTTTTCTATCCAAAGCCAATAATTATATGCATATTCTAGTTACTGGGCAAGAGTAGTAACCAGATTAAATCGGGTACGTTTTTTATCCGGCCGTGTAAATACTGCCCCCTAGCCCTAACAGGTTAACATAATTAAATATAAGAATGTAGGAAACTGGGGAAATATAGAGAACTATAGGAAACAATGAGGAATAGAGGGAAAAACCTTAACAACAAAATGAAGGGAGAAAATAGTCCACAGAAGAGAGAGGGAAAACAATATTCTAAGTGGTATGCTCGTTTGGATATAGGAACATACTGCGTAACACATTTTGGGAGGAGAAAAAAACAACAACACGCAACGAGAGAGAAAATCTGTTGGAACTGGGAAAGACTCACTAACTGGATGTCGCTCTGGATAAATGACTAAAATGTAAATGTACCTGCAAGACCAGTCACCATTTATTATCATGTAGTGTGCTTGACTTGCCTATTGGTATTGCTCTATTCAATATAATTAGTAGTTATGCTCTTCTCTTGCTATTTATTCATTTCATGTGTATTGCATCATACGTGCATTTCTGTTTCTATTTAAGCAATAAGGCACGAGGAGGTGTGGTATATGGCCAATATACCACAGCTAAGGACTGTTCTTAAGCATGACGCAACACGGAGTGACTGGATACAGCCCTTAGCCGTGGTATATTGGCCATAACCCACAAACCCCAGAGGTGCCTTATTGCTATTATAAACTGGTTACCATTGTAATAAGAGCAGTAAAAATACATGTTTTGTCATACCTGTGGTATATGGTCTGATTACAGTACCACGGCTGTCAGCCAATCAGTATTCAGGGCTCGAACCATCCAGGTTATAATCTGTTTAAGAACATTCCCATACACATCATGTCAATCAAGTCCTCTGTTTGAAACACTGGAGGTTGCCTTGTATCACTAAAAGGAGATATATATATCTGGTGTGAGCTATCTCACTTGTCACCCCCAAAGCCAATTCCTCCTTTGGCCGCCTCTCCTTCCAGTTCTCTGCTGCCAATGACTGGAACGAACTACAAAAATCTCTGAAACTGGAAACACTTATCTCCCTCACTAGCTTTAAGCACCAGCTGTCAGAGCAGCTCACAGATCACTGCACATAGCCCATCTATAAATAGCCCAAACAACTACCTCTTCCCCTACTGTATTTATTTATCTCCTTTGCACCCCAGTATTTCTACTTTGCACACTCATCTGTCAAATCTACCATTCCATTGTTTTAATTGCTATATTATATTTACTTCGCCACCATGGCCTATTTATTGCCTTTACCTCCCTTATCTCACCTCATTTGCTCACATTGTATATAGACTTATTTTTCTACTGTATTATTGACTGTATGTTTGTTTTACTCCATGTGTAACTCTGTGTTGTTATACGCGTCGAACTGCTTTGCTTAATCTTGACCAGGTCGCAGTTGTAAATGAGAACTTGTTCTCAACTTGCCTACCTGGTTAAATGAAGGTGAAATAAAATAAATAAAATAAAAATTATAACATGCTCCATGGCTCAGGACGAAAGGCTGTTTTGGCTCAGTTCATTTGCTAAGAGGAAGAACTTTGCAGCCGTTTCTGATTAATAAACAATGCCATGCTGGGTGGTAACATTTAAATTAAACCCAGCCCTGGAAAGAAATGTACTCTGAAAAGAATTTGCACGTTCTCTCATATGAAAAGACATGGCATTGACACAGATTTCACATATGTCCCACCTTGGATTTCCCACTTCAAGTCCAAATATATCACACTTTCACTAAAATGATGACCTACTGAAGTAAATAATTTATAACATCATGGGTAAGCTCTGGCTGGCCATCATCTTTCAACTCAAAAAAGTGGATTTTCTGGTGTGAGCTTTTAAATGTGAGAGACATATTCCCTCTCAAAGACAAATGATGTTCTATTTCATTCTTGACTTTCTCAATAGCATAAAGCATCTACATGCATGAAACATATTATTGGGTAGATAAGAGGGCCCAGTCTTTACCTTTCTCCATGACACTCTGCCGCATTGCTTTGGCCACCAGCACGCGGACGTTGGCCACGGGGTCCAACGACAGGCTGAGGAGACTGGGGAGGAGGTGCTGGGCAAACTGGTCCATGGGCATACAGTTCTCCTCCACGATGGCCTGGGGAACACAGCGGAGAGTGAGTTAATAGAAAAACAGCAGGGTTGTGTTCATTAGGGAATGCAACAGAAAATGTTTTAAAAATCAGTTTCCCTTCTGTTTGGTGCCTAATGAACATGACCAAGCAGTCAGGCATACAATTCTCACATCCACCTTCTTTCAGAATAGTGCTATGGCAAGCATGGCTGATGCAATTTCACACTAAAACATTTTTTGAAGGCAGCAGCTATTGGGATTAGTGTTTGTAAGGATTTATTTTCATAAATACTATGTGTGTCCTGACCTGGCAAATGAAGGCAAAGGCCTGGCGGCCCACCCATTTTGGACAGTGGCAGAAGCGGACGATGAGCTCGTTGATGAAGTTCAGGCCCAGCTCGCGGGCTCCACACGCATACATCTTTTGTAAGATCTCCACCACCTGGGACAAACAAGATGATATTTGATGACATTTCCACAATATGAGGTCGAAATAACAGTATGAAATTGTGTATGAACCATTTGAAGAAAATGCCTGGAATTTCAGCCTGTTCAGGAAGGATGGATCTTTTGGCCCACATCATGACGTGATCTGATTATAATAAACCAATGACTGTTCATCTGGGTAATGGGGTGGGCTGTAGACCATCCTATCAGGGCTGTGTATGTAAATACAAGGTATGACCAAAAGTATGTGGACACCTTGTCGAACATCTCATTTCTTAATCATCAGCATTAATATGGAGTTGGTCCCCCCTTTGCTGTTATAACAGCCTCCACTCTTCTGGGAAGGCTTTCCACTAGATGTTGGAATATTGCTGCGGGGACTTCATTGGAAAGGGGCTTCCCCAAACTGTTGTTACAAAGTTGAAAGCACAAAATCGTCTAGAAATTCATTGTATGCTGTAGCATTAAGATTTCCCTCAACTGGAACGAAGGGGCCAAGCCCAAACAATGAAAAACAGCCTCAGACCATTTTTTACAGTTGGTACTATGCATTCGGACAGGAAGCGTTCTCCTGGCATCCGTGAAACCCAGATGCATCCGTCAGACTGCCAGATGGTGAAGCATGATTCTTCACTCCACAGAACGCGTTTACACTGTTCCAGAGTCCAATGGCGGCCAGCTTTACACCATTTCATCCAACGCTTGGCATTACGCATGGTGATCTTAGGCTTGTGTGCAGCTGTTCGGCCATGGAAAACCATTTCATGATGCTCCAGAAGAACAGTTCTCGTGAGGACGTTGCTTCCAGAGGCAGTTTGGAACTCATTAGTGAATGTTGCGACCGAGGACAGATTTTTACACGCTACAACACTCGGCGGTCCCGTTCTGTGAGCTTGTGTGGCCTACCACTTCGCGGCTGAGCCGTTGTTGCAATTACAGTTGATCGGGACAAACTGACTTGTAGGAAATGTGGCATCCTATGACGGTGCCACGTTGAAAGTCACTGAGCTCTTCAGTAAGACCATTCTACTGTCAATGTTTGTCTATGAAGATTGCATGGCTGTGTGCTCTATTTTATACACCTTCCAGCAATAGGTGTGGCTGAAATAGCCGAATCCCCTTATTTGAAGGGGTGTCCACATACACTATATATATATATACACAAAAGTATGTGGGATGCTGGGCTGAAGGGCGTTGTAGTTTTCATGAAGCAAATATTCAACCTAGTTCAGCGCATAAACGTGGTAATTATATACAATAACCACAATCCATTGCGCCTGTTCTTCCTGGCTCGGACAGAGCCCGCACAACAGACTGCATGAGAGGAATGTCCACAACACGACGAGAGGGATAGAGACAGTTCGTGAGGTAGCTCTACCTGATTGATAGTTGTAGGAGCTGGTAATAAGCAGTCTTGAAAGTATGCCACATCTTCTTTAAAGAACTAGTCAAATGATTTTGTCAGACAGCTCTGCAGCATACTTAGGCAGCTACCAGCTAGCCACTAGCCTAGCTAAATAGGATGACTAAAAGACAGTACAGTACGGGAAGCACAGAAATACCGTTAGATGATTGGCTGGCTGCTACTGCCTGAGCAGAGATGAGATGATCAAATAAAAACGAAGTAATATACACAACTGAAATATTTTGTTATTTCATAGTCATTTCCTATTGATGTCTACCTAATGTGGACCTGAGACAGACAATGGAATATTTTCAGCCATTTGGGATGCAAACAATGCTTGGGTGCTTCCCATTCTTAAGAAAGGCAGGTCACTGCATGAAGATGAGATGACTGTCCACTTCCACAGACGTTGGTCACAATACAGACATGCGTTCACAAGCACACCTCATATCATTGAGGACAATATGAGTACTTCAGGCTGTTAAACAATAATTTAAAAAAATCGTTGTTACATCATTCCACCCCCCAAAAAAATTCAAGTCCAAATGTGATGCCTACCAGCTGGTAAGAGATCCACCGGACCTCTGACACTTTGTCTGAGCAGAGGGTCAGTGCTATTTGTCTGAGGTAGTTATACACATCATCGTGGCTGTACAACTCCATGATCAAGATCAGCTGCCTGTGGACACACACATGAAGACGTTCTGTTCAACACACACTGGCTCTTTAGGGGGGTCATCCTAAAAAAATATATATTATTTCTCTGATATCTTCACTCCATAAAGGAGTCCAACAATACTTCTATATGTATTGGGAGCTCAGACTAAATAAAACCAAGAGGGCGACTGCTTTTGTGACAGCATGGAGCGCCACGTTAACCTAAGTGACAGTCTGTTTGTGCTATCATGCCAAGTCCTTGTCAGTCATTGTCATGTTTGGCTTGATGGAGTAGACAAGAGAACAAACAGATATGGGGCCAGGACCTGTGTCCACAAACTGTCTCAGAGTAGGAGTGCTGATCTAGGATCTGTCCATATAATCTTATTATGATCTAAAAGGCAAAAATGATTCTAGATCAGCACTCCTACTCCGAGACACTGAGGATACGGGCCCAATGTTAGTGATTTACTGTCATATGCCGTGCTGCTCAGGAGCATAATTCATTGGCTGATCCATCCTGCTGACCTGGATGAAACTCTGTGATCATTGGAAGGCCCATCCAAGTGGAATACTAAAATTGTGCATGACATCAGTCTGGTGGCAAGTACGCCACCTATAGGGAGAAATCTGGAGACCTCGATCATAGATGAATGACAAAGATTGGCCCTGAACTAAATTAATGGGAAACTCACCTGGCCAGCTGGTATATAAATGAATGGGAGACTCATTCTGTTGTCCGTCACCATGAACACCTGAAGCTGGTACAGGTACACTCCTGTTCTCCGCATGGAGCAGCTGCCACAAGACAAGACATATTATTATTATTAAATTAAGTGCCCCTTAATATAGACCAAATAGAGAATTCATGAAGTCAAATTTTTTACATGAATAAACTGGCTAAAGTGCTAAAATTATGCATTTTTACATGTCGCTCTGTGCACCCTCTGTGACTTCTAGGAAGATTTGAATCCACATAAGCCCAAGTTTAAACCACCATTGTAAAGCCCTAGTTATTTTGTTGCTTTGACAAAGTCATTTGTGAAGGTTACTAAGATGAAATCGTCAACCCTGTTATGTACAACCCAGTTACTTTACTTGACACTTACTTGAGATGGGAAAATGAGTTTATGGCAGAATGCTAAAATTGGGTGAAACCAAAACTTTTATTATCAAGTTACGCATCTCAAAAGGCACCGAACTGGTGGAAACACCCTTATCATGTCTCCCCAAAGTTACCATTATTCATCATTACAAAACCCCTGGACAACAAATTATCATTTATTATTGACTTAAGGCACAAGTATCAAAAGTACTGGAGACAAACGAAATAAGAGTAAAAGAGTCTACCTGTAAACTAAACATGTTGTTATTGTGAAAGAGAAATTGCTTCTATGAGAACCATATGAACCCAGTACACAGGTCAAGTCAGGCAGACATCCACATTTAAAATCCACTCTAGATTTACACGTAATATGGTAGCCTGAGTTCAAGTCTGTTTGTGCTCTCATGCCAACTCCTTGTCAATGTTTGGCTCGACAATGAGCAATGGAGTTGGTCAGAAGAGCACTAACGCATCTGGGACCAGGCTAGTAAAACAGCACAGCAGGTGGACCAAACGTTTTCATTTTAATATGTAGCCTATGTAGATAGCCGATTTAGAATCGCTACACAGTTGCTCGTTACACGTATGGTGGTCTCACCTTGAGGAAATCATAGAGGTGTTTGAGCACGCCGATGCGCACCTCGTCCAGGTCCTTAAGGAAGCCGTTGAAGATGGGCACCAGGTCGGCCGCCGTCAGCTGGTTCCCCAGGATCAGGGCCAGATCGTGGATGGAGAACGCCAGCGTCCGGCGCACTTTCCACTGTAGGGGTAATGAGTACAACCAGGGGGTTAGCATTGCTCGTCACAAAACAAGACGTTTCCACGTTAGGGAGAATTAGGAGTATAGCCAAAATGAACTTTGTAAGGCCAGAGGTGGTAATTGGGAGTATAGCCACTGCTATTTCAGCACACTCTCTCCTCTCGATTGCTGTCCCATTTAATTTGCCCAGAAATAAGCAAACATTTGAGGTAACTGAAGTTCCTTATAGCCTTTTATTCAAAATGACAAGCTGTATTGCTTTTGGTTGCAAACTAACAGGTCAATATAACGTCATGAGACCTGTGACCAAGCAGTCACTGGACTGGCCATTAGCATAGCAACGTGCATAGGATTTCTAACACAAATGTAACGGTTGTTTTCTGACATTTCAATCTCCAGTGATGAGATCATGTCAATACATAGTGTGTTGTTCACTTTTCGTTCCAAACCAAGCTCTTATCATAGAAGACCCTGAGTTTCCTCTGTCGTGTTCTTGGGCACGCAACGGAAAACTTTTGAATCCAAAAGCACCCACCTGTACGTCGGTGGCAAGGGTCTCGTACGTGTCCTTTAGGCAGTGCCAGTTCTGTCGGCCCAGGGTGAGGGCCACGCCAGGTAGGCTGAACGCACAGTGCTTGGCGATTTCAGTGTCCACCGTCTGGGCCTGCGCCGGGTCCGTCATGGAAAGATACTGGTCCAGCAGCTGCTGGGGAATCACATTCTGGAGGAGGGAGTGGGGGGCAAGAGGGGGGGGAGCAAGAGTGGTTCAAACTTGTTACTATCATAGCAATGACAGCAGCGCTCAGTAGAAAGGACAAAAGGGGCTGGTTTCCCGATTCAAATTCAACAGCTGAGACGAGATGGACTGCTTAAAGTGTTGGTGATCTGAATGGTGTAGTTTTAGAACGTCTCATGTCGGATGCTGGGGTTTCTAAAATTCCACATGTCAAATCTTAGCTAAAGACAAGATGTGTCCGTTTAGCCAATAAGATAACCGTGTGCTGACATTCCGTGTTTAGCCAGCCAAGCTTACAGCCAGCTTTCCATTTCTGTGGGGATAGCTGCAGTTAGCTAGCCTGGCTTGCTAATATTTCATTGTCAAGTCACAATGTGAGCTGGTGAGCCAGCCAGTGGCTGCATGTATTTCATGAAACTTGTTTGCTAAATACCTTGCTACAAGTAGCTATCAACTTTGTTACAAAGTTTCATCACTGTGCTCAACCTTTTGTATTTCAATTCCCCAGTCAGCTGTTTTACAACATAAAACTCTAATTCTATTCTGTCTCATTTTGTCTCGTCTTTCCTTTTTTGTTGGCTGCTGGATCTGCACCAGGCTTAAGCCCCGTCCTGGACTCAAAATGCACCATCAATGAAGATTTGCATTTTAGACCAGGACTAGGCTGAATCTGGTTCTGGAACACTGGCCCTACATCTTGTCAATCGCAATTCCTTGGACATTGGATTGTTTTACTATTCTCAGACAAAACAACTTAAAGGTAGGTGTACCCCAGACTTGACTGGATCATAAATGTCCCTCTATGTGTACAGTAACAAGGATTATTAGAAATTCAGTGTTTGACAGAACTGACTAACTGACCTGGGCCTTGGACTTCTCCTCACAGAGGAGAAAGCAGAGTCCTCTTTCCCCTCCACGCTCTCCATCAGCTCCGATTCCTGACCAACAACAGGAGTAGATACATAGACAAACATAGCAGTCAGCTAGCACAGACAAACATAGCAGTCAGCTAGCACAGACAAACATGAGGGAACTTCTGGACCCTATTTCTTGTTATGGGTGTAAGATGGAACAGTGATGCCATCTGTTGGTAAATGTTAATTACTGCAACTCCTGTGTTTTTACCGGTGTGCTTGAAATACCCGGATGTATTGCAATATACTGAACAAGACTGGTTACTCACATCAATGCCTCTGTCTCGTCATTTAACATTCAAACATGGTGTCAGAGTCGGATAACTAACCATGCTTTCCGCATAAAGACACACAAAAAAGACACACATAAAAAACACACACACACACAAAAAACACACACACACACGGTTGTGAATACACAGGTCAAGCTCAAACTCCCAAATGTCCAGATTATTAAGTTCAGTGAGTGTTAAATAATGTTGTGAAGGTTGGATGATATCCAGCGCATTGTGTCACCATAAAACACAATAATTAACAACCTTTGACAAGACATGTTTCCCTCAATCCTCACCTTGTACATCAGGGTTGTTCATGTGGGGCTGGAGGCAGTCTGGATCTGAGAGCAGGTGGCTGGCTCCAGACTGGACATCTTCCTGTCCTCTACCACCACCACCTCCTTTTCTCCCTCTGTCCAGTAGAGGAAAGAGTTAAAATTCTGATCTGTTTGTTCCGTCTCCTTGTTTTTATTATTTGTGGGAGGAAGGTTGTTGTTGTTGCGCGCCTGGCCTTCCTGTTGGTTTTGGGGAGGAGTGTGTCTGGAGTTGCTGTCCCCCCTGGACATGGATTCTAGGGATGGGGTGGAGCGGCCATCTTGGTTAATGGGTGTGTGTGAGGGTCTCACTGTGGGGCCGTTGGAGGACTCTATGCAGAGGGGGGATTTGCTGCAACAGAGAGCCAAAAAATATCAGAGAGCCCCTTTATCTCCCTCCAACTATATCAACATAAATGCATTTAAAAAAAATCACAACACAACTTTAACTCAAACCCATTTTACACTAGAACCGCTAACTCAGTCATTTTGACTGCTCATAAATTGTATTCATTTATTACTCAATATTTTTTGTCATGCCGTTCTCTGTCCTCATCTTCTCCTAAATATGTCTATATAACACATTGACGTTGTTAGAATCTTAAAATCAGAACTGGAGTTACAACCAGTTTTCAGGCTAGGGTCCTTTTTTTCTGAATTTCCACCTGGCTGACGTGCCCAAAGTAAACTGCCTGTTACTCAGGCCCAGAAGCCAGGATATGCATATAATTGGTACCATTGGATAGAAAACACGTTGAAGTTTGTAGAAATGTTAAATTAAGGTATGACACAATAGATATGGTAGGTGTAACGGCCGTCGTTCAAATGAGACCAAGGTGCAGCGGAGGATGTGTTCATCTTACAAGATTTTAATAACTGAATGAACACTATACAAAAAGAACCAAAAAACGACCAGCAACAGTTCTGTCAGGAACAAACTAAACAGAAAACATTCACCCACAAACTCCAAAGGAAAAACAGGCTACCTATGTATGACTCCCAATCAGCAACAACGATCTACACCTGTTCCTGATTGAGAGCCATATACGGCCGAAACAAAGAAAACCACCAACATAGAAAAAGAAACCTAGAACGCCCACCCATGTCACACCCTGGCCTAACCAAAAATAGAGAACAAAAAACCCTCTCTATGGCCAGTGCATTACAGTAGGAGAAAATCCAAAGAAAAACCAACCGAAATTCTTTTATTTTTTGAGAGCACATACTCTTACAATGGAAGATATAGGGGCATATTCAAATCCAGCTCACAGATTGCAATTCCTATGGCTTCCACTAGATGTAAACAGTCTTTGTTCAAGGTTTCAGGCTTGTTTCTTCCCAAACGAGGAAGAATAATGAGTTTTAGTACTGGGATTCAGAGTTGGAAATCAGTCTGTGCGTGCGCCTGCTAATATCATTTTCCTATTGAACATACTCCTTTCCGTATGAAATATTATAGTTTAATTACATTTTAGGGTAACTGAGGATTAAATAGAAACGTATTTTGACTTGTTTTAACATAGTTTAGCGATAGCTTTTTGAATTCCTTTCTCTGCGTGTTGAGCGAGTGAATCACTCAAATCGATGGCACCAACTAAACTGACTTTTTGGGATATAAAGAAGGATTTAATCTAACAAAACTACACTACATGTTGTAGTTGGGACCCTTTGGATTGCAAATCGAATGAAGATTTTCAAAAGTAAGTGAATATTTAATCGCTATTTGTGATTTTATGAAGCCTGTGCCGGTGGAAAAATATGTTGATGTGGGGCGCCGTCTTCAAAATATCGCATGGCATGCTTTCGCTGTAAATCCTATTGTAAATCAGTTAGATAAACAAGAATGTAAGCTTTTAACCGATATATGACACTTGTATGTACCTAAATGTTTAATATATATATATATATATATCCGCTCCTCCTCCCAATAGTAGGGCCTGCTCCGCTCCTCCTCCCAATAGTAGGGCCTGCTCCGCTCCTCCTCCCAATAGTAGGGCCTGCTCTGCTCCTCCTCCCAACATTAGGGACTGCTCCACTCCTACTTCTTCCAACAGTAGCGCCTGCATCGCTCCTCCTTCTCCCAACAGTAGCGCCTGCTCCGCTCCTTCCTCTCCCCACAATAGGGCCTGCTCTGCTCCTTCTTCTCCCTACAGTAGGGCCTACTCCGCTCCTTCTTCCAACAGTAGGGCCTGCTCTGCTCCATCTTCTACCAACAGTAGGGCCTGCTCCGCTCCTTATCCCAACTGTAGGGCCTGCTCCGCTCCTTCTCACAACAGAAGGTCCTGCTCCGCTCCTTCCCTCAAAAGTAGGGCCTGTTACGTTCCTTCTCATACATGAAGGGCACTTCAGCATTTGCTGTATGATTGATGAGAAACTCCATATTGCAAATTTACTTACTAGATGTCCGCGAATGTTTGTAAAACTTGCCGACGGCGGCGGGCCGTGCACCGGGGCCAGATCTTCCGGGAAGTCATCGAACGAAGTCTCTCGGACATTCGTTTTCCGTTTTATAAAATGTTAAAATTTTGGTCATTTTTCCGCTGTCCCGATAAATTCCAGCAGATGGCGAATGGAATATAATTGCAAATGTACAAAACATCACCAATCACGACATGGCCATGTCTCCTAAATGGAAAAGACTTCGAAGACGAAACTTGGTGAGCATAGGTTTGCATAATGGGCAGTTAGCCCTGAACAAGATGGCGTCGAGGCCTCAACGTTTTTTGAGTTAAGGTCAAAGTACATGAACCTACCTATTTATCTATCATAATTTAAGAGAAATCGTACAATGTACAATTGGTGATGCTCAAAGAAATGAGTTTCTTCCCCCAAAAGGTTACAGATCCAGTTGCGGCATGTTCAGACGAATTCGTTAAGGTGGGTCTCGGAACTCTACGTGATTTCTGTGATTTTCTGTGATTTTCTGAAATAACACTCAATCATTCAACCCTCTGTAAATAAGTCAGTTCTTAACCTGTTTGGGATAGGGGGCAGTATTTTCACGGCCGGATAAAAAACATACCCGATTTAATCTGGTTATTACTCCTGCCCAGAAACTAGAATATGCATATAATTAGTAGATAGAAAACACCCTAAAGTTTCTAAAACTGTTTGAATGGTGTCTGTAAGTATAACATAACTCATATGGCAGGCCAAAACCTGAGAAGATTCTATATGGGAAGTGCCCTGTCTGACCATTTCTTGTCCTTCTATAGCCTCTTTATCGAAAATACAGGATCTCTGCTGTAACGTGACATTTTCTAAGGCTTTCTTTGGCTCTAGGAAGGCGCCAGAATGTGGAATGATAGCTCTGCAGTCTCTGGGCGAAAAATAGCAGTGGTTTTGGTGAGTGGTCCTTCTGAGGACAATGGCACTGGCGCGCGCGTGCATGTGACGACTCCATGTTTTTCTTTCAGTGTTTGAACGGATACAACGTCTCCCGGTTGGAATATTATCGCTATTTTACGAGAAAAATCGCATAAAAATGTATTGATTTTAAACAGCGTTTGACATGCTTCGAAGTACGGTAATGGAATATTTAGAATTTTTTTGGTCACGAAATGCGCTCGCGCATTACCCTTTCGGATAGTGACCTGAACGCACAAACAAAATGGCGGTATTTGGTTATAACTATGGATTATTTGGAACCAAAACAACATTTGTTGTTGAAGTAGAAGTCCTGGGAGTGCATTCTGACGAAGAATAGCAAAGGTAATCCAATTTTTCTAATAGTAATTCTGAGTTTAGGTTGTCCCAAACTTGGTGGGTGTCAAATTAGCTAGCCGTGATGGCCGAGCTATGTACTCAAAATATTGCAAAATGTGCTTTAGCCGAAAAGCTATTTTAAAATCGGACATAGCGATTGCATAAAGGAGTTCTGTATCTATAATTCTTAGAATAATTGTTATGTATTTTGTCAACGTTTATCGTGAGTAATTTAGTCAATTCACCGGAAGTTTTCGGTGGGTATGCTTGTTCTGAACATCACATGCTAATGTAAAAAGCTGGTTTTTGATATAAATATGAACTTGATTGAACAAAACATGCATGTATTGTATAACATAATGTCCTAGGAGTGTCATCTGATGAAGATCATCAAAGGTTAGTGCTGCATTTAGCTGTGTTTTGGGTATTTGTGATGCATGCTAGATGCCTGGAAATGGCTGTGTGGTTTTTTGTGTCTATGTACTCTCCTAACATAATCTAATGTTTTGCTTTCGCTGTAAAGCCTTTTGGAAATCGGACAACGTGGTTCGATTCAGGAGGAGTGTATCTATAAAATGGTGTAAAATAGTCCTATGTTTGAGAACTTTGAATTATGACATTTTGTGGTTTTAAATTTGGCGCTCTGATTTGTCACTTGCTGTTGAATAGTGTGGGACGATTTCATCCCACCTCCCCTAGAGAGGTTAAGTCATACCACATATTTTCAATTGGATTGAAGTCTGGGCTTTGACTACGCCATTCCAAGACATTTAAATGTTTCCCCTTAGACCACTTGAGTGTTGCTTTAGCAGTGAACATAGGGTCATTGTCCTGCTGGAAGGTGAACCTCCGTCCCAGTCCCAAATCTCTGGAAGACTGAAACAGGTTTCCCTCAAGAATTTCCATGTATTTAGCGCCATCCATCATCCCTTCAATTCTGAACAGTTTCCCAGTCCCTGCCGACGAAAGACATCCCCACAGCATGATGCTGCCACCACCATGCTTCACTGTGAGGATAGGGTTCTCGGGGTGATGAGAGATGTTGGGTTTGCGCCAGACATAGCGTTTTCCTTGATGGCCTAAAAGCTCAATTTTAGTCTCATCTGACCAGAGTACCTTCTTCCATATGTTTGGGGAGTCTCCCACATTCCTTTTGGTGAACACCAAACGTGTTTGCTTATTTTTTTCTTAAAGCAATAGCTTTTTTATGGCTACTCTTCCGTAAAGTCTAGCTCTGTCGTGTGCACAGCTTAAAGTGGTCCTATGGACAGGCAATCCAATCTCCGCTGTGGAGCTTTGCAGTTCCTTCAGGGTTATCTTTGGTCTCTTTTGTTGCCTCTCTGATTAATGCCCTCCTTGCCTGGTCCGTGAGTTTTGGTGGGTGGCCCTCTCTTGGCAGGTTTGCCTTCCTCTACTAGTACACAGCCCTCTCCCTCTCTCTTCTCCTCCTCCTTCCTCCTCAGGGCCAGTAACGTGTGTTTTGAAGCAGACCTGAACTGGGTGTAGTTTTTGGACGTTGCTGTGGATCACAACCTACAGAAGATCAAAGCTCTGATTCAAGGTCCCAGCGGGACGATGAGTGGCACTGTGGGTACGTGTGTATGAGGTGAATGAAAACAAAGAGGTGTGTGAAGAGGACTGGGGGTCTTTTCTCTGACCTTGAGCTCAATAGACTGGGACTTTGTTGAATGCTACTGAAGTGTGTGTATTTCCCTCGTGTACACACATGCTCTACATCATTTTAACAGAAGATATATTACATTACAGCAAGACAAATATTTGACAAACATACATTTTGCTTCATGAGTGTATGAATATTTACAGATTCATTTACGCTTTACCACTTTTATTTTGTATTGTAGTGGGACATCATACAGCCAGATGCTTCATATTTTAGTGGGACATCATACAGCCAGACGCTTCGTATTTCAATGGAACATTTTTATATGATTTTATTTTAATTTTATTTATTTCACCTTTATTTAACCAGGTAAAACTGCAACCTGTCCAAGATAAAGCAAAGCAGTGCGAAAAAAAACACAGAGTTACACATGGGATAAACAAACGTACAGTCAATAACACAATAGAAGAATCTGTATACAGTGTTTGCAAATGAAGTAAGGAGGTAAGGCAATAAATAGGCCTACAGTGGTGAAGTAATTACAATTTCGCAGTTTACACTGGAGTGATATATGTGCAGATTAGGATGTGCAAGTAGAAATACTGGTGTTCAAAAGAGCAGAAAAACAAATATGGGGATAAGGTAGGTAGTTGGTTGGATGGGCTATTTACAGATGGGCTGTGTACAGCTGCAGCGATCGGTAAGCTGCCCTGACAGCTGACACTTAAAGTTAGTGAGGGAGATATGTCTCCAACTTTCGCAATTCGTTCCAGTCATTGGCAGCAGAGAACTGGAAGGAAAGGCGGCCACAGGAGGTGTTGGCTTTGGGTATGACCAGTGAAATATACCTGCTGGAGTGTGTGCTATGGGTGGGTGTTGCTATGGTGACCAGTGAGCTGAGATAAGGCGGAGCTTTACCTAGCAAAGACTTATAGATGACCTGGAGCCAGTGGGTTTGGCATTGAATATGTAGCGAGGACCAGCCAACGAGAGCATACAAGTCACAGTGGTGGGTAGTATATGTGGCTTTGGTTACAAAACGGATAGCA
This sequence comes from Salmo trutta, assembly GCF_901001165.1. Classification (NCBI taxonomy): domain Eukaryota; kingdom Metazoa; phylum Chordata; class Actinopteri; order Salmoniformes; family Salmonidae; genus Salmo; species Salmo trutta. Next base: position 10,685,780 of record NC_042972.1, on the reverse strand, counting down.
GTGTGATAGACTGCATCCAGTTTGCTGAGTAGAGTGTTGGAGGCTATTTTGTAAATGAAATATCCGAAGTCAAGGATCGGTAGGATAATCTGTTTTTTTACGAGGGTATGTTTGGCAGCATGAGTGAAGGAGTCTTTGTTGCAAAATAGGAAGCCGATTCTAAATTTAGCTTTGGATTGGAGATGCTTAATGTGAGTCTGTAAGGAGAGTTTACAGTCTAGCCAGACATTTATAGTTGTCCACATATTCTAAGTCAGAACCATCCAGAGTAGTGATGCTAGTTGGCAGGCGGGTGCAGGCAGCGATCGGTTGAAGAGCATGCATTTTGTTTTACTAGCATTTAAGAGCAATTGGAGGCCACGGAAGGAGTGTTGTATGGCGTTGAAGCTCGTTTTGAGGTTTATCACAGTGTCCAAAGAAGGGCCAGATGTATACAGAATGGTGTCATCTGCGTAGAGGTGGATCAAAGAATCACCCGCAGCAAGAGCGACATCATTGATATATACAGAGAAAAGAGCCGGCCCGAGAATTGAACCCTGTGGCACCCCCGTAGAGACTGCCAGAGGTCCGGACAACAGGCCCTCCGATTTGACACACTGAACTCTATCTGAGAAGTTGTTGGTGAACCAGGCGAGGCAGTCATAAGAGAAACCAAGGTTGAGTCTGGCGAAGAATACGGTGATTGACAGAGTCGAAATCCTTGGCCAGGTCGATGAAGACGGCTGCATAGTACTGTCTTTTATCGATGGCGGTCATGATATTGTTTAGGACCATGAGCATGGCTGAGGTGCACCCGTGACCAGCTCGGAAACCAGATTGCATAGCGGAGAAGGTACGGTGGGATTCAAAATGGTTGGTGATCTGTTTGTTCACTTGGCTTTCGAAGACTTTAGAAAGGCAGGGCAGGATGGATTTAGGTCTGTAACAGTTTGGGTCAGAGTGTCTCCCCCTTTGAAGAGCGGGGTGACTGTGGCAGCTTTCCAATCTTTAGGAATCTCAGACGACATACAGCCAGAAGCTTTGTATTTTAGTGGGACATACAGCCAGATGCTAACAGTGGCATAAGCCTGTTTGGAAATCTTTCTTAGAGTGACAGACTTGAATTCTGAAAGAACAATAAGTTAATCAGGATATTTCTGCATTTTATTTTATTTTATTTGACAATTTAAAATGCATTAAGAAGCCACACCAGTCAACAATACATGCACCACAATTACAAAGAATTACATAGACAAAGTCAAGCCATGTTACACTTGTTTTCAACAATCATTTATACAGTAAGATGTACAGTAGGCCTGAAAATGTTTAATCTTCATGTGTGACCGACCAGCTCGATTTAGTCTTCTGTAGCAAAATTTGAAATTGTGTTTTTTTACATTAGATAAAACTAGAGACTCAGAATTAGAAAACGGTATATCATACACTACAATTGAAGAACAATGGGAAAGTAATTCTGCTTTGAAAGTTGAAAAACTTGTAATCTCACTTTTGAGAAAATGACCCTTGAATGTTTTATTACTACTACTGAGGAGCTCTTCTTTGTCTGCACCCATTCAGCATTGTTCACACCCTCTTAAGCCTTAGCCCCAACTATCTCTTTAAGGATTCACATGTGAGGCTATGTACTAAACAAGCAAAGTACTAAACTATCATCAAGACTAAAGGCTGGTTTATACTACGTGTTTCGACAGTTGTTGCGGTGACATCATGAACATTCAATTGTCGTCCGATATCAAATTTGTTATTGGCTTTATGAAAAACTATAAACACAAAAACTACAGGCTGCATGACATCAACAGCCTGGGGGTCAAAAATAGCATAACTAGAAAATAGCTAACGGTTGTGTGTGACGAAATAGAAGCAGGATATTCTACCAGAGAATTATAGAACTTGGACACTGTCTCGGTGGCCTAACGTTATATCCTAATTTGACTTAACAGGAAATAAGGTATAAATTGCAGAACTTATTTGAGTTATTAGAGTTATTCTCACGAGGGCTTTACTATCTACGCAGTGGGGGGACAACACCGGTGACGGGTTTGATGTACACATTGCAGCTTGCCTTAATGTCCCTGAATTGATCACAGTTGAAGCCGGCCACTAGCTTCTTAGGACCGGGTCTGTATGGTGTAAAGGGCATCGTCACACGTAGTCGTTGCCCTTGTTTTAGCAAAGGCATTCTGAGGAGACACATGTGAAAAACATTATACCTCAAGGCAGCTTTAGATCTCTAAACTTCAACACACAAGGTAGTGTAAAATATTTCAGATGGAAAAACTCTAAGCTTTAACCACATGAACAGCCCATGAATGCATGTACTTTCTAGTTTAATCAATAGCTAAATAATCTCTTGTGGACAGACTACGTAACATAAATTGTATTGAATCATCTGTCAAAAGACTGTGATGCCACAACTAACAAGGAACCGTAGTTCTGGTGCTTTGGTTTCCTCACCAGATATCTGGACATATCAGGACTGGGTGGAGGTGGTGCTGAAAGTGTGGGCGGGGATTTCAAGCAATGATTTCAGACAATGATTTCAAGCTGAAAGTTTTCAGAAGGGGGGCTTGGCTGAGACTTTCTGTTTAGGGGGCTGGTGACTTCTCTAGTCTCATTAGTATCTTCTGTCAAACATTTTCCCCCAGAACCTAATCAAGCATTTTACACAATTTCCTGAGATTTTAGGTCTGGGTATCTGAGATTAAGAGCTAAATTGTCAATTTGACGAGCAAAGTTTCGGTTTGTCATAAAACCTGAATCCATCCCACTTGGCAAAAACTGGGTCCACATCCAGGATTCAAATCTGGACACATTTCACTGGGCACAGACGTCAGTTCAACGTCTAGTTCTGATTTGCATTTGGTTGAGTTATCACCTAATGTGAATTACAACTCAACAAAAAAAAGGTTAAAAGTTAACTTTTTGCACATCCAATCAGTTTTCCATGTTGATTCAACATCATCATACTGATTTTTTTGGTTGAAATTACATGGAAACAATGTTGATTCAACCGGTTTTTGCACAGTGGGATGGATTCAGGTTTTATGACAAACTGAAACCTTGCTTGTAAAGATATCAGAGAAATGTCACAAAGACCTACCTGGCTTCCATTGTTTCAGTCAGCAAGCCACTGCCGGTCACTGTTATGAAGCAGTTTCTCAGACCTTCGGATAGAGGGTTCTCAAACACAACCTCTGCCGTCATTTCACTATACTGCAATTCAGATCCAATGGCCTAAAAGAGAGCACACATTCGAAGAAAAGCATTTGCTAAATAATATATTATATTGGAACTATCACACTGAATAAACCCCATCTCCAGTTTAATGGCTGTTACTGATATTAACGTTGTATTAAATATATCAACTGTTCAGATGACAGTCTAACACTTTAGATTTTCATCTTCACAACACGTTTATTCACAGGCCAACCGTTATTGTCCTTGCAAATTGCTATTCTCGCTACTAGTGTGTTTGCCACCTATAAATTAAATGGTAACCCAAGAGTATGTAAAGACCCCCAATGAATGTCACTCAGAGAAAGTTGAGCTGTTCTAAGTAGGTGATTGGAGTGGCTTAACCTGTCTGGGTTAGGGCGCAGTATTTTCACGGCCGGATAAAAAACGTACCCGATTTAAACTGGTTACTACTCTTGCCCAGAAACTATGCATATTATTAGTAGATTTGGACAGAAAACACTCTAACGTTTCTAAAACTGTTTGAATGGTGTCTGTGAGTATAACAGAACTCATATGGCAGGCAAAAACCTGAGAAGATTCCAAGTAGGAAGTGGCCGGTCTGCGATTTTGTAGTTCTCCTTTTGCTTGTCTATCGAAACTACAGTATCCGTGGGGTTATGTTGCACTTTCTAAGGCTTCCATTGGCTCTCTAAAGCCGTCAGAAAGCGGATTGGGGCGTCTCCTGTCTTTTGGCAAAGTATAGTAACTCAGTTTGTCAGTGGTCTGCCTGAGGACAAAGTGAATGGAAATGCGCATTCACGAGACCTCGCCATTTTTTCTTTTCCTCTTTGAATGAATACAGTATTGTCCGGTTGGAATATTATTGCTGTTTTATGAGAAAATTGCCATACAAATTTATTTTAAACAGCGTTTGACATGATTCTAAGTACGGTAATGGAACATTTTGAATTTTTTTGTCTCGAAATGCGCTCGCGCGTTACCTTTTGGATAGTGACCTGAACGTATGACCAAAACGGGGGTATTTGCACATAACTATGGATTATTTGGAACAAAAACAACATTTGTTGTGGAAGTAGCAGTCCTGGGAGTGCATTCTGATGAAGAACAGCAAAGGTAATCCAATTTTTCTAATAGTAATTCTGAGTTTAGGTTGCCCCGAATTTGGCGGGTGTGAAATTAGCTAGCCGTGATGGCTGAGCTATGTACTCAGAATATTGCAAAATGTGCTTTCGCCGAAAAGCTATTTTAATATCTGACATAGCGATTGCATAAAGGAGTTCTGTATCTATAATTCTTAAAATAATTGTTATGTATTTTGTCAACGTTTATCATGAGTAATTTAGTAAATTCACCGGAAGTTTTCGGTGGGAATACAATTTCTGAACATCACACTCCAATGTAAAAAGCTGTTTTTTGATATAAATATGAACTTGATTGAACAAAACATGCATGTATTTTATAACATAATGTCCTAGGAGTGTCATCTGATGAAGATCATCAAAGGTTAGTGCTGCATTTAGCTGTGTTTTGGGTTTTTGTGACATATATGCATGCTTGAAAAATGGCTGTGTGGTTATTTGTGTCTATGTACTCTCCTAACATAATCTAATGTTTTGCTTCGCTGTAAAGCCTTTTTGCAATCGGACAATGTGGTTAGATTAACGAGAGTCTTATCAAATGGTGTAAAATAGTCGTATGTTTGAAATATTGAAATTATTGCATTTTTGAGGTATTTATATTTTGCGCCACGCTATTCCACTGGCTGTTGAATAGAGTGGGACACTAACATCCCACTTAGCCCATAGAAGTTAAGGATCTGACAGACTGCGAAATGACAATGTTGGGAATATGCAATACTCACTTTGATGGTGAGCGAAGGGCTCTCTGGCACAAGGTCTTTCTCTGTGATGTACACTGCCTCACTCTTGTCCTTGTCTGTGACCACAGCCGAAACCTTGATGCTGTTGCTCTCACGCATTTTCTCACCGTACACAGAGAAGGGGATGTGGATGGGTATAGTCAGATCTGCCAACAGAGACAATGCATTTGATTGTCAAGGTATCACAAACGTTAACATTCTGTGTTGTCCTCAGTACAACATTAGCAACCCGAACATTCTGTTGTGTCCTCAGTACAACGTTAGCAACCCTAACATTCTGTAGCATCCTCAGTACAACGTTAGCAACCCTAACATTCTGTAGCGTCCTCAGTACCACATTAGCAACCCTAACATTCTGTAGCGTCCTCAGTACGTTAGCAACCCAAACATTCTGTAGCACCCTCAGTACAACATTAGCAACCCTAACATTCTGTTGTGTCCTCAGTACCACATTAGCAACCCTAACATTCTGTTGTGTCCTCAGTACAACGTTAGCAACCCTAACATTCTGTAGCGTCCTCAGTACCACACTAACATTCTGTTGTGTCCTCAGTACCACATTAGCAACCCTAACATTCTGTTGTGTTCCTCAGTACAACGTTAGCAACCCTAACATTCTGTAGCATCCTCAGTACCACATTAGCAACCCTAACATTCTGTAGCGTCCTCAGTACCACATTAGCAACCCTAACATTCTGTAGCATCCTCAGTACCACATTAGCAACCCTAACATTCTGTTGTGTCCTCAGTACAACGTTAGCAACCTGACAGCCATAAGAGTTAGAGTCAGTCGATTTGCTACAACGCTATGACAGCTATACATGATAATTTACAGCTTTGTAAATTGACCAGTTAAACTCTAACTATATGCACTCCTGAAACACACCATGTTTTTGTGGAAATCAATCATTGAGATTGATATATGCGTCATACCAAGGATGTTGACAAAGAATTCTAAAGGTGAATAGCTGCAATGTGCTTTTGGTTTTGTTAAGTGTTTCAGTTCCCTTTGTTCTGTGATGTAAATGCCTCCCTGTGTGCACTACTGTGATAGTTAAACCTTGTAGGCCTACTCACGGAAAGAGTTTGGAACATTTTCACTCTACCTTGGTTGGGAAGGAGCTTCAGTTTTTTCAATTCGGTCTGTATCTGGGAGGATGGGATCCCGTTGTATCTCATGGCCTGAACGTTGACATTGATCACTAGTGTCCGAGTTTCACTGTCGTTGCTGTTCAGTATAAGCTTGAGGTCGATATTTTTGCCGCTGACCGGCTTGGTCAGCTCCACGATCTTCATGGAAACGCCAGGTTTGCAGTCATGGGTCCCGTTTGAATTCTCTCCGGGTATGTTGACTCTTTTCACAGCTAGATTGTACACAGCTCTCTCCATTTTTGTGCCTGTTTGAAATGTGTGACATTTGGATGAGTACCTGGTGACTCAAGCAGTTTCACTCACCTGGGAGAATTATTGTGACAGGTGGACACAGCACCATTCTGAATAATCTCTTAAAAAAGTACAGAACTATTTCCCAGACCAACCAGATTTCTAAAATATATAAAATACGCTTATACCCTTATGATAGGTATAACCCTTGTAACGTTGCATTATTTCCGAAATCAATTGATAACAGTTAAACCTTGATATAGTCAGACTCTCGGTTCATTCAATACCAACCCTCTGCATGTTTATAGTTGGCCGTGATGTCCACTCTCTTGTCACTGCCCACTGCCTTGGTGCTGATGTTCTGGCCTACGGACACACTGTCCGTGGAGATCTTTTTCTTGGAGCCGTCAGCGAACACCATCCAGGTTACACGGTCGGCGTTGACTTCGGCGAAGACAAAGGGCACATCGTATTTGAGGTCAACGTGACCCTGCAGTATTGCCTTGACTGGAGCAGGGCCGCAGCAGTAAACATCTGGGGGAGGGGAAGAGAAAACAACATGAGCGTATAACAGGGAGTTCCCTTCATGTCTCTCAGACCCAGGACACGAACTCAGAACCATCTGCACAGTAACACAACATACAGTACATACAACCTCCAGAAGTGTGTTATTATGTAAGATGGTGTGAGATGAGATGGAAGTTGGACCGTACCAGTGCTTTTCTCCTGGGGGGTGGGGTCCACAACCTGCCAGCCATCGTATAAGGAGCCTGCTGAGAGATCGGGCCGTCTCATCCAGGCCTCCACCCACACATGGTAGTTCCTGAGCAGAAACACCAGTCTTCAAAACTTCATGCTATTGGCATCACTCTTCATACTGTAGCCACAATGACCTCATGTTACACTTACCATACACTGTCGGGGCTCTGTTTGGGTCTGACTCCATAGTCGGAGAAGAAGTAGTCAATTGTCAGGTTTTTGTCGGTGTCGTGGGCAGACTGAAAGTTGGAAACCACTCGACATGGGATTCCCAAACACCTCAGTACTGACAAGGAAATACATTTCAGGCATACTGGTTAACTAAAACAACACATTCAAAGAATACTGGTTAACTAAAATAAGCACATCCAATGCATTGACACGCAGCCTCTCTCCTCTGATCAGAGGTGGTGGGTAATCTTGCCATCCCTCTCAAAAACCAATCACAGCCCTGGGTCTGAGCGCATGCAATAGTCAGTTCTATTTAAATAACATTGTATTGATTGATTGACTAAAATAATAATTGAAGAGAGATTGGACAGTGATAGCCTACCTGTGCACATTACAGCGGCGAACACCCAACACTGGCCATACTTGACTGGATTGCTGCCATTTTTGAGCCACCTCCTTAGTACCTCCACACTGCCGTTCCAGTGAGTGGGGGACATGCCACCATCGTATCGACCATCCCACCGCCCCATCAGGACACCTCTGTCATCGTTAGCGTTGATCTGGGCAAGGACAATAATGTTCAAATTAGATTTCAGAACTGTCATTTGGCTGAGTGAATGTGTTTTTGTACTATCTAAAATGTAGTTGCTTTCCTGGATCTAGATTGAGCATAGCCTTGGACTAAAAAGCATGTTCAGTGTGGAAAGTTATTTTTAGTCCAGGACTAGATTTAATCTGGGTCCGGGAAACCAGTCCTATATGTGTAACAACACCTTAATTAGTGGCACTGGAACCATTTATAGTGAACAGGGCTAGATGATGTTCCAGAAATGAACCAATGTATTTTCTTGTGCTGTTTATACAGAACTATGAGCTTATGATGATTTAAAGAATGTTACTGTTACTAGATGGGTTTAATAATGTTGTCACAGTTACTAGTGGGGTTCAATAATGTTGTCACGGTTACTAGATGGGTTTAATAATGTTGTCACTGTTACTAGATGGGTTCAATAATGTCACTGTTACTAGTGGGGTTCAATAATGTTGTCACGGTTACTAGATGGGTTTAATAATGTTGTCACTGTTACTAGTGGGGGTCAATAATGTCACTGTTACTAGTGGGGTTCAATAATGTTGTCACAGTTACTAGATGGGTTTAATAATGTTGTCACTGTTACTAGTGGGGGTCAATAATGTTGTCAATGTTAAAACAATAATGTTGTCACAAGCTAGGATTTCCATCCAAGTGGCGACAGATATTCATGTGAATATTCTAAAATCATAAAAGCATAAAAACAATATGCGCATTTTCCCACCAGAGATGTGTTTCCATTAAATGTACTTTTTTTGTCGTACATCACTTACTTCACAGGAGCAGCATTTCAACGTAAACATACATTTTTTATCTAAATATGTTTATTGGCAGAAATGCCTTCTAGAACATGTGAACTTTCATGTGCCTTAATTAGAAACTTGTATTCCATCCATAAATATGAATACAATTGTTAAATTACGAGCCTAGTTGGTTTAGCCACGGGAAAAGTCAGGAACCTATAGCGTGTGTTTACCACATGGCCTCACATATGAATCCTTAAAGAGATGAACGGGGCTAAGGCTTATGAGGATGTGACCGATGCTGAATGGATGTAGAAGAGCTCTCCAGTAGGTGTACCAAAACATTCAAGGGCTATTTTCTCAAAAGTGAGGTTTCAAAGCAGATTATTTCCCCATTGTTCCTCAACTGCAGTGTATGATATCCCATTTTCTGTCTCTGAGTCTCTACCTTTATCCAAAGAAAAAAAACGAATAATAATCACATTTTGCTACATAAGATCGAGGCGGTTGGTCACATTTTAGAATAAAGCTGTAACGTAACAAAATGTAGAAATTGTCAAAGGTCTGAATACTTTCCGAATGCACTATAGCCAACATGATAAGATTATGTTTTATTTGTCAAACGGCAGCCAAGCATCGAGGATCATGTTACCAGAATAAGGCCCTCAATATTTAATAGAAAGAAATATCAAGCTCATCACCTTGCACATTCACCACCCTGTGAACTTCATCATTAATTTATTTATCTGTAGCCTAATAAACGGCATGCTTTCCTGATGAGTCATAGTGGGACGACCACACAAGATGTCATTGCGTGATTCCAAGTTTACTTCGATATGATGGTTATTAAATCAATATTTGCGCATAAAAGCATTTCCACCAACATTTCTCTCATAATGAATTTACCGACTTGTCTTGTGCATTTTGTTTTGTCAACATTTGTAAAGCTGACTGACACATTTTCCATCAGCACTTTCATGAAATGTCATGAAATGTTTTATCTGACATGTACTTTACTCGCATAAAAAGGTTGGATGGAAACCTGTTCACTGTTACTAGTAGGTTTCAATAATGTTGTCACTGTTACTAGTGTGGGTCAGATCTCCAATCTTACCATGGCACTGACCACCCTACTGACATAGATGGGGTTGCAACGAGCAGAGAAGTCCTTTGCGGGGTCACACAGACACTTGGGATTCACGTCAAGCAGCTTTAGGCAAATGTCCACTATATCGTCTTCAAACTGGAGAAACAATACATTTGGGCAGGTTAGTTAGCAACAATTTCTAAAATGTCTTGTCTATACTAACTTAAAATTTTGTAATTTAACAGACGCTCTTATCCAGAGCGACTTACAGTATTGAGTGGATAAGTGTTCGTATTGGTCTCCCGCGGTAATCGAACCCCACAACCCTTGCGTTGCAAGAGCCATTCTTTACCAATGGAGCCACGCAGGACTCTAGCCAATCACGTAGACTAAGATATCGTGTGACATTTGGGGTCGGTTTCCTGGACAACAGATTAGTCCTGGACTTCTCTAGAGTAAAAATAATTTGGGAGGGAGATTCTCCATTGAGTTTGCTTTTTAGTTGAGGAATATATTTAATCTGTGTCCAGGAAACAAGCCCTATATGTTATAATCAGCTAGCTAGTACTTTTCAACTGTACAATACTGTATTGTTTGTTCTGTGTACCTGTCCGAAGTTCCACGCCATAGAGCTGATGTATTTGTCAGAACCTTTGTACACCAGGCCTTGTTCTCTCATCACATACTCCTGCCTCTCCTCCTCTTCAGGTAGATGCACCCAGTCTTCTACAGCCCGCAACAAAATACAGCCGTTTTAAAAACATGAATTATAAGAATTTGTTCCACTGACTTGACTGGATAAATAAAAAATATATTATTATACAAACTGAAATGAAAGGGTATCTGGACAAGGTTTAAATTGCGAGTAACTTTAACATGTTATCATGCTGTTACTGTGTTATGACCACTGTCTCCCATGCTAGAATGTAGTGTTTCCAAGCTGTGTTACCAGTATGTTACCAGACTTTAATACCAGGATGTTAGCAGGCTGTGCTACCAGGCTGTGCTGCCAAGCCTTGCTGATAGGCTGTGCTACCAAGCTGTTAGCAGGCTGTGCTACCAGGCTGTGCTGCCAAGCCTTGTTGATAGGCTGTGCTACCAAGCTGTTACCAGGCTGTGCTACCAGGCTGTGCTACCAGGCTGTGCTACCAGGGTGTGCTGCAAGGCTGTGCTACCAAGCTGTGCTAATAGGCTGTGCTACCAATGAACTAATCACATGGTTTCAACAGCAATGCCACCACTTTGATATTAGAGATCAGCATTCATAACCACAGACTGTCATTCATATAATGTGGCTCTGGATGTTGTGGCCCATTGTTTGTATCTGTGTGTCTATTATGTCCCAAAACAGTTATGAGGCGTCTTTCCAACCCATACAGCGACATGGGTTACAACAATTTCTGTAAAGTTAGCCATTTCCAGCTTTTAAACTGATGAGAACATTCAGGAATGCTACATTTGACACCCTCTGGATACTGTATCAAATATTGACTGTCTGTTACCATGGCTGTATTGATGCAGTCACAGCATTTGTTGTCCTTTCTGTGATTAAAAAAGTGAATTTATCACAGTTCTAGTTAACATTTTTACGAATGCTTTAAACTCCAATCTAAAGTATTACATATGCTTTACCATACTCTCAAATCTCGTTCACAGGAAGTGAATTCATTGTCCAGAATTCCCCATGAGGGATAATAAAGTTGTTTTGAATTGAATTGTGTTTACCTTTGCACCAGGGATTAAACAGCAGAAGGAGCTTGCCCAGGCTGCTGCCCACTGATGCGGTGGCGCTGGTCTTTACAGACAGCCTGTACTCTCCCACTGGGGCATCTGCTGGGCTGGTGATGTCCAGGGTGATTGAGCCCGCCAGGAACACTGAGCCCTGGTGAACCTTGACCTTCCAGGAGGAACCCTTCCCACAGCCCTCAGGTAGCCTGAACACTGACCTGGTCCCCAATGCCTCCGAAGGCTGGGGCCCTGGATGGAGAAGGGAGGATGTTGTGGGTTGTGTTCAGTAGGAATGAAATTGATGAAAACTTTCAGAAACAGTGATACACTGGGAGTACAAAAAATGACTAGTCCCCATTTTCCCTCAGAACAGCCTCAATTCTCCGGGGCATGAACACTACATGGTGTTGAAAGCGTTCCTCAGGGATTCTGGTCCATGTTGACGCCAATCCTTCTCACAGTTGTGTCAAGTTAGCTGGATGTCCTTTGGGTGGTGAACCATTCTTGATACACATGGGAAACTGTTGAGTGTGAAAACCCCAGCAGCATTGCAGTTCTTGACACACTCAAACTGGTGTGCTTGGCACCTACTACCATACCCTGTTCAAAGGCACTTAAATCTATTGTCTTGCCCATTCACCCTCTGAATGACACACATACACAATCCATGTCTCAGTTGTCTCAAGGCTTAAAAATCCTTTAATAACCTGTCTCCTCTCTTTCATCTACACTAATTGAAGTGGATTCAATTAGGGATCATAGCTTTCACCAGGATTCACCTGGTCAGTCTATATCATGGAAAGAGCAGGTGTTCCTAATGTTTTGTGCACTCAGTGTATTTGTCCAATAAGATTCTATATTTTCTGACAGCGTAACGTTGATGTCAGGAGTACATATACATTACAAGTGGAGGTATCTCAAGTCCTGTCATTGGTGCAATTCAGTTTTTAGATTAAATTGAATTGACCCCAACTCAGGTATGTAAAATGCATACAAGGATTTGTTCCAATATCATTATTACTGCACGTGTCTGTCTTTCAAAGGGGACTAACATAGGGCCGATTTCTCTACCCTAGCCTCGATCCATCCTAGTGTGTTTTAGTCCAGGACTAGCATAATCTGGGTCCGGGAAACTTTTAATACAAACAGCCCTAATAAATAGCAGCGATAAATAAAGTTATTCTATTTTCTATTCTAGATAGCTCACCTGTCTCCACCTTCAGCTCCAGTAAGTCTGTTGTGGGCCTGGAGGGGCCATGGAGTTCAAAGGTGACCAGGAAGGACTGGCCTCTCCTGACTATCAGTCTGTTCACTGAGATGTCATTGGTTTTGTGGGCTTTGTTGTTCTTCTCACAGTGGAGCTCTACTTTGCCAACGTCTTCAAGGAAGAATGAAATTAATACATATATAGAAAAAACATTTTTCATTTGAAACTGAATTATCCCTTAGTTAAAATCCTGCTTTTCTATTTTTCCTGATAATACAACTTTTATGTTTTCTAGTGTGGGTGTCTGTTTCTGTGTTTGATGTTGTCTTGCCCAATGTTTGTTGGTCACATTTTTGCCTGACAGCAACATAGCAGAAACACTATCAGTTGAGCTAGTTTAGATCACTGGATAGAGAAAACACTTGTAGCCTTTCACCATGCAAAATGCAGAATAAATATGCAGAAAGAAATAGGCGAAAGACCATAGACTTAGGAATTAGAATGTAATATGATCTCTATGTAAAAGACCTTGTGGCCCCCCTAAATGTGGAGTATGAAATAATTTTGACATAACACATTTTTGCTATCATTATTTTTTTACATCCGTTATTAGACAGTGATGATGATTATGAACATGGTCTTTTGCCTGCTAATGCCTGCAATGCAGTGAAGAAAGCGATATGACAACAATAACGTCTAATGTAACTGGCCCGTCTAACAGTTCAACTGGCCCCAGCTTGGCCCCCCCCAGTTGAAATGGTCTAGAACCGCCACTGTTTAACAGATGAACAAACACCAACAAGGATGATCTTTCTTTGTAAGAAAATGTTCCATTCTACAAGTCAAGTCACCCAATTACCCATTCACTGTACTATATTACCCTCTGTCACTAAACATGACTTAGGCTACCTTGACAATGCAATAGTCACATTTTTTAGCATCTGAATTTGATCAAAAATCTTGCAATGAGCAGTGTTAGTTGACTTACCAAAACCCATTGAAGCTGTCTCTCACGTGGTTGTGTTGGTAAGTGGATTGAGTTGCTTGTTGTAGTACTGCAGTACTGTAAGTAACGAAAGGATGCCAGGGCTTTTAAAAGGAGCCCTACCCATGTTATAAGAATGTCTCAAATTTCACACAGTTACAAATGTACACACCTTTTCTTACTTTCAGGAAAATGTGTCATTACATAGTCATCATCACCACATCAGCATATACATTAAACCAGAAATGTGTCTTCATCTGCTGCGTTGAGATTGAACTGCTGTAGTTAGCACTCTCTAAATGTGTCTTCATCTGCTGCGTTGAGATTGAACTGCTGTAGTTAGCACTCTCTAAATGTGTCTTCATCTGCTGCGTTGAGATTGAACTGCTGTAGTTAGCACTCTCTTGATGGTTTGAGTTGTATTACATTGTTCAATGTGTTTTTCTGTCATATGGTGACTTCAACCACAGACAATCAGCATGGCAGTGAATCAGCACAGTGACTACGACTATCATGAGCATCATCTTGAGGTTCAAAGGTGGTTATCCTACAGTACACTGATAGAAAACATAACATATATTAATACAGTCATCATACATCAGGGATTGACATTAAGGGTTACGCTATTGCCCAGGGTAAGAGTCTGCTCTGAGGTTGCCCCATTCGGGAGGGGATTTGTATTTACTGATAACCAAAACACAAATAATTGCAGTAGTTTGGTCTTTCTCCCCTGTGTGTAGGTGAAAATAGCAATACAAATTTTTTGAGCAAGTGATCATAATCTTCATGCCTTTCAGACCTTAATGTCATTCCTCTTCCATGATTCTGGCTCAAATGGATATTTAGACCTTCTATTTGCCAAATTGGCAACTATTTCAGATCCAATCAGTGTATCTGTCAGTTGCACAGAATACAACAGGTGTAAACAGCACAGTGAAATGATTGCTTGGATGCACTTCGTCAATGTTGCAGTAATACTATGTCATATAAAATAAAAACACACAATAATGTTTTTAAAGTACAATGTATTGACATGTAGAACATATTGACATGTAGAACATATTGACATGGAGAATATATTGACATGGAGAATATATTGACATGGAGAATATATTGACATGGAGAATATATTGACATGGAGAATATATTGACATGGAGAATATATTGACATGGAGAATGTAATGACATGCAGAATATATTGACATGTATACAAGAGTATTGTGACTATCAAAATAGACACTATTGAAATCTATATACATCTTGATTTCTACGCAGGGCAAATGACACATCAAAGATGAATACTAGTCTCAGTCCCCTGTATATAATGCATTCGGAAAGCTTTTAGACCCCCTGACTTTTTCCACATGTTGTTACGTTACACCCTTATTCTAAAATGGATTAAACAGTTTTTCCCCCTCATCAATCTACAAGCAATGCCCCATAGGGACAAAGCAAAAACATATTTTCCAAAATTTTGGCAAATGTATAAACAAATAAAAACTGAAATATCACATATACATAAGTACTTAGCAATTTACTCAGTACTTTGTTGAAGCGCCTTTCACAGTGATTACAGCCTTGAGTCTTCTTGGGTGTAACGCTACAAGCTTGGCACACCTGTATTTGGGGAGTTTCTCCCGTTATTCTCTGCAGATCCTCTCAAGCTCTGTCAAGTTGGATGGGGAGCGTCGCTGCACAGCTATTTTCAGATATCTCCAAAGATGTTTGATTGGTAAAAGGCCGGGCTCTGGCTGGGCCACTCAAGGACATTCAGAGACTTGTCCCGAAGCCACTCCTGCGTTGTCTTGGCTGTGTGCTTAGGGTCGTTATGCTGTTGGAAGGTAAATATTCGCCCCCAGTCTGATGTCTTGAGCGCTCTGGAGCAGGTTTTCAACAAGGATCTCTCTGTACTTAAATCCGTTCATCTTTGCCTCGATCCTGACTAGTCTCCCAGTCCCTACAGCTGAAAAACATCCCCTCAGCATGATGCTGCCACCACCATGCCTCACTGTAAGGATGGTGCCAGGTTTCCTCCAGACGTGACGCTTGGCATTCAGGCCAAAGAGTTCAATCTTGGTTTCATTACACCAGAGAATCTTGTTTGTCATGGTCAGAGTCCTTTAGGTGACCTTTGGCAAACTCCAAGCGGGCTATCATATGGCTTTTTACTGAGGAGTGGCTTCCGTCTGGCCACTCTACCATAAAGGCCTGATTGGTGGAATGCTACAGAGATGGTTGTCCTTCTGGATGGTTCTCCCATCTCCACAAAGGAACTCTGGAGCTGTGTCAAAGTGACCATCTGCTTCTTGGTCACCTGCCTGACCAAGGCCCTTCTCCCCCGATTGCATAATTTGGCCGGGTGGCCAGCTCTAGGAAGAGTCTTGGTGGTTCCAAACTTCTTCCATTTAAGAATGATGCAGGCCACTGTGTTCTTGGGGACATTAAATGCTGCACAAATGTTTTTGTACCCTTTCCCAGATCTGTGCCTCGACACAATCCTGTCTCAGAGTTCTACGGACAATTCCTTCAACCTCATAGCTTGGTTTTTGCTCTGACATGCACTGTCAACTGTGGGAACTTATATAGACAGGTGTCTGCCTTTCCAAATCATGTCCAATCAATTGAATTTACCACAGGTGGACTCAAATCAAGTTGTAAAAACATCTCAAGGATGATCAATGGTAACAGGATGCACCTGAGCTGAATTTTTTGTCTCATAGCAATGGGTCTGAATAACTATGTACTGTAGATAAGGTATTTCTGTTTGTTTTTCTTGTACATTTGCAACAATTTTCGCTTTGTCATTATTAGGTGTTGTGTGTAGATTGATGTGGAAAAAAAATCTTTAATCAATTTTAGAATAAGGCTGTGAAAAAAAGTCAAGGGGTCTGAATACTTTCCGAAGGCACTGTATGCTGCCATGGTACAACGGCAATGCATTTGTTTGATAGAACAGTTCACATGACTACAATCATTTAAACGTTAAAGGTAGTTTATTCCCCATTTAACAGTTTAACTCCATTTGAATTGGCTTTTATCATACAGTATTTATATTTTTTATCATATTGTTCTCATCTCTCTGGTTGCTACTTTTATTCGCTAATAAGCAGTGGCACATTCTGTCGTCCAGGTTGCTCAAGACATCTTATTTCACCATCTCTGACTAATGTAATTGTACCCTTTTGCTGCACCTTTTTTTTCACTGGTTTATCTTGATTATAAATGTCAGTTCATCTACTTTTCTGCCTCTTGATGAATTCATGAAGGGAGTCTTGCTGCTCGGAACCGTTGCGAAAGCGCTTACTCAACGTCCGACGTGGGAGAGGTAGGCGAACTTCCGACTTCTGACTAAATGATGAAGGAGGAAACATTGTCTGTTAGCAGGTTTTTGTTCCAACCCAACATGAAAACATCTGATTCAAATGATCCGACCGCTAATGCGATTCAATCCAGAGTAGTTAGGAACTGTTGTGTTAGTGCTGGGCTGGAATAAAATCCTGTTTACATGGCTCTCCAGGACCAGGCTCTTGGCCATCCGCCCTGTTCTTGACCTGCAGCTCTGGTCACGCATCCCCCATCCACGCACTCCTTGCCTGGGCCATCATGGCCGTGTTCTGCGGCGGCCCCAGCTGCCTCACTTCCACCCTGCCCTCCACCCCACGGCTACAGCGCCCCAGGGAGGCCATGTATCTCTGGGCATGGGCACCCCAGTGCCAGGAACGTAGCTGGGAGTCATGCTCCTGCCAGAGGAAGAGGAAGAGCTGCCGGGGGCACTTCCTCTGGCCCCAGGACATGGCGGTTCTCAGAGCCATCATGCCCTTAGCGTCCTCCAGTTGGAGTGGGGCGTCGCGCACCAGTAGCTCCTGTATGGACTGCAACTGGCCATAGGTGGCGGCCACGTGGAGGGCCCCAGTCTGGCCCTTAACATTGGTCCCTGCAGAGATAACAGGGTCACATTTGTTTGGCAGAATGAAAGAAACCACACTGAAACAAGGAGGGACTGGCTTGACTTTTGCAACTTGTTTTCCATTGCACGGCCTAATTAACATAACCCAGATGTCGCCAGCGTACCGGGAAAACCCTGTATCTCCAAAAAGTTAAATCGCCAGGAATTAAAAATAATAACATACAGGGTTTTTTTTCAGACCTATTGCTATACATTAATTGAAGTTCACTAGGCATTTTAGAATTATTTATATTAGCCCTAGAGAAATATTTTCTTATTACTGCTTGTTTTTCTGAAGTCTACCAACCTTGCCAGCAGGCATGCCAGCTAAGATAGTTAGACAAGCTAGCTACTCTTACTTGAATGATCCGCTGAAATGGCTTCTTGGTAGTTGGGAGATCGGGAACCTATCTGGGCTAGCTAAAGACAACTTCATAAAATTGCTAGTGGCTAGTAGTATTACAGAGATTATTACATGTTCTTTTGTATTATTTTTTTAACATTACAAATCTGAGGGTGCACCTGCCCCTGCTATGGGCTTGACGCCTCTGAGGGGGATATCTAGATTCAATTTATGTAAAAAATATTTAGCAAAATCACCCCAGGTGAGATACAAGGTTTTTCCAGTGCGCCGGTGATATCCAGATGTTTTGCCTCTGCGGTGGTGGGTACCTTGTTGGAGCAGGAAGCGGACAGCGGGCATGTGTCCACGGTGGGCACTGATGAACAGAGAAGAGACGGTGAGAGAGCCAGGAGGGAGCTCCTCTCATGGAACCCATAGCACTGAGATGGGAGGAACGTGGAGGTGCTGGTTTGGACATCACACTCTTGAGCTACATGAAATAAAGAGAAAATAGTCATTTCATGTGTGAAAAGTCGATGGAAATGTTCATCCTAAAAAAGGGGAATAGTGAAGTAAATAAGGTCTACAGGTTATAATAGCAGCTGTGAGATGCTGTTTAGATGTGCAGTAATTACAGGCTAGCCACATTAGATCAAATAAGGAGTTGGATCTTTCAACAAGTCTGATAAAGAAATGCAGTATTGCTATTACTATTTTTGGTGATGATGCCTCTTTTTTTACTATGATCAATAATGACCTGAGCCATAGAGAGTCTCTGTGTATGACTGCTGTAGACTATTCTAGGTTTTTCTTTCATGCCACATCACCTTGAATACATCCCCAGTAGCTGCAGCTATCACAAGCTCAGCCCGTCCATCATAAGGCCAGATCATCAGGGTGACAGTAGTTCCAGGGACGATGTCATTACAGTGAATAGTGGTGCCATCATATACAATGCATTCAGAAAGTATTCAGACCCCTTGACTTTTTCCACATGTTGTTACATTACAGCCTTATTCTAAAACATATTAAATACTTTTTTCCCTCATCAATCCACACACAGTACCAAAACTGTATTTTTTACATTTTTGCTTGTAATAAAAAATGGAAATATCACATTTACATCAGTATTCAGACCCTTTAGTCAGTAACTTGTTGAAGCACCTTTGGTAGCGATTACAGCCTTGAGTCTCCTTGGGTGTGACGCTACAAGCTTGGCACACCTGTATTTGGGGAGTTTCTCCCATTTTTTGGGTCAGAGAAGTATATCATTAAATAGTTAGTCAAACTGGAAAACACCCTCAATAATATGTTCACTGTGACGGGCCTGTCACTGCTAGCCTACGTTTGAGATGTATAATGTCCCTGATTCTAACTTCATTAAAACCAATAAAAATAAATGGATACATATCTAATTAATGAATCAACAACATCTCCCCATTTCTCATTAAAATATGTCAACAGTTAAACCTGCAAATTACATCAAAAGTATTTATTTTACCATTATCCAGGTAGCATACTCTCTGGAAGTCTGTGGGAATCCCAACCACTAATTCCATGGCGTTTTTTAGCTCTCTGATTCTCATATTGTGGTGGTAGTTGGGAACAACGAACATCTCTCCCGTTTCACGCAGCCTTGCACCAAGACTGAACTTGACTTTCTTCGACGGGTCACGGTAAATTGCGTTTTTGGGTCTCTGTACCTCTTCTTTGAGGTGTTAAAATGACACTTACATTCAGTATAAAGACATTATTGCTTACAATGCCGAGTTTCACTATGAAGATGAAAAATGATCAGGCCTGCTGTACATCTTGCTGTATAAATTACTGTTGAAAACAAGTCTAGGTTGGAACTGTTGCTGTTAAAATACAAGTAATCATTTTTATTCTTAACTGGAATAAAACTGATTGGGCAAAACACGATTCTGGGTTGCTCATCGAAAGCAGGAAGTGGTTTCCTGCCTGACTGAGAAAGCAGTAGATGTTCTGATCCAGTTTGGCACCACATACCTCAACTCAGAAACAGACTCAATGCTGAGCATGACCTCAGGGTTGCACAGTCAAAAAATTATCCCAGAATAGACATGATTGTTGAAAACCCCTCATTAGGACTGTGTGTGTTTCCTGGTCTACATCTGTTCAGGATAAAAATGATTTATTGTATTTTAACAGCAACAGTTCCAACCTAGACCTTTTTTTCAACTGTACTTTTTACAGTAAGATGTACAGAAGGACTGATCATTTTTCATCTGTACTGTTACTTAGGGTTGCACTATCAAAAAGCCTGTGTGTGTGTTCTGGTCTACATCTGTGTGATGTGATCAATTAGTTTATTCGAGTTCAGAATGACTTTTTTATTGTATTTTAACAGCAACATTTCCAACCAGGACAGATATGTAAGAGAGTTTATTTGTTTTTGTCTATATTGCATTTGTTTTAGGCATAAGGGAAATGAAATGTACCGATATTTACGTATAGCATGTTTTCATAAGCTTGGGTCCAAGGAAAACACAGAATTTCTCATTTGGATCCCAGGCTGAAAAAGTTCATGAACCCCTGTCCTTTAATAATAAGCTGTTATATCCCATTATATCTTCCACCCACTATGTTTGAGTGCACGGCGAGTGCATATTTTTTGTTGTTGATACATTGTGCATTTCATTGAGATTTAATAAAATCACTTTATATTGCATGATTTTTATTACTGTTGATAGTGAAATTGTTGAACAATAATCTGCAAAAAGTCAAATGATTCAAGTGTGGGTGTAAGGGCTGTCGTCGGAAGAAGACCAAGGTGCAGCGGAGATAGTGTTCATCTTGACATTTAATTCAAACAAAGAGAACACTATACAAAAAAACAGGAAAACCGACAGCTGACCAGTACTGACAGGAAACACACTGAACAGAAACAATTACCCCCAAAACCCAAAGGAAAAACATGCTCCTTATGTGTGACTCCCAATCAGCAACAACGAGCTTCAGCTGTGCCTGATTGGGAGCCACACAGGGCCCAAAACAAAGAAATACAAAAACATAGAAAAAGGAACATAGAACGCCCACCCAATGTAACACCCTGGCCTAACCAAAATAAAGAACAAAAAACCCCTCTCTATGGCCAGGGCGTTACAGTGGGCAGCAGAAGTACACGGAAATCTCTTTCTTTCATAATGGACCACAATGGGAACAAGGCTTGACTTTGTCTATGTAATCCTCTGTAATTGCTGTACATGTATTGCTGACTGGTGTGGCTTCTTAATGCATTTTAAATTGTCAAATTAAATAAAATGCATAATTTGCTTAAATATCCTGATTAACTTATTGTTCTTTCAGAATTCAAGTCTGCCACTAAAAGAAAGACTTCCAAACAGGCTTATGCCACTGTTAGAATATGGCTGTATGTCCCACTAAAATACAAAGCATCTGGCTGTATGATGTTCCACTATAATCCAAAGCATCTGGCTGTATGATGTTACACTAAAATCCAAAGCATCTGGCTGTATGATGTCCCACTAAAATACAAAGCATCTGGCTGTATGATGTCCCACTAAAATACAAAGCATCTGGCTGTATGATGTCCCACTAAAATACAAAGCATCTGGCTGTATGTAGAACTAACATAAAAAATAAAAGTGGTAAGGCCAAAATGAATCTGTAAATATTCATACACTCATGAAGCAAAATGTATGTTTGGCATTCAAAAAGTTATCCTTTTTAGATGAAACTGTAATAAATATTTTCATATGTCACCAAATAATTGATTAAAATACATTGTTTTGCAATGAAGGTCTACAGTAACTTCAACAGCACTGTCTGGGGTAGCACCATGGTGTAGTCGGAGGACAGCTATCTTCAGTCCTCCTCTGGCCACATTGACTTCAATACAAAACCTTTTGAAGGCCTCACCCCTTCCATACACAAACATGGTAATTATGACCACTTCCGGAGAACGTCCTCCAACCAAACAAAACATTTGCAGTATGAACTGACATGTTGTCCATCCAATTATAGAATTAGGATCAGAGAATGAACCTAGTGAGTTGTATTGGGATTGTGCCACAGGGCATTATGGGGGTTCTATGTTTTGTGAAGCTTGGTGACATTGTCTGATAGAGATTAAGAGTGAAAAGTGATAGTTGATCAATTATTTTGATATTATTCAATTCAAATTAGTTTTTTCTATTTACAGGAGACGGAGGAAGTATATTATAAATTGTTTTCTTGGTTTAAGAACTGTATTTATGTGTCCAGTTAGTGAAATGTATTTAAATGTGACTTGCTAACTTCAGTAGCTAAACAAAAACCCCGTTCATTCTCTGGAATACACGGTGCAAATTAAAAGTGATGGTCGATCTCTGCCTGCGATCAGTTTCATGAAGAAGAATGAAAAGGTGAGGGCGTTCAATACCAACTGGTATCAAACGTATAACAGCTGCTTAACAACAAGTCTTTCATCAAGCCGCCTGTATTGCTTGGCCTCGCCTGCTTTTTGGAAAGTCTGAGCCTTGGGCAAAAGAGGGGTACAGTGACCTGAAGTACATCGATCGTTCAGCAGGCACAATGCCCACATCAGATTCAAGCTTCTGGAAAAAAGCGGCCTCGATCATGACGAAGTTCTGCGTATTCAAACTGTGCGACACAACGAGAAAGTTGGAAGAAACAGGGATGTTCTCAAGCAGTTTATCAACACCACTGCGTTTTTGGGGCCTGAAAGAATTTGCTTTTAGAGGACACTACGAGAGGGAACGTTCCGCCGACAAGGGAAACTACAATGAGCTTGCAGAGGCAATTGCACGTAACAATGCTTTACTTTGCTGAACATATGGATTTTTCCACTGTCTTTTCTGGGATGTCGAAATCAATTGCGAATGATTTTATAGCTTCCATCCCATCATCCATTAAAAGTTAGATTAAAGAGAGAGGTTGATGCAGGGCATGTTTTCATGTGCGCTCAAGTAGGCTTTCACTTTCCTCCGGTATCTATTTAGCAAAGATGAAAACACAATCACACAAGCAAAAATTCACGATCTGACATGCTGTATGGGATGAAAACTACAATTTTTCAGTCTGATCAACTGTAGGCTCCTAATAAGATCAGCTGCATACAGCCTATGTGCCCTGTGCATCTGGTCAGGGTAAACTAATTGGTAACGTTATGTATTTATAGTCCATTTGTGTGTCAGGAGAAAATGATGAATGTGATCAAATTTGGTTTATATTCAACATTGGGCTGGCTAGGCTGCCTATACGTTTTCAATCCAAAATGATTCACTGGAATGAATCAAGCAACATAATAGTGATGACATACGTGAGGTCATTTTGTTTTTATACGGCCTACAGTTGCATAGAACTGCATGATTGCAACATGCATGAAGCAAGCTCAGCCCTGTGAGTTGTATTGTCTCCCCCCCAGGATGAAAGGCCAGGAGTTTTTTTCATCTTCAGTTTTTTAAAACCATGTGACCGGATTAGGAAAAACTGGTCCCATCATAGCCCATATAAAACCTTTTTACAACTGATTAATCACTGTCATAGGGTCCAGAGTTTTCCTGCTTAGGTTACAAGATAAGGAAAAACTCCAGGTCCCTGGTGGTAAAAATTGCCCCCCCCCCAATCTGGGACCTATGGTGCCACCAGTCTGCTTGCAGTTGTCAGTTATCGTCAGGTATGTGGATGATCAGGGTGTTGGTGAGGGTGTTGGTCAGGGTGATGGTCAGGGTGTTGGTCAGGGTGATGGTCAGGGTGTTGGTCAGGGTGTTGGTCAGGGTGTTGGTCAGGGTGATGGTCAGGGTGTTGGTGTGGGTGATGGTCAGGTTGATGATCAGGGTGATGGTCAGGGTGTTGGTCAGGGTGATGGTCAGGGTGTTGGTCAGGGTGTTGGTCAGGGTGATGGTCAGGGTGTTGGTCAGGGTGATGGTCAGGGTGATGGTCAGGGTGATGATCAGGGTGTTGGTCAGGGTGTTGGTCAGGGTGATGGTCAGGGTGTTGGTCAGGGTGTTGGTCAGGGTGATGGTCAGGGTGATGGTCAGGGTGTTGGTCAGGGTGATGGTCAGGGTGATGGTCAGGGTGTTGGTCAGGGTGATGGTCATTGTGTTGGTCAGGTTGTTGGTCAGGGTGATGGTCAGGGTGATGGTCAGGGTGATGGTCAGGGTGTTGGTCAGGGTGATGGTCAGGGTGATGGTCAGGGTGTTGGTCAGGGTGTTGGTCAGGGTGATGGTCAGGGTGATGGTCAGGGTGTTGGTCAGGGTGATGGTCAGGGTGTTGGTCAGGGTGATGGTCAGGGTGATGGTCAGGGTGTTAGTCAGGCTGATGGTCAGGGTGTTGGTCAGGGTGATGGTCAGGGTGTTGGTCAGGGTGATGGTCAGGGTGTTGGTCAGGGTGTTGGTCAGGGTGATGGTCAGGGTGATGGTCAGGGTGTTGGTCAGGCTGATGGTCAGGGTGTTGGTCAGGGTGATGGTCAGGGTGTTGGACAGGGTGATGGTCAGGGTGTTGGTCAGGGTGATGGTCAGGGTGTTGCACAGGGCGTTATTCAGAAATGTTTATTGGGCTAGTTTGATGTGTGAAGTGGGCAAGATGCCAACTCTGTGTTTAACTTCACGGAGAAACTTCTCCAAACTTATGATGGCGCAGTTGTAATGGAATGTATCAGCTATTTGTATTTCCAGCTAAGTTCCCTCCTGTTCCCTGTTATTTAGAGGTGATGACCACTCCACTACCATTGTCAACTCTGTCCTGACATGAACTGAAGCCATGTCTCATGTGCCCGCTCATCCACTAGCACATTGAATGTTTCCTCTCCAAGCACCTCTATCAATTTTCTTTCATTACTCTATGTAGAGTCCATCAAATACAATATCACAGTATTACACATCAATGATTTTACTCCTTGCTTGGACTAACTCATTCTTATCTTTTTGGTCTAACTGTGTAGTGTGTTGTGTTATTGTTATTTGTCTTCCCAGACAAATCCTGTCCTGCACTGAAGTCAAGCCTCTGAACACCTCAACTCGTGCCGCATACCCTCATTCAATCACTGCTGTGATCCCTTCAAAACACTGTAAGTAGCCCTCTCATTCCATTCCCAATAATATTGTACTATAAATGTCTTTATTAAATGTTTTAGGTTAAAATAATTACTCTTTGATGATTTTTGAAACACACTTTGACATCTCTATGCGTTCAGCGCCTATACCGTGGGTCTCCCATCCTCCTAAATTGTTGAAGTCACCAGCCTCCACTTGTGTACCAGTAGAGGAAGGAGGAGAGAGCGAGGGAGAAGGCTGTGTACCAGTAGAGGGAGGAGAAGAGAGGGAGAAGGCTGTGTACCAGTAGAGGGAGGAGAAGAGAGGGAGAAGGCTGTGTACCAGTAGAGGGAGGAGAAGAGAGGGAGAAGGCTGTGTACCAGTAGAGGGAGGAGAAGAGAGGGAGAAGGCTGTGTACCAGTAGAGGAAGGAGGAGAGAGCGAGGGAGAAGGCTGTGTACCAGTAGAGGGAGGAGAAGAGAGGGAGAAGGCTGTGTACCGGTAGAGGAAGGAGGAGAAGAGCGTCACCTTGACGGAAAACAAAAGGGGAAAATAACATTGAGACACGGCCAGAGTTTAAGTGAGCGGTGATGTGATGTCATTATTTCGCTCATGAGGGTGCAATGGCTGGCTTCCTGCCTACAACCATGATGCAACAGGAACTAGTGGCTTTCTGTAGACTGTTGTTTATCCGCTGCCTGCCATTGTACTGTGACAGTAGTAGCCAGTTCTGTCATCGTACTGTCTGACAGTAGTAGCCAGCAGTGGTGGAAAAAGTACCCAATTGTCATACTTGAGTAAAAGTGAAGATACCTTAATAGAAAATGACTCAAGTAAAAGTCACCCAGTAAAAATACTACTTGAGAAAAAGTCTAAAAGTATTTGGTTTTAAATATACTTAAGTATCAAAAGTAAAATTATAAATATCTTCAAACCAGACGGCAGACGGCATTTATTTACTCATAGCCAGGAGGACACTCGGACACAATTTACAAATGAAGCATTTGTGTTTAGTGAGTCAACCAGATCAGAGGCGATAGGTATGACCAAGGTTGTTCTCTTGATAAGTGCATGAATTGGACCATTTTACATTCAAAATGTAACAAGTACTTTTGGGTGTCAGGGAAAATGTATGGAGTAAAAAGCTCTGATTCAAGGGCCCAGCTAGACAATGAGTGGCACTGTGGGTACGTGTGTATGAGGTGAATGAAAACAAAGAGGTGTGTGAAGAGGACTGGGGGTCTTTTTTCTGACCTTGAGCTCAATAGACTGGGACTTTGTTGAATGCTACTGAAGTGTGTGTACTTCCCTCGTGTACACACATGCTCTACATCATTTTAACAGAAGATATATTACATTACAGCAAGACAAATATTTGACAAACATACATTTTGCTTCATGAGTGTATGAATATTTAAATTTAATTTAGGCTTTACCACTTTTATTTGTATTTTAGTGGGACATCATACAGCCAGATGCTTTGTATTTTAGTGTGACATCATACAGCCAGATGCTTTGTATTTTAGTGGGACATCATACAGCCAGATGCTTTGTATTTTAGTGGGACATCATACAGCCAGATGCTTTGTATTTTAGTGGGACATCATACAGCCAGATGCTTTGTATTTTAGTGGAACATCATACAGCCAGATGCTTTGTATTTTAGTGGAACATCATACAGCCAGATGCTTTGTATTTTAGTGGGACATAATACAGCCAGATGCTTTGTATTTTAGTGTAACATCATACAGCCAGATGCTTTGTATTTTAGTGTAACATCATACAGCCAGATACTTTGTATTTTGGTGTGACATCATACAGCCAGATGCTTTGTATTTTAGTGTGACATCATACAGCCAGATGCTTTGTATTTTAGTGGGACATCATACAGCCAGATGCTTTGTATTTTAGTGGGACATCATACAGCCAGATGCTTTGTATTTTAGTGGGACATCACACAGCCAGACACTTCGTATTTCAATGGAACATTTTATTTCTATTTTATTTTAATTAGATTTATTTCACCTTTATTTAACCAGGTAAAACTGCAACCTGGCCATGATAAAGCAAAGCAGTGCGACAAAAACAACACAGAGTTACACATGGGATAAACAATCCTACAGTCAATAACACAATAGAATAATCTGTATATAGTGTTTGCAAATTAAGTAAGGAGGTAAGGCAATAAATAGGCCTATAGTGGCGAAGTAAATACAATTTCGCAATTTACACTGGAGTGATATATGTGCAGATTAGCATGTGCAAGTAGAAATACTGGTGTTCAAAAGAGCAGAAAAACAAATATGGGGATAAGGTAGGTAGATGGTTGGATGGGCTATTTACAGATGGGCTGTGTACAGCTGAAGCGATCGGTAAGCTACCCTGACAGCTGACACTTAAAGTTAGTGAGGGAGATATGTCTCCAACTTTCGCAATTCGTTCCAGTCATTGGCAGCAGAGAACTGGAAGGAAAGGCGGACATTTATAGTTGTCCACATATTCTAAGTCAGAACCGTCCAGAGTAGTGATGCTAGTCGGCAGGCGGGTGCGGATAGCGATCGGTTGAAGAGCATGCATTTTGTTTTACTAGCATTTAAGGGCAATTGGAGGCCACGGAAGGAGTGTTGTATGGCGTTGAAGCTCGTTTTGAGGTTTGTTATCACAGTGTCCAAAGAAGGGCCAGATGTATACAGAATGGTGTTGTCTGCGTAGAGGTGGATCAAAGAATCACCCGCAGCAAGAGTGTCACAGGATCCAACGAATGTGGCACCCCTCCTCGGTCGGGCGGCCCTCGGCGGTCGTCGTCGCCGGCCTATTAGCTGCCACCGATCAGTGTTTCTGTGTCTTTTAGTTTTGTCTGTCTGTTCCGCACCTGTTTTGTGTCTGTCATTAGTGGGGGCTTATTTAATGTGTGTTTTCAGTTGGGATTTTGTGCGGGATTGTTTATTGTCCACTCAGGACGGTGGGAGGTATTTTGGGTACGTTGTGTTTTCCGACAGTTTTTTGTCAAAGGATTTACCGGGCTGCGCTCCTTGCCTTTTGTGCCGTGGAATATATATTTTTTGTGTTTTATGGGAAAGTGTTTCTCCCAGGCAAACTTTGTGTAGCGCCCTGTGCTTTTCGGCCTTTGTGTGTCAGTTCATTAAAAGACACTCCAGCACCTCTGTCTCCTGCATCTAATTCCGCCTCTACACCAGTCCAAATCAGTTGTGACAAAGAGCGACATCATTGATATATACAGAGAAAAGAGTCGGCCAGAGAATTGAACCCTGTGGCATCCCCATAGAGACTGCCAGAGGCCCTCTGATTTGACACACTGAACTCTATCTGAGAAGTAGTTGGTGAACCAGGCGAGGCAGTCATTAGAGAAACCAAGGTTGAGTCTGCCGAAGAATACGGTGATTGACAGAGTCGAAAGCCTTGGCCAGGTCGATGAAGACGGCTGCATAGTACTGTCTTTTATCGATGGCGGTCATGATATCGTTTAGGACCTTGAGCATGGCTGAGGTGCACCCGTGACCAGCTCGGAAACCAGATTGCATAGCGGAGAAGGTACGGTGGGATTCAAAATGGTTGGTGATCTGTTTGTTCACTTGGCTTTCGAAGACTTTAGAAAGGCAGGGCAGGATGGATTTAGGTCTGTAACAGTTTGGGTCAGAGTGTCTCCCCCTTTGAAGAGCGGGGTGACCGTGGCAGCTTTCCAATCTTTAGGGATCTCAGACAACATACAGCTAGAAGCTTTGTATTTTAGTGAGACATACAGCCAGATGCTAACAGTGGCATAAGCCTGTTTGGAAATCTTTCTTAGAGTGACAGACTTGAATTCTGAAAGAACAATAAGTTAATCAGGATATTTATACATTTTTTTTATTTGACAATTTAAAATGCATTAAGAAGCCACACCAGTCAACAATACATGCACCACAATTACAGAGAATTACATAGACAAAGTCAAGCCATGTTACACTTGTTTTCAACAATCATTTATACAGTAAGATGTACAGTAGGCCTGAAAATGTTTAATCTTCATGTGTGACCGACCAGCTCGATTCAGTCTTCTGTAGCAAAATTTGAAATAGTTTTTTTTTACATTAGATAAAACTAGAGACTCAGAATTAGAAAATGGTAAATCATACACTACAATTGAAGAACAATGGGAAAGTAATTCTGCTTTGAAAGTTGAAAAACTTGTAATCTCACTTTTGAGAAAATTACCCTTGAATGTTTTATTACTACTACTGAGGAGCTCTTCTTTGTCTGCACCCATTCAGCATTGTTCACACCCTCTTAAGCCTTAGCCCCACCTATCTCTTTAAGGATTCACATGAGGCTATGTACTAAACAAGCAAAGATTTCAAGACTAAAGGCTGGTTTATACTACGTGTTTCGACAGTTGTTGCGGTGACATCATGAACATTCAATTGTCGTCCGATATCAAATTTGTTATTGGCTTTATGAAAAACTATAAACACAAAAACTACAGGCTGCATGACATCAACAGCCTGGGGGTCAAAAATAGCATAACTAGAAAATAGCTAACGGTTGTGTGTGACGAAATAGAAGCAGGATATTCTACCAGAGAATTATAGAACTTGGACACTGTCTCGGTGGCCTAACGTTATATCCTAATTTGACTTAACAGGAAAATAAGGTATAAATTGCAGAACTTATCTGAGTTAGAGTTATTCTAACGAGGGCTTTACTATCTATGCAGTGGGGGGACAACACCGGTGACGGGTTTGATGTACACATTGCAGCTTGCCTTAATGTCCCTGAATTGATCACAGTTGAAGCCGGCCACTAGCTTCTTAGGACCGGGTCTGTATGGTGTAAAGGGCATCGTCACACGTAGTCGTTGCCCTTGTTTTAGCAAAGGCATTCTGAGGAGACATGTGAAAAACATTATACCTCAAGGCAGCTTTAGATCTCTAAACTTCAACACACAAGGTAGTGTAAAATATTTCAGATGGAAAAACTCTAAGCTTTAACCACATGAACAGCCCATGAATGCATGTACTTTCTAGTTTAATCAAGAGCTAAATAATCTCTTGTGGACAGACTACGTAACATAAATTGTATTGAATCATCTGTCAAAAGACTGTGATGCCACAACTAACAAGGAACCGTAGTTCTGGTGCTTTGGTTTCCTCACCAGATATCTGGACATATCAGGACTGGGTGGAGGTGGTGCTGAAAGTGTGGGCGGGGATTTCAAGCAATGATTTCAGACAATGATTTCAAGCTGAAGGTTTTCAGAAGGGGGGCTTGGCTGAGACTTTCTGTTTAGGGGGCTGGTGACTTCTCTAGTCTCATTAGTATCTTCTGTCAAACATTTTCCCCCAGAACCTAATCAAGCATTTTACACAATTTCCTGAGATTTTAGGTCTGGGTATCTGAGATTAAGAGCTAAATTGTCAATTTGACGAGCAAAGTTTCGGTTTGTCATAAAACCTGAATCCATCCCACTTGGCAAAAACTGGGTCCACATCCAGGATTCAAATCTGGACACATTTCACTGGGCACAGACGTCAGTTCAACGTCTAGTTCTGATTTGCATTTGGTTGAGTTATCACCTAATGTGAATTAGAACTCAACAAAAAAAAGGTTAAAAGTTTACTTTTTGCACATCCAATCAGTTTTCCATGTTGATTCAACATCATCATACTGATTTTTTTGGTTGAAATTACATGGAAACAATGTTGATTCAACCGGTTTTTGCACAGTGGGATGGATTCAGGTTTTATGACAAACTGAAACCTTGCTTGTAAAGATATCAGAGAAATGTCACAAAGACCTACCTGGCTTCCATTGTTTCAGTCAGCAAGCCACTGCCGGTCACTGTTATGAAGCAGTTTCTCAGACCTTCGGATAGAGGGTTCTCAAACACAACCTCTGCCGTCATTTCACTATACTGCAATTCAGATCCAATGGCCTAAAAGAGAGCACACATTCGAAGAAAAGCATTTGCTAAATAATATATTATATTGGAACTATCACACTGAATAAACCCCATCTCCAGTTTAATGGCTGTTACTGATATTAACGTTGTATTAAATATATCAACTGTTCAGATGACAGTCTAACACTTTAGATTTTCATCTTCACAGCACGTTTATTCACAGGCCAACCGTTATTGTCCTTGCAAATTGCTATTCTCGCTACTAGTGTGTTTGCCACCTATAAATTAAATGGTAACCCAAGAGTATGTAAAGACCCCCAATGAATGTCACTCAGAGAAAGTTGAGCTGTTCTAAGTAGGTGATTGGAGTGGCTTAACCTGTCTGGGTTAGGGCGCAGTATTTTCACGGCCGGATAAAAAAACGTACCCGATTTAAACTGGTTACTACTCTTGCCCAGAAACTATGCATATTAATAGTAGATTTGGACAGAAAACACTCTAACGTTTCTAAAACTGTTTGAATGGTGTCTGTGAGTATAACAGAACTCATATGGCAGGCAAAAACCTAGTAGGAAGTGGCCGGTCTGCGATTTTGTAGTTCTCCTTTGCTTGTCTATCGAAACTACAGTATCCGTGGGGTTATGTTGCACTTTCTAAGGCTTCCATTGGCTCTCTAAAGCCGTCAGAAAGCGGATTGGGGCGTCTCCTGTCTTTTGGCAAAGTATAGTAACTCAGTTTGTCAGTGGTCTGCCTGAGGACAAAGTGAATGGAAATGCGCTTTCACGAGACCTCGCCATTTTTTCTTTTCCTCTTTGAATGAATACAGTATTGTCCGGTTGGAATATTATTGCTGTTTTATGAGAAAATTGCCATAAAAATTTATTTTAAACAGCGTTTGACATGATTCTAAGTACGGTAATGGAACATTTTGAATTTTTTTGTCTCGAAATGCGTTACCCTTTGGATAGTGACCTGAACGTATGACCAAAACGGGGGTATTTGCACATAACTATGGATTATTTGGAACAAAAACAACATTTGTTGTGGAAGTAGCAGTCCTGGGAGTGCATTCTGATGAAGAACAGCAAAGGTAATCCAATTTTTTCTAATAGTAATTCTGACTTTAGGTTGCCCCGAACTTGGCGGGTGTCAAATTAGCTAGCCGTGATGGCTGAGCTATGTACTCAGAATATTGCAAAATGTGCTTTCGCCGAAAATCTATTTTAATATCTGACATAGCGATTGCATAAAGGAGTTCTGTATCTATAATTCTTAAAATAATTGTTATGAATTTTGTCAACGTTTATCATGAGTAATTTAGTAAATTCACCGGAAGTTTTCGGTGGGAATACAATTTCTGAACATCACACTCCAATGTAAAAAGCTGTTTTTTGATATAAATATGAACTTGATTGAACAAAACATGCATGTATTGTATAACATAATGTCCTAGGAGTGTCATCTGATGAAGATCATCAAAGGTTAGTGCTGCATTTAGCTGTGTTTTGGGTTTTTGTGACATATATGCATGCTTGAAAAATGGCTGTGTGGTTATTTGTGTCTATGTACTCTCCTAACATAATGTAATGTTTTGCTTCGCTGTAAAGCCTTTTTGCAATCGGACATGTGGTTAGATTAACGAGAGTCTTATCAAATGGTGTAAAATAGTCGTATGTTTGAAATATTGAAATTATTGCATTTTTGAGGTATTTATATTTTGCGCCACGCGATTCCACTGGCTGTTGAATAGAGTGGGACACTAACATCCCACCTAGGCCATAGAAGTTAAGGATCTGACAGACTGCGAAATGACAATGTTGGGAATATGCAATACTCACTTTGATGGTGAGCGAAGGGCTCTCTGGCACAAGGTCTTTCTCTGTGATGTACACTGCCTCACTCTTGTCCTTGTCTGTGACCACAGCCGAAACCTTGATGCTGTTGCTCTCCCGCATTTTCTCACCGTACACAGAGAAGGGGATGTGGATGGGTATAGTCAGATCTGCCAACAGAGACAATGCATTTGATTGTCAAGGTATCACAAACGTTAAACATTCTGTGTTGTCCTCAGTACAACATTAGCAACCCGAACATTCTGTTGTGTCCACAGTACAACGTTAGCAACCCTAACATTCTGTAGCATCCTCAGTACAACGTTAGCAACCCTAACATTCTGTAGCGTCCTCCAGTACCACATTAGCAACCCTAACATTCTGTAGCGTCCTCAGTACGTTAGCAACCCAAACATTCTGTAGCACCCTCAGTACAACATTAGCAACCCTAACATTCTGTTGTGTCCTCAGTACACATTAGCAACAATACATTCTGTAGCGTCCTCAGTACCACACTAACATTCTGTTGTGTCCTCAGTACCACATAGCAACCCTAACATTCTGTTGTGTTCCTCAGTACAACGTTAGCAACCCTAACATTCTGTAGCATCCTCAGTACCACATTAGCAACCCTACATTCTGTAGCGTCCTCAGTACCACATTAGCAACCCAAACATTCTGTAGCATCCTCAGTACCACATTAGCAACCCTAACATTCTGTTGTGTCCTCAGTACAACGTTAGCAACCTGACAGCCATAAGAGTTAGAGTCAGTCGATTTGCTACAACGCTATGACAGCTATACATGATAATTTACAGCTTTGTAAATTGACCAGTTAAACTCTAACTATATGCACTCCTGAAACACACCATGTTTTTGTGGAAATCAATCATTGAGATTGATATATGCGTCATACCAAGGATGTTGACAAAGAATTCTAAAGGTGAATAGCTGCAATGTGCTTTTGGTTTTGTTAAGTGTTTCAGTCCCTTTGTTCTGTGATGTAAATGCCTCCCTGTGTGCACTACTGTGATAGTTAAACCTTGTAGGCCTACTCACGGAAAGAGTTTGGAACATTTTCACTCTACCTTGGTTGGGAAGGAGCTTCAGTTTTTTTCAATTCGGTCTGTATCTGGGAGGATGGGATCCCGTTGTATCTCATGGCCCTGAACGTTGACATTGATCACTAGTGTCCGAGTTTCACTGTCGTTGCTGTTCAGTATAAGCTTGAGGTCGATGTTTTTGCCGCTGACCGGCTTGGTCAGCTCCACGATCTTCATGGAAACGCCAGGTTTGCAGTCATGGGTCCCGTTTGAATTCTCTCCGGGTATGTTGACTCTTTTCACAGCTAGATTGTACACAGCTCTCTCCATTTTTGTGCCTGTTTGAAAGTGTGACATTTTGGATGAGTACCTGGTGACTCAAGCAGTTTCACTCACCTGGGAGGAATTATTGTGACAGGTGGACACAGCACCATTCTGAATAATCTCTTAAAAAAGTACAGAACTATTTCCCAGACCAACAGATTTCTAAATATATAAAATACGCTTATACCCTTATGATAGGTATAACCCTTGTAACGTTGCATTATTTCCGAAATCAATGATAACAGTTAAACCTTGATATAGTCAGACTCTCGGTTCATTCAATACAACCCTCTGCATGTTTATAGTTGGCCGTGATGTTCCACTCTCTTGTCACTGCCCACTGCCTTGGTGCTGATGTTCTGGCCTACGGACACACTGTCCGTGGAGATCTTTTTCTTGGAGCCGTCAGCGAACACCATCCAGGTTACACGGTCGGCGTTGACTTCGGCGAAGACAAAGGGCACATCGTATTTGAGGTCAACGTGACCCTGCAGTATTGCCTTGACTGGAGCAGGGCCGCAGCAGTAAACATCTGGGGGAGGGGAAGAGAAAACAACATGAGCGTATAACAGGGAGTTCCCTTCATGTCTCCCAGACCCAGGACACGAACTCAGAACCATCTGCACAGTAAACACAACATACAGTACATACAACCTCCAGAAGTGTGTTATTATGTAAGATGGTGTGAGATGAGATGGAAGTTGGACCGTACCAGTGCTTTTCTCCTGGGGGGTGGGTCCAAACCTGCCAGCCATCGTATAAGGAGCTGCTGAGAGATCGGGCCGTCTATCAGGCCTCCAACCCACACATGGTAGTTCCTGAGCAGAACACCAGTCTTCAAACTTCATGCTATTGGCATCACTCTCATACTGTAGCCACAATGACCTCATGTTACACTTACCATACACTGTCGGGGGCTCTGTTTGGGTCTGACTCCATAGTCGGAGAAGAAGTCGTTCAATTGTCAGGTTTTTGTCTGGGTGGCGTGGGCAGACTGAAAGTTGGAAACCACTCGACATGGGATTCCCAACACCTCAGTACTGACAAGGAATACATTTCAGGCATACTGGTTAACTAAAACAACACATTCAAAGAATATGGTTAACTAAAATAAGCACATCCAATGCATGGACACGCAAGCCTCTCTCTCTGATCAGAGGTGGTGGGTAATCTCTGCCATCCCTCTCAAAAACCAATCACAGCCCTGGGTCTGAGCGCATGCAATAGTCAGTTCTATTTAAATAACATTGTATTGATTGATTGACTAAAATAATAATTGAAGAGAGATTGGACAGTAATAGCCTACCTGTGCACATTACAGCGGCGAACACCCAACACTGGCCATACTTGACTGGATTGCTGCCATTTTTGAGCCACCTCCTTAGTACCTCCACACTGCCGTTCCAGTGAGTGGGGGACATGCCACCATCGTATCGACCATCCCACCGCCCCATCAGGACACCTCTGTCATCGTTAGCGTTGATCTGGGCAAGGACAATAATGTTCAAATTAGATTTCAGAACTGTCATTTGGCTGAGTGAATGTGTTTTTTGTACTATCTAAAATGTAGTTGCTTTCCTGGATCTAGATTGAGCATAGCCTTGGACTAAAAAGCATGTTCAGTGTGGAAAGTTATTTTTAGTCCAGGACTAGATTTAATCTGGGTTCGGGAAACCAGTCCTATATGTGTAACAACACCTTAATTAGTGGCACTGGAACCATTTATAGTGAACAGGGCTAGATGATGTTCCAGAAATGAACCAATGTATCTTCTTGTGCTGTTTATACAGAACTATGAGCTTATGATGATTTAAAGAATGTTACTGTTACTAGATGGGTTTAATAATGTTGTCACAGTTACTAGTGGGGTTCAATAATGTTGTCACGGTTACTAGATGGGTTTAATAATGTTGTCACTGTTACTAGATGGGTTCAATAATGTCACTGTACTAGTGGGGTTCAATAATGTTGTCACGGTTACTAGATGGGTTTAATAATGTTGTCACTGTTACTAGTGGGGGTCAATAATGTCACTGTTACTAGTGGGGTTCAATAATGTTGTCACGGTTACTAGATGGGTTTAATAATGTTGTCACTGTTACTAGTGGGGGTCAATAATGTCACTGTTACTAGTGGGGTTCAATAATGTTGTCACAGTTACTAGATGGGTTTAATAATGTTGTCACTGTTACTAGTGGGGGTCAATAATGTTGTCAATGTTAAAACAATAATGTTGTCACAAGCTAGGATTTCCATCCAAGTGGCGACAGATATTCATGTGAATATTCTAAAATCATAAAAGCATAAAAACAATATGCGCATTTTCCCACCAGAGATGTGTTTCCATTAAAT